>NC_047041.1:31763822-32963822 GCF_011762595.2 Tursiops truncatus
ATAATATTCTTTAGGTCTATTTGATGCAAATGGTAGAATTTCATTCTTTTGTATGGCTGAGTAATATCCCATTGTATATATATATCATATCTTCTTAATCTATTCATCTGCTGGTGAATACTTGGGTTGCTTCCATGCCTTAGCTAGTGTAAATTGTGCTGCTATGAACATTGGGGTGCATATATCTTTTTGCACTTTTGGATTAGAAGAATTAATATTGTTATGGCCGTACTATTGAAAGCAACCTAGATTTAATGCAATCCCTATCAAATTACCCAGACATTTTTAACAGAACTAGAACAAATAATCTTAAAATTTATATGGAAACAAAAAAGACCCAGAATTGCCAAAGCAATCCTGAGGAAAAAGAACAAAGTTGGAGGCATAATCCTTACAGATTTCAGACAATACTACAAAGCTACAGTAATCAAAACAGCATGATATTGGCATAGAAACAGACATATGGATCAATGGAGCAGAATAGAGAGCCCAGAAATAAACCCACACACCTACAGTCAGTTAATCTTCAACAAAGGAGTCAAGAACATTCAATGGAAAAGACAGTTTTCAGCAAGTGATGTTGGGAAAGCTGGACAGCTGCATGTAAAACAATGAATTTAGAACACTCCCTCACAACATACACAAAAATAAACTCAAAATGGCTTAAAGAATTTAATATAAGACATGACAACATAAAACTCCTACATGAGAACATAGGCAAAATATTCTCTGACATAAATCATACAAATGTTTTCTTATTTTCTTAGGTCAGTTTCCCAAGGCAAAAGAAGTAAAAGCAAAAATAAACAAATTGGACTTAATCAAACTTACAAGCATTTGCACATCAAAAGAAACCATCAATGAAATGAAAAGATAACCTATGGACTGGGAGAAGATATTTGCAACTGAACAACCAATAAGGGCTTAATTTCCAAAATATACAACAAACAGCTCACACGGCTTAATATCAAAACAACCCAAATAACCCAATCAAAAAATAGGCAGAAAAGGGGAACCTTCAAGGTGGTAGAGGAGTAAGATGTGGCGATCACCTTCCTCCCTACAAATACATCAAAAATACATCTACATGTGGAACAACTCCTACAGAACACCTACTGAATGCTGGCAGAAGACCTCAGACTTCCAAAAAGGCAAGAAAATCTCCACATAACTGGGTAGGGCAAAAGAAAAAAAAGAGAGACAAAGGAATAGGGAAGGGCCCTGCACTTCTGGGAAGGAGCTGTGAATGAGGAAAAGTTTCCACACACTAGGAAACCCCTTCACTGGTGGGGATGGGAGGCAGATTCAGATTCTCAGAGGACAGTGCAGCAACAGGTGTATGGAGGGCAAAGCAGAGAGAATCCCACACAGAGGAGTGGTGCCAACAGGCACTCCTCAGCCTGAGACACTTATCTGTATGCTGGGGCTGGTGGGGGCTGGGTGCTGACGTTCAGGCTTCAAAGTTCAGACCCCAGGAAGAGGACTGGGGTTGGCTGCATGAAGACAGCCTGAGGGGGCTAGTGTGCAAGAACTGAGGGAGTCTGGGAAGTAGCCTGGGCCCACCAGAGAGGCAAGGGATCATTGTAGTGAGGTGCACGAGGCCCTCCATAGGATCTTCTTGCTCCATGCTCTCACAGATGGCAGGGTGCCACCTACATGAGCTCCAGGGGCAGGAGTGAGCCACGGTTGTTATCTGTGATGCCACAGGTGGGTGCAATGGCTACCACTGCCACTGCTGCCACCAAGGGTCCAGTGAGCAAGTGCAGATCACTGTCCACAACTTCCTGGGAGCTTGAGCAGCCCGCCACTGCTGAGAGTCCTGCTATCCAGGGCCAACTTCTCCGGGAGAGTACACGGTGTACCTCAGGCTGTTGAAACTTCCTGATGGCCTCTGCTGCCACCAGCACTCCCCGCACATCCCAACTGTGACAGCTGTATCCCTCCGTCTACCTGGCCTGAGTGAGCAAGTGAGCCCTAATCAGCCACTAATTTTGCCCCCAATTGCCTGGGCATGGAACAGATGCCTGAGGGTGGCCCACATGCAGAGTCAGGGCCAAAACCAAAGCTGAACTTCAGGGGCAGTGGGAAAAAAGAAAAGAAAGGGTATCTCTCAGAGCAGCCACAGGAGCAGCAAATTAAATCCCTGCAATCAGCTTGGTAAACCCTGCATCTGTGGAATGTCTGAATAGACAATGAGTATCCCCACAATTGAGGCTGTGGACTTTGGGGGCAAGTACACATGGGAATAAGGCCAGATCAGAGTCTAAGCTGGCCCCACAGTGCCCACAGCAGGTCAAGAGACCTACCTAGAAGTATTGGAGGACTTCCTGGGTAGGCAGGGATTGGCTTTGGCTCACTGTGGGGGCAGGGACACCAACAGCTGAGGCCACAGGAAAATATTATTATTACTATTATTGTTTTCATTTTGTTCTGTTGTTTTTTTATTACTTTTTTATTATTATTTTTATTATTTATTTATATTATTTTTTATTATTTTTTATTATTCTTTTAACTTTTATTTTTTATTTACTTTTTCTTTTTATGATTTTATTTTACTATATTTTTTATTTTATGTTTTCTACATTACTTTTTTGTTGTTTTGGGTTTTTCCCTTTTGTTTTAATCTTTCTTTTATACTTTTATACTTTTATATACTTATACTATATAAAAAAGTTTATACTTTTTTAAAAAATCATTTTTGTGTGTTTGTTTTATGCTTTTTTTTGCCTTTTTAGTTGGTTTTCTGATTTTGATTTGTCTTTGGTTTTTTGTTCATGTTAGTTTTTAGATTTAGTGTTTGTTTTCATTTTGGGGTTCATTTATTTGTTTGGTTGAACTCTTCTTTTATGTTTTCTCTTTTTTTTTCTTTTTCTGTTTGTGTGTGTGTTTCTTTGTTTGTTCTTGTCTATTTGGTTTTGCTTTTACCATTTCTCTAGGGTTTTTGTTTAACTGTTCTTTTTTTTTCTTTTCTTCCATGCCGTGTGGCTTGCAGGGTCTTGGGGCTCAGAGAGGGGTCGGGCCTGAGACCCTGAGGTGGAAAAGCCCAGTCCAGGACATTGTACCACCAGAGGACGCCCAGCCTTTGTGAATATTTATCAGTGAGAGCTCTCCCATAGATCTCCATCTCAACCCTAAGGCCTGGCTCCCCCCACTGGCCAGCAAGATCCACTGATGGATGCCTCATGCCAAAAAACTAGCAAGACAGGAGCACAACCTCATTCATTAGAAGACATGCTGTCTAAAGTCATACTAAGCTCACAGACACCCTAAAACACATAACTGGATGCAGACCCTGCCCATCAGAGGGACAGGTCCAGCTCCACCCACCAGAATGCAGGCACCAGTCCATCACACCAGGAAGATTACACAAGTAACTGGACCAATCTCACTCACTGGGGGCAGACACCAAAAGCAAGAGGAACTATGACCCTGCAGCCTGTGGAAAGGAGACCCCAAACATAGTAAGTTAAACAAAGTGAACAGACAGTGAAATATGCTGCAGATGAAGAAGCAAGGTAAAACCCACAAGACTGAAAAATGAAGAGGAAATAGGCAGTCTACCAGAAAAGGAATTCAGAGTAATGATAGTAAAGATGATCAAAAATCTTGGAAATAGAATGAAGAAACACAAGAAACATTAAACAAGGACCTGGAAGAACTAAAGAGAAAACAAGCAGTGATGAACAAAACAATATATCAAATTAAAAATACTCTATAAGGAATCAATAGCAGAATAACTGAGGCAGAAGAATGGATAAGTGACCTGGAAGATAGAATGGTGGAAAAAACTGCCATAGAGCAGAATAAAGAAAAAAGAATGAAAAGAATTGAGGACAGTCTCAGAGACTTCTGGGACAACATTAAACACACTGTTCGAATTATAGGGGTCCCAGAAGAAGAGAAAAAAAAGTGACATAAAATATTTGAAGAGATTATAGTTGAAAACTTCCCTAACATGGGAAAGGAAATAGTCAATCAAGTCCAGGAAGCACACAGAGTCCCATACAGGATAAACCCAAGGAAAAACATGCCAAAACACATATTAATCAAACTATCAAAAACTAAATACAAAGAAAAATATTAAAAGCAACAAATAACATACAAGGGAATCCCCATAAGGTTATTAGCTGACTTTTCTGAAGAAATTTTGCAGGCCAGAAGGGAATGGCAGGATATATTTAAACTGATGAAAGGGAAAAACCTACAAACAAGGTTACTCTACCTAGCAAGGACGTCATTCAGATTTGCTGGAGAAATCAAAGCTTTACAGATAAGCAAAAGCTAAGACAATTCAGCACCACCAAACCAGCTCTACAACCAATGAGAAATGAACTTCTTTAAGCAGGAAACACAAGAGAAGAAAAAGACGTACAAAAACAAACACAAAACAATTAAGAAAATGGTAGTAGGAACATACATAGAGATAATTACCTTCAATGTGAATGGATTAAATGCTCCAACCAAAGACACAGACTGGCTGAATGGATAAAAAAGACCTGTACATATGCGATCTACAAGAGACCCACTTCAGACCTAGAGACACATACAGACTGAAAGTTTGGGAATGGAAAAAGATATTCCATGCAAATGGTAATCAGAAGAAAGCTGGAGTAGCAATACTCATATCAGATAAAATAGACTTTAAAATAAAGAATATGACAAGAGACAAAGAAGGATGCTATGCAATGGTCAAGAGATCAATCCAAGAAGAAGATAGAAAAATTATAAACATATATGCACCCAACATAGGACAACTTCAATGCATAAGGCAGATGCTAAGAGCTATAAAATGGGAAATCAACAGTAACACAATAATAGTGGGAAACTTTAACACCTCACTTACACCAATGGACAGATTATCCAGACAGAAAATTAATAAGGAAACACAAGCTTTAAATGACACAATAGGCCAGATAGATTTAATTGATATTTATAGGACATTCAATCCAAAAACAACAGATTACAATTTCTTCTCAAGTGCACATGGAACATTCTGCAGGATAGATCACTTCTTGGGTCACAAATCAAGCCTTGGTAAATTTAAGAAAATTGAAATTATATCAAGCATTTTTCCAACCATAATGATATGAGATTAGAAATAAATTACATGAAAAAAAACTGTAAAAACCACAAACACAGGGAGGTTAAACAATATGCTACTAAGTATCCAAGAGATCACTAAAGAAATGAAAGAGGAAATCTAAAAATACCTAGAGATAAGTGAAAATGAATACACGATGACCCAAAACCTATGGGATGCAGCAAAAGCAGTTCTAAAAGGGAAGTTTATAGCAATACAATTCTACCTCAAGAAACATCTCAAATAAACAATCTAAACTTATACCTAAAGGAACTAGAGAAAGAAGACCAAAAACAACAACAACAAACCCCCCAAAAAGTTAGTAGAAGAAAAAAAATCATAAAGATCAGAGCAGAAATAAATGAAATAGAAACAAAGAAAACAATAGCAAAGATCAATAAAACTCATAGCTGGTTCTTTGAGAAGATAAACAAAATTGATAAATCTTTAGCCAGACTCATCAAGAAAAGGAGGGAGAGCACTCAAATCCATGAAATTAGGAATGAAGAAGGAGAAGTTACAACAGATGCCACAGAAATAGAAAGGGTCATAAGAGACTACTACAAGCAACTATATGCCAATGAAACGGACAACCTGGAAGAAATGGACAAATTCTTAGAAAGGTACAACCTTCCCAGACTGAACAAGAAAGAAATAGAAAATATGAACAGACCAATCACAAGCACTGAAATTGAAACTGTGATTCAAAATCTTCCAACAAACAAAGGTCCAGGACCAGATGGCTTCACAGGTGAATTCTATCAAACATTTAGAGAAGAGCTAACTCCCATCCTTCTCAAACTCTTCCAAAGATTGCATAGGAAGGAACACACCTAAACTCATTTTATGAGGACACCATCACTCTGATACCAAAACCAGAGAAACCAAAGAAAGTCTCCACAAAATACTAGCAAACCAAATGCAACAACACATTAAATGGATCATACACCATTAAATGGATCAAGTGGGATTTATCCCAGGGATGCAAGGATCCTTCAATATTTGCATATCAATCAATGTGATACATCATATTAACAAACTGAAGAATAAAAACCATATGATCATCACAATAGATGAAGAAAAAGCTGTTTCTCCCTCTGCTATATTTTGGAAGAGTTTGAGAAGTTTAGGTGTTAGCTCTTCTCTAAATGTTTGAAGATTTAAAATGTGAAGAAGGCTGTGAAGCCATCTGGTCCTGGGATTTTGTTTGTTGGAAGATTTTTAATCACAGTTTCAATTTCAGTGCTTCTGATTGGTCTGTTTATATTTTCTATTTCTTCCTGGTTCAGTCTTGGAAGATTGTGCTTTTCTAAGAATTTGTGCATTTCTTCCAGGTTGTCCGTTTCATCGGCATATAGTTGCTTGTAGTAATTTCTCCTGATCCTTTGTATTTCTGCCTTGTCAGTTGTTACTTCTTTTTCATCTCTAATTCTATTGATTTGATGAGTCTGGCTAATTCTTTTTTTCTTGATGAGTCTGGCTAACGGTTTATGAATTTTATTTATCTTCTCAAAGAACCAGCTTTTTGTTTTATTGAACTTTGCTATCGTTTCCTTCATTTCTTTTTCATTTATTTCTGATCTGATCTTTATTATTTCTTTCCTTCTGCTAACTTTTGGGGGTTTTTTTGTTCTTCTTTCTCTAATTGCTTTAGGTGTAAGTTTAGGTTGTTTATTCGAGGTGTTTCTTGTTTCTTGAGGTAGGATTGTTTTGCTATAATCTTCTCTCTTAGAAATGCTTTTGCTGCATCCCATAGGTTTTGGGTTGTCATGTTGTCATTGTCGTTTGTTTCTAGGCATTTTTTGATTTCCTCTTTCATTTCTTCAGTGACCTCTTGGTTATTTAGTAGTGTATTGTTTAGCCTCCATGTGTTTGTATTTTTTACAGACTTTTTTCCTGTAATTGTTATCTAGTCTCATACTGTAGTGCTCAGAAAAGAGACTTGATACGATTTCAGTTTTCTTATATTTACCAAACCTTGATTTGTGACCCAAGGTTTGATCTATCCTGGAGAATGTTCCATGAGCACTTGAGAAGAAAATGTATTCTGTTGTTTTTGATGGAATGTCCTATAAATATCAATTAAGTCCATCTTGTTTAATGTACCACTTAAAGCTTCTGTTTCCTTATTTATTCTCATTCTGGATGATATCTCCATTGGTGAATGTGGGGTGTTAAAGTCCCCTACTATGATTGTGTTACTGTCAATTTTCCCTTTTATGGCTGTTAGCATTTGCTTTATGAATTGAGGTGCTCCTATGTTGGGTGCATAAATATTTACAATTTTTATATCTTCTTCTTGGATTGATCCCTTGATCATTATGTAGTGTCCTTCTTTGTCTCTTGTATTAGTCTTTATTTTAAAGTCTTTTTTGTCTGATATGAGAATTGCTACTCCAGCTTTCTTTTGATTTCCAATTTGCATGGAGTATATTTTTCCATCCCCTCACTTTCAGTCTGTATGTGTCCCTATGTCTGAAGTGGGTCTCTTGTAGACCACATATATACAGGTCTTGTTTTTGTATCCATTCAGCCAATCAATGTCTTTTGGTGGGAGCATTTAGTCCATTTACATTTAATATAGTTATCAATAGGTATATTCCTATTACCATTTTCTTAATTGTTTGGGGTTTATTATCATAAGTCTTTTCCTTCTCTTGTTTCCTGCCTAGAGTAGTTCCTTTAGCATTTGTTGTAAAGCTGGTTTGGTGGTGCTGTATTCTCTTAGCTTTTGTTTGTTTGGAAAGATTTTAATTTTCTGTCTAATCTGAATGAGATCCTTGCTGGATAGAGTAATCTCGGTTGTAGGTTTTTGCCTTTCTTTACTTTCAATATGTCCTGCCACTCCCTTCTGGCTTGCAGAGTTTCTGCTGAAAGGTCAGCTGTTAACCTTATGGAGATTCCCTTGTATATTTGTTGCTTTTCCCTTGTTGCTTTTAATATGCTTTCTTTGTATTTAATTTTTGATAGTTTGATTAATATGTATCTTGGCATGTTTCTCCATGGATTTATCCTGTATGGGACTCTCTGTGCTTTCTGGACTTGATTGCCTGTTTCCTTTCCTATATTAGGGAAATTTTCAACTATAATCCCTTAAAAATATTTCTCAGTTGTTTTTTTTTTTTTTCTCTTCCTCTTCTGGGACCCCTATAGTTTGAACATTGGTACATTTAATGTTGTTCCAGAGATCTCTGAGACTGTCCTCAGTTCTTTTCATTCTTTTTTCTTTATTCTGCTCTGCAGTAGTTATTTCCACTATTTTATCTTCCAGGTCACTTATCCGTTCTTCTGTCTCTGTTATTCTGCTATTGATTCCTTCTAGAAAAATTTTAATTTTATTTATTGTGTTTTTCATCATTGTTTGCTCTTTCATTCTTCTAGGTCCTTGTTTAACATTTCTTATATTTTCCATTCTATTTGCAAGATTTTGGATCATCTTTATCATCATTACTCTGAATTCTGAATTCAGAAATTATCTAAGGCCAGGATAAGAATGACTGTAAAAAAGAAGGTGAAGAATTTCTGAAGTTTACACAGAATAAATTCATGTTCCCAATAGCCAGACTGAAGAAAACTCATAATGTATCTGGCATTGGGTTAAATGCTCATTAAGCATTTTTACCTCAGTAAGATCCAAATAGTCCTTAGACTTAAGATTCCTTTGGTTCCACCTAACAAACCTTAATAGCAACGTTGACATTTGTTTGTTTCCAAATAATTTTACTGGGTTCCAGAAGAATACTAAAAATATTTCAAGAAATAAAAAAATTTCACACCTAAAAATATACAACTCATAGGGTCTGCCATTCAGTAAAAACAAATATTTGTTATGCATAGAAGCAGGAAAATAGAATTCATAATGAGAAGAAAATGAGCTCAATAAAAATAGACCCAGAAATGATACAGACAGTAGAATTATTAGATAATGACATTAAAGCACCTATTACAAAACACTATATCAAAAAAGGTAGAGCAAAGCATAGCATGTTAATGAAAGGCATAGAAGATACACCCCTCCAAATGACAAAAAAATATCCCTTCTGGCAAGACACATACAATAGCTAAGAAGAAAAATATACTGGGCAATATTAATAGCAGATTAGACAATTCAGAAGAAAAAGCTAGTGAATTTCAAGTCATAGTGATAGAAATCATCTCAGATTAAACAGAGAAAGAAAAAAGACTAAAAATAAATGAAGAAGAGCAACAGGAAACTGTGGGATAACATTAAGCTGCCTAAGATATGTGTAACTAGGGAATTCCAGGAGAGAAGAATTTGGGGAGCGACAATAAAAAACAACAGAAGAGATAGTGGCTGAAATTTTTCAAAATTTGTGTAAACTATAAACACATAGATCCTCAATACTCAGCAAACCACAAACATAGGAAACATGAAGAAAAAACACCAAGATACATCATAATAAATTGATTAAAGCTGGTAATAAAAAGAAACTCTTAAAAACAGCCAGAAGAAAAAAGACACATTATAAAAGAACGAAAAAAGATAAAAAGACAGCTGACTTCTCATCAGAAACCAGGCCATCAAGAACACATTTGATCAATATCTTTAAAGGTGTGAGGGGAATTAAACTGTCACACATTGGATCAATATCTTTAAAGATGTGAGGAGAATTAATCTGTCAACTTAGTATTCTATCCTCAGCAAAAATAACCTTTAAAAAATGAGGGTGAAATAAAGCCTTTTTCAGAAATACAAAAAGTACAACAATTTAACACCAGCAGACCTGCACTATAAGAATATCCTTCAGGCAAAGTGAAATGATGCCAGATGGTAATCTGAATCTACACACAGAACTGCAGAGTGCTGATAATGGTAAATATATGAGTAAATAAAAGAGACTTTTCATTATTTAAAAAATAACTTTAAAGATATTTTAACTGTTTAAAGCAAAATTGTAACAACATATTGTAGATTTATAACACATATAGAAGTAGAATGACAGTAGCACAAAGGTCAGAACTGGTGAAATGGAAGTAAACTGCTACAAGATATCTATACTATAGTTAAAGTAGAATAATATCACTTGATAGTAGACTGATAATTTGAAGGTGTATATTATTACCCCTACAGAGACCACTTAAAAAAAAAGAGGAGTATCTAACAAGGTAATAAAGAAACTAAAATGTAATATATTAATTTTCTATTATGTGTAACAATTATCACAAATTCAACAGGTTAAACAACATGTATTTATTATCTCAGCTTCTGTGGGTCAGGACTCCAGGCATGGCTTAGCTTGGTCCTTTGCTGAGGATCTCATGTGGCTGAAATTCAAGGGTTTGTCTTGTATTCATTCTAGTCTGGAGGTATGAGTAGGGAAGATCTGTTTCCAAGCTCATGCAGGCTATAAGCAGAATTAATTTTATTGTGTTTGCATGACTGAGGTCTTTTTTTATTGTTGTTGTTGCTAGTAATCAGTCAGGGACTACTCTCAACTCCTAGGGCTGCCCTCAGGTCTTTGCTATGTTGTCCTCACTAGCCATCCCATATCATGGGAACTTAAGTCATCAAGGTCAGCAGGAGAATCTCTGACTTCTAATCTCCCTTTTCAAGGAAGGACTGGACTCTTTTTAAAAGGTTCACCAAGGATAATATCCTTTTAGACTAGCTCAAAGTCAACTGATCAGGGGACTTAATTACAGAAAAATTTCTTCATCTTTGCCATATAATGTAACCTAATAATGGGAGTAAAATTCCATCATATTCACAAGTCCTGTCCAATTCAAGGGTAGAGGAATAGACAGGGTGTATAAACCAGGGATAACAATCTTGGAAGACATCTTAGAATTGTGCCTGCCACATGGAACAATAAAGAAGACTCAAAAAAAAAAGTACATGGTTAACTTTTGGGCTTCCCTGGTGGTGCAGTGGTTGAGAGTCCGCCTGCTGATGCAGGGGACATGGGTTCGTGACCTGGTCTGTGAAGATCCCACATGCTGCGGAGTGGCTGGGCCCGTGAGCCATGGCCGCTGAGCCTGTGCGTCTGGAGCCTGTGCTCTGCAATGGGAGAAGCCACAACAGTGAGAGGTCCATGCACCACAAAAAAAAAAAAAAAAAAGAAGACTCAACAAATATTAAAGAGGGCAGAAAAAGGAAAAAGTGAACACAGAAGAGTTGGGACAAATGTAAAGCAAAGAGCAAGATGGTAGATTTAAATTGAATAATATGATTTAATAATCATATTAAATTTAAATGGTCTAAACACCAAAATTAAATGGCAGAGACTTTTAGGTTGGATAAAGAAACTGGCAGGCTATGTGCTGTCTATAACAAACCCATTTAAAATATAAACACATGAATAGATCAAAAGTAAAAGAATAGAAAAAGATAAACCATCCTAACACTAAGCAAAAGGAAAGCTGGACTGGCTATATTTATAACAAAGTCAATTTCAGAATCTTACTAACAATAAATAAGGTCTATTGAAAATGATTAAAGGGTAACTTCATCCAGGGGACATAGCAGTCTTAATTGTTTCTATGTTAATAACAAACTTTTAAAATACATAAAGCAACAATGTTCTAACTGAAAGGAGAAATAGATTCCAAATGTAGCTGAAGAATCAACACCCATATCTCAACAAATAGTACAAATAAAAAGAAATTCAGTAAATGAACAGAAGCTTTGAACAACACTACTGATCAGTGTGACCTAATTGACATTTTAGAAACATGCTAACCAGTAACAGCAGGATACTGAATAGTATCCAGTATACTGGATAATTACTTGTGGATGGCTGTCTTATGAATTGTAGTATGTTTCTCAGCATCCTTGCCCTTTACCCACTGAATGCTAACAGTACATTTCCCTCAGTTATAACAAGCAGAAATGTCTCCAGGCTTTGTCAAATATTCTCTCGGGGGCAAAATCACCTCCAGTTGAAAGTTCCTGATTTAGGAGTTAGTTCTATCATGAAATGTATATTTAGGGGAAAAAATGGCTAGCTAGTTTTCTGATGAAGGCAGCTCCTGGATCACAGTTTTCACACACTGTCTTGATAAAATTAGTGGGGATTCAAGAATTTATTAGCAGTCTTCTCATTTTCATTTCAAAATGTGGGCTTGGGCTTTGGTTTATTCATGAATCTTCATTAATATGTTAGTTAGAAATTGGCAAATGGTGAATCAGCACTCCTAGTTTTGTGCCATTATTCATCCATATAATTTAACGAGTGTTAATAAAAGTAACTTCTATCAGCTAGTCACTGTTCTAGCATTGGGAATGTATTAAAGAACAAATTAATGCTCTTGCCTTAATAGAGCTCACATTCTGGTAGAGGAATAAAACAATAAATAGACAAGCAAACAAACATACAGTGTGTTAGATGGTCATAGAACTATGGAGATAAAACAGGATAAGAAAGACAAGGAGTAGGGAAAGTGTTCAGGGATAGTGAGAATAGTAAAATGACAGCTGAGCAGAGGACCTGAAAGAAATAAGAAAATGAGTAATGTAATGTGTTTCCATTTCAAGTAGAAGGACAAATAATTGCAAAGACCTTGAGGCAAAGCTTGCTTGAGTGTATTCTAGGAAGAGCAATGAGATTGGTGTAGAAGAAGCAAAATGAGTCAGAGAGTGGCAAAGGTGGTTAGAGGAGTAGCAGAGGGGCTAGATCTCAAACAGCCTCTAGGTCACTGTAAGGATTTTTCCTTTGAGTGAAATGGAAAGCCATTTGAAAGTTTTCAGTGAGACACTACAAATATTGTAAAAGAATCATTTCGTTGGCTAGGTTGAGCCTAGACTGTATGGGAACAAGGTGAGAAGCTGAAAGACCAGTTAGGAGACTGTTGTAATATTCCAGGTGAGTCATGATGGTGACTCTGACCACAGTGGAAGCAAGGAGGATGGTAAGAAGTGTTGGATTTTGGAGTTTTTTTAGAAACCCAGCAAAAAGGATTTCTTGTCAAGATGTGGGGTATGAAAAAAGGAGAGGAGTCAAGGATAACTGAGAATTTTAGCCTGTGAAATGGGAAGAATTGAGCTGGAGCTATCATTTACTGATGTAGGGAAGATGGCAGAATGATCATGCATTTGGAGACAGGTTAAATTTGAGATGCCTTTTAGGAATTTATGTGAAAATGTCATGAGCCACTGGTTACAATAATTTGGAATTTAGAAAAGAAGTCTGATCCAGAGAAGTAAATTTGAGAGTCATCAATGTTTAGCTGATATTTTATTATTTATTTTCCAGTTTTATTGAGTTATAATTGACATAAAATGTATTCGTTTGTGTATAACGTAATTATTTGATATATACATATATTGCAAAATGATCACCACAATAAGTTTAGTTAACATCTATCACCTCACATAGTTACTTTTTTTTTTTTTTTTTTTTTTTTTTTGCAGTACGCGGACCTCTCACTCTTGTGGCCTCTTCCGTTGTGGAGCACAGGCTCCAGACGCACAGGCTCAGTGGCCATGGCTCACGGGCCTAGCTGCTCCGTGGCATGTGGGATCTTCCAGACCTGGGCACGAACCCATGTCCCCTGCATCGGCAGGCAGACTCTCAACCACTGTGCCACCAGGGAAGCCCCATAGTTACATTTTTTTTCTTATGATGACAACTTTAAAAATCTACTCTCTTAGCAACTTTCAAATGTACAATACAGGATTGTTAATTAAAGTCATCATGCTGTATATTACATGTCCAGAACTTATCTTACAACTGGAAGTTTGTACATTTTGACTACCTTCACTCATTTCTCCCATCATCACCACCCCAACTCCCATCTCTGGCAACAGCTAATCTGTTCTCTGTTCCTATGAGTTTGGTTTTTATAGGTTCCACATATACATGAGAGCATACAGTATTTGTCTGAATTATTTCACTTAGAATAATGCCCTCAATGTCTATACATGTTGTCAAATATTACAATATTTACTTTTTTAATGCCTGAACAATATTCTGTTGTGTGTATATACTACATCCTTATTCATCCATCAGTAGGCACTTAGGCTGTTTCCATGTCTTGGTTATTGTTAATAATGCTGCAATGAACATGGGAGTGCAGATATCTCTTTGAGATAGGGATTTTGTTTTCTTTAGCTAAACACCCAGAAGTGGGATTGTTAGATCTTATGGTAGTTCCATTTTTGATTTTTTGAGGAACCTCCATTCTGTTTTCCATAGTGGCTGATATTTACATTTCCAACAGCAGTGTACAAGGGTTCCCTTTTCCCCACAACTTTCTCAACACTTACCTCTTAAGTGTTGATTACAGTCATTCTAACAGGTGTGAGGTGGTATCTCATTGTGGTTTTGATTTTCATTTTTGATAGTTGGTATTTTAAAAGCCTTTAAACTGGTTATTTTAAAACTATAAGGGGATGGGTATAGGTAGAGAAGTCAAGAGGCCCTAGGGATGAGCCCTGGGCCAGGTCAATACATAAAGGTTGGATTGATGAGTATACTGTTTTACTATTACTGATGAAACAAATTACCACAAATTTAGTGGCTTAAAAAACACTAATTTATTCTTTTATAGTTCTGGAGATCTGAAATGTAAAATCAAGGTTTCATCAGGGCTTCAAATGGCATTCCTTTTGGAGGCTGCAGGGGAGAGTCTGTTTCCTTGGCTTTTTTTTTTATTTTCTAAAGGTCATCTGCTTTTCTTGGCTCATGCCCCTTCCTTGCATTACTCCAACCTTTTGCTTCCATCATCACATCACTTACTACTGACTCTGATCCTCCTGTTTCTCTTATAAGAACACTTGTGATTACATTGGACCCACTTGGATAATCCAGGATAATCTCTCTGCCTCAAGATCCTTAACTCAATCACATCAACAAAACCCTTTTAACCATGTATGGTAACATAGTCATAGGTTCCCACTATTAGGACATGGTTACCTTTGAGGAACCAATATTCAACTTCCCACAAGTAGGAACCAGAAGATAAAGTCAAAGGAAGCATCATCTTGTGAGGTAGACAGAGAACAGAGAAATGTGTTCTGGAATGAGGTGAAGACAGTTCTTCAAGGAGAAAGGAATGATCACTCTGTTATATGCACTCATTGATCCAGGAAAATGCAGATGAGAATCGACTTTTAGATTTAACCTAATGGAAATCATTGCTGACACTGACAAGAACTACATTAGTGGAAATGTGGAGGATGAAAGCCTGACTGGAGTAGAATCAGAAGATGGAGCAGGCCCAGCTTCATGGGTATAAGATCTGTACAGTCCCTTAAGGTCCCACTCTTAGATGAGTCTCACATTTGGATTAATGTTCTACTGTCACTGTCTGGTAATTCTTAATTTTGAAAAAGGGGTCCTCACATTTTCATTTTGCACTGAACACAGCAAATTATGTAGCTGATCCTGCAATGGATGAAAAAGAATTGGAAACAGTGGTTATAGATAAATCTGTCAAGGAATTTTATGGAAATGAGGTCAGAAAAATGGAGCCAGAGGAGCAAGTGGAGTCAAGGGAGAATTTTTAAACTTAAGATGGCTGCTTTCTAGTTTGGTGCATCCTATGTAACAACAGAGTTAGGGCTGATCAGGAATGATTGTCCCTATTGCCAGATGTCCCACATGTGGTTTTAGCTGAGTTTACAGCATGATTTCATGGATCCCTGCATAGGAAAACACACTTATGCTTCCTCGGCTCACCATCATTATTTTTCCATTGGGTTGGTGGTTTCATGCAGGAAGGATCAAAATCTTATAAAATTAAACTCCAACATATCTTCTTAATCTATCAAGCTCATGTCACTCTGAACTCTGGTATATGAGATTAATTTTCCAGGCTTTGTTCTTCACAGAGCCATGGTCTTTTAGAAGCATTTGCAAATTGACTTTTATCAGGATTTGCTCTAGCATCTTCCCAGGCATACCAGTTAATCTGACTCAGGGCCAGAGTCATTGATTGCTGTCCTCAGGAAAGACATACTGTTGGCATTTGTCCAAGATTCAGGCATTTTTTTTTCCCCCTATGCATCATAGTCACTGGAAATAAATTTCACTGTGAAGGCCTGATGACCACACTTAACAAATAACCATCCAAAGAGCTTACACTAAGCAGCCAAACCTATCAACTCTCCCTTCTACCAAGTAAGTAAAGGCCTCATAAAGCAATCTAACCTTGACCATTATAGACTGGAAGTTTTCAGAAATCCCTGAGATGAATGCTATTGAAACTATTAACTGGAAAAGAAAAACTGCCAGTCTTTCAAACCATCTTTAATACTTATTTACAATTATTTTACTTATTGGAGCAAATCATCTTTTGTATAACAGCTTCAGTTTTGCCCAGGGATAATTCTTCAATGAACTCCATATTAGTAATTTATAAAATTTAAATAAAATGGTGCCATCTTATATTTGTAAGTTTCCAATTTATACAGGACTTCCTTTTCTTTCCCCTTAAATTGACAGCATTACAGTGCTTCCCCTAGGTATTTATTCAATTAGTTCCTGAAGGTTTGCAGGTGACAAGGGCAGACGGATGAAACAGTGGACAGATGGATGGAAGGACAGGTGTCAGGATAATTTTAAAAAACACTTTACTCTTATTAATTGTTTCCTTTAAATTTTTTAATTGAAGTATAGTTGACATACAATATTACATGTTTCAGTAGCATAAAAGTGATTTGAGGATTACATAAATTACAAATTGATCATCATGACAAGTCTGGTAACCATCTGTCACCATACAAAATTATTACAAAGTATAGTATTGTTGACTATATTGTCTATACAGTGCATTGCATCCTCATGACTTATTTATTTCATAACTGGAAGTTTGTACTCTTGATCTTCCTATCTATTTCGCCCAACCCACTTCCATGCTTCCCTCTGGCAAGCACCAGTTTGTTCTCTGTATCTATGAATCTGTTTCTATTTTGTTTTGTGTGTTTGTTTGGATTTTTAGATTCCACATAAAAGTAAAATTATATGGTATTTATCTTTTTCTGTCTGACTTATTTCACTTAACACAATACCCTTCAGATCCATTGATGTTGCAAATGGCAAGATTTAATTCTATTTTTTAATGCCTGAGTAATGTTCCATTTTATACATATACCACATCTTCTTTATCCATTAATCTATCAATGAACACTTAGGTTGCTTCCATTTCTTGGCTATTCTAAATAATGCTGCAATAAATATAGGGGTGCTTCCATTTCATGACTATTGTAAATAATGCTGCAATAAACATAGGGGTGCATATATGCTTTTGAATTAGTGATTTTAATTTTCTTCAGCTAAAAACACAGGAGTGGAATTGCTTGATATGATAGTTCTCTTTTTTTTGAGGAATCTCCATATGCTTTCCATAGTAGCTGCACCAATTTACATTCCCACCAACAGTGCATAAAGTTTCCCTTTTCTCCACATCCTTGCCAACACTTTTTATTTGTGGCCTTTTTGATTATAGCCATTCTGAGAGGTGTGAGGTGATAGCTCATGAGGGTTTGTTTTACATTTCCCTGATGATTAGTAATGTCGAGCATCTTTTCATGTGCTGGTTGGCCATCTGTATGTCTCCTTCAGAAAAATATTTATTAATTTTCTCTGCCTATTTTTTTTTGTTTGTTTGTTTTGTTTTGTTTGTTTGTTTTGCGGTACACGGGCCTCTCACTGCTGCGGCCTCTCCTGTTGCGGAGCACAGGCTCCGGACGCGCAGGCTCAGCGGCCATGGCTCACAGGCCCAGCCACTCCATGGCATGTGGGTTCTTCCCAGACGGGGGCACGAATCCATGTCCCCTGCATCGGCAGGCGGACTCTCAGCCACTGTGCCACCAGGGAAGTCCTCTGCCTATTTTTAAATCAAGTTTTTTTTTTTTTTTGAATTTGAGTTGTGTGAATTCTTTATATATATTGGATATTAACCCCTTATTAGATTTATCATTTGAAAATATCTTCTCTCCCATTCAGTAGGCTGCCTTTTTGTTTTGTTGAGAGTTTCCTTTTTTGGCAAAAACTTTTTAGTTTGATGTAGACTCATTTGTTACCCTTGCCTGGGGAAGACAGAACCAAAAACACATAGCTAAGTCTGTTGTCAAAGAGTATACCACCTATACTAGAATTCTTATGCTTTCAGGTCTTACATTTGCATCTTTAATCCATTTTGAGTTTACTTTTGTATATGGTGTAAGAAAGTCCAGTTTCATTCTTTTGCATGTAGCTGTCCAGTTTTCCTAACCCCATTTATTGAAGAGACTATATTTTCCCCATTGTATATTCTTGACTCCTTTGTTGTAAATTAATTGACCATGTAAGTATAAGTTTATTTTTGGGCTCTCTATTCTGTTCTATTGATCTATGTTTTTGTGTCAATACTTTACAGTTTTGATTACTGTTGCTCAGCAGTGTAATTTTAAATCAAGGAGTGTGGTACCTCCAGCTTTGTTCTTCTTTCTCAAAATTGCTTTAGCTGTTTGGGGTATTTTGTTTTTCCACACAAATTTTAGAATTATTTGTTCTAGTCCTGTGAAAATGCCATTGGCATTTTGATATGGATTGCGTTGTTCCATAGATTACCTTGGTTAGTATGGTCACTTTAACAGTATTAATTCTTCTAATCCATGAGCATTATATATCTTTCCATTTGTTTGGTCATCTTCAATTTATTTCATCAACGATGAATAGTTTTCAGTGTATAGGTCTTTCATCTCCTTGGTTAAATTTATTCATAGTATTTTATTCTTTTAATGCAATTGTAAATGGAGTTGTTAGTTTCTTTTTCTGATAGTTTATTAATGTGTAGATATGCATCAGATTTCTGTTATATTGATTTTGTACGCTGTGACTTGAATACATTTATTAATGTGTTCTAATAGATTTTGAACTCTTTAGGGTTTTCTATAAATAGTATCATGTCATCTGCAAATAATGACAGTTTTACTTCTTCCTTTCCAATTTATATACATGCCTTTATCTCTTTTTCTTGTCAAATTGCTGTGGTTATGACTTCCAATACTCCTCATGTTTTGCTTTTTCCAAAATTTTTCATGTAGTTGATTTCTAGTCTCATACTGTTGTGGTGGGAAAAGATGCTTGACAAGATTTCTATCTTGTAAAATTTATTGAGACTTGTTTTGTGGCTTAGCATGTGATTTATCCTGGAGAATGTTTCATGTGCACTTGAAAATAATGTGTATTCTGCTGCTTTTGGATTGAATGTTCTATATATATCTATTAAACTTATCTGATCTAATGTGTTGTGGTTACCATGGGTTAATATATAAAAACCTATTTATATAGCAGTCTATTTTAAGTTAAAGTTCACTTACATTCAAATGCATTCTAAAAACACTACATTTTTATTTCCCTGCACCATGTTTTATGTTTTGACATCATATTTTATGTCTTTTTACTTTTTGTATCACTTAATTATTTTACATATACATAATTTTACTACTTTTGTCTTTTGACCTTCATACTAGCTTTATAGGTAGTTGATCTTTACTATATGTTTGCCTTAACCAGTGAGATTTTTTTCTTTCATAATTTTCTTGTTTTAAAAAACCTCTGTTTAAAGAAATCTCTTTAACATGCCTTGTAAGGTGCCAAATTTCTTTCAACTTTTGCTTTTTATCTCTCTTTCAATTCTGAATGATAGCCTTGCCAGACAGAGTATTATTGTTTGTAATTTTTTTTTCATTCAGCACTTTGAAAGTATTGTGCAATTCCTTATGGCCTATAAAGTTTCTACTGAAACATCAGCTGATAGTCTTATAGGGATTTCTTCATATGTAACTAAATTTTTTTTCTTGCTGCTTTGAAGTCTGTCTCTTTAACTTTTGACATATTAATTACAATGTGTCTTGTTGTGTGTCTCTTTGTTTTCATCTTGTTTGGGACTCTCTGTGCTTCCTGTACTTGAATATCTGTTTCCCTTGGCAGACTGGAGAATTTTTAGTCATTATTTCTTCAAATAGATTCTCTGTCTCTTCTCTCTCTCTTCTTCTGGGATGCCCCTATAATTCAAATGTTAGTATGCTTGATGTTCCAGAGGGCACTGAAACTTTCATGATTTTCTTGACTGTTTTTCTCTTTTGCTGTTCTGATTGTGCGGTTTTCACTACTCTCTCTTCTAGATAGCTGAACTGTTAATCTGCCTCCTCTCTGGTGTATTTTTTATTTCAGTTATTGTATTTTCATTTATGATTGACTTTTTATATTTTCTCTCTCTTTGTTGAAGTTCTTACTGGGTTCATCCATTCTTCTGAGTTTGGCGAGCATATTTAAGACTATTAATTTGAATTTTTTTCTAATAACTTGCTTATATTTGTTACATTTAGTTCTTTTTAGGATGTTTGTCCTTTTCTTTCATTTGGAAGGTATCCCTTTGTCTCCTAATATTGTGTAACTGTGTTTGTTTCTATGTAATGAGTATATCAGCTATGTCTCCCAGTTTTAAAAGAGTGGCCTCAGGTAGAAGGTGTCTGTGAAGCCCAGAGGCAAAATTCCCACCCTGTTCACCAGCGTCAGGTGCTCCAGGGGTATCCCCAGTGTGGGCTGCATGCACACTCCTATTGTAGTTGTGTTGCAATTGCTGTGAGTGTGCTTTTGGGAAACATTGGCTCCCAGGCTGGCTGGCTGCAAGGCCCAATTGCAACTGCTATGAACACTCTGCTGGGTGGGGCTGGTTCCTGGTCCAGCTGTGTATGAGGTCAGCCATGGTTGCTGTGGGTGTGCTGGTGTGTGGGGCTGGCCCCTTGGAGTGGGAACCACTTTGGAGGCGAGTAGTGCTGGCAAACACCACTTGCCATGTGAGGCCGAGTTGGACCCCTAGGAGCTCCAGAGCGGTGCCAGTGTCAGCTGGATTTGCCTGCTGGGTAGGGTGGGGTGGAAACTATTTTGGAAGAGCTGGCTGGGCAGGTCACATGGTGTTAGGTAGGTTGATTGAGAGTGACAGAAATAGTATCTGCACTGGGCCAGCTAGGTGGAAGGAAAATTTAAGAAAATTGGTGCCCACCAGCATTTCCTACCCTGGAGAAAAATTCCAACAGATCCCTGTCCCTCTGGCTCATGCCCTAATATTAGTCAATGAATCTTCTTTTTGAATGGCCCAGGTGCTTTTCAAGCTGCTGCCTCTTTTCTGGGACTCAGAGTGAGTGAGTTTGTACAGACTCACTCCCTTCAAGAGTGGGAATCTTGGTTTCCCACAGCCTTCTGGGTCTCCTGGATGTAAGTCTGCTGGTTTTCAGAGCCAGACATTACAGGAGTTCATTTTCCTAGTATAAATTCCCTTGTCTTGGGAACCCAATGTGGGACTTGAACCATTAACTCCTCTGGGGGGACCTCCATGGTTGTGAAATCATTCCCACTTGTGAGTTGCTGCATCAAGGGTGTGGGTTCTGACTAGACCACATCTTTGCCCCTCTTACATCTCTTGATCTGGCCTTCTCTTTATATCTTTAGTTGTATAAAATCTGTTCTGCTAATCTTCAAGTCATTCTCAGAGATATTTGATCTATATGTAGTTGTAGTTTTGATGTGTCCACGGGAAGAAGTGAGCTCAGGATCTTCTTACTGTGCCACCTTGATCTGGACCTGGTCTCAAGAAAATTGAATCAGACTTTTCATTGATCTACTCTATTGTTCCTTACCAATTATATACAGTAACACAAGGTTAGAAAATATAATTTTTGCAAGCAAGCTGCTTACATTTTAATTAGAGAGACAGATAAATGGACAAGAAATGCCCACATATTGTGGGAGGTAGAATGTAATCAAAGCCTGAGACTTTGGGATCCTTCCTTTCCTTCCTAGCTTTTCTTAATCTTAAGTCTCTTCATGGTGCTCAGACTTCTCTCCTTGGTTTACTTTCTTTCTCTTATATTTTCCATCCTTACCACCCTTCCATCTACACTTACCTGTTTCCATATTTATTCTTAATTGATAACAAACCATTCCTAATATGTGAGTAAATGAATAGGCTGCCCTTCTTACACAACATTGCTAAAAATTTTAAGTTTAGTTATGATTCTAAAGAGGTATTTTCTTCTCCAACTTTCACTTAAAAATAAACTTTGAGTGACAACTCCAGATATTTTACTAGGCAAATGTGGCACCCTAAAAAAAATCATAGTCATCTAGGGCCAATTAATATCTGCTTTGGGGGAATATACAATTTATAATAATTTCTTAACTTATATAAGATTTTGAAGTTTCATGAATGTTTTCAGGTATGATTTATCATTTGATATTTATATCAAGCTTATAAAAACTAATTCATTATAATTTATAGATGAGGAAACAAAGGACCAGGCCAGAGTCACACAGCTAGTAAATAATAGAATTTCAACCACATCTACTTGCAATTTTCAAATCTAGTGCTTTTTCCAAGATTTTTACTGCTTCTCCAATTCCAAAGGCCAGGTTTCTGAAAGTGCTAGTATTTGACTTGAGTGAAAGGAAGGAAGGAAGAAAGAAAGAAAGTAAGGTAGGGAAGGAGTGAAAAGAAGAGTGAAGGGAGGAAGGAGAGAAAAGAAGAAAGGAAAGAGTGAAGAAAGGAAGGAAGGAAAGAAGAAGAGAGGGAAATGAAGGAAGAAAAAAGGAAGGAAAGAAGGTAATATAATGTAAGAATATCAATTAAGGTACAGGTGGGAGTTGAGTCAGCCGACTGAAGATGCCCTATGTCAAGTGTGGTACCCAAGAGGATGTAAGTTTTTTCCATAGACTCTTCTTTTATTGCTTTTCCCAGCAGCAAGTCAAAAGTAAGAGAATTCACTGTTAAAATAGTTGGCTAAGTACAGAATTTCCTTTGTCATATTGAAGCTTGAGTTAATAAATTAGAAAAGTAACAGCTGTAGAGGCATCTGTAGTTTCATAAGTTTAAGATCTCTAAAGCAGTATGGCATATTTATCAGATGATTAGCTAAGTAGAGACTTTATAAAAGATTACCTCTCTGCTGTTTGATGATCTTTGATTAAGGTAGAACAGCTTTAGTTCTGAAAGATAAAATTAACTTAAAGTAGGCTTAATATATTATTCATATCTATAAAAAGAACAGATCAGAGGTAGAAAAATTTAGTGATTTGGGTACTAATCTATAAGGAAGCTATTTTTGATTAAACCAGCCCCCACTAGTATCTCTCCTTTCTTGTTTTCCATATTAATTATTGAATCTACTTTATAGATTTCATCATTTTGCTTGTAGTTTACTGTGGTAATCTTATTTCCCTTCTGGATATTTATCTTGCTATCAGTGACATGTCAAATACTTTTTAAAATGAATTCCTGATAGTATTTAGCAGAATAATTGCATAAAGAAATTCAGAAGTACCCATTTTAATTAAAATACCTTGAAAATTTTATCAAACGGATAACTTTCTTTAAGAAAAAATCAAATAAAATCTCCTACTTTATTCTCTTTCTTATATAAGGAGATGATTTCAAATAAAGCTATCCACAAGAGTTGTCTTCAACCATCTCATCTTCTTCATAGAACACTGCATACAGTGAAATCTCTTTAAACTAATATTGCTATTTCAAATAATTAGAACTTAGAAAAGGTGTGATTCTTAGTTAATTTTCCCTACAGTTCTTTAATAAAAATATTTTTTTAAAATGTATAGATCAAGGAAGGTGTATTTCATATTGTTACAATACTGAATCTTACAAACCTTGGATATGGTACCTCTTTCCATTTATTAAGTCTTCTCTAATTTCTCTCATGTCTAGTAGTTTTGTTTGTAGAGAGTTTGCATATCTCGTGTTAAATTTATTCTGGGTATTTGATGTATTTTAAAGCAATTTAAAAGTTATAAGTATACAGTTTTTATTTTCCAAATTTTGCTTATATTTAGAAATAAATTTGATGTTTATTTTAATATTGTGTACACAAACATTGCTGAAATTACCAATTAATTTTACTAATTTTCCTAAATTATATCATACACAAACAATGACAATTTTTTCCTTCTATTCCAATACTTTTCCTATTTATTTATTTAACCCCAATGCACTGGCCAAGATCCCCAGAAAAATGATGAATAGTGGTGGTGATAGTGACATTCTTATCTCATTCATCTCAAAGGGCAGCTTTCAATAGTTAACCATTAAATGGGATGTTTGCTAGGGGTTTTGTTGGTATCTTTTATCAAATTGAGGAAGTTTCCTTCTATTCCTAGCTGCTAAGAGTTTTTTTTTATCATGATAAGGTATTGGACTTTATCAAATACCTTTTATGAATCTATTTTTAAAAATATTTTATTGAAGTATAGTTGATTTACAATGTTGTATTAGTTTCAGGTATACAGCAAAGTGAATCAGTTATACATATACATATAGCCATTCTTTTTCAGATTTCTTTTCCCCATAAAAATATTGATAATTTAAATCTACTTAAGTCTAATTTTGTATTATTTTTTCTTGAATTTTCATCAATATATTTTCTTGAAATATGTTTTGGATATGGTCAGCATTGCTGTCAGGCTAAGAAACTTAAGCAAAATGTTCTTTTCCTCCAAAGTGGTATATTCTCTTCATAATAAGTTACAATGTGCGGAATAGTTATTGTACTTCATAGTGATAAAGAAACTAGTGACTTGAATGGCCATACTTCCTCTTAAAATGAGAAAATTTAGTCAAGTAATATCTAATCATCTTGCTGATACCGTAAATGTATGGGAAATGTCCACTGTAGGAAAGCAATACTTTGAACATTTACATTTTTCATATATTTTTATGAAAATAGAAGCTTAAAAGGAAATTTATCAACTTGGATTTAATTCTAGATCCAAGTTGATAAACAGACACATATTTCAGGTGTAACTTGGAACCACTGAAAGGAATAGTTGCGTTTGTCCAAAAACATCTGAAATAATTAACTTAGTTATTTATTTTTTCAACATTGTCTTGTCCAAAATTATTTATCATTGCTTTGCTTTCAAGATGTTTCTTTTTCTGTCCTAAGAGAAAGAAAACATCATTCTGTACAATGCACCTAATACATTACACAAGCATACAATGTAAACATTTTTAGCATTTTTCCATTTTAGGCAACCTATCTTTCTAAGGCTAATTTATCTTATAAGCTGAAGAGTACATTCATTTTAACCCGGTAAGGTTTCCACTCTAGGTAGAAATACTGGATCATAAATTTAAAAATTATTAGCTAACAGAACATTTTTAAAAATCAAACTTCTGTTTAGCATTAGTTCAGTGGACCAAGAGGTAAGAGCTATGGGCTTCTGTTCTCCACACCCTGTGGTGTGACATGATGACAGTGTGACCTGGTTACCTGATTTCACTAAGACATGAAGCCTCTTCCTGTACCTGTGACCATGACCTCACAGTTCCATCCTTCATCTCTTGTTTGTTCTCATTGTGATTAGTTCAACATGCTTTCAAGACAGCTCTCTTAAATTCAACCCAAACTACCAGACTACATAAAGTGTATCTTGCATCTTAAACAATTTAATCTGCTGAATAAACAGCGGGTAAATTTTGTCCTTGTGCCTGGATGAAATCTTTGTCTCAGGCAGGCCCAATACTCTTCTGGAACCTTGAGGTAGTGTCAGTAACCCTGGGTGAAGAGTTCTGGTGTCAGAAAACTGTGTGTTATTCTCTGGCACCTCACATGGGCATGCAGCTTCTTTTGTGCTGTTGTGTCTTGGTGAAAACGTTAATGTTAACATCCTGTTTCACTGCTTCACCACAGCTGTCAGGACTGATAAAGGTGACAAACTAGAGCAGGTGGGTAATGAGAGGTAGAGAGTTTCAGCTTCATGTGCTCCTTGAATCTTGAGTTTGACTTAGAGGTTCTTTTTGACTCTGCTTCAAACCCCAGCTTCTTCTCAGTCCATGACTCTCTTCCTATTTCCCTGAATTCCATTTTACTTTTCCACTGTGGTGCAGGGCAGGTACCAGTTGTATTCTCTGGATAGCCAAAACAATTGACTCAATTTTTATTTTATTGTATTAAAATTTTTTCTTTCAATTTTCAGATTCAATATATTCTATGTTCCTAGCTGTTTGGGAAATCAAAGTCTCTTAAGACACGGACTATGCCCTTCAGATTCTTACAATGTAGTTTGTCTATTTATTCAACACAACTTTGCCAGATGTTTTATTGAAGAGTAATATATTTATATGAGAAAACACAAAATATGACATAATTTAAGTCATAAAATATTTGGTACTCTTGTCAGTGGCTATGGAAGATGAGTGAGAAGAGTGTAATGTAACGGAAAGAGCACACTATCTAGCCTAAAACTTTGTTAATGAAAGAATGATCCACATGGATCAGCAATGCCAGTGCTACCAGGAGCTTGTTAGAAATGCAGACTCTCAGAACCCAACCTATACTTACCAAATTAGAATCTGCATCTTAACAAATCTTCAATTAAGCTTGGAAAAGCACTGCTCAAGAACAATTGGATTATTACTTACATGTTTAGTCTATAATATATTTTCTTCCAAACTGTGAAACCCTGAATTTTCTTTTTTTAAATTTTTAATTTTTTAAAATTTTTACTCAAGTATAGTTGATTTACAATGTTGTGTTAATTTCTGATGTATAGTAAAGTGATTCAGTTATATCTATATACACATTCTTTTTTTAATATTCTTTTCCATTATGGTTTATCACAGGATATTGAATATAGTTCCCTGTGCTACACAATAGGACCTTGTTGTTTATCCTTTCTATATATAATAGTTTACATCTGCTAACCCCAATCTCCCACTCCATCCCTCCCCCAACCCCCTCCTTGTTGGCAACCATATGTCTGTGAGTCTGTTTCTGTTTCATAGATAGGTTCATTTGTGTCATTTTTTAGATTCCACATATAAGTGATATCATATGGTATTTGTCTTTCTCTTTCTGACTTACTTCCCTTAATATGATAATCTCTAGTTGTATCCATGTTGCTGCAAATGGCATTATTTCATTCTTTTTTATAGCTGAGTAGTATTCCATGGTACAATATATATGTACCACATCTTCTTTATCCATTCATCTGTTGATAGACATTTAGGTTATTTCCATGTCTTGGATATTGTGAATAGTGCTGCTATGAACATAGGGGTGCATGTTTCCAAATGATCATGAGTATCGACATACTAAAGAGGTTGGTAGTAATGCAGGGGTGGCTTTGTTGAATTTTGTTTACACTATATTTTGCTTTCACAATGACTTTATTATGTGTATGCAAGCATGTGCACATACACACACACAGAGATATATATTTTTTCTGGGCTCTTAGGCCCACTGCTAAAAGCAGTAGTATGCAGTATCCATAATTACCATGTTTTTTGCATTAGATGTTATGGGAGATGAAAAGGTAAATAACACAGTCTCTTGACCCAGGGAAGAAGTCTTGTGGAGAAAAGATCTACCAGACATATGAATAAATAAATAAATGCAATGTTAGAGGAACAATAAAAAAGATGACATTAAAAATACTCCATGGATCTTGCATTTTAAAATCAATTCTACTAAGACACCATTTATATACAATAAAATGCAACCATTTTTAAAAAAGAACACTTGGATTTAAGTCCTTTTGGAGCCACTTATAAGTGAGCACAAATACCTCTCTGATGACAATGATTAATATCAGCTTTACAGGCTCATAATAAGGTTAAATTGAAGATAATGCATGTGAAACCCTTTATAAATTACCAAGTAATACACACATCAAAGTTATCTGTATTTTCAGCAAAACTTTCACGATAATCTGTGTAATAGGCAAGCAATCTGAATATCTCTTTTGGTCCCTGGCTTCTACTTAGCTAAACTTTCTCTCTCTCTCATAAGGACACATTATTTTTTTTTTGCAGTACGCAGGCCTCTGTCGGCACCTCTCCTGTTGCAGAGCACAGGCTCTGGATGCGCAGGCTCAGCGGCCATGGCTCACGGGCCTAGCCGCTCCGTGGCATGTGGGATCTTCCCAGACCGGGGCACGAACCTGTGTCCCCTGCATTGTCAGGTGGACTCTCAACCACTGCACCACCAGGGAAAC
Source organism: Tursiops truncatus (assembly GCF_011762595.2). Taxonomy (NCBI): domain Eukaryota; kingdom Metazoa; phylum Chordata; class Mammalia; order Artiodactyla; family Delphinidae; genus Tursiops; species Tursiops truncatus. The sequence goes on from NC_047041.1 coordinate 31,791,855, forward strand.
CCATAAGGACACATTTTTTAAACTACATTCCTGGGTTCTTTTCTGAGGTGTTTTTACTTCTGTTTTTGTTTTTTCCACTTTAGAACTCCTGAGCCATTCTACTTCTCCTGGAAGAGTCAGTAAGATCTTCTTTTAAAAAAACCCTTTATCAATTAAGACTTAACAATTAACTATTATCATTAATATAGACAATTATTTAATATAAAAAAATCATACTCAAAAGTGATCACATACTTAAGCTCAGGAAATAGAAGTAATCTCTCACAAAATATATGGGATTCTAATTTGTTAGAAATTCAGAAGCATGTGGAGATTTAATTTTTGTAATATTAAATCTTGTATCCCATTGGAATGTTGGTACGAGGCAAACAATATCTGATTCAGTCTGCCAAGCTATTCCCCCTCCACTCCTCACTACATAATGTACTTCAAAGACACAAAACATTAACAATTCATACCATCACTTACAACTAAGATTGATGGTTAACCCAGTTCCAAAATATGGAGCAATTTCCTACTAACCACAAGGCTTAGAGGTCAGAATTAAGAGTTACAATTGCTGACCAAAGTATTTTTCCTTTCAAATAGTTTATTTCCAAAGAATCACATACAGAATATTTAAGGATTAACATACCAGTTTTTCTAGTTATTTGTTGCTTTTGGTAGGGTGGAAAGATGGAGGAAGAGGCAAAGACTGTCACGTTACAATGTGTTTGAGACAAGCTTGTAGTTGACACAATTTCTAGTTGAAAAAAATATTTTAAATTCAGATAATTAAGTTTCATGTCAAAAAGTTTATTTTAGTTGTAAATATTAAAATGACAACTAGTTCACATATTTTGTCTTCGTCTGGGACATAGTGGGGGTAATTGATATACTTAGAACTTGTACTTCTTAAAAAATTAGAGACATAATGCTCATTGTTATCATTCATGCCCCCCTCAAATATAACTTGTGGGAAAACATTGACTCACAAGCTGCTTTATTATCTAGAATTTACTCACTGTTTATTAACTCAAAAGGAAGTGAGTGCATCCCCATTGCCTCTGACTTTTTCTATGACATTTATGTTATCTAGTTATTATGACATAAAAAGCAACTATGTTCATATTATATAATGCATTTGATTGGGGTGACATTGTTAGGTGCTATCTATGTTTATTAAGTCATCTGCAATTTTTTCAATACCACTAAGTGATAGGTGAGGGCTAGCAAATTGGATTACTCATATTTGGAGAATCAAAGGATATATTTAATGTTTAATTTTTCTTAAGAGACATGTTTATTTAATCTAAATGTTATCCAATGACTTTCATAATTGCTTCCAAGATTTTTCTCTCTTTGGAAGCTGAAATTTTACAACTATGTTAATTAATAACAATGTTTTGCAGTTCTGTGGCACCTTTTTGTCTGAGAATCTCAGTGTTTACTTAATGTTCATCATATCTTTGGGGAGATGTGATTCTGTGATGTTTTCTTTTCTACTTTTTTCTTTTTAAATACAAATAGTGCATTAATTCAAAGTCCCCACATTTTGTCCAGTAATTCATTTGTGTGGTACATTGTGCAAATAAAAAGAGGATCTCACTCAGCTGTTGTTCTCAGGGAGCCTGAATGGGCCCTAATTACTGCTTGTATTTGGTGAAGGTGCAACTGGAGTCATTAGTAAGCATGTAAAAGCATTTCATAGGCTTCTTGGAGGTAAAGATCATGCTTTTACCTTCTTTTATTTTTCACATCATAGGTATAACCAAAGTCACTGTGAACTCCAAATATACACATTCTACAGGATAATGGAATGATAAATTTGTAGGCTAAGATGAACTACAGTCATGCAGAACTTTGAGAACTACAGATTAAGGCTAGATTCCTTGTGTTAGCAACCTATTGTTGCATAAAAAATTACCACAAATGCAGAGGCTTCAAATAACACACATTTATTATCTTATAACATCTGTGGGTACAAAGTTTTGGGACAACTTAACTGAGTTCTCTGCTTAGTATCTCAAAAAACTTCAACCAAAGTGTTAGCTGGGCTATGTTCACATCTGGAGGCTGACGGGGGATAAATTCACTTCCAAGCTTACTCATGTTGTCAAAAGATTTCATTTCCTTTTGGTTGTAGGACTGAGGACCCTGGCTAGTTGCTGGCTGTTGGATGGAGATCACTTCCAGAACCTAGAGACCACTCTCAGCTCCTTGCCAGGTGGGCCTTCCAATATGGCCACTTCTTCAAAGTTAGCTAGGAAACAGACTCTGGAGTGAATCTACTAACAAGGCACAGTCTTATAAATGTAATACAAACATAGGAGTGACATCCCTTCACCTTTGCCATTTTCTACTAGGTAGAAGCAAGTGAAAGGCTTTTCCCACACTCAATGGAAGACAATTGCACAAGGCCATGAGCATGAGGAGGTGGGGATTATAAGGACCACTGTAGAGTCTGCTCACACTACTCTTTAACCTGCCTATTTTGACTGAGATTAGGGAAAGCTGCAGATAGTGGGAAAGCTAAGTTAATAGTTACTAAAGCAAAATAGAACTTTATTTTTCTCTCATGTGTAAAAAGAGGAAGATAAATCCAGAAGAAGGCATGTCATGACTGATATGGCAGTCCCTCCTGTTCATCTCGGGCCTATACTCTCTCTTTGTCCTGTGCAATTTTTAATATATCTTTCAGTCACAGCTTCTAGTCTTAAGGTCACCTCATGGTTCAGTATGGTTATTGATACTTATAGTCATCACCAGCATAAAGGAGTAAAAGTAAATGGAAAAAATGTTCAACCAGTTGAAACAATTCCCATAGCCTTCCTGTATAGTCCACAAAATAGTCCAACAATTTGGACAAACCTTACATATAGCTGAGGGTTACATATAGCTTAGTTACACAAAGCTGAAAGGGAGGTTGAAAAATGTAGTCTTTAAATGAAGCTACTGTTGCCCCAATTAAATCAGGGTTCTTTTACTAAAGAATAAAATAAGCATAGTTATCAGGTAGTAACTTGCTATTTCTGCCATGCTGGCATTGAAAGCTCCTTATAAGCTTGCCCTGACAAAATGTTGAACCTCACTGTCCAGTACTAACCTGTTATGGAAACCATGCACCTGGGTCTGCATTCAGCCGCCACTAGACAGAGAAACTATGTTGATCTCTTCCTGTGCTAGTCCAGGTGTCTTCACCATGGAATGTTCCATACATTGACTCTCCCATCCTTGCCAGAGTTCCTGCATTGGTAACATGTGCAGTGAATCAATCAATAGTGCTTGGGCTGTGCTTTGTTTTGACTAATTCCATCCTTCATCTTCAACCCTTGGATCCCAAAGCTCTTGAGTTGGAATCCTGGCCTAGTGCCTGCCTCCTTTCTACTGTGTGATTTATTGTCTGCTCTGGAATCTGCATCACTGTGCACTGGCTTCATTTCAGGACACAGATCACTTCCTTTTGTGCCAGGTCCTTGTTTGGGTGAGTCATGTTCTCCATTCCCATGCTCTTGGTTACCATGCTATTCTGTCAGCTACAGCTGGGACTCACCCGAGTGTCTGCCATGTCTCATTGTCTGGGTATAGTTCACAGTTTATCTACCTGCAGCCTCAGCCTGCCACTCCTACAGCAATAATCCATGCCATGCCAGAGGTTGAACAGCTGGCAGTACTAGCCTAGGTGTGCGGTAGGTACTTGGTAAATATTTGAAATGGGTTTAATGAGTACTACATTTTAGGAGAAGATTCTTTGATCTTACTAATGCCAGCTTCCCTCACAAACTCAGGTTATGCTTTTTTCTTCTCCAAGAATATTCCAGTACAAGTCTAAAACCATTTAGGTCTCAGTCAATGGTCTTGGGACCTAACTTTGTCAATTCCCCAAATAATTTGGGTGGGAATCTCAATGAGTGGTGAAGTATTGGAGGTGGTAGTGTTTAGCGCTTTGAGTCCCCAGGAATATGGCTGCTGAGGTTGTGATTGTCAGGACAAAGGGAAGGGAAATCAGAATTCTGTTGAGCTGCCTGGGTCTGCTGCCCAACCTTTTCATTTCCCATTGTCGCCTCAAATCTCCTTTCTTCTTACTCTTCTACCACTGTTACTGGAGATCCTACAAATGTTTTACTCCCGTCGAATTTCACTCTGTTATATGATTGCCTTAGTTTATCCCACTCTCCAAGTTCATCTCCCTGCCCCAATGTCTGACCCACATTGACCCATAGGTTTCTAGTATGAAATTGCAAGTATAGTGGCAAAAAATCTCACCCTCTCCACTCAAAACAGTTAGGACATCACAGTCTCAGTTTTAATTCACACTACAAATATTTATGAAACCTTGCCTTGTATAGGACACTGTTCTTGGGGTTTGGGAGACAAGGCTGAATGAAAGAATGTCTTAATCTCAAGTCATTTATGATCTAGAGAAAGACAGAAACAATGAACAGGGAAATGAATGGACAGACAGGAAAACATCACGTAATGATAAATGCATTGCAGGGAATTAAAATAAGCTATTGTATTAGTGAGTGACTTAGGTTTAAATAGTTAAGAAAGACCTCTGAAAAATTAAAATGTATGTTGGGAGAGACCTTCAAGATGACAGAGGAGTAAGATGGGGAGATCACCTTCCTCCCCACAAATAAATCAGAAATACATCTACATGAGGAACAACTCCTACAGAACACCTACTGAACACTGGCAGAAGACCTCAGACTTCCCAAAATATATATATATTTTTTTTCCTTTTGCTCTTTTTGTGAGTGTGTGCTTCTTTGGGTGATTTTGCCTGTATAGCTTTGCTTTTACCATTTGTCCTAGGATTCTGTCTGTCTTTTTTTTTTTATAGTATAGTTTTTAGTGCTTGTTATCATTGGTGGATTTGTTTTTTGGTTTTGTTGCTCTCTTCTTTCTTTCTGTCTTATTTTTTTCCTTTTTTTTTTTTTTTTGCAGTACACAGACCTCTCACTTTTGTGGCCTCTGCTGTTGTGGAGCACAGGTTCTGGACGTGCAGGCTCAGCGGCCATGGCTCACGGACCCAGCCACTCCGCAGCATGTGGCATCTTCCCAGATCAGGGCACGAACCCGTGTCCTCTGCATCAGCAGGCGGACTCTCAACCACTGCGCCACCAGGGAAGCCCTTTATTTTCCTTTTTTTTTTTTAATAACTTTTTAATTTTTAATAATTTTTTCTTACTTTAATAACTTTCTTTTTTCTTTCTTTCTTTCTTTCTTTCTTTCTTTCTTTCTTTCTTTCTTTCTTTCTTTTTCTTTCTCCCTTTTCTTCTGAGCCATCTGGCTGACAGGATCTTGGTGCTCAGGCCGGGTGTCAGACCTGTGCCTCTGAGGTGGGAGAGCTGAGTTAGGGACATTGGTCCACCAGAGACCTCCTGGCTCCATGTAATATAGAAAGGCAAAAGCTCTCCCAGAGATCTCCATCTCAATGCTAAGACCCAGCCCCACTCAACGACCAGCAAGCTACAGTGCTGGACACCCCATGCCAAACAGCTAACAAGACAGGAACACAACCCCACCCATTAGCAGAGAGGCTGACTATAATCTTAATAAGGTCACAGACACCCCAAAACACACCACTGGACGCAGTTCTGCCCACCAGAAAGACTAGATCCAGCCTAATCCAACACAACACAGGCACCAGTCCCCTCTACCAGGAAGCCTACACAACCCACTGAATCAAACTTAGCCACTGGGGGCAGACACCAAAAACAACGAGAACTACAAACATGCAGCCTGCAAAAAGGAGACCACAAACACAGTATGTTAAGCAAAATGAGAAGAAAGAGAAACAGACAGCAGATGAAGAAGCAAGGTAAAAACCCACTAGACCAAACAAATGAGGAGGAAATAGGCAGTCTACCTGAAAAAGAATTCAGAGTAATGAAAGTAAAGATGATCCAAAATCTTGGAAATAGAATGGAGAAAATATGAAAAAAACATTTAACAAGGACCTAGAAGAACGAAAGAGCAAACAAACTATGATAAACAACACAATAAATGAAGTTAAAAATTCTCTAGAAGGAATCAATAGCAGAATAACTGAGGAAAAAGAATGTATAAGTGACCTGGAAGATAAAATAGTGGAAATAATTACTGTAGAGGAGAATAAAGAAAAAAGAATGAACTGAGGACAGTCTCAGAGACCTCTGGGACAACATTAAATGCACCAACATTCGAATTACAGGGGTCCCAGAAGAAGAAGAGAAAAAGAAAGTGACTGAGAAATACTTTGAAGAGATTATAGTTGAAAACTTCCCAAATATGGGAAAGGAAATAGTCAATCAAGTCCAGGAAGAGCAGAGAGTTCCACACAGGATAAATCCAAGGAGAAATAAGCCAAGACACATTTCAATCAAACCATCAACAATTAATCACAAAGAAAAAAATATTAAAAGCAGCAAGGGAAAAGCAACAAATAACATACAAGGGAATCCCCATAAGGTCAACAGCTGATCTTTCAGCAGAAACTCTGCAAGCCAGAAGGGACTGGCAGGACATATTTAAAGTGATGAAAGGGAAAAACCTACAATCAACATTACACTACCCAGCAAGGATCTCATTCAGATTAGACAGAGAAATTAAAAGATTTACAGGCAAGCAAAAGCTAAGAGAATACAGCACTACCAAACCAGCTTTACAACAAATGCTAAAGGAACTTCTCTAGAAAGGAAAAGACTTCCAATAACAAACCCAAAACAATTAAGAAAATGGTAATAGGAACATACATATTGATAACTACCTTAAATGTAAATGGATTAAATGCTCCCACCAAAAGACATAGACTGGCTAAATGGATACAAAAATAAGACTGTATATATGTGGTCTACAAGAGACCCACTTCAGACCTAGGGACGCATACAGACTGAAAGTGAGGGGATGGAAAAAGATACTCCATGCAAATGGAAATCAAAAGAAAACTGGAGTAGCAATTCTCATATCAGACAAAAAAGACTTTAAAATAAAGACTATTACAAGAGACAAAGAAGTACGCTACATAATGATCAAGGGATCAATCCAAGAAGATATAACAGTTGTAAATATTTATGCATCCCACATAGGAACACCTCAATTCATAAGGCAAATGCTAACATCCATAAAAGGGGAAATCAACAGTATTACTAACATAGTTGGGGACTTTAACACCCCACTTTCACCAATGGAGAGATCATCCAGAATGAGAAAAAATAAGGAAACACAAGCTTTAAGTGATACATTAAACAAGATGGAGTTAATTGATATTTATAGGACATTCCATCAAAAAACAACAGAATACAATTTCTTCACAAGTGCTCATGGAACATTCTGCTGGATAGATCACACCTTGAGTCACAAATCAAGCCTTGGTAAATTTAAGAAAACTGAAATTGTATCAAGTCTCTTTTCCGATCACAATGCTGTGAGACTAGATATCAATTACAGGAAAAAAATCTGTAAAAAATACAAACACATGGAGGCTAAACAATACACTACTAAATAACAAAGAGGTCACTGAAGAAATGAAAGAGGAAATCAAAAAATGCCTAGAAACAAACGACAATGACAACATGACAACCCAAAACCTATGGGATGCAGCAAAAGCATTTCTAAGAGAGAAGATTATAGCAAAATAATCCTACCTCAAGAAACACCTCGGAAAAGCAACCTAACCTTACACCTAAAGCAATTAGAGAAAGAAGAACAACAAAAAGACCCCCAAAAGTTAGCAGAAGGAAAGAAATAATAAAGATCAGATCAGAAATAAATGAAAAAGAAATGAAGGAAACGATAGCAAAGTTCAATAAAACAAAAAGCTGGTTCTTTGAGAAGATAAATAAAATTCATAAACCATTAGCCAGACTCATCAAGAAAAAAGAATTAGCTAGACTCATCAAATTAATAGATTTAGAAATGAAAAAGGAGAAGTAACAACTGACAAGGCAGAAATACAGAGGATCAGGAGAGATTACCACAAGCAACTATATGCCAGTAAAATGGACAACCTGGAAGAAATGCACAAATTCTTAGAAAAGCACAATCTTCCAAGATTGGACCAGGAAGAAATAGAAAATATAAACAGACCAATCAGAAGCACTGAAATTGAAACTGTGATTAAAAATCTTCCAACAAACAAAAACCCAGGACCAGATGGCTTCACAGGCAAATTCTATCAAACGTTTAGAGAAGAGCTAACACGTAACCTTCTGAAACTATTCCAAAATATAGCAGAGGGAGGAACACTCCCAAACTCATTCTATGAGGCCACCATCACCTTGATACCAAAACAGACAAAGATGTCACAAAGAAATAAATCTATAGGCCAATATCACTGATGAACATAGATGCAAAGTTCCTCAACAAAATGCTAACAAACAGAATCCAACAGCACATTAAAAGGATCATACACCATGATCAAGTGAGGTTTATCCCAGGAATGCAAGGATTCTTCAATGTACACAAATCAATCAATGTGATAAATCATATTAACAAATTGAAGGAGAAAATCCATATGATTATCTCAATAGATGCAGAAAAGCTTTTGAGAACATTCAAAACCCATTTATGATAAAAACCCTCCACAAATAGGCATAGAAGGAACTTTCCTCAACATGATAAAGGCCATATATGACAAACCTACAGCCAACATCGTTTTCAATGGTTAAAAACTGAAACCATTTCCTCCAAGATTAGTAACAAGACAAGGTTGCCCACTCTCACCACTCTTATTCAACATAGTTTTGTAAGTTTTAGCCACAGCAATCAGAGAAGAAAAAAAAATAAAAGGAATCCGAATCAGAAAAGAAGAAGTAAAGCTGTCACTTTTTGCAGATGATATGATACTATACATAGAGAATCCTAAAGATGCTACCAGAAAACTACTAGAGCTAATCAATGAATTTGTTAAAGTAGCAGGATACAAAATTAATGCACAGAAATCTCTTGCATTCCTATACACTAAGGATGAAAAATCTGAAAGAGAAATTAAGGAAATACTCCCATTTATCATTGCAAGAAAAAGAATATAATATCTAGGAATAAACCTACCTAAGGTGACAGAAGACCTGTATGCAGAAAATTATAAGACACTGATGAAAGAAATTAAAGATGATACAAATAGATGGAGAGATATACCATGTTCTTGGATTGGAAGAATCAACATTGTGAAAATGACTATACTACCCAAAGCAATCTACTGATTCAGTGCCATCTCTATCAAACTACCAATGGCATTTTCCACAGAGCTAGAACAAAATATTTCATAATTTGTATGGAAACACAAAAGATCCTGAAGAGCTAAAAAAATCTTGAGAATGGAAAATGGAGCTGGAGGAATCAGGCTCCTGGACATCAGGCTATACTACAAAGCTGTAGTAATCAAGACAGTATGGTACTGGCACAAAAACAGAAATATAGATGAATGGAACAGGATAGAAAGCCCAGAGATAAATCCATGCACATATGGTCACCTTATTTTTGATAAAGGAGGCAAGAATATACAATGGGGAAAAGACAGCTTCTTCAATAAGTGGGGCTGGGAAAATTAGACAACTACATGTAAAAGAATGAAGTTAGAACATTCCCTAACATCATATACAAAAAGAAACTCAAAATGGATTAAAGACCTAAATGTAAGGCCAGACACTATAAAACTCTTAGAGGAAAACATAAGGAGAACACCCTATGACATGGACCTAATGAAACTTCAAAGCTTTTGCACAGTAAAGGAAACCATAAACAAGATGAAAAGACAACCCTCAGAATGGGAGAAAATATCTGCAAGTGAAACAACTGACAAAGGATTAATCTCCAAAATATACAAGCAGCTCAATATCAAAAAAACAAACAACCCAATCCAAAAATGGGCAGAAGACCTAAATTGACATTTCTCCAAAGAAGATACACAGATTCCCAACAAACACATGAAAGGATGTACAACATCACTAATCATTAGAGAAATGCAACTCAAAACTGCAACAAGGTGTCACCTCACACCAGTCAGAATGGTCATCATCAAAAATTCTACAAACAATAAATGCTGGAGAGGGTGTGGAGAAAAGGAAACCCTCTTGCACCGTTGGTGGGAATATAAATTGATACAGCCACTCTGGAGAACAATATGGAGTTTCCTTAAAAAATTTACAATAGAACTACCATACAACCCAGCAATCCCACTACTGGGCATATATCCTGAGAAAACCATAATTCAAAAAGAGTCATGTACCACAATGTTCATTGCAGCAGTATTTACAATAGCCAGGACATGGAAGCAACCTAAGTGTCCATCAACAGATGAATGGATAAAGAAGATGTGGCACATATATACAATGGAATATTACTCAGCCATAAAAAGAAATGAAATTGAGTTTTTTGTAGTGAGGTGGATGGATCTAGAGTCTGTCATACAGAGTGAAGTAAGTCAGAAAGAGAAAAACAAATACTGTATGCTAACACATATATATGGAATCTAAAAAAAAAAAAAATCGTTCTGAAGAACGTAGGGGCTGGACAGGAATAAAGATGCAGACGTAGAGAATGGACTTGAGGACATGGGGAAGGGGAAGGGGAAGCTGAGATGAAGTGAGAGTGGCATGGACATATATACACTACCAAATATAAAATAGATAGCTAGTGGGAAGCAGCCACATTGCCCAGGGAGATCAGCTCGGTGATTTGTGACCACTTAGAGGGGTGGTTTAGGGAGGTTCGGAGGGAGAAACAATAGGGAGGAGATATGGGGATATAATATGTATAGTTGATTCACTTTGTTATAAATCAGAAACTAACACACCATTGTAAAGTAATTATACTCCAATAAAGATGTAAAAGAAAATAAAATATATACCAGTAATTATTTACAATAGAGAAGATATAGAAACAATCTGTCTGTTAACAGATGAATGGATTAAAAAAATGTGGTATATATACAATGAAATAATATTCAGGCTTAAAAAGAAAGAAATCTTGCCCATTTTAACAACATGGAAGAAACTGGAGGGCATTATGCTAAGTGAAATGAGCAGACAGAGAAAGACAAATACTGTATGGTTTCATGTATATGTGGAATTTATCTTTTAAAAAAGTCAAACTCATAGAAACAGAACAGAATGGAGGTTGCTAGGGTTTGAGGGTGTGGTTGAAATAGGGAGAGGCTGGTCACAGTTTATAAACTTTCATTTATAAAATGAATAAATTATAAGATTTTAAGACAAAGAGAAAACTGTATGTGTGTTTGAATGTACGTACAAGTTTATACAGCAAAATGTTTATAATCACAGCCTCTAGGTGGTGAGGTTAAGGGTCATCTTTAAAAATTTGCTCTTCATGTGTTTTCTGGCTTTTTTCTTGCACTGTGTAAGATGTTTCCTACAATAAGAAAATAAAAGCAATACAAGTACATCATAAAATAGAGAAAAAGGAATACAGACAGGCTGCTTCTAAGCATTTCCTTTCTGCAGATAAATGCTGATGACCTTCACCATCACAGGGAGGAGCTGCTCTTACACTTATTTTGAGGCATCTAGATTAAGTACTACCTAAGACTAGATTTATTAGCAGTCCATCTGAACAAGATGGAGCCATGTGCAGTTTATAGTTTCAGGAAAAAGACACTTCAGACCAGCTAATGTGAGAAGAAAGTAACAGGCCACTGAAGATGTCTGCTTGTCACTGAGATAAAAATTCCTTCCCCAGTTACTTCTCTTTTGCCAGCTGTGCTAGGTGACCCAGTGCTTTGCTCATGAGACTTTCCATGTTCAATGGATTGTGGTGGAACAACAATTCACCCATGCAAAAAGCAGTTGTATGTTTCCAAAGAGGAGGATTATGCAAGTTCAAGAGAAAAATGAATTCTTATATTGTGCTGATCTCTTTTTTATATACATGCATATATTATAAGTATGCTCAATTTACTAAATAGTTATTTATTATGAAGACATAATACTCCTTGCTGATTCTGAAAGAGGGAACCAGGCAAATTATTATATGAGTACATTTATCACATTTTTCCATTTTATTATACTTCTGGATAATTAATATTCTTCCTAGAACTGCAGTCAGTATGTACTGAAATACAATACACATTGTACTAAAATAACAATTTATAATTTTTTCAATAAACAGAGAGATTCATTTCTATATGTGTTACAAGCTACTTACTTCTTGAAGTTGGATCCAAAGCCCTTAGAGTAAGAATGTACCTTAGAAATCATCTTGTTCCAGTAGTGGCAGAGGCGCTTATCTCGGGAATTTGAGAATATCAAAAAGCAGGAAAAAAACCCTGTAAAGTATATAACTCTTAAAGCAGGAAAACTTCACTGGATGGGATGTACTTTAATAAGGCTTTTTCTCTGAGGGAAGTCTCTAGTCTGAAAGGCACAAAGCAGCTGGAAATAAGCAGAAGGCTATTTTGTTACTGACTAGAGATACCCGAGGATAGAGTTGAGGGCTGACAGAGGGGCTGGGAACTGAGTGAGGGAATCCTGGTAAGAAACAAACCACAGAAGGAAGAGCCTCAAAATCTGTGTATAAATTCCCCTCAAATCCCCTAACATAGGGGAGATGCTCAGGTGCCCTACAAAAAGCAACAGTGGAAAGGTTGAAAGAAATGTCAGTTGCTGCCCTCCACTGTGGAAACAGAGTTTAGAATTTGAGTCTGGCCATGTTGGAGGGCTTGGTAAACTCAGGCTATTCATGGAAACCCCACAAGTTTCATGACATTGGAGTAAAGACTATGTGCCAGATCTAAAGAGTTCACCCTAGGTCTGAGCATAAACCATGAGACCCACTCCCAAAAGTATAAAACAAAGCCTCCACAAGCTTGATGTAATCAGCCAGTAATGTAACTGCCTGTTAGAACAAAAATAAACACCATCCAGAGGATGATAACAGAATCTAGAGTCTGTATCACCCACAATGCCTAGTACATATTAAAAATTAGTAGGTATGCAAAGAAACAGGAAAATGTGATGCATTGGTCAAGAGGAAAATGAGCCAAAAGAAACCAACCCGATGACATAGATGTTTAAACTAGCAGACAAGAATTTTAAAGTGGCTCTTATAACTATGCAAACTAGAAGTTATCTATTTATTGTTTCTCAGTCCCAATTCTACCTTTCTTTGCCCTGCTTTGTGATATTGGAGCTAGAGTCTGTAAACATTTCTCTTTTGCCAGCTGGCACAATGAAAAGCTTTGTTAAGAAAAGGTACTGAATGGGTCACTGCAGGAGGTAGAGGCTTCTCTTCCTGGTTATGGTATGCTTTTAACTTTTTTAAAATTCTGGTTCCTGCTGCATGAGGCAGCCAGTAGAATGTGTGACACCCAGAAGGTGGCTTTCCCATGAGTTTTAGCAGCACCTCAGCAGGGAGCTTCCCACTTGTCTCTCCACTGGGCCGGCATCCCAGCAGGTAATTTCTTGCTTGCCTGAAATACATCATGAACTTTCCTGCCATTCAGTGGTCCAAAGACACACTCAATCTAATGATGTATGAATCTCGGTTTTGTAGATGAAAGTGACTTATTCCCTATTTGTGCCTCAGCCTTAGCGGCAGTGGCTGCTCCCTATGTAGGTTATTTATATATTCTTTAGAATTCTCTTTATCTCTCAGTAGTTAATTCCCTGGAACTAGTTAATAATTCTTTTTATTATATTTTTCCTATTCAAATTATTGGTGTGTTTTCTACCTCCCGACTGGACCCTGAACTACAAAATATATTCAAAGTCCACACAAAATTGCCTAAAAATATGTTCAAAATGAATAGGATATCTCAGTAGAGTTTCTAGAACTAAAAAAATTAACTGACTAAAATATAAAATAGCTATAATAAATAATTAATGTATAAAATATCTATAATAAAAATTTATGGCATGGACTTATTAACAGATTGAACATGACAAAATAATGTCTGAATTTAAAAATTGAATAATGTCTATATATTTCTCTGATGTACTTAAAAAACAGAGAATGAAAAAAAAAGTGACAGAGCTTTAGGGACCTGTGGAATACTGTCACAAAAATATAATATACATATAATTGTAGTCTCAGAAAGAGAGGAGAAAGGGAAAATTGGACAGAAAAATATTAAAAAAAAATAATGGCTGAAAAGTTCCCAATTTGGGAAAGCATATAAATCTATAGATTCAAGGAGTTCAGCAAACTCTAAAGTAGTTAAATATATATGATATCATTCTTAAGCATATCATTGTCAAATTGCTGAAATTTAATTATAGAAGCTCTTGAAATCAGACAAAGAAAAATGATAATTATATAAAGAGTACCAGTAATGTGAATGGCTGCTGTCCTCTCATCAGAACTAATGAAGACCAGAACACAGGAAACATCTTTAAAGTACTGAAAGAAGAAAAAAAAGTCAGCTCTGAATTCCTTCAGTAAAATATACTTCAAAAATATATAAAGATAAGTCGAAACAGATAAAAATTTTCTTAGGAAAAAAACAAAACAAAACTGAAAATTCTTCACCAGCAGCCCAGCACTACAAGGAGTACTAAAGAAATTTCTTTAGAAGAAAGTTATGCTGCATGGAAAATCATGTTTACAGTTGGGAATGAAGAGCACTAGAAATTTTAAATATGTGGGTAAATGCAACAGAAACTGATTTTTCTCTTAATTTTTGTAAAGTACATACAATCAAGTAAAATAAAACAAAATTTATAATACATGCAGATATAAGATATATGAAAACAATAACACAAAGGAGATAGTGAACAGAATTACAATGTTTCAACATTCTTACATTTAAAAAAAAGCAGTACAATTTTAATTCTAAGTTAATGTGACAAGTTAAAATTGCCTAGTGTAATCCCTAGAGGTACAATTTTAAAAGAAGAGAGAGGTATACCTAAATAGTCAGAAGGAATTAAAATGCAATAATACAACTAGTAAATTAATCTTAAATAAGGAATGGAAGGGGAAAAAGCAGAGAGGCAAATATTGTAAAAAGGTAGACAAGCACAACCATGTAAACAATTATATTAACTGTAAATTAACTAAGCACTCCAGTTAAAAGGCAGAAGTTATCAGATTGCAGATTGCTTATCTTCAAAAAAAAGTAATATCTGACTTGTAGTAAATGTAAAGACACAAGCATGTAGACTAAATGGGTTGGGAAAATATACCATTCAAAAAGTAAGTATATGAAAGCTGGTGTGACTATCTAAATATCAGCAAAGCAGACTTTAACACAAGGAATATTAACAAAGTGCATTTCATAATGATAAAAGAAAAACATATATGATTACATATATGATGTCAACAGGCAGACATCATATACATAAACACACACAGAAACACACATATAAAAAGAAGAGTTTCAAAATACATGAAGCAAAACTGACAGAACTAAAAGGGGGTATAGACAAATCCAAAATCAAAGTGGGGTATTGTACCACCCCCCTCTAATTAATAGGAGAACTGGATAATAGAACAGTAAGAATGTAGAATGTATTTAACAACATAATCAACCATCTTGACCAACTGACATTTTTAGACCAACTGATAGTTATAGAATAACTGAACAATACACATACTTTCAGGTACACATAAAATGTACATCAGGATAGATTATATGTTGGACCATAAAAAAGTTCTCAATTAGCTAAAATTTATTGAATCTTACAGAGGATGTTCTTTGAGAAAAGTAAAATTAAATTAGAAATCAATAAAAATTAAATTATGGAAAAGGTCAATTATGGAGAAATTAGCAATAAATTTTGAAATATCCTATGGGTCAAAGAAAAAGAAACACTAGGAGAAATTAAAAATATTCCAACTTAAAGATAATAAAAGCAATATATAAAAATTGTTAGATGCAGCTAAAATTGCATTGAGTGAATTTTATAACTTTAAATGCTTATATCAGTCATTTTAAACTTGCTTTTTTAACCTTCCAAATTGAAAAGCTTCAAAAGATGTGCAAATTAAAAACCAATCAATCAGTAGAAAACAGATACACACATACATAAAATTAGCAAAACCTAATGTCCATTCTTTGAAGGGATTAATACATATTTTAAAAACCTAGTTTAGTTATATCAAGAAAGAAAGAAAAGAGAGAGAAAAACATATATCTCCTCTTTAATTCCTGGTATTAACAACTTAACTACCAATGTCACAGACCTAAAAAGGTAATGGAGAGACTAGCATAAATCACTATAACTTTGACAATAAATTGGATACTTTATTGAATTAGAAGAATTTCTTGGGAAAAAAAACTTTTCAAAATAGACACAATATGAAACAGAAAATATGAACTATATTGTGGAGGTATAAATTATGGTACTTGACAAATTGGAAGGAGAGAGTAGTGAGTAAGAAGGAGGAATCAAACAGGATATCAGAGCCATTGACTCAAGCAGTTGTGTAGATTATAATGACATTTATTGTGAAGGAAGAGACTAGAGGAGAAATTGATTTTCTAGGGAAGTAGGAGCATGTATGATATGAGTTCAGCTTTGAACATATTAAGTGTGAGATTTCCCAAAAAATATACAAATAGGCAATTGTATATATAAGTTTGGAATACAGAGGAGAGGGTTGAGTGAGAATTGTAAACATGAGTGGAAATTAAAGCCACGGAAACAATATATTACCTAAAGAGGTAGTGGAATAGAGAAGATGGCTTAGGCTGGAGATCTGTGAACAACGCTTAGAGATAACAGGGGAGGAGTCTATAAAAGAGATAAAAAATAATCAGCAGATATGAAGAAAACCTAGAGTATAAAATCATAAAAACAAGGAGAGGATAGTGCTGAATTTTGTTTAATGCCTTTTCTGAATCTATTGACAAGATCATCAAAATAATTCTCCTTTGTATTGTTTCATGTGGTTAATAACATTTATTAAGATTTTAATGTTAAGCCAACTTGCATTCCTAGGGAATAACCATACTCAGTCACAATGGCTTTTTTTTTTAATATTAATGGGTTTTATTTGATAATGTTTGGTTAAGGATTTTTGCATCCGTATTCATTGTTCATGGTAGATATTGTTCTGTACTTTTCTTCTGTTGTCATGTATCTGGCAAGTTTTGTTATCAGTGTCATACTAGCACCCTAAAACCAGTTGAACAATGTGGCCTCATCCTGTTGTCTGAAATAATTTGTATAATATTAATACTCTTTCTTAGGTGTTTGATACATTTGAAACATCTAGGCCTATAGTTTTTTTCTTTGTTGGGAATTTTGATTAAAAAACATTCAGCATCAGATAGATATTAGGTTATCTCATAGTTTCTGTTGGCAGAAATATTGGTATGACTTAACTGGATGTCTCTGGCTCAAGTTCTGTCATGAAGTTATAGTTAGGCTGTTGACCAGGGTTACAGTCATTTCAGGACTTGACTGGAGCTGAAGGATTCACCTCTAAATCACTGATGGGGTTGTTGGTAAGCCTCAGTTCCTCATCGGCTGTTGGCAAGTTCCTTGTCACATGAACCTCTCAGGCTGCTTGAGTGTCCTCACAAGTGTTACCTAGCTTCCCCCAGAGCGAGCAATCCAAGAGACAGCAAGAGTGCACAAAAGAATTCCCAAGATGAGAGTCAGAGGCTTTTTGTAACCGAATCCCAGAACTGATATACCATCACTTCTGTTATATTCTATTCATTAGAAACAATTCACAAAGCCCTGCCCAAACATAAGGGGAGGGGATCACACAAGGGCATGAATACCAAGAGGTGGGGATAATTAGAGGCCATTTTAGACGTTGCCCACAATACTCATCATTTCACTCAGTAGTCGGCCTTAATCTTTAGGTGGCAGGTAGCCCTGAGTTCTGGGCAGTGAGGCGAATAATGCACACAAATTTGTGTCGTCGTTAAAGATGTCAGTAATGCTGATTAAGTGCCACCTCTGAAACAAACCTTATAATATACATCACTATAGAGTCATTACAGTTCAAGTGTTATTATAAATTTGGAAACACATTTAAATCATGGGCATAATCAAATTTGAGCCCAAAACTAACTTGTACTATCTAAATTCTTATACTGAAATAGATCTTCAAAGGCTTTAGAATGCATACAGGGATTATTTTTAAAAATCGCCTGACTATATGTTTACAAACAGGAGCTGTGAAAATACTTCTTGGAAAATAAACAAATTAAAGTAGAATATTTTGAATATGTACATAACTCACATTCCTTATCCTAATATTAGATATTAATAAAGAAAATGCTAATTCAATTTTTTTCTCAAAGAAATCAACTTTCTAAGCTAGTATCAGCTTAGTCAGTACTTAATAGATATTCAGTGTCAGCATCTTAGGTCTTAAATAAAGCCACTAAAATAAATACTCATGCCCTATTAATTTCATATTCAATGTCTGGGAATACTTTTAGTGAAGGATTAGATTACATAAGCAATGAGATATGCTAGAAGTTCACAGTACAATGATAAAATTTGGAGTAAATAAGGAGAAGTCGACAGGGCAGGAACAATCAGAAATCAAGCCCATTTGTGTCCACCTGGTGCGGTGGGATAAGGAGGGTAGGAGGGAGACACAAGAAGGAGGGGATATGGGGATATATGTATAGTTGATTCACTTTGTTATACAGCAGAAACTAACACACCATTGTAAAGAAATTATACTCCAATAAAGATGTTTTTAAAAAAAAAAGAAAGAAAGAAATCAAGCTCAAATAAGTCATCACAAATTCAACTTATTTCTTGATTGGTCATGGACATCCAAGCCTGGGGTGCTGAATGGGGCAAGTTATGGCATTAGAAGTATGTGTGGAGTACTGCGCATGTCATTGCCAGATAGCAAGTTGGGTCATTCAGTGGAGGAGACCAGTGAGTGAGAATAGACAAGGTCTAGCCTTGGTGTCCTATACCTTCTGTAATGAATCTTTCTCAGACTTATTTGCTGGCCCCTTCTCTTTGGCTTAAACACAACTGTAATGCTTCAGGGCTGTGTTCTCTCTAGCCTCTGATTAACATGGGGAATCTGTGTGTTCCTGGGTTGGTCTTCAGTGATGTTGGGTGAGGGATGATCATCCCTTGCACAAATAAGATCACTCTTGACTATATATGTATCTTCACTTTCTTAATATTGTCTTTTCATGAGCTCAAGCTATTAAAATTTAACTTAATAGAATATATCAAAATTTCTTTTAAAGTTAATTCTTTTTCTGTCATCTCTAAGAAATATTTGCCTATCCCCAAGGTCATAAAAACATTCTTTTTTGTCCCTTAGGGCTTTATAAATTTTACTAGTCTTCTTAAAGGAAAAAACTTTTGGCTTTATTGATGTTCATTTGTCTTCTATTTCATTCAATTCTTATTTTATCATTTTCTTCTTTCTAATTTCTTTGAATGTTATAGTTTTCCTTCTATCTTCATGAGATGAATATTTAGATCATGCATGCTAAGAGTTTCTTCTTGTCTGATAAGTTGCACTTAAGGCTATAAAATTTCCTCTAAGCACAGCTGTAGCTTAAGTCATGAGTTTTTCTTATTATCTATGTTTTTCTCGAATGTCAGTCCATTCTTATCTTTTAACGCCTGTATGGTTTTGATTGAATGACAGCCTCTGTGTGTAAAAATATCAAGAAAACATTTGAGGCTCTGGTAATGGTGTATTCACCCAGAAAGGATTTACTTTTTCTTCTAGCAGTCTGTTACATTAATGGCAGACCACTTTAATTCAATCAGGGATTAAGCTGATTTGAGGCTAGAATTTTGGCTCCGTGAGGGCTCAGATTATATCCAGTGTACTCTTACTCCTGTGGTACATAGTTCTTTATGTGTCTCCTCTAAGCCAAAAGTGTTCAGCAGCAACTCCCTACCTTGACAAGCCCTGAACTCCATTGATTTTTTTTCCCTTCACAGTCAGACCATTGAGAGCTTAAGCAATGCTTGTTTATCTCTATGCTGCCACTTGAGAACTGGCAAAATACCTAGAGGAGACCATCAGTATGAAGGTTTGGTTTACCTCTCCTTGCTACATTGGTCTTTGATACCTCGGCCACTCAGTGTTGATTGTTTTATTAGCATTCTTATGCCCTCAAACATATATTTTATCCACCTTTGTTAGTTGTTCTTATCTTTAAGATTAGTCTGATAATCTACCATATGCCAAAGCAGGATTCTCTACCAGTCTTCTGCAGAACAGCCAAAATAATGTTTTCAAATCATGGATCAGATCAGATCACTTTTCTAATTAAAGCCTTTTGAAAGCTTTTCAGGGCACTTAGAATAAAACTCAAACACCTTACCGTAATCAACAAGGCCTCACATGATCTGGCCCCTACATACCATGTATTCTCTTCTAACACTGTCTTCATCTTTTACTGTGTCCCACCTATCATGGTCATCTTTCTGTTCTCAAACACACCAAACTCCTACCTGTCTTGGAATTTTTTGTTCTTTTTTTTTTTTTAACATCTTTATTGGGGTATAATTGCTCTACAATGGTGTGTTAGTTTCTGCTTTATAACAAAGTGAATCAGTTATACATATACATATGTTCCCATATCTCTTCCCTCCTGCGTCTTTTGTTCTTTTTGCCTGAACACTTCTACTCAAGAGGGTCACACGGATGATACCTCCTGTTATCCAGGACTCCACTCAAATGTCATCTCATCAAAAAGTCCCTTCCTTGACCAGCCAGGGCTATACAGTACAGTTCAAGGGGACATTATTCACATCATGGTCTGCGCAATGGCACTGGAGTTGAGCAGTGCACAGGCTGGTGCAGCGTTGTACATCCATCATGAATCACCCTGTCTAAAATTGCTCTCTACCATGCTTGAGCACAGAACTTTATCATTACCTGAAATAATGTTATTTATTCATTTACTTTATAGAATGTGTAGTTGCATGCTGCCACTCTTATCCCAAGAAGGCAGCGTCCTTGCCTTATTTTTCACTGCTATATTCACTGAGTTTAAACCTGGAACGTGGTTTGGCACTTCATATATATTTGTGTAATGAATACAGGTGGTAGGAGTGTCTTCATGCTGATCATAGGTTATAGATCTTGTCCCCCAGGTCTCGTTTGTTCTGCTCCTATAGGGGCTCAGTGGCTTACACTGGTTTCTTATAACAGATGCTAGGTGCTTAATACATATTTTTTGAATAAAATTATTTTAAAGATTCATTAATTAAGATGGTATAGTATTCATGCAAGGATAGGTAAACAGAAATATAGAGCACAAGAATGCAGACAATTTCAAAAATTTTTATGTAATGAGAAACAAAATGAATGTTTTGTCAATTAATGGTACTGGAGAAATGGTAAATTCATATGGAAAAAAGTGATCCTTTACCCTCTAACTTACACCATACATAAAAATTTATTTTAGATGGGACATAAACTTTAATGTGAAAACAAGCTGTAGAATTCCTTGAGGAAAACAAGAGAATAGCTTTAAGACTTGGGGTATACAAAGATTTCCTAAACAGAAAACTAAGACACTAGGCATAAGAGAAAAATAATAAATTAGACACTATCAAAATTAAAAATCTGCTAATCAAAAAACATCATTAAGAAAGTGAAAAGGCGTACTTCCCTGGTGGCACAGTGGTTAAGAATCCGCCTGCCAATTCTGGGGACACGTGTTCAAGCACTGGTCCGGGAAGATTGCACATGCCGCGGAGCAACTAAGCCCATGCGCCACAACTACTGAAGCCTGCATGCCTAGAGCCCATGCTCAGCAACAAGAGAAGCCACTGGAATGAGAAACCTACACACTGCCTTGAAGAGCAGCCCCCACTCGCCGCAACTAGAGAAAGCCCATGCACAGCAACGAAGACCCAATGCAGCCATAAATAAATTAATTAATTAAAAAAAAAAGAAAGAAAGTGAAAAGGCAAGACATAGGCTGGGAGTAGATATTCATAATTCATAAATCTGACAAGATCTTGTATCAAAACTATATAAGGAAAAATAAAGACAACCCTATTTTTTAAACACAAGCAAAATAAAATATCTCCAAAGCTGGTAAATGTATAAAAAGGTGATCAGCATAATTCATCATCAGGGAAATGTAAATTAAAACTGTAATATACCACCACACATTCTCCCAAAGGACTAAAATTTAAATGGCTGACAATACGAAGTGTACTTCCAAGAATTTTGAGCAGATAGAAAGCTTTTTATAAAAATAATAGCCCAAACTGGAAACAATCCGAAATGGAGAATGGATAATGGTGTGAATACACTATAAACAGTTGACATATGCCACATCATAGAAGAATGTTAAAACATTTTGTTGAGTGAAAGAAGTCAAAAGAGTACATAGTATGTGATTTCTTTTGTACGAGAGTCAAGAACAGACAAAAATGATCTGTTAGGATTGATTGGGAAGGTACATAGGCAGTGATGAAAATATTCTACATATATATATATATATTTTTAAATTGGAGTGGTGGTTTCATGAATGCCTACATAAGAAAAATTCATTGAACTATACAATTAAGAGTTGTGCGTTTTACTGCATGTAAATTATAGTTCATTAATAATTAGACTAAATAAAAAAGAGAAAATATGTATTGAATTGAGAAAAAGGAAATTGTTTACTACATAAAAAGTGCTCAACAAAGGCTGTAATATATTTTTCCTTTGGAACCACATCTCAGTTGATTTTAAGCACTTATTATTGCTGCATGTTGCTTTAAAGTAATGACATATGCTAAAGCAACATCATTTATATTCAGAATTTTGAGCCAAAATTTTAAACTCTTTTTAACTGAAGGAAGCCATGATTTCTACCCTACAAACAACAGAAATTGTCCTAATGTCAGACTGTTGCAAATAGACTACACCATACTGTGGACAGCAGTTATGAACCTATAATAACAGCAAGGTGACCTTCCCTCTGGTTCTATGAGATAAACAGCTTAACATCCTAATAAGTTACACAAATACTTAGCAGCAAAAATGGGACATATTTATAAACCATGTTTTGTACATTTCACATATTTCCTTTCATGGTTTTCAAATTCTGTCATTTTCCTTCTCTCTGTACCTCTCATACTGACACCCTACTTTTTAATTCTTAAGAGTTACACCATCATTCAAGACCTTGAACATTTCTCAGGGAGAGTGAAGATGATATAATAAAGAAGCATGATGACACTTTCTCCAATTATTATTTGATTTTACTTTTAATAATGGCATCCACAGATTCAGGGGCTTCTGCCGGGCCCAACTAAGCATATTATGACCCATGATATTTAAACCAATTTCCCACTTTATTCTCCATCTTCATCAGGTATCCTCCTTTAAGCCTTCATAATATTTTTGTCCCAACTCTTTTCTCCATCATTTTTCTCATAATCCCCTTTACAATTCAAGATAATGACTTCCTACTGCATTTTTTACTGGTGCCTTTCACTCAGCCTTTCTGGATTTGTATAGTATTCTGTGTTTAATATGTACCTACTGTCTTAAGATATGGTATAAATACAGGGTTACCTAATGTTCTGGATATTTCTGTTTGCTTTTCCATGTCTGCTCTCCAGCTTTGCCACTGGGCTCTGTGCCTTAGGAGACTGACTACTTTAACTGTATCACTCATATTCCTTCAACTCTCTAGATTCTGGTTGGATTTTGCAGGTGACTTTTTTTGGCCATATATTAGTAAACAGGAATAGAGAGAAATGGGGGTATTTGTTCTGGGGGTATTATAGTGACTGCATTCCTTTATCTAAGGCCATGGTTATTGTCATATGACGCCTCTCCCACAACTATAAATTTTGCTGAGTTCTTTTAAAAGCTACCTCTCCTTACCCCTTCAAGCCAAAGGAGGGTAGAAGCATCCTGTGATTTCTAGTCCCAGGATTCTTCACCACTCCTTATGAGTTCCAGGACTTGCCTAAGACTCTTAAATCATTTTTTCATAAAAGTCTCTTTCCTTTCTTTTGGTGTGCTATCTCCCAAGACCGTGATTAATCTGTTTAATGTAAAACAAAAGAAAATGAGACTTGAATATGTGACCATCTCAGAAAACATGAGTTGTTTTCCTAAGTTTTAAAATAATTTATCTCTATTGCATTTCTAGAAGATGTGTATAGAGTGCAGCAGCAGCCTGGCAGCCTCATGGAACTCTGTCTAGCCTTTTTTTTTTTTTTTTCCCCCGTTGCGGAGCACAGGCTCCGGACGCACAGGCTCAGCGGCCATGGCTCCGCGGCATGTGGGATCCGGACAGGGGCACGAACCTGCATCCCCTGCATCGGCAGGCGGACTCTCAACCACTGAGCCACCAGGGAAGCCCTAGCCTTTTTTTAAAAATGAGATTTACCTAGCTTGCAGCTTTGGGCTCCAGGTTCACTGGAGATTTGAATCACAGAGCCATGAAATCAGAACCAGAAGGGACTTCAGCTATCATCTAATAAAATACGATTTTTCAACCATATTAATTGGAACCAGGTCGGATCCTAGGCTGTGGAACTAATGGAGGAGCTGAGCATATAAGATTTCAACATCCCTTGCAATGTTGAAATTTGCATGAGCAGCTCCCCTTTTGTCTGTCTTGCAGCTTGAGCTTTTATAAGTAGTTGGGTTTGAAATATGTCATTTAAGGTCAAATCCCTGAACACAAATATCATGGAAATAGTAAATAATATCTAGGATTATCTAATGATTACCATATATTGGGATAACTGCTTTACATTCATTATGCCATTTAATTATGACTACATTCCCCCCCCCCCCACACCCCCTGAACAAAAAAAGTAAAGAAAGCTCACTCCAGACTGTGGGGATTTTACTGAATATGAGTATATAACTCTATGCTGTAATGTTTGGCCCTTTCAGTTGACAACTGTCAAGAGGTTAAGAATATGAAAAGGTACATACTGAGATATCCCAAGATGTCTCTAAAGCTTACTCACTGGAAATATTTTATTTCTCTAATTAAATTCATCCCTGAAACAGTATCCCTAGTTGAATTTTCTTCACAGTGAACTGACTTGTGATGAGGGTTTGCTTTCAATTAACATTTACTGAACATTCACTGAATATCCTCTATGTGTCAGATACTGTTCTTTCAGTGATAGAAAGATGAACAAGGCCAAGCCCTCAAAGAGTTCACAAATGTGAATAGCAACAAAGTGACCATGTGAATATGAAGTGTTATTCACATGAGCTAGGTCAACTGTAGCTCCTGAAGGACCCTTGGAAACCACCTAGTCCATCCTGCTCATTTTATACATTAAACCCAACTCTAAATGATGTCTGCAGTTCCCATGTCTTCTGAATTCATGGGCTCTTTAGTTTAATGTTAAAATTTAAATGGCTACAAGTCCTCATTCCTTGTATTGAAGGACTAGTGTGTCTTGCCAAATGTATACAATTTGTCAGGGATTTAAATTTTTATGGGTCCATTCCACTCCTATGTTTTTAAGAATGCTTGGTCTTATTCAAGTCTTTCTTTCTGCAATCATTCAGTCCTCTGTCTCTGAGATGTTCAAGAGATGGAGCATAGTTCCTCGTCTTTGATGTTTCTGAAGCATCACCCACACAAGGTTGTCAGCAGTTTTGAGTGTAAGGGAGTGGCACACTGCAGCATACCAAATCACATAAAATTTAATATTTAACATTATGGTTCATAAAAGTCACTCAGGCATTCCCTATGTGAGGAATCATGTGGAAAAAATAGTGTAATGAGCTAGTACTTGAAGAACAATAGGATTTATACATTTAAAAACTGGGGAGAAGGGCATTCCCTTCTCTAGAGGAAATGCTAGAAACAAAGGTAAGAATAGGGAGTGGGACATGAACAATGATCTTTCATGAAAACACCTTTCCGGATTGTCCACCACTATTCCTTCACATACGCTCTTAATCTGGCCACAAAAGAGGTTTTCACTGGCTTAGGGATAGTGGTTTGGCTAAATTGAGGATGCATGTATGAGTACTGTGGATGAAACTTGGGCAAGGTAGTTTGGGGGAAAATAAAGGAGAACTAGCCAAATTTAATTTTATTGTATTTGTTAGCTAGATGAAGGTTTTTTTGAACAGTGGAGTGTCATGACTAAGCCTGGCCTGTCCGGAGATTAATCTGGGGAATCTGGGATAATATGTGTGGTGAACTACAATGTGGAGAGGGTGAAGGGGGAAGCTAGTCATGGTAAACAATGGGATGTGCCCCAAAATTGGGGAAATGCTGCTGGGAGTGTTGTTCATAGACAGCCTTCAGTTGTCCAGCTTGCCATGGATTGGCTCAGCTACCTTGGCCAAGGTCAGGCCGCTAGCAGGATCAACTCCTATCCAATAACTACTTATGCAGGACTATAAAGGCTTGCATATCTTGTCCCAACTTGGTACAACTCAGAAGAGTCATCTTGGCTTCTGAGCTTCCCAAGGGGTAGGTGCTGAGCTCAGGCTGTTCTTGGACCTGACTGTTGCTTTACTTCTCTCTCTGTCCACTCCTGCTTCCTTCTTGTCCCTTCCACAGGTATTGATCCCAAGGAAAATTCTTAATAATATCCTGTATCCTAAACTCCATCTCAGAGCCTGTTGTCCAGGGAAAACAATCTGTGACATTACTCAGGATATGATTACACTACTAGTCTAGATGACAGGCAATAAAGACATAAATTAGTGTCATTTGGAATAGAAAGGTCAGACATAAAGAAGTCAGCTCATCCATTGAATGGTTTTGCTATCATGTAGACATCACTGGGGATTCTGTAATTAGGATTCACTAGGACCAAATATATGTGACTGCAAAAATGATTCAGCCTAGTCCATCCAAAGTATATGTAAAAACATAATGAGTGAATAAATCAACATGTGAAACAGATGTGGCAAGTTCATTTATAGTTCCATGGATAGAGTGGGACCAGAAATACAGATTCTACTGTTTGGAGGGCTATAGTACTAAGACACAGAGAAGCTGACTGGCTGTCTTTGTTCTCGAATCTGATCCTGCTGTACTTGTATATACAAAAACTGTGATGAGTAAAGCAGTGCAGAACATTTTCAATGAGATATTTACTATGCTACAATTGCAAGTCCCATGAATGCTAATCAGGGATTTGAGATACCCTAAATAGGTGCATCTTATCACAGTCCACTGCCAGCTGGGAAACCTGAAATGGCCTTTTTTCCCAATTAAGTCACAAGCTTTATAAAAAGGTACACTGAAGCATCACCTAACCAGATCCAAATATTTGTAAGTGTGAAGCATCCAGGATTTTTTTTTTAAATCAACACTTTTATTTTATTATCTAGTTAAAAATAAAGCAAGATGATAAACAGAATTTACAGTAAATGAGCTTGTTCTGTTGTAATGTGTTTCTTCCTACTAAAGGTCGAGAGTAAATAAAACCTGACTAATTTTAAATATTTTAGTTGGGCACCAGCTAACTGGCTTTTTATCCTATTAAGGAAAGATAGTTCAGAGGATAGCATAATTTCTACACTGGTAGAGGCAGCTTTCTACCCTGAGTATGTCCATACCTCAGACATAATAGTTCTTAAAATATACTTAATACCCAAAAGAAATTCATTTTTGCTCAAGATGTTATCATCAAGGCCATGTTTATTAATTTCAAAAATATTTACTGAGTACTAAACATGTACCAAATACCATGCTAAACAGGGGGATTTAAGTTTATGAAAGAATAAAATCAGCTAAGAAGAGAGGGAGGAGGAAGGAGATGAGGAAGGAGGAAAAAAGAGAGAATGTCTAAAAAGAAGTAATTTTTGACAGTTTCAATGTTTCTGAGGGTTCAAATACAGTAAGAACCAAAAAGCACCCATTAGATTTGATACCTGGCTCATTATAAGTAATGAAAATTGGTTTCTGCAGTGAAGAGGCCAGAGTGTAGTGGTTTCATATTAAGGAAGAAAGTGAACATAGCAGGTTCTGAATAGCTTTCAGAGAACTTGGTGTAAAGCAAAGGAAAATGCTGGGGGTGACTTGGGGAGAGGAATCAATGTAGAGGAAGAAGATTTTTTCAGATGTGAGAGAACTGATCTATGCTGAGAGGAAAGAGCTATTAGAGAGGAAAATTTGGAAAATACAGGAGAGAGACAAGATAAATGATGAAGTGAGATCCCCCAGGAGGCCACCTGGGATAGGACTTTGAGGACAAGTGTTGGGATCAGGTTTGGACAACAACGGTAATAATAACAATGATGGTGACTATTAAGTATCGATCACTGCATGACACACCTGCCTCAGTATTACATATTATTTACTCTTTCCCTCAAAGCATTGTCAGATGTGTATAATTATTACTCCATTTTTATAGCTGAGGAAAGTGAGACACAAAGAGGAGAGTGTAGATGCAGATGAGTTTTTAGTTGGGAGAAAGATATCAAGGTATTTATTGCTTGTAGACCTCACTTTGGTCCTAGAAAGCAGAAGCCAAGGAAATCTGCTGAGAATGAGGAGGAAGCTTACACAGTAAAAGACTAGAGTTGGATTTTGAAGGTTGGAAATAGTTGTAAAGGGGCTGAGAGTGAGCTCTACCTAGAAATCACAGGAAGCTCCCTGAGCAGAAATAGCTGAGGTTCAAGATCACAGATTTTCACTATTTGCAATTAATTTAGCTGTAAAACATTGGCTCCTAGAAGCCGAGGAGGTGAACATTTAGCATTGACACCAGGATCACAGTCTTTATCTGCACCACTAAGAACTTGTAACATCGTGGAGGACATCAGTGTGCACATGCTAGCCCATAGAATACTCCATCATCAACGTTCCTTGACCCTCTCTATTCCAATTGCATTCCTGGCCACTTCATTTCATCCACTCACCCCATGGACGTTTCATGAAGTTTATTATGAAGCTTATTCACACAATATATCTACTGGCACCTCATTACTTCCAATAACTTAAATTCCCTATCTTCCCCCAAGCTATATGATTCTTCTTATCTCATTCTGTTCCCAGGTTTAATCATTTTATTAATTCATTGATGCCCTTCCAAGCTACTGCCTCCTACCTCCTTGCACATGCTCCTCCCTCTGTCTAGTATATACTTTTTTCTATATATATTTTTTTGCCTGACAAAAGCTGTTCCATATCAGCTTTTCCAGGAAGCCCTCCAAGTCCCCTCATCCCTAAGTTTATTTTTTAATTATGTGTCTCCCCCTATGCTCCTTCCCAGCTCTGCACAACTCCTCACATCCTGCAAAGTGATGATTAGTTTATTTTCTGGTCTCCCATACAACTAAATGATCAGGCTCTTGAAGCCTGGGATTGTATTTTTGTTTAATGTCTGTATGCATGTAACCTTGCATAGTGACTTATAGTTTATTAAGTAATTCCTTAATAAACACTTGAAAGATATAATCAGTTTCTTTTTCTTTTCTTTTTTTTTTTTTTTTTTTTTTTTTTTTTTTTGCGGTATGCGGGCCTCTCACTGTTGTGGCCTCTCCCGTTGCGGAGCACAGGCTCCGGATGCACAGGCTCAGCGGCCATGGCTCATGGGCCTAGTCGCTCTGTGGCATGTGGGATCCTCCCAGACCAGGGCACGAACCCGTGTCCCCTGCATCGGCAGGCGGACTCTCAACCACTGCACCACCAGGGAAGCCCCAGACACCCATTCTTTTTGTAAGAATTTAATAAAACTGATTAATATACCAATTTTTAGTAACCTATACCAGTATTCAGACTCTTGATGCTGTGTTAATCCTTTTATTTGTGATTTCTTAAACAGTGATACATCACATGCAATTCCTGAGAAAGTATCTCAATATTAACATCAGTGATGATAGCACTGGACTGACAAAGTTATTATACTTCAAGGAAAGTTTTATTTTGTTTTTGTTTTTGTTTTGTTTTGTTTTATGCACTGGGTATCCAGTGC
Organism: Tursiops truncatus; assembly: GCF_011762595.2. NCBI lineage: Eukaryota > Metazoa > Chordata > Mammalia > Artiodactyla > Delphinidae > Tursiops > Tursiops truncatus. The sequence goes on from NC_047041.1 coordinate 31,821,608, forward strand.
ATAGTCTGCCTGATTTACCTTGTGTGGAGTACCATATACAGAAACTAGATTACGGGTCCATTATAAACAAATATAACTCAGGAACAGCCATGTGGAAGAGATGCATTAGGACAAGGTATGGGGAAAGTGTGTGGAGCTTCCATGCCTTTCCCTAATATGCCACTCTCCCAGCACCTCCACTGGTTCACCAACCTGGAAGCTTGGAAAGAGTTTTTTAAAAGGGAATTATCTTTAAATTCCAAAGCTTTGTGCTAAGTTTTGCAATTACAGAGAAATTATCTGTGAAATCCAACAGGGCTCAGCCTCACTCTCTGCATTTCTTCTCTCTTGGTGTTGCTCTCACATCTATCCTCAATGGAGATGAAACATTGTTTTCACCATTGATAGAGCATTTTGCTATTTAGAAATGGTGATAAATAGTTGGTCTTTAAAAGTTAAGTTTCACCTATTGAAGAGTTGTTTAGCATTTTTAAGAATAAGTAAGAGTATAGGAGTAACAACGTAGTACAAAAGTTTGAAGAAGTTTAGAATTGCATCATTTAAATCTGGAAGTTTATGTTGCAGTTCTCACCTGATACGTCACTGCCTTGCTCCATAACTGATCTAGGTACAGAGCTCACAGGGTGGTGGTCCTTTTGACAAAAGAACAATCTGATTCTAATGTCACTGAGCTGCCTGCAGATGTCACTCAGAGATAAGACCAATGGCTCTGCACCTGTCTTACTCTCCTCTCTCTGGACAACTGTTCTCTCAAATAAAGGGGAAGAGAACTAACAATTTGTTGTCTATTATGTACCTGACCTTCTTCTAATTTATTTTATGTTATCTCATCTCATCTCATCCTCACATAGTACTACAATGTAGGCATTCCCTAAAATTTATAGACATGGAAAATGGGGGCTACCTACATTAATTAGAAATAGTGAGACACCCTGAAAAGGGCACAAGCTTTGAGTTCAAGCATTGGCCTTAACCATTTCCCAGATATTATCTGAGGCAAACTATTTACTCTCTCCAATCCCCAGTTTTTTAACATATAAATAATGATAATAAATATCTCTCTTAGAGCATGATTTTGAGAGTTAAGGTAACATATAAAGCACTTAGCACAGTGCTAGGAACATAGGTATTACTACACAGATATATATTATTATGTTAAATTATTTACAGTATAACTTCTGTATGTATCTATTGCAGGAAAATCAAATATCTCTGGCACTTATTAACCTGGTCTTGAGCAGGTCATTTAAGTTCTGCAAGTTTCTGCTTCCTTAGTTGTAAGATGGAGATAATGTAGCTATTATAAAGATACAGTGAGATGACTTGTATAAGAGTATTTGCAATAATAATATTTTAGTGTTTTCCACTAATATTACCATAACTTCTACCACTCCTTCTATACCTAGTACTCATATTTCTATAACCATGCCAAGAGTTTTCTCCACATGATTTCATTTAAAGCTCACAAAACCTTTGATATAATGACCTTTATTATCCAGTATTTACAGATGAAGAAATTAAAGCTTAGCGAGTTTAAATCACTTTCTCAAGGTAACAGAGCTATTAAGTGGTAGAGTAACTTGGGACGTAAAGGCACTTTACAAAGTAGTTTGCCAGTAGAGACATGACATGGCAGTAGAAGTTAATTGTATCATGTGACAGAATGTTTAATACTCTCAGCAAGTATTTGGGAATTTTCTCAAGAAAATTCTTACCTCTTCTTACCTCTGAATTAACAGGAGCTGTGGGCAGTTATGATTATCCCAACATAACTCACCCTGGAAGGATATAGGTCCACTGCTAAGGCAGTAGAGGAAAACTTCACATACATGCCCAGAGCAATGGGGGCTCAGACATTGATGGAGGCAGTGTTAGGCACTGGAAAGAGCCCTGACTTTGTTCCACACACAAATGGACTAGAAATCAGCTTTACTATCTTGTGGCTTTAGAAAGTTAGCATTCTATACCTCATTTTTCACTGTCTATAAATTAAGAATGACTGTACATTAATGACTTCATTAACTTGATAGTACAAAGAGTGACTCATAAGCCAGAAGATTTGCAAGAAAATAACTAGAAGGTCAGGGCATGTCTGCAAACCTTCACCAGGTATACGTCATTAAAATAATTGTTCATTGGTGTGGCCCACCTTATAATCCAAATATCCATCTTGAACTGGAACTTGGTTCATGAAAGGTAGAAGAGCCAACATGAAGGGGGAAACCCATACAAATTGTAATCCGAGGAATGGGAACAATACATAGAAATACTGGTTACTTAATAACCCTCACAAATGAAATGTGTCCAATCTGTTAGGATGAAGCATTACCTGAAAATATTCCTTGTTTTTGTATGTGTGTGTGTGTGTGTGTGTATCATTTTTTTTTTCTGCTTCATTAATATATTGGTACTTACTAACCCAAATCATTCTGGCATGCCCTTACTGCCGCCTCACAGAGTGGAGTGCAGAAGAGAGAGCCTTTTGAGAAGGAGCCTTCAAACAATACTAGAATAGCACTCACTCCCCTTGTTCTGAGTCAGAGTTAACAAAGGAACATCACAATTCACATTTAGATCTGCCTAAGGGGGAAAAGTGCATTGACAATAAAGTGTTCAGGTATTTTCTATCTCTAACACAGAGACTCTTCACAATTTTTCAATAGTTTCCCATGCTGCTTACCACAGGAAAAGAATGTGTTTGTCCTACATCTGCTGTCACTGTGGCAGCTGTTTTCCACTGGGTAACGCTAGCCTCTTGTGTATTTTGCCCAGCATGAGTCAGGTTCTCAGGGCTTGACCACCTTGAGGCACTGACGAAACATTTTCTCTGGGCCTATGAAGCAGAGGTATTTTCTCAGAAGGTGCAGCTTCCCCCCCACACATTAGCCTACTCTTACACAGAGAGCATGCACATTTTGGACAGGAGAAATAAATGTACTTGGAGAACTTCTTGGACCCTAAGGTTAGCATGTAAATGCCCAGAAATTTATAAGAAAATGTACTCTTAAAAGAAATCCATTTTGTGGCCCTAGGCAGGCCATGGGAAAGGTGACCTATGTCAGTACTTCCCATCATCCCTCCTGTGACCTTGTTCCTGCTTCTTGATTCCTCAGATCTGTGTAAACCTGACTGAATCCCAGTGTTGCAAGACAACTTCATAGCATAAATTCAAAATTCACCTGAATATTTTAGTCTGACTTAATAATTTTCCAACTCTAGAAGTAAGTGAACACTGAACACACTCAATGCACACATGTCCATGCTACATCTCAGGACAGGAGATGACCGTCTGGACGAATTAGTGAAGTCTTCTGTTTATGGAGCATTTCATAAGTTCAAATTCAGATGAGCACAAAGTAGACAGCATACTCATGGAAGCTCAGTTAGACACATTTTTCTCTTAAACACTGTCCCTCACTTATTAGTTTTCTTCTATCGGCTTGAGTTCACTTGTGTAAAATTCACTTTGAATTTACTCGCATAAAAACATGAGTAAAATACAACTTTTTGAAGACTCCCTAGAGGATACAGAAGAGGTTTACCTTACAAATCCCACAGTCAACAATTTAGAAGAAAAGACAACTGAAAGAAAGAAAGACTTTTTTCAAGTTCTTTCTTAGCCAGGGATCCTGGGACTAGAGGAAAGGGAGTGTTTTCTCTCTTTTCTTCAAGTAGCATCACTGACACCTCACTGATGCTTGTTTCCTTCCTTTCAGATTTTCCCTTGGGAATTTGAAATATTCCAGCCCTTTTGGAGGATTTCTTTGTCTCACCTCAAGAACTTATAAGCAGATTGGCCTTGCTGTGTGAGAGATTCTTATACTAGGTCTTAAGGGACAAATTGCATTATTATTTATTATGTAACAATATGAAGAATATTCTTATTGTCATGTGATTGTGCAGTAACATTATGCTATAGAGTGAGGAAGTGTTTTTTTTTAATATTTAGGACAATTAAAAATAAAGATAAACCACAGACTTCTATTATTTATAGATTAGAGATCTATCTAGAAATAGTACTCTATACTCTTCTGTGGAATAACTGGTTAATTATAATCAATAATTGAAAAATTATTTAAATATCTAGTACACAATGTCATAATCAATTATCAATAGTGATTCTGAAAAGAAAAAATTACAATCGTTGTTAGTCTATGTTTTGGAAAAAAATTTAGCTGTACTGTATTTGAGAATGTTTCTCAGACAGAAGACATTTGATTAAGGTTAATCTATTTTGGCACTGGGATCACACCTTACATGTGGTCATATAAATGGTTTAAATGGGATGGATGCTTGATAAGTCAGCATCCAACTGGGAAAAGAGAAACACTTTATCGCTTTCAAATAGATTACATTTAATACAAGAAATTGGTTATACAGGAGTAGAAGTGATTTTTTAAAAAAAGCCAATAGGAGGTGCTGAGGCAACTTAGAGATTAGCAACAGCAGGAAGATAACAGAGAAATGATTCCAGACTCTAAAAGCAAGGGCTGTTTGGAAATTGCCAGAAGAAGATAGGAGTTACTGGTTGAGGCAGAAAACACAGCTTTTTAAGATCTTGAACTCTAGTGAAGATCTATCTGTTGCCAAATACCATAAGAAGAAGAGAGAGAGGGAGGGAAAACAACACCCTGGCTTATCCCTTCCTTCTGTCATCCTTTCTTCTACCAATGACACCAACTAGTCAAAATTACCATGAAACCAGAGGGAAGAGGTGCTAGGAAATGTAGCTCCCCATAGCACAGAGTACAGGAAGGAAAAGGTAGGAAGTTAATCTAAGAGAAAATGGAGTGTTGACCTGCATTAATGCTATTTTGATAATCTGCATTTGTGCTAAGAGGAGGCTAATAAGGCATAAATTTTGTGAAAAGCATTTAGAGGGGACATAGACATTAACTTTTTCCATTGTCCTTCATCACTCTACCATGCTCTTCTTCATCACACCCATCCTTACTCTTTTACTTCCTTTCTTAAAGAAAAGCTGTCCTTACTTAATCCAAGTTTCATAAATCTAACTGCACTCAGATGCTGTATTGCCATAATATATTTCATCTATTAATTCATGGATCCTCCTCTAACACCCTTCTCTCCCCCATTCTCCCACCTCTCTCTCTCTCACTTTTTCTTTTCAGCCAAGACTGTAAATATTTATACACACAACATCAGATAACTTAAACATACAAAGCAAATACTAACAGAACTGAAAGGAAAAGTAAACAAAAATACAATAATAGTAGGGGACTTCAATACTCCATTACATTAGATAGATCATCCAGACAGAAAACCCTAAGGAAACAGTGGATTTGAGCAACACTATAGACAAAATGGGTCTAACAGACATAAACAAACATTCCATTCAACAGCGCCAAAATACACATTCTTCTCAAGTACACACAGAACATTCTCCAGGATAGACCACATGTAGAGTTTCAAAACAAGTCTTAACGAATTAAGAAGATTGAAATCATATTGTATGTTTTCTGATCACAGTGGAATGAAACTAGAAGTCAATAACGGGGAAAACTAGAAAATTCACAAACACATGGAAATTGAACAACATGTTCCTGAAAAGCCAGTGTGTCAAAGAAGAAATCAAAAGGGGAATCTGAAAGTACCCTGAGACAGACAACAAAACAAAACAAAATAAAACATATCAAAACTTATGGTATGCAGCAAAAGTAGTTCTGAGAGGGAAATTTATAATGACAAATGCCTATATTAAGAAAAAGAAAGATATGAAATAAACAGCTTAACTTTATGCCTCATGGAATTAAAAAAGAACAAAGTAAGCCCACACTTAGCAGAGGGAAAGAAATAATAAAGAGTAGAGCAGAAATCAGTGAAATAGAAAATAGTGAAAGAATAAGAAAAAATCAAATTAAGCTTTTTTTTTAAGATCAACAAAATTGACAAAATCTTAGCTAAACTACCCAAGAAAAAAAAGAGAAAGGACTCAGATAAAAGTAATAAAGAAAAAGGAGACATTACATTTGACACACAAAAATCAAAGGCTCATAGGAGGCTACACTGAACAATTATATGCCAACAAATTGGACAGAAGAAATGAATAAATTCCTAGAAATATACAGCATACCAAGTCTGAATCATGAATAAACAGAAAATCTAAACAGATTAATAATGAGTAAGGAGATTGAATCAGTAATCAAAACCCTCCCCCAAAATAAAAGCCAGTATCTGATGGTTTCGCTGGTGAATTCTAACAGATATTTAAAGAAGAATTAACTGAAATCCTTCTCAATTCTTCCAAAAAAATTAAAGAGGATGGAACACTTCCAAATTAATTATTATAAGACCAGATTACCATGATATAAAAGCAAAGATAAGGACACTACAGTAAAAACAACAAGAACAAAAGTCCTGTAACCCTGATGAATACAGATGCAAGTTACAAACCTATAACTCTGATGAATACAGATGCAAAAATTCCTGAGAAAATACTAAGAAACTGAATTTGACAGCACATTAAAAGGGTCATTCACTATAACCAAGACGAATTTATCCCTGGGATGAAAGGATGGTTCACTAACACAAATCAATAAATGTGATACCCAACATTAATAGAATGAAGGATAAAAATAATAGGTTCTCTCAATAGGCACAGAAAAAACTGTTTGACAGAAAGCAATACCTTTTCATGATAAAAACTCTCAACAAATTTGGTGTACAAGGAACACACCTCAATGTAATAAAGGTCATATATGATGATCCCACAGCTAATATCATATTCAATAGTGAAAAAATTAAAAGCTCTTCCTCCAAGATCAGAAACAAGACAAGGGTGTGCACTTTCACCACAACTATTCAACCTAGTATGGAAGTCCTAGACAGAGAAATTAAGCAAATAAATACATACATACAATTAGGTTAAAAAAAATAAAAGGTATCCAGATAGGAAAGGAAGAAGTAAAATTGTCCTTGTTTGCAGATGACCTGATCTTGTATATAGAAAACCCTAAATATTCCACCAGAAAAATTTTAGAACCAGAAATGTTAAGCAAATTCAGTGAACTTGCAGAATACAAAGTGAACATACAAAAATCAGTTTCATTTCTGTACACTAACCACAAACAACCTGAAGAAGAAATGAAGAAAATGATTCCATTTATAATAGCATCAAAAGAATAAAATACTCAGGAATAAATGTAACCAAGGAAATAAAAGATCTGTACAATCTTATCTGTAATATACTGATGAAAAAATTGAAGAATACACAAATAAATGGAAAGATAGCCCAGGTTCCTGGATTAGAAGAATTAATATTGTTAAAAAGTCCATACTACCCAAAGTGATCTACAGATCCAATCTAATAGTGAACAAAATGGCAGTTTTCACAGATATTTTAAAAATCATAAAATTCATATGGAAATACAGAGGATCCCAAATAGCCAAAGCTATCCTGAGAAAGAAGAACAAAGCTGGAATCATCACACTTCCTGATCTCAAACTACAGTGCAAAGCTATAATGATCAAAACAATATGGTACTGGCATAAAAATAGATACATAACTAAAAGAATAGTATTGGGAGATCAGAAATAAATCCATCCATACATGGTGAACTAATGTTTGACAAGGGAGCCAAGAATACTCAATATTAAAAAGACTCTTTTTAATAAATGGTATTGGGAAACTGGATATTCACATGCAAAAGAATGGAACTGGACCCCTATATCTTTCACCACAAAATTGAATTCTAAATGGATTAAAGACTTAAATGTAAGACCTGAAACTGTAAAACTCCTAGAAGAAAATGTAGGGAAGAAGATTCTTTCTTTCTTTCTTTTTTTAGGGAACACAATATTTTATTACTCAGATTCTATCTTTTTTTTTTTTTTGCTGTGCCACGTGGTTTGTGGGATCTTACTTCCCTGACCAGCGATCAGAGGCCCCCTGCAGTGGGAGCATGCAGTCCTAACCACTGGACTACCAGGGATTCCCTGGAAGAAGTTTCCTGACTTTGGTTGTGGCAATGACACTTCAGATATAACCCTAAAGCAAAAATAAACAAGAAGATAGCAAAGATCAATAAAACTAAGAGCTGGTTCTTAGAGAAGCTAAACAAAATTGATAAGCCATTAGCCAGACTAACAAAGAAAAAAAGGGAGAAGACTCAAAAAACAGAATTAGAAATGAAAAAGGAGAAGTAACAACAGACAAGGCAGAAATACAAAGGATCAGGAGAGATTACTACAAGCAACTATATGCCAATAAAATGGAAAACCTAGAAGAAATAGACAAATTCTTAGAAAAGAAAAACCTTCCAAGACTGAACCAGGAATAAATTGAAAATATAAACAGACCAATTGCAAGCACTGAAATTGAAACTGTGATTAAAAATCTTCCAACAAATAAAAGCTCAAGAGCAGGTGGATTCACAGGCGAGTTCTACGAAATATTTAGAGAAGAGCTAACATCCATCCTTCTCAAACTATTCTAACATATAGCAGAGGGAGGAACACTCCCAAACTCATTCTATGAGGCCACGTTCATCCTGATACCAAAACCAGACAATGATGTCACACACACACACAAAAAAACTACAAGCCAATATCACTGATGAACATAGATGCAAAAATCCTCAACAAAATACTAGTAAACAGAATCCAACAGCACATTAAAAGAATCATACACCATGATCAAGTGGGGTTTGTCCCAGGAATGCAAGGATTATTCAATATATGCAAATCAATCAATGTGATACACCATATTAACAAACTGAAGGATAAAAACCATATGATCATCTCAATAGATGCAGGAAAAGCTTTCAACATCCATTTATGATAAAAACTCTCCAGAAATTAGGCATAGAGGGAGCTTACCTCAACATAATAAAGGCATATATGACAAACCCACAGCCAACATCACTCTCAATGGTGAAACACTGAAACCATTTCCTGTAAGATTAGGAACAAGACAAGGTTGCCCACTCTCACTGCTATTATTCAAATGTGGTTTTAGAAGTTTTAGACACAGCAATCAGAGAAGAAAAAGAAATAAAAGGAATCCAAATTGGAAAAGAAGTAAAACTGTCACTGTTTGCAGATGACATGATACTATACATAGAGAATCTTAAAGATGCCACCAGAAAAAAACTACTAGAGCTAATCAATGAATTAGAGCTAATCACAGGAATCTCTTGCATTCCTATACACTAAGGATGAAAAATCTGAGAGAAATTAAGGAAACACTCCCATTTACCATTGCAACAAAAAGAATGAAATACCTAGGAAGAAACCTACCTAGGGAGACAAAAGACCTGTATGCAGAAAACTATAAGACACTGGCGAAAGAAATTTAAGATGATACAAACAGATGGAGAGATATACTATGCTCTTGTATTGGAAGAATCAATATTGTGAAAATGACTATACCGCCCAAAGAAATCTACAGATTCAATGCAATCCTTATATTACCAATGGCATTTTTCACAGAACTAGAACAAAAAATTTCACAATTTGTGTGGAAACACAAAAGACCTCAAATTGCTAACGCAATCTTGAGAAAGAAAAACGGAGCTGGAGGAATCAGGGTCCCAGACTTCAGACTATACTACAAAGCTACAGTAATCAAGACAATATGGTACTGGCACAAAAACAGAAATATAGATCAATGGAACAGGAGAGAAAGCCCAGAGATAAACCCATGCACATATGGTCACCTTATCTTTGATAAAGGGGGCAAGAATATACAATGGAGAAAAGACAGCCTCATCAATAAGTGGGGCTGTGAAAACTGGACAGCTACATGTAAAAGAATGAAATTAGAATACTTCCTAACACAATACACAAAAATAAGCTCAAAATGGGTTAAAGATCTAAATGTAAGGCCAGACAATATAAGACTCTTAGAGGAAAACATAGGCAGAACACTCTGTGACATAAATCACAGCAAGATTCTTTTTGACCCACCTCCTAGGGAAATAGAAATAAAGACAAAAATAAACAAAGGGAACCTATTGAAACTTAAAAGCTTTTGCACAGCAAAGGAAACCATAAACAAGATGAAAAGACAACCCTCAGAATGGGAGAAAATATTTGCAAATGAAGCAACTGACAAAGGATTAATCTCCAAAATATACAAGCAGCTCATGCAGCTCAATATCAAAAAACCAAACAACTCAATCCAAAAATGGGAAGAAGACCTAAACAGAAATTTCTCCAAAGAAGATATACAGATTGCCAACAAACACATGAAAGGATGCTCAACATCGTTAATCATTAGAGAAATGCAAATCAAAACAACCGTGAGATATCCCCTCACACCGGTCAGAATGGCCATCATCAAAAAAATCTAGAAACAATAAATGCTGGAGAGGGTGTGGAGAAAAGGGAACTCCCTTGCACTGTTGGTGGGAATGTAAATTGATACAGCCACTATGGGAACAGTATGGAGGTTCCTTAAGAAACTAAAAATAGATCTACCATATGACCCAGCAATCCCACTACTGGGCATATACGCTGAGCAAACCATAATTCAAAAAGAGTCATGTACCACAATGTTCATTGCAGCAGTATTTACAATAGCCAGGACATGGAAACAACCTAAGTGTCCATCAACAGATGAATGGATAAAGAATATGTGGCACATATATACAATGGAATATTACTCAGCCATAAAAAGAAATGAAATTGAGTTATTTGTAGTGAGGTGGATGGACCTAGAGTCTGTCATACAGAGTGAAGTAAGTCAGAAAGAGAAAAACAAATACTGTGTGCTAACACATATATATGGAATCTAAAAAAAAAAATGGTTCTGATGAACATAGAGTTAAGACAGGAATAAAGATACAGACTTAGAGAATGGACTTGAGGACACAGGGAGGGAAAGTGTAAGCTGGGACGAAGTGAGAGAGTTGCATTGACAAATATGCATTACCAAATGTAAAATAGATTGCTAGTGGGAAACAGCTGCATAGCACAGGGAGATAAGCTCGGTGCTTTGTGACCACCTAGAGGGGTGGGATAGGGAGCGTGGGAGGGAGATGCAAGGGAGAGAGGATATGGGAATATATGTTTATGTATAGCTGATTCACTTTGTTATACAGCAGAAACTAACACAACATTGTAAAGCAATTATACTCCAATAAAGAGGTTAAAAAATAAAATAAATAAATAAATACGATTTCACTGGAGATTGCAAACCTCCCCATTGAGGGAGAGTTCCTGTCTCAGTCAGTTTACTAGTGAATGTTGAAAGAGGAGGAGAAAAAAATCGTTCTCCTCTAGATAGTAATGGTTAAAGAAAAAGGAACATAAGAGACATTTTTATGCTTATTTCATTTTAATGTGGTGATTCTGCCTTTGTCAATGGACTTTTTGGACTTTCCCTCATTTCACAAGAAAAGACATACTTCCTCCTAACTTCCTGAAAGTAAAGGTTATGGAATGTTCTAGAATGCTTATTCTAACTTTCTTCATGTGGCAAAGAAAACATAAATTATTTCTTTATTGATCTTGGCAGGAACACGGGAATAGCACCGCCCCCCCAACCGTCTCTACATTTATGATTCTCAAAATGTAGTGTGCAGAAATACAACCATGAAAGTTTATTAAAATGCAAATATTCTCATTCTGAGAATTCTCATTCAGTATTTGTGAATGAAACATGCTGAAGTCCAGGAATATGCATTTTTAGTAAGCTTTTCTCTGGATTGTTTTTCAGATGGTCCTCTGGATTGTTTTTCAGATGGTCCTTGGATTCCACTTTGAGAAACACTCAACATAGTGTCAAGCACCTGTACATAAATTTATAAATTCAAAGAAATAATAAACTCAGAAATAGCTTCAGAAAATAAAAATAAACAAGTTGGACCACATCAAACTAAAAAGCTTTTACACAGCAAAAGAAACAACAAACTGAAAGGCCATCTATGGGACAAGGTATCCACTAACCATGTATCTGAAAAGAGATTAATGCCTAACACATATTAGAAGTTCACACAACTCAATATAATAACAAAAGAAAAATAATTAATTCTATTACAGATCTGAATTGGCAAAGAGTCTATGGGCAAAGGACCTGAATAGGCTCTTTTCCAGAGAAGACATACAAATGTCCAATAAGTACATGAAAAGTTGCTCAACATCAGTACTCATCAGGGAAATGCAAATCAAAACCACAATGAACTATCACCTCATGCTTGTTAGAAAGGGTATAGTAAAAAAGACAAGAGATAACAAGTGTGAAGAAAAGAGAACTTTTGTGCACTGTTGGTGGGAATGTAAATTGGTACAGCCATCATGGAAAACAGTATGCAGGTTCCCTGCAAAATTAAAAATAGAACTACCAATATGAGCCATCAATTCCACTACTGTGTATATATCTGCAATTATATGGAATCACCATTTCAAAGGGATATCTGTACCCCCATGTTCATTGCAGCATTATTCATAATAGTCAACACATGGAAACAACCTAAGTGTCCATCATAGATAAATGTATAAAGAAGAGGTCATATATGTATACAATAGAATATTATTTTGCCATGAGAAAGAAGGAAATCCTGTCATTTGCAACAAAATGTATGGACCCTGAGGGCATTATAATAAGTAAAATAAGTCATACAGAGAAAGACAAATACTGTATGATCTCACTGTTATGTGGAATCTAAAAAAAGCTGCACATGTAGAAACAGAGAGTAAAATGGTGATTTCTAGGGACTGAGGGGTGAGGGAAATGAAGAGATTTAGGTCAAACAGCACAAACTTTCAGTTATAAGATGAATAAGTTCCTGGGATAAAAGATACAGCCTGGTGACTATAGTTAATAATACTGTATTGTATATTTGAAAGTTGCTATGAGACTAAAGCTTAAATGTTCTCATCATAATAAAAGCAACAGTGACAAAATGGTAATATGTAAGATAAAGAATGTGTTAACAAACTTTTGTGCTAAATATTCTGCTATATATGTGTGTGTATTAAATCATCACATTGTACACCTTACACAATATTATATGTCAATTATATTTCAATAAGCCAGGAGAAAAATAATTTTGCTGCTGAATTTGCTTTTATTGGCCTCTCTCTCCTTCATATTCTCTCTTTACTTGTAGCTGTGAAGCCAGTTCCTCTAAGTTTTCCTCTTTCTTCTGAAATGGGCAAAGGATAAATTTATTATCTTGATAGGAAGGAGACAAGAAGAGGAAGGCAAGGCCAAGTGGGGAAAATAATGGACTTTCTTTCTTGGAAAGAAGTCGGAAGGTAGGTCCCAACAACTCCAGTAATCTCTCAGGGCAAATCTTCTATTTTGTTCCAACTAAATGGATGCTAGTAACTATGAGATTCCTTGGAAATATGCCACATTTCCCTTGAAAAAGAAAGAAAATCTAATAAAAGGTCATATAGTTCCCAGTAGAGTGGATGCTGTCAGCCCCTAGCCTCAGGCCCAGCTACAAATCAGATACCATATGCAAGCTGTGCTCATAATGCGATGAAGCTGAGCTGGGTGTAATGTCACCCCTAGCAGTGGTTGTAAATTACTCAATTACTCAATCAGTATTATCGAGTCTTGTATAGCATTATGTCAAATGGCTAAAATATTGGGAGGAATTAAGTTCTTTGGTGTGAGTTTTAGTAACACTAACAATTGGCCACTCCCATGGAAGACAGTCTGTCCAATCTTTTGGGTTGCAGAATTTCTTCCTCTCTGCTAGGTCACTGGACTCGGCCAGTCATCTTGTACTGTACTTAAGCCAGCTGGCTGGGACTTGCATTCTTTTCTCATTCCTGCTGAGCTTTGTTTCTTTGGGCTCAGCTCTGTTATGAGTATTCAATGGTTCATCTCAGAAAGACATTATCCAGGGCATGTCTCTGCCATCTGGTTGCTATGTTTTTCTCTGCTCTGCCCTTCCTAAAATCAAAACTTTCCTTTGTTTCTTGAACTTGAGGCTTTGCTACTTGATGAGAATCCTGGTAGTCACCTTTGCCTAGGGTCAAAAATTTCTAACCCTGGTGGTGTCTCCTCACTTCTGCTAATTCTTTCCTCCCTCATATGTCTTCCTTGGAAGAGAGAACATGGATGGGAGCAAGCAACTGAAATAGTTAAAGCATGCTCTTAGAAGACAGGTTTTCTGTGGCTTGAAACTGCTTATATAATTACTCAATAATTATTATCGAGTCTCTACTCACACTGTTCCCAACTGTGCCAAATATCTAGGAAGGAGACATAGGAAGGATACCCATAGACCCAGACTCTAAAGAGTTTATGATCTAATTGAACAGATGTATAAACAAGTAATTAAACCTTAGTTCCAACCTGAACTCTGTCACTAACGGTGTGACTTTGAGACTTAAATAGATAAAGCACTTGTTTTTCCTATAGTATATGAATATAAATACATGGAGCAGGAATTGGAGCCCCAGAGAAGCTGCCCTTACCACTGGAGAAGGAGCCCTTGACACAGAGAGAGGGAAAAAAATACCCTGGTTTCTCCCTTCATTCTGTCCCCCAATCTTCAGGGAATGTCTCCCATTAACTGAATCCTGCTGGAAGCCAGTTTACTCAGAACTGGGAAGTGAAGGTGGAAAAGTTTATCCTCCATTCCCTCACTCTCCCTTCAATAAAGCCAGGGAAAAAGATTTAAGGGCAAGCATGACATTGGCACAAGCACTTGCTGTAGGTTTAGTGTGTTGGGTGGGGTGGGGAGTAGGGTTAGGGATGTGTAGTGTATATGTACTGGAGACAGAGGTGACACTGGTGGGGGACAGAAGTGCATGTGGGGGCCCTAGGAAGAGTAAGTCTAGGACAGTAGCCAGTGATCATGTTTAAGAAAACCAGATTGAAGTGATGGCAATAGGGAGTCATTGCTGATTACTGAGCGAGAGCAGCGACAAGATGTGTGATGTAGTGTCCAAGCCAGGGCCTTGCAAACACTGGTGACATTTAGAGCCAAATAGGTTTAGTACTTAAAATTTAAGTGGTGGCTAGTCTCAATAATCTACCTGCAGGTCTATCTGGGTAGTAAGAAATGGAAACTCATACTTTTTAAAAAAAGGATTCTGATTTTGTAGAGCAGTTTAAGTTCAAAACCTCATACTTTTCATGGCAATAGTTTAGGAATGCAAAGGAGACTCTCTCAAGAGTGTTCCTGATTTAGTCATAATTAAAATATACCTGAATTTACTCGGTAAATATAAGACAGGATTAAATGATTATTTACAGAAATTTTTACATGGCTGCTTTGAAAATTTATAGTATCATAAAATTCAGCTCTATTTCTAATGAATTTTCTTAGCTGTCTCTATGTAATATAAATCTGGCTATCTCAAATGATGGATCATGAAGCAGAAAAACCTGTGTGTTTCTTCCCACACAGTAAATTGGTAGCAGTGAGGTTCATACTAAAGAGTTTCTGGACTACTCTACAATGTTGTTTCCTTCCCATTTATCTTGCTTGCCCACTGGGCGCTGAGCTCCTCTGGGGCAAGATGTATCTTATTTTCTGATGCCCAGGACTTAGTGCAATGTCTGGCACATAGTAGGGTCCAAGTGCACGTTTGACAATTTGCTCTCATTTAATCAACTGCAGAATATTCTTACCAATGAGGTCGCAAGAGGGTACTGTTTCTGTCTCTTCTGTTTCTCTAAGGAATTGTCCAAATGGGACTTGAAGTAGTGCTTCTGACAAAGGGTGGACTCATTTTCCCCTCTCATGCCCTCTGATCTGTATTCAGATTTCCTCCGTACCATGTAAAACTAGTCTCTACTCATGCAAAATTAGCTTCTCTGACTTCAGCATTCACATTTGTGACCTCCCCATAGCTACATTCAGAGAGCTGTGAAGGTGAAAGAAAATCACATAGCTGGAAGCGAACAATGATGATTAAGCACTTACTATGAGCCTGGCACTGTCAGCCATTAATCTGCTAGAACACGAACTTATTCCCAGTGGGGTAAAACTTTGGACTGCTTTCCAGGTGATATGGAAGCCTCACTGAATTTGAAGCTACAGAGTTAACTTCAAGGAAGTTGGCTAGGTGTACTATAGCTGTTGAGCTAAGTATATGAGCACCACATGCATTCAACAATTCTTTTCTTCTATTTATTTGCCATGGCACAAAGTCCTACTGGTTCTTCCTCTGAAATATGCCTTACATTTCATCCCTTCTATCTATTCCCTTTGCTACCATAGGCTCTCAACCCCATGCTGTATTACTGCAATAATTTCATTATCTCTTCAACATCTATATTTCTGTCCTTCCATTTCCATACATGCCTGCTAGATTTATCTTTCTGAATAATCTGCTGTAAATCTTACTTTGATTAGAATTGTGGTTATAAAGTTTAGGATTTCCAAGAGTGTTTCCAAGCAGTCTCAAAAATAGAACAAAATAAAAGCTAAAAACAAGTTTTCCCTTTTTTTGTGTGGTACGTGGGCTTCTCACTGTTGTGGCCTCTCCCGTTGCAGAGCACAGGCTCCGGACGCGCAGGCTCAGCGGCCATGGCTCACGGGCCCAGCCACTCCGCGGCATGTGGGATCCTCCCGGACCGGGGCACGAACCCATGTCCCCTGCATCAGCAGGCGGACTCTCAACCACTGCGCCACCAGGGAAGCCCTTTACTTTTATATTTAACATTTTAATACAATGATTTTGAAAATAACAGTATAGACATCTTTCAGAATATAGGATATTACATCAATTTGGTAGTTTTTGTTTGATATAAAATGCATTAGTGCTCATATTTTTCTCTCCTGACTGAGATCATTAAAAAATTTACCATAGACCAGTATTCAAAAACACTAAAATATACGTGTCCTTTAACAAGTGTTTTGAACCAAAGGCAATCTCTAAAACCAACTCTAGTAAATAGTCGAGGAATTTGGGGGCTGGGAAGGCAGGATAAAGAAAGGGAATAATTTCTCCCATAAACTCCATTGAACTAGTCTTTTTCCCTTCCTATTTCCTCCCCACCTCTCTAACCTAAGTGACTGTCCCATTGTGCCACTCACTCCCTGGAAGATTTCCATCCATCATTATCCCTGATCACATACACCCTGCCTCACTCATCACTTAGACTGGGGTAAACAAAGATGGAAAGGCCACGTATCCCAGATCATGAACTTTAGATTCGAGTAACTCTGTGTTAGAAATCTCAGGTCTACAGCTTAACTGTATGACAGGAAAGTTTCTTAAAATATCAGGGTAAAAATGCCTAGTACACATGGTTCTTGATATATCAAAACTGCTCAATAATTTGTAGCTCATATTATAACTATTTTAGGACATGAGAACAGGAATCAAAAAGGTGAAAATATTGTTTCAAAGCTGTTTGTAGGTGCTTAGTCATGAACAAAAATAATTAAAGATTCTGAGTCACCTTCTTTATTTTCTTTCTCTTGAGCCATTTTGTTGTTACTTTGTCTATTTTGTACAGAGCAGAAACTGTATTTCCTCTCACCAATATGCAGAAAATGAGTTCTGATTTTTCCTAACATCTATGTTAGTTGTCACAAGAGCTCTGACTTATTAATGGAATATGTCACATTATTTCAGAGAAACAAAAATTAACTTTAAATTCGCCCTTAACTGTTAATTCCATATATATATATATATATATATATATATATATATATATATATATATATATATATATATATATATATGGCAAATCAAGGAGGATGGGAGCAGACAAATCCAGGAAATAAGGATCACAGGACTGCTGGGGGAACGTCCAATAAATCCTCAGAGGGAGGCTCAAAGGAAAGAGGTGCTGCTTAAGCAGAATAGTAAAGGTCACCCTTGCTTATTTTTGCTGTTTCAGGGAGAGAAGAGGCAGACTTAAATATATTCAAGGGATTAAAACAGAATGAAGTTGAGACTGTCTGGGTTATCTGACTGCTGGACTTTTTTAGTTCCACTGCATTCTAAATAGAGTCCATCTGTGCAAAGTGTTGAAAACACACACTGAGAAAGCAGAGGACACGGAACCACAAAGATGCCGTGGAAAACAAACCAAATTTAAGAGAGCTGAGATGCAGGGTTTATGTCCTTGAATATGTAAATATCACCTGTAAATGTCATAAAACAAGGTACATCCTGAGCTGGCACCTTATGAAAGTTAGTTTAACTCTCTTCCCGAAAAATCTGTGAATATGTGGACTTTTAAAACAAAATCTAAGAAAGCAAACATTACATTGAAACATAGCACCAAATTTCTATTTTATTTTATTTTAAAAAGTTTTATTGGAATATAGTTGCTTTACAATTTTGTGTTAGTTTCTATTGTACAGCAAAGTGAATCATCTATACCTATACATATATCCCCTCTCTTTTGGATTTCCTTCCCATTTAGGTCACCACAGAGCACTGAGTAGAGTGCCCTCTGCTATACAGTAGGTTCTCGCTAGTTATCTATTTTATACATAGTATCAATAGTGTATATATGTCAATCCCAATCTCCCAATTCATCCCACTCCCCCCTTTCCCCCTTGGTATCCATACTATTGTTCTCTACATCTGTGTCTCTATTTCTGCTTTGTAAATAAGGTGGTCTATACCAATTTTTTCAGATTCCATATATATGCGTTAATATACGATATTTGGTTTTCTCTTCCTGACTTACTTCACTCTGTATGACAGTCTCTAAGACCATCCATGTCTCTACAAATACCCAATTTCGTTTCTTTTTATGGCTGAGTAATACTCCATTGTATATACGTGCCACATCTTCTTTATCCATTCCTCTGTTGATGGACATTTAAGTTGTTTCCATGTCCTGGCTATTGTAAAGAGTGCTGCAATGAACACTGGGGTGCATGTGTCTTTTTATTTTTTCGGTACGCAGGCCTCTCACTGCTGTGGCATCTCCCGCTGCAGAGCACAGGCTCCGGACACACAGGCTCAGCGGCCATGGCTCACGGGCCCAGCCGCTCCGTGGCATGTGGGATCCTCCTGGACCGGAGCACAAACCCGTGTCCCCTGCATCGGCAGGTGGACTCTCAAACACTGTGCCACCAGGAAAGCACCCATGTGTCTTTTTAAATTACGGTTTTCTCAGGGTATATGCCCAGTAGTGGGATTGCTGGGTCATATGGTAGTTCTATTTTTAGTTTTTAAAGGAACCTCCATACTGTTCTCCATAGTGGCTGTATCAATTTGCATTCCCACCAACAGTGCAAGAGGGTTCCCTTTTCTCCCCACCCTCTCAAGCATTTATTGTTTGTAGACTTTTTTTTTAACATCTTTATTGGGGTATAATTCCTTTACAATGGTGTGTTAGTTTCTGCTTTATAACAAAGTGAATCAGTTATACATATACATATGTTCCCATATGTCTTCCCTCTTGCATCTCTCTCCCTCCCACCCTCCTTATCCCACCCCTCCAGGCGGTCACAAAGCACCGAGCCAATATCCCTGTGCCATGCGGCTGCTTCCCACTAGCTATCTACCTTACTACGTTTGTTAGTGTGTATATGTCCATGCCACTCTCTCACTTTGTCACAGCTTACACTTCCCCCTCCCCATATCCTCAAGTCCATTCTCTAGTAGGTCTGTGTCTTTATTCCTGTCTTACCCCTTGGTTCTTCATGACATTTTTTTTTCTTAAATTCCATATATATGTGTTAGCATACAGTATTTGTCTTTTTCTTTCTGACTTACTTCACTCTGTATGAGAGACTCTAGGTCTATCCACCTCATTACAAATAGCTCAATTTCGTTTCTTTTTATGGCTGAGTAATATTCCATTGTATATATGTGCCACATCTTCTTTATCCATTCATCCGATGATGGGTATTTAGGTTGTTTCCATCTCCGGGCTATTGTAAATAGTGCTGCAATGAACATTTTGGTACATGACTCTTTTTGAATTTTGGTTTTCTCAGGGTATATGCCCAGTAGTGGGATTGCTGGGTCATATGGTAGTTCTATTTGTAGTTTTTTAAGGAAACTCCATACTGTTCTCCATAGTGGCTGAACCAATTCACATTCCCACCAGCAGTGCAAGAGTGTTCCCTTTTCTCCACACCATCTCCAGCATTTATTGTTTCTAGATTTTTTGATGATGGCCATTCTGACTGGTGTGAGATGATATCTCATTGTAGTTTTGATTTGCATTTCTCTAATGATTAATGATGTTGAGCATTCTTTCACGTGTTTGTTGGCAATCTATATATCTTCTTTGGAGAAATGTCTATTTAGGTCTTCTGCCCATTTTTGGATTAGGTTGTTTGTTTTTTTGTTATTGAGCTGCATGAGCTGCTTGTAAATTCTGGAGATTAATCCTTTGTCAGTTGCTTCATTTGCAAATATTTTCTCCCATTCTGAGGGTTGTCTTTTGGTCTTGTTTATGGTTACCTTTGCTGTGCAAAAACTTTGAAGTTTCATTAGGTCCCATTTGTTTATTTTTGTTTTTATTTCCATTACTCTAGGAGGTGGGTCAGAAAGGATCTTGCTGTGATTTATGTCACAGAGTGTTCTGCCTATGTTTTCCGCTAAGAATTTGATAGTTTCTGGCCTTACATTTAGGTCTTTAATCCACTTTGAGATTATTTTTGTGTATGTTGTTAGGGAGTGATCTAATCTCATACTTTTACATATACCTGTCCAGTTTTCCCAGCACCACTTATTGAAGAGGCTGTCCTTTCTCCACTGTACATTCCTGCCACCTTTATCAAAGATAAGGTGTCCATATGTGCATGGGTTTATCTCTGGGCTTTCTATCCTGTTCCATTGATCTATCCATTGATCTATCTTTCTGTTTTTGTGCCAGCACCATACTGTCTTGATTACTGTAGCTTTGTAGTATAGTCTGAAGTCAGGGAGCCTGATTCCTCAAGATTGCTTTGGCTATTCGGGGTCTTTTGTGTTTCCATACAAATTGCGAAATTTTTTGTTCTAGTTCTGTGAAAAAGGCCAATGGTAGTTTGATAGGGATTGCATTGAATCTGTAGATTGCTTTGCGTAGTAGAGTCATTATCACAATGTTGATTCTTCCAATCCAAAAACATGGTATATCTCTCCATCTATTTGTATCATCTTTAATTTCTTTCATCAGTGTCTTATAATTTTCTGCATACATGTCTTTTGTCTCCTTAGGTAGGTTTATTTCTAGATATTTTATTCTTTTTGTTGCAATGGTAAATGGGAGTGTTTTCTTGATTTCAATTTCAGATTTTTCATCATTAGTATATAGGAATGCCAGATATTTCTGTGCATTAATTTTGTATCCTGCTACTTTACCAAATTCATTGATTAGCTCTAGTAGTTTTCTGGTAGCATCTTTAGGATTCTCTATGTATAGTATCATGTCATCTGCAAACAGTGACAGCTTTACTACTTCTTTTCTGATTTGGATTCCTTTTATTTCCTTTTCTTCTCTGATTGCTGTGGCTAAAACTTCCAAAACTATGTTGAATAACAGTGGTGAGAGTGGGCAACCTTGTCTTGTTCCTGATGTTAGTGGAAATGCTTTCAGTTTTTCACCATTGAGGATGATGTTGGCTGTGGGCTTGTCATATATGGCCTTTATTATGTTGAGGAAAGTTCCCTCTATGCCTACTTTCTGCAGGGTTTTTATCATAAATGGGTGTTGAATTTTGTCAAAAGCTTTCTCTGCATCTATTGAGATGATCATATGGTTTTTCTCCTTCAATTTGTTAATATGGTTTATCACATTGATAGATTTGCGTATATTGAAGAATCCTTGCATTCCTGGAATAAACCCCACTTGATCATGGTGTATGATCCTTTTAAGGTGCTGTTGGATTCTGTTTGCTAGTATTTTGTTGAGGATTTTTGCATCTATGTTCATCAGTGATATTGGCCTGTAGTTTTCTTTCTTTGTGACATCCTTGTCTGGTTTTGGTATCAAGGTGATGGTGGCGTCGTAGAAGGAATTTGGGAGTGTTCCTCCCTCTGCTATATTTTGGAAGAGTTTGAGAAGTATAGGTGTTAGCTCTTCTCTAAATGTTTGATAGAATTCGCCTGTGAAGCCATCTGGTCCTGAGCTTTTGTTTGTTGGAAGAGTTTTAATCACAGTTTCAATTTCAGTTCTTGTGATTGGTCTGTTCATATTTTCTACTTCTTCCTGATTCAGTCTTGGCACGTTGTGCATTTCTAAGAATTTGTCCATTTCTTCCTGATTGTCCATTTTATTGGCATAGAGTTGCTTGTAGTAATCTCTCATGATCTTTTGTATTTCTGCAGTGTCAGTTGTTACTTCTCCTTTTTTGTTTCTAATTCTATTGACTTGAGTCTTCTCCCTTTTTTTTCTTGATGAGTCTGGCTAGTGGTTTATCTATTTTGTTTATCTTCTCAAAGAACCAGCTTTTAGTTTTCTTGATCTTTGCTATTGTTTCCTTCATTTCTTTTTCATTTATTTCTGATCTGATCTTTATGATTTCTTTCCTTCTGCTAGCTTTGGGGTTCTTTTGTTCTTCTTTCTGTAATTGCTTGAGGTGCAAAGTTAGGTTGTTCATTTGAGATGTTTCCTGCTTCTTAAGGTGGGCTTGTATTGCTATAAACTTCCCCCTTAGAACTGCTTTTCTGCATCCCATAGGTTTTGGGTCGTTGTGTCTCCACTGTCATTTGTTTCTAGGTATTTTTTTATTTTCTCTTTGATTTCTTCAGTGATCACTTCATTATTAAGTAGTGTATTGTTTAGCCTCCATGTATTTGTATTTTTTACAGATCTTTTCCTGTAATAGATATCTAGTCTCATGGCATTGCGGTCAGAAAAGATACTTGATACAGTTTCAATTTTCTTAAATTTACCAAGGCTTGATTTGTGACCCAAGATATGATCTATCTTGGAGAATATTCCATGAGCACTTGAGAAAACTGTGTATTCTGTTGTTTTTGGATGGAGTGTCCTATAAATATTAATTAAGTCCATCTTGTTTAATGTATCAATTAAAGCTTGTGTTTCATTATTTATTTTCATTTTGGATGATCCATTGGTGAAAGTGGGGTGTTAAAGTTCCCTACTATGAATGTATTACTGTCAATTTCCCCTTTTATGGCTGTTAGTATTTGCCTTATGTATTGAGGTGCTCCTATGTTGGGTGCATAAATATTTACAATTGTTATATCTTCTTCTTGGATCGATCCCTTGATCATTATGTAGTGTCCTTCTTTGTCTCTTCTAATAGTCCTTATTTAAAAGTCTATTTTGTCTGATATGCGAATTGCTACTCCAGCTTTCTTTTGGTTTCCATTTGCATGGAATATCTTTTTCCATCCCCTTACTTTCCGTCTGTATGTGTCTCTAGGTCTGAAGTGGGTCTCTTGTAGACAGCATATATAAGGGTCTTGTTTTTGTATCCTTTCGGCCAATCTGGGTCTTTTGGTGGGAGCATTTAGTCCATTTACATTTAAGGTAATTATCGATATGTATGTTCCTATTCCCATTTTCTAAATTGTTTTGGGTTCGTTATTATAGGTCTTTTCCTTCTCTTGTGTTTCTTGTCAAGAGAAGTTCCTTTAGCATTTGTTGTAAAGCTGGTTTGGTGGTGCTGAACTCTCTCAGCTTTTGCTTGTCTGTAAAGGTTTTAATTTCTCCATCAAATCTGAATGAGATTCTTGCTGGGTAGAGTAGTCTTGGTTGCAGGTTTTTCTCCTTCATCACTTTCAGTATGTCCTGCCACTCTCTTCTGGCTTGTAGGGTTTCTGCTGAGAGATGAGCTGTTAACCTTATGGGGATTCCCTTGTGCGTTATTTGTTGTTTTTCCCTTGCTGCTTTTAATATGCTTTCTTTGTATTTAATTTTTGACAGTATGATTAATATGAGTCTTGGTGTATTTCTCCTTGGATTTATCCTGTATGGGACTCTCTGTGCTTCCTGGACTTGATTAACAATTTCCTTTCCAATATTAGGGAAGTTTTCAACTATAATCTCTTCAAATATTTTCTCAGTCTCTTTCTTTTTCTCTTCTTCTTCTGGAACCCCTATAATTCAAATGTTGGTGCATTTAATGTTGTCCCAGAGGTCTCTGAGACTGTCCTCAGTTCTTTTCATTCTTTTTTCTTTATTCTGCTCTGCAGTAGTTATTTCCACTATTTTATCTTCCAGGTCACTTATCCGTTCTTCTGCCTCAGTTATTCTGCTATTGATCCCATCTAGAGTACTTTTAATTTCATTTATTGTGTTGTTCATCGTTGCTTGTTTCATCTTTATTTCTTCTAGGTCCTTGTTAACTGTTTGTTTCATTTTGCCCATTCTATTTCCAAGATTTCGGATCATCCTTACTATCATTATTCTGAATTCTTTTTCAGGTAGACTGCCTATTTCCTCTTCATTTGTTAGGTCTGGTGCATTTTTATCTTGCTCCTTTATCTGCTGTGTGTTTTTCTGTCTTCTCATTTTGCTTGTCTTACTGTGTTTGGGGTCTCCTTTTTGCAGGCTGCAGGTTCGTAGTTCCTGCTGTTTTTGACGTCTGTCCCCAGTGGCTAAAGTTGGTTCAGTGGGTTGTGTAGGCTTCTTGGTGGAGGGGACTAGTGCCTGTGTTGTGGTGGATGAGGCTGGATCTTGTCTCTCTAGTGGGCAGGTTCATGTCTGGTGGTGTGTTTCGGGGTGTCTGTGGCCTTATTATGATTTTAGGCAGCCTCTCTGCTAATGGGTGGGGTTGTGTTCCTGTTTTGCTAGTTGTTTGGCATAGGTTGTCCAGCACTGTGGCTTGCTGGTCTTTGTGTGAAGCTGGGTGCTGGTGTTAAGATGGAGGACTCTGGGAGATTTTTGCCGTTTGATATTACGTGGAGCTGAGAGGTCTCTTGTTGACCAGTGTCCTGAAGTTGGCTCTCCTACCTCAGAGGCAGAGCCCTGACTCCTGGCTGGGGCATCAAGAGCCTTTCATCCACATGGCTCAGAATAAAAGGGAGAAAAATTAGAGAGAATTAGTAGAAGTATGAGGAAAGAAAGAAGGAAAGGAGGGCAGGAAGGCAGGAAGGAAGGAAGGAAGGAAGGGAGGGAGGGAGGAAGGGAGAAAGAAAGAAAGAAGGAAGCAAAGAAGGAAAGAAGGCAAGAAGGAAAGAAAGGAGGGAGGGAGGGAGGGAGGAAGGAAGGAAGGAGGAAAGAAGGAAAAAAGACAGAAAGAAAAGATACAGTAAAAATAAAATAAAGTATAATAAAGTTATTGAATTAAAAATATTTAGGAAAAAAAAAAGGGACGGATAGAACCATAGGACAAATGTTGGAAGCAAAGCTATACAGACAGAATCTTACACAGAAGCATACACATACACCCTCACGAAAAGAGGTAAAGGGGGAAAAATCATAAATCTTGCTCTCAGAGACCACCTCCTCAATTTGGGATGATTCATTGTCTAAAAGAGGGAGGGAAGGAAGGAAGGAAAGAAAGAAAGAAAGAAGGAAGGTAAAGTATAATAAAGTTATTAAAATTAAAATTAATTAGTAAGAAAAAAAATTTTTAGAAAAACCATGGACGGATAGAACCCTAGGACAAACGGTGGAAGCAAGACTATTACAGACAAGATCTCACACAGAAGCATACACATACACATTCACAAAAAGAAGAAAAGGGAAAAAAATCATAGATCTTGCCCTCGAAGCCCACCTCCTCAATTTGGGATGATTCCTTGTCTATTCAGGTATTCCACAGATGCAGGGTACATCAAGTTGATTGTGGAGCTTTAATCCGCGGCTTCTGAGGCTGCTGGGAGAGATTTCCCTTTGTCTTCTTTGTTCTCACAGCTCACAGGGGCTCAGCTTTGGATTTGGCCCTGCCTCTGCGTGTAGGTCGCTGGAGGGCGTCTGTTTTTTGCTCAGACAGGACGGGGTTAAAGGAGCCGCTGACTCGGGGGCTCTGGCGCACTCAGGCCGGCGGGGAGGGAGGGGCACTGCGTGCGGGGCGGGCCTGAGGCGGCAGAGACCGGCGTGACGTTGCACCAGCCTGAGGCCCGCCATGCATTCTCCCGGGGAAGTTGTCCCTGGATCCCGGGAACCTGGCAGTGGCGGGCTGCACAGGCTCCGCGGAAGAGGGGTGTGGAGAGTGACCTGTGCTCGCACACAGTCCCCTTGGTGGCGGCAGCAGCAGCCTTAGCGTCTCCCGCCCGTCTCTGGGGTCCGTGCTTTTAGCCGCGGCTCGCGCCCGTCTCTGGGGTCTGCGATTTTAGCCGCGGCTCGCGCCCGTCTCTGCTGTTCCTTTAAGCAGCGCTCTTAAACCCCTCTCCTCGCGCACCAGGAAACAAAGAGGGAAGAAAAAGTCTCTTGCCTCTTTGGCAGGTGCAGACTTTTCCCCGGACTCCCTCCCGGCTAGCCGTGGTGCACTAACCCCTTCAGGCTATGTTCAAGGCGCCAACCCCAGTCCTCTCCCTGCGCTCCGACTGAAACCGAAACCCGAGCCTCAGCTCGCAGCCCTGCCAGTCGGCATCGATCCTCTGTGCGGGAATCTCCCCGCTTTGCCCTCTGCACCCGTTGCTGTGCACTCCTCCGCGGCTCTAAATCTCCCCCCTCCGCCTCCCGTAGTCTCCGCCCGAGAAGGGGCTTCCTAGAGTGTGGAAACTTTTCCTCCGTCACAGCTCCCTCCCACTGGTGCAGGTGCCATCCCTATTCTTTTGTCTCTGTTTTTTTTTTTTTTTCTTTTGCCCTACCCTGGTACGTGGGGAGTTTCTTGCCTTTTGGGAGGTCTGAGGTCTTCTGCCAGCCTTCAGTAGGTGTTCTGTAGTTGTTCCACGTGTAGATGTATTTTAGGTGTATCTGTGGGGAGGAAGGTGATCTCCCCGTCTTACTCTTCCGCCATCTTCAAGGTCCCCTGTTTGTAGATTTTTTGATGATAGCCATTCTGACCAGTGTGAGGTGATATCTCATTGTAGTTTTGATTTGCATTTATCTAATAATTAGTGATATTGAGCATTTTTTCATGTGTTTGTTGGCTATCTGTATGTCTTCTTTGGAGAAATGTCTATTTAGATTTTCTGCCCATTTTTTGATTGGGTTGTGTGTTGTTTTAATATTGAGTACGAACTGTTTGTATATTTTGGAGATTAATTCCTTGTCAGTTGCTTTGTTTGTAAATATTTTCTCCCATTCTGAGGGTTGTCTTTTTGTCTTGCTTATGGTTGCGTTTGCTGTGCAAAAGATTTTAAGTTTAATTAGGTCCCATTTATTTATTTATGTTTTTATTCTCATTACTCTACGAGGTGTGTCAAAAAAGATCTTGCTGTGATTTATGTCAAAGAGTGTTCTGCCTATGTTTTCCTGTATGCAGAAAACTATAAAATACTGATGAAAGAAATCAAAGATTACACAAACAGATGGAGAGATATACCATGTTCTTGAATTTGAAGAATCAACATTGTGAAAATGTCTATACTACCCAAAGCAATCTACAGATTCAATGCAATCCCTATCAAATTACCAATGGTATTTTTCACAGAACTAGAACAAGAAATTTTACAATTTGGAGAGGCAAGAGACTTTTTCTTCCCTCTTTGTTTCCTGGTGCGCGAGGAGAGGGGATTAAGAGCGCTGCTTAAAGGAGCTCCAGAGACGGGCGCGAGCCACGGCTAAAAGCGCGGACCACAGAGGCGGTCATGAGACACTAAGGCTGCTGTTGCCACCACCAAGAAGCCTGTGTGCGAGCACAGGTCACTATCCACACCCCCCTTCCGGGGAGTCTGTGCAGCCCGCCACTGCCAGGGTCCCAGGATCCAGGGACAACTTCCCTGGGAGAATGCACAGCGCGCCTCACGCTGGTGCAACGTCACACCGGCTTCTGCCGTCGCAGGCCCGCCCCGCACTCCGTGCCCCTCCCTCCACCCCGGCCTGAGTGAGCCAGAGTCCCCGGAGCAGCGGCTCCTTTAACCCCGTCCTGTCTTAGCGAAGAACAGACGCCCTCCAGCGACCTACACGCAGAGGCGGGGCCAAATCCAAAGCTGAGCCCCTGTGAGCTGTGAGAACAAAGAAGACAAAGGGAAATCTCTCCCAGCAGCCTCAGAAGCCGCGGATTAAAGCTCCACAATCAACTTGATGTACCCTGCATCTGTGGAATACCTGAATAGACAACGAATCATTCCAAATTGAGGAGGTGGACTTTGAGAGCAAGATTTATTATTTTTTCCCCCTTTTCTTCTTTTTGTGAGTGTGTATGCGTATGCTTCTGTGTGAGATTTTGTCTGTATAGCTTTGCTTTCACCATTTGTCCTAGGGTTCTATCTGTCTGTTTTTTTTCTTTTTTTAATTAAAAAATTTCTTTTTCTTAATAATGATTTTATATTTTAATAACTTTATTTTATTTTATCTTACTTTATTTTATTTCCTTTTATCCTCTTCCTTCCTTTCCTCCTTTCTTTCTTTCTTTCTTCCTTTCTTTCTTTCTTTCTTTCTTTCTTTCTTTCTTTCTTTCTTTCTTTCTTTCTTTCTCTTTTTTCTCCCTTTTATTGTGAGCCGTGTGGGTGAAACGCTCTTGGTGCTCCAGCCAGGAGTCGGTGCTGTGCCTCTGAGGTGGGAGAGACACTTCAGGACACTGGTCCACAAGAGACCTCCCAACTTCACATAATATCAAACGGCGAAAATCTCCCAGGGATCTCCATCTCAACACCAACAACCGGCTTCACTCAACGATCAGCAAGCTACAGTGCTGGACACTCTATGCCAAACAACTAACAAGACAGGAACACAACCCCACCCATTAGCAGAGAGGCTGCCTAAAAATCATAATAAGTCCACAGACACCCCAAAACACACCACCATACCTGGACCTGCCCACCAGAAAGACAAGATCCAGCCTCATCCACCAGAACACAGGTACTAGTCCCCTCAACCAGGAAGCCTACACAACCCACTGAACCAACTTTAGCCACTGGGGACAGACACCAAAAACAATGGGAACTATGAACCTGCAGCCTTCAAAAAGGAGACCCCAAGCACAGTAAGATAAGCAAAATGAGAAGACAGAAAAACACACAGCAGATGAATGAGCAAGATAAAAACCCACCAGACCTAACAAATGAAGAGGAAATAGGCAGTCTACCTGAAAAAGAATTCAGAATAATGATAGTAAAGATGATCTAAAACCTTGGAAATAGAATAGACAAAATGCAAGAAACATTTAACAAGGACCTAGAAGAACTAAAGATGAAACAAGCAACGATGAACCACACAATAAATGAAATTAAAAATACTCTAGAAGGGATCAATAGCAGAATAACTGAGGCAGAAGAATGGATAAGTGACCTGGAAGATAAAATAGTGGAAATAACTACTGCAGAGCAGAATAAAGAAAAAATAATGAAAAGAACTGAGGACAGTCTCAGAGACCTCTGGGACAACATTAAACTTACCAACATTCGAATCATACGGTTTCCAGAAGAAGAAGACAAAAAGAAAGGGACTGAGAAAATATTTGAAGAGATTATAGTTGAAAACTTCCCTAATATGGGAAAGGAAATAGTTAATCAAGTCCAGGAAGCACAAAGAGTCCAATACAGAGTAAATCCAATGAGAAGCACGCCAAGAAACATATTAATCAAACGATCAAAAATTAAATATAAAGAAAGCATATTAAAAGCAGCAAGGGAAAAACAACAAATAACACACAAGGGAATCCCCATAAGGTCAACAGCTGATCTTTCAGCAGAAACTCTGCAAGCCAGAAGGGACTGGCAGGACATATTTAAAGTAACGAAGGAGAAAAACCTACAACCAAGATTACTCTACCCAGCAAGGATCTCATTCAGATTTGATGGAGAAATTAAAACCTTTACAGACAAGCAAAAGCTGAGAGAGTTCAGCACCAGCAAACTAGCTTTAGAACAAATGCTAAAGGACCTTCTCTAGGCAAGAAACACAAGAGAAGGAAAAGAACTACAATAACAAACCCAAAAGAATTAAGAAAATGGGAATAGGAACATACATAGAGATAATTACCTTAAATGTAAATGGATTAAATGCTCCCACCAAAAGACACAGACTGGCTGAATGGATACAAAAACAAGACCCATATATATGCTGTCTACAAGATACCCACTTCAGACCTAGAGACACATACAGACTGAAACTGAGGGGATGGAAAAAGATATTCCATGCAAATGGAAACCAAAAGAAAACTGGAGTAGCAATTCTCATATCAGACAAAATAGACTTTAAAATAAAGACTATTAGAAGAGACAAAGAAGGATACTACATAATGATCAAGGGATTGATCCAATAAGAATCTATAACAATTGTAAATATTTATGCACTCAACTTAGGGGCACCTCAGTACATAAGGCAAATACTAACAGCCATGAAAGGGGAAATCGACAGTAACACATTTATAGTAGGGAACTTTAACACCCCACTTTCACCAATGGACAGATCATCCAAAATGAAAATAAATAAGGAAACACAAGCTTTAAATGATACATTAAACAAGAAGGACTTAGTTGATATTTACAGTATATTCCATCCAAAAACAACAGAATACACAGTTTTCTCAAGTGCTCATGCAACATTCTCCAGGATAGATCATACCTTGGGTCACAAATCAAGCCTTGGTAAATTTAAGAAAATTGAAATTGTATCAAGTATCTTTTCTGACCACAATGCTATGAGACTACATATCAATTACAGGAAAAGATCTGTAAAAAATACAAACACATGGAGGCTAAACAATATACTACTTAATAACGAAGTGATCACTGAAGAAATTAAAGTGGAAATCAAAAAATACCTAGACACAAATGACAATGGAGAAACAACGACCCAAAACCTATGGAATGCAGCAAAAGCAGTTCTAAGGGGGAAGTTTATAGCAATACAATCCTACCTTAAGGAACAGGAAACATCTCGAATAAACAACCTAACCTTGCACCTAAAGCAATTAGAGAAAGAAGAACAAAAAGAAACCCCAAAGTTAGCAGAAGAAAAGAAATCATAAAGATCAGATCAGAAATAAATGAAAAAGAAATGCAGGAAACGATAGCAAAGATAAATAAAACTAAAAGCTGGTTCTTTGAGAAGATAAACAAAATTGATAAACCATTAGCCAGACTCACCATGAAAAATAGGGAGAAGACTCAAATCAATAGAATTAGAAACGAAAAAGGAGAAGTAACAACTGACACTGCAGAAATACAAAAGATCATGAGAGATTACTGCAAGCAACTCTATGCCAATAAAATGGACAATCTGGAAGAAATGGACAAATTCTTAGAAATGCACAACGTGCCAAGACTGAATCAGGAAGAAATAGAAAATATGAACAGACCAATCACAAGCACTGAAATTGACACTGTGATTAAAAATCTTCCAACAGACAAAAGCCCAGGACCAGATGGCTTCACAGGCAAATTCTATCAAACATTTAGAGAAGAGCTAACACCTATCGTTCTCAAACTATTCCAAAATTTGGCAGAGGGAGGAACACTCCCAATATCATTCTACGAGGCCACCATCACCCTGATACCAATACCAGACAAGGATGTCACAAAGAAAGAAAACACAGGCCAATATCACTGATGAGCATAGATGCAAAAATCCTCAACAAAATACTAGCAAACGGAGTCCAACAGCACATTAAAAGGATCATACACCATGATCAGGTGGGGTTTATTCCAGGAATGCAAGGATTCTTCAATATATGCAAACCAATGAATGTGATACATCATATTAACAAAATGAAGGAGAAAAACCATATGATCATCTCAATAGATGCAGAGAAAGCTTTGAGAAAATTCAGCACCCATTTATGATAAAAACCCTGCAGAAAGTAGGCATAGAGGGAACTTTCCTCAACATAATAAAGGCCATATATGACACACCCACAGCCAACATCGTCCTCAATGGTGAAAAACTGAAAGCATTTCCACAAAGATCAGGAACAAGACAAGGTTGCCCACTCTCACCACTCTTATTCAACATGGTTTTGGAAATTTTAGCCACAGCAGTCAGAGAAGAAAAAGAAATAAAAGGAATCCAAATCAGAAAAGAAGTAGTAAAGCTGTCACTGTTTGCAGATGACATGATACTATACATAGAGAATCCTAAAGATGCTACCAGAAAACTACTAGAGCTAATCAATGAATTTGTTAAAGTAGCAGGATACAAAATTATGCACAGAAATATCTGGCACTCCTATACACTAATGATGAAAAATCTGAAATTGAAATCAAGAAAACATTTCCATTTACCATTGCAACAAAAATAATAAAATATCTGGGAATAAACCTACCTAAGGAGACAAAAGACCTGTATGCAGAAAATTATAAGACACTGATGAAAGAAATTAAAGATGATACAAGTAGGTGGAGAGATATACCATGTTCTTGGATAGGAAGAATCAACATTGTGAAAATGACTCTACTACGCAAAGCAATCTACAGATTCAATGCAATTCCTATCAAACTACCACTGGCATTTTTCACAGAACTAGAACAAAAAATTTCACCATTTTTATGGAAACTCAAAAGACCCCAAATTGCCAAAGCAGTCTTGAGAATGAAAAACGGAGCTGGAGGAATCAGGCTCCCTGACTTCAGACAATACTACAAGCTATAGTAATCAAGACAGTATGGTACTGGCACAAAAACAGAAATATAGATCAAAGGAACAGGATAGAAAGCCCAGAGATAAACCCACACACATATGGTCCCCTTATCTTTGATAAAGGAGGCAGGAATGTACAGTGGAGAAAGAACAGCCTCTTCATTAAGTGGTGCTGGGAAAACTGGACAGGTACATTTAAAAGTACGAGATTAGAACCCTCACAAAAATAAGACACATATACAAAAATAAGCTCAAAATGGATTAAAGACCTAAATGTAAGGCCAGAAACTATCAAACTCTTAGAGGAAAACATAGGCATAACACTCTATGACATAAATCAGAGCAAGATCCTTTCTGACCCACCTCCTAGAGAAATGGAAATAAAAACAAAAATAAACAAATGGGACCTAATGAAACTTAAAAGCTTCTGCACAGCAAAGGAAACCATAAACAAGACGAAAAGACAACCGTCAGAAAGGGGGAAAATATTTGGAAATGAAGCAACTGACAAAGGATTAATCTCCAAAATTTACAAGCAGCTCATGTAACTCAATAATAAGAAAAACAAACAACCCAATCCAAAAATGGACAGAAGACCTAAATAGACATTTCTCCAAAGAAGATATACAGACTGCCAACAAACACACGAAAGAATGTTCAACATCATTAATCATTAGAGAAATGCAAATCAAAACTACAATGAGATATCATCTCACACCGGTCGGAATGAACATCATCAAAAAATGTAGAAACAATAAATGCTGGAGAGGGTGTGCAGAAAAGGGAACACTCTTGCACTGCTGGTGGGAATGTGAATTGGTACAGCCACTATGGAGAACAGTATGGAGGTTCCTTAAAAAACAAAAATAGAACTACCATATGACCCAGCAGTCCCATTACTGGGCATATACCCTGAGAAAACCGTAATTCAAAATGAGTCATGTACCAAAATGTTCGTTGCAGCTCTATTTACAATAGCCAGAAGATGGAAACAACCCAAGTGTCCATCATCGGATGAATGGATAAATAAGATGTGGCACATATATACAATGGAATATTACTTAGCCATAAAAGGAAATGAAATTGAGTTATTTATAGTGAGGTGATGGACCTAGAGTCTCTCATACAGAGTGAAGTAAGTCAGAAAGAGAAAGACAAATACCGTATGCTAACACACATATATATGGAATCTAAGAAAAATAAAAATGTCATGAAGAACCTAGGGGTAAGACAGGAATAAAGACACAGACCTACGAGAGAATGGACTTGAGGATATGGGGAGGGGGAAGTGTAAGCTGTGACAAAGTGAGAGAGTGGCATGGACATATATACCGTACCAAACGTAAAATAGATAGCAAGTGGGAAGCAGCGGCATAGCACAGGGATATCAACTCGGTGCTTTGTGACCACCTAGAGGGGTGGGATAGGGAAGGTGGGAGGGAGGGAGACGAAAGAGAGAAGAGATATGGGGACATATGTATATGTATAACTGATTCACTTTGTCATAAAGCAGGAACTAACTCACCATTGTAAAGCAATTATACTCCAATAAAGATGTAAAAAAAAAAAAATGTTACAATTTGTATGGAAACAAAAAAGACCTCGAATAGCAAAAGCAATCTTTTTTTTTTTTAACATCTTTATTGGGGTATAATTGCTTTACAATGGTGTGTTAGTTTCTGCAGCAAAAGCAATCTTTAGAAAAAAAAAAAAGACAAAAAAAAAAAAAAAAACGGAGCTGGCGGAATCAGGCTCCCTGACTTCAGACTGTACTACAGGGCTGCAGTAATCAAGACAGTATGGTACTGGCACAAAAACAGAAATATAGATCAATGGAATAGGATAGAAAGCCCAGAGATAAACCCATGCATCTATGGTCACCTAATCTATGACAAAGGAAGCCAGAATATACAGTGGAGCAAAGACAGCCTCTTCAATAAGTGGTGCTGGGAAAACTGGACAGCTACATGTAAAAGAACGAAATTAGAACACTCCCTAACACCATACACAAAAATAACTCAAAATGGATTAAGGACCTAAATGTCAGGCCAGACACTGTAAAACTCTTAGAGGAAAACATAGGCAAATTGCTATTTTAAATCTATATTTTAGAGTCAAGAAGCTTTATCTAATAGAGTACTGATTTGTCCAATATCTAACCTGAGATATTTACATAATAGTATGTTTCTTTAAATGTATGTGTCCCATACATTATC
This sequence comes from Tursiops truncatus, assembly GCF_011762595.2. Classification (NCBI taxonomy): domain Eukaryota; kingdom Metazoa; phylum Chordata; class Mammalia; order Artiodactyla; family Delphinidae; genus Tursiops; species Tursiops truncatus. Next base: position 31,856,267 of record NC_047041.1, read on the forward strand.
AAAGTGACTGACAGTGAAGACTGGAATATGAGAGAAATACTGGTGGGTCATTCCCTCACCCAGGAGAAAAGTTGCAAAGTGTGAAAAACAAGTCTTAGGAGAAAGAGCTGGAGTGAAGGCAAAGAGAGACAATCACTTAGATCAGATAATTAGCTGAACTGAGATAGCTCATACTTATGACCTTTACTCTCCTGGAACTCTAGGTCATTTGGGTAAACAGTGGGATCCTAGGTCAAACCTGGTAAGAATGGAAGTGAGGGACTACAACTAGAAGAGGAACACAGAACTGTGAGCAGCTTAGAACACTGCACTGGAAACAAGTGAATGTTAAGCCCTCAAGGTAGTTGTGGGTGATGCAGAAAGGTAAGATGGGATTAGAAAGCATTTGTGATGTGCTTAGATCTACCCTGGATGGTTCCCCCTGGTGACTTGAAAGTACCATTACAGCATCTTCTCCATCATCTTCTGTTACTGATAGAGGAGTCACCTCACCAGACACTCATCCCTGCCTATGAGCCACTCAGGGCCATCCTTAAATCTTTTCCATCTCAAATCTTAACATATATCATCATGCTAAGATTTAGTTATGAAAAGAATGGATAAGAAAAACCTAAGCTAGAGGACTACAAAATGAAAATTTGTTGGAAAATTTCTGTGACATTTCTGTATTAGTAAAATGGGAATTTGAGGCTGTTGTTAAGGTAGGTTAGACCACTGAATTTCCTCTTACAGTGTATATGTAAAGGAAAATTAGGTTTTAAACATTTTTGTTTGGTAGTTGGTTTAATTATCAATTTCATTTTGCTCAAAAGGGCAATATAAAGGTAAGAATGACTTCTGGAAAACATTCTTAGCTTAGATCATACCATTTTAGAGTTATAAGACTCTTAGAAATAAAGTAATCCAACATTTTAATTTTGTAGTGGAGAGAGAGAAGGCCCCAAAAGATGAAAGAGACTTAAACAAAGTCATAAAACCCATTCATTTATTCCTATTTTAATGGCCTATAATCTGCCAAGTATGTGTACCAGATAATGACAAAGAACACAGGTATTCTCTGCCCTACCTCAGTGGGCTTACTACTAAACTCCACGTTCTGGGTACACCTTGAAGGCCCTAGATCCTCCTGGTTACACCATCTTCTTCAGAGGAAAATGGTGCCAGGTTGTTCTTAATGTATAAAGAATCAACTAATTGCAATCTGCCTGCCTGGCTATTGGATTAAGTCAAAGGAAATCTATATCAGGTGGCAGAGTCCAATTTGAAATGCCTGGACACTATCAAATTTGTTCTTCGGCAAGGATAGATACTAGAAAAAAATAGGTGGATAGTGCAAGCTATGTTGACCAGTTTGGAGAGCACTAGACTCAGATTGGCTAAATGGAGATAAGGAGATTCCCTGATTTTGTCCCCGTAGTGAACGCAAGGTGAAACAATAATATACTATTGTCTGAAGGTACCACAGTTTATTTATCCATTCACTTACTGAAGTACATCTTGATTGCTTCTAAGTTTTGATAATTATGAAAAAACATGCACGTACAGGTTTTTGTGTGAACATAATTTTTCAACTTCTTTGGGTAAATGCCAAGGAGGAGGATTGCTGTATCACATGGTAAAATGTTTTTAAATTTGCATTTCCTTGATGACATATGATGTGGAGTACCTTTTCAGAGGCAAATGCTTATTTTCCATTTGTATATATTCTTGGGTGAGGTGTCTGTCTGTTAAGGTCTTTGGGTCATTTTTTTTTTTTTTTGTGGTACGCGGGCCTCTCACTGTTGTGGCCTCGCGGGCCTCTCACTGTTGTGGCCTCTCCCGTTGCGGAGCACAGGCTCCGGACGCGCAGGCTCAGCGGCCATGGCTCACGGGCCCAGCCGCTCCGCGGCATGTGGGATCCTCCCGGACCGGGGCAATTTTTTCTATCATAGATCATGACATTGATGTTATATCTAAAAATTCATCACCAAACTCAAGGTCATCTAGATTTTCTTGTGCTATTTTCTATGAGTTTTATAGGTTTGTATTTTATATTTAGGTCTGTGATTCATTTAATTTTCATGCAGAATGAAAATTTTTGTTTAGATTTATTATCTTTTTTCATGCAGATGTCTAGTTGTTCCAGCAGCATCTGTTGAGAAGAACTTCTTTTCTCCATTGCTTTTGCCCCTTTGTCAAAGATCAACTGACTACATTAATATAAATCTATTTCTAGACTCCCTATTCTGTTCCATTGATCTATTTGTCAATTCTCTCATGATTACCATACTGTCTTGATTGTTACAGCTTTATAGTAAGTTTTGAAGTTGGATAATATCAGTCCTCGAACTTTGTTCTTATCCTTCAATATTGATTTGGTTATTCTGAGTTTTTGCCTCTCTATATAAACTTTAGAATGTTTGTTGATAACCATAAAATAGCTTGCTGAGTTTTTCATTGGGATTGCATTGAATTTATAGATCAAGTTGGGAAGAAATGACATTTTGACACTATTGAGTCTTCCTATCCATGAGCATGGAGTATTTCTCCATTTATTTAGTTCTTTGATATCTTTAGTCAGTGCTTTGTAGTTTTCCTCATATAAATCTTGTACATATTTTGTTAGATTTATATCTAAGTATTTTTTTGAGGTGTGCTATTGTAAATGGTATTAGTTTCTTAACTTCAAATTTCACTTGTTCATTGCTGGTATACAGGAAAGCAATTGATTTTTGTATATTAACCTTGTATCCTGTAACCTTGCTCTAATTGTTTATTAACTACAAGTTTTATGGTCAGTTCTTTGAGATTTTCTTCATAGATGACCATGTCATCTGCAAACAAAGACAGTTTTATTTCTCATCTTTATACCTTTTATTTCCTTTTGTTGTTTTATTGCATTAACTGGGACCTCAAAGTGATGTTGAAACGCATGGTGAGAGGGGATATCCTTGTCTTGTTCCTGATCTTAGTGGGAAAGATGTAATATTTTTCTACCATTAAGTATGATGTTAGCTGTAGGTTTTTTTGTAGATATTCTTTAACAAGTTGAGAAAGTTTCCCTCTATTCCTAGTTTACTGAAAGTTTTTATCCTGAATGGATATTGGTTTTTCTCAAATGCTTCTGCATCTATTAATATGATCAAAAATTATTTCTTTGTTAGCCAGTTTATGTGTTGAAATTACACTAATGATTTTGAATGTTGAACCAGTCTTGGATACCCTGGATAAATCCCACTTAGTCCTAGTGTATAATTCTTTTCATATATTGTTGAAATCAAGTTGGTAATATTTTGAGGATTTTTTTGTATCTATGTTCATGAGAGTTTGCTCTGTAGTTTTTTTTTCTTGAAATATCTTTGGTTTTTTCTACAATCTTCTGAAAGAGATTATAGAGAATTGGTATAATTCATTTATGAAGTGTTTGATAGAATTCAACAGTGACCTATCTTGGCCTGTATATTTTGTTTAGGAAGGTTACTTATTACTTATTAAATTTCTTTATTAGATATAGGCCTATACATACTATCTATTTCTTCTCGTATGAATTTTGGAAAATTGTGTCTTTCAAGGTTATCTACATTATCAAATTCATGGGCATAGAGTTATTTACAGTAGTTTTTTTTTTTTTTTTTAGGTTGATAATATAACATTTACTAAAATAATGCTATGGGTTAATAGAAAAAAACAAGGACTCAAAGATTTAAAATGCAAGCTATGTAGAATCCCAACTAAAACCCAAAAGTATCTAATGTGTTCATACATTAGTTAACTAAAAGCCCAAGAAAGACAAGACACCCAATATAATAAAACACTGCAAAATGATTGGCATTTTTCAGTTAACAAAATTGTGGAGTTTTCATTTTTTATCCTTAATCAAGAAAAAAAATTCCTTTTGAATGTTATATGACACATATAAAACTGGATAGAAAATATAAATGTGGAATAATGGATGTAAATAAATTATGTTGCATGTTTCTTATAGGCTATAGCTTGGTTATAGTACCTACATAGCATGAAATTACTAAGATAATAAAGAATAGACAAAAATACATGTGAGCTGTATGGTAACATACAAGCAACACTCCATCTACACATTCTAAAAAATTACATAATACTGTCAGAAAAAAAGTTCATAGTATTTTTTTATTATTCTTTTAATGTCCATGGGATCAGCAGTGATGTTCTCTCTTACATTTTATTTTTCTTTTCTTTTTTATATTAAAATATAATTGACTTACAATATTATATTAGTTTCAGTGTACAATGTAGAGAGTCAATGTTTTTATAGAATATACTCTCTTTAAAGTTATTATAAAATATTGGTTATATACTCTGTGCTGTACAATATATCTTTGTATCTTATTTTATACATAGTATTTTGTATTTTTAATTCCCTACCTCTATTTTGCCCCTCCCCATCCCTCTCCCCACTGGTACCTACTAGTTTTTGCTCTGTGAGTCTGCTTCTGTTTTGTTATATTCATTCCTTTCTTATATTTTTTAGATACCATAAAAGTGATAACATACAGTATTGTCTTTCACCGTCTGACTTATTTCACTAAGCTTAATACCCTCTAGGTCCATCCACGTTGTTGCAAATAACAAAATTTCATCTTTTAAAAAATGACTAAGTAGTATTCAATTTTATATATACATACATATATATATCTGTGTGTGTATATATATATATATATATATATATATATATATATAATTTCTTCTTTATCCATTTATCTATAGATGGACACCTAGGTTACTTCCTTACCTTGGCCATTGTAAATAACACTGTGATGAACATTGGGGTGCATGTTTCTTTTCAAATTTTTGTTTTTGTTTTCTTCAGATATATATCAAGGAGTGGAATTGCTGAACTCTATGGTAGTTCTATTTTTAGTTCTTTGAGAAACCTCCGTACTGTTTTCCATAGTGGCTGCATCAATTTACATTCCCACCAACAGTGTACGAGGGTTCACTTTTCTCAGCATCCTCTCCAACATTTGTTATTTGTTCTTTTTGATGATAGCCATTCTGACAGGTATGAGGTGATATCTCATTGTGGTTTTGATTTGCATTTCCCTGATAATTAGCAAGGTTGAATATCTTTTTCATGATGATTATTTTTATTGATTCATAGTTGCTGTACAATATTCTGCAAGTTATAGGTGTACAATATAGACATTCACAATTTTTAAACATTATACTCTATTTATAGTTATTATAAAATATTGGCTATATTCCCCCAGGTATACAGTATATCCCCGTAGCGTACTTTTACTTAGTAGTTTGTACCTCTTAATCCCCTATGCCTATATTTTTCCTCCCCCATCTCTCTCCCTAATGATAACCATGTTTGTTCTCTATATCTGTGAGTCTGCTTCTTTTGTGTTTATTCGATAGTTTGTTGTATGTTTTAGATTCCACATATAAATGATATCATACATTATTTGTCTTTATCTGTCTTATTTCACATAATGCCCTCCAAGTCTATCAAGGTTGAACATGCTTTCATGTTGCAGTTGGCCATCTGTATAACTTCTTGAAAAATGTTTATTGTGGTTTTCTGCACATTTTTAAATCAAATTGTTTGGTTTTTTTGAAAATGGAGTTGTATGAACTCTTTACATATTGTGGATATTAACCCCTATCAGACATAACATTTCCAAAAATTTTTTCCCATTCAGTAGGTTGTCTTTTCATTTTATCAATCATTTCCTCTGGTGTGCAAAAGGATTTAAGTTTAACTATGATCCTTTTGTTTATTTTTACTTTTGTTTCCTTTGTCTGAGAAGACAGATCAGAAAATATTGCTATGACTTATGACAAAGAGTGTTCTGCCTATGTTTTCTTCTAAGAGTTTTATGGTTCCTGGTCTTACGTTTATGTCTTTAACCCATTTTGAGCTTACTTTTGTATATGGTGTCAGAAAATGTTCTAATTTCACTTTTTTACATGTAACTGTCAAGTTTTCCAAGCACCACTTATTGAAGAGACTGTTTTTCCCCATTGTATATTTTTGCATTCTTGTCATAGTTTATTTGACCATAAGTGCATGGATTCATTTCTGGGATCTCTGTTCTGATATAGTGACCTTTGTGTTTGTTTCTATGTCAGTACCATATGGGTTTGATTGCGTAGCTTTATAGTCTGAAGCCAGGAAGCTAGATACATCCAGCTTTGTTCTTTTTTCTCAAGTTTGCTTTGGTTACTCAGGGACTTTTGTGGTGCCATATAAATTTTAGAATTATTTCTTCTAGTTCTGTGAAAAATGTCATGAATATTTTGATAGGGATGCATTAAATCTGTGATTGATTTGGGCAGTATGTACATTTAAAAAATATTAATTCTTCCATGAGCACAGGATATCTTTCCATTTATTTGCATCGCTTCCGGTTTCCTTCATCAATGTTTATAATTTTCAGAGTATAGGTCTTTCACTCTGTGATTAAGTTTATTCCTAGGTATTTTATTCTTTTTGTCGTAATTCTAAATGGGATTTTTTTCTTACTTTCTCTTTCTGATAGTTCATTATTAGTGTATAGAAAAGCAGCAGATTTCTGTATAGTAATTTTGTATCCTGCAGTTTACTAAATTCATTTATTAGTTCTAATCATTTTTTAGTGGCAACTTTAGGGTTTTCTGTATATAGTATCATGTCATCTGCAAATACTGATAGTTTTACTTCTTCCCTTCTAATTTGGATGTCTTTTATTTCTTTTTATTATCTGATTGCTGTGGCTAAAACTTTCAATACTATGTTAAACAGAATTGGTGAGAGTGAGCATCTTTGTCTTGTTCTTGAATTTATCGGGAAGCCTTTCAACTTTTCACTGTTGAGTATGAAGTTGGCTGTGGGTTTGTCATAAATGGCCTTTATTATGTTGACATATGTTCCCTTTATAGCCACTCTGATGATAGTTTTTTATCATGAATGGATGTTGAATTTTGTTAAATGCTTTTTCCGTGTCTATTGAGATAATCATGTGATTTTTATCCCTCCTTTGTTAATGTGGTGTATCACGTTTATTCATTTGCAGATATTGAACTACTCTGCATCCCTGGAATAAATCTTACTAGATCATGGTGTATGATCCTTTCTATAGGTTGTTGAATAGAATTTGCTAATAATCCATTGAAGATTTTTGCATCTATGTTCATCAGAGATATTGCTCTTATAATATTCTTTTTTTGTAGTGCCTTTGTCTGTTTTTTTGGTATCAGGGTAACTGTAGCCTCATAGAATGAATTTGGGAGTGTTCCCTCCTCTTCAATTTTTTGGAATAGTTTGGGAAGAATAGGTATTACCTCTTCTTCGTATGTTTAGTAGAATTCTCCTTTGAAGCTGTGCAGTCCTGGGCTTTTGCTTGCTGGAATTTTAAAAATTACTGATTTGTTTCACTACTGGTGATTGGTCTGTTCATATTATCTATTTTTTCCTGACTCAGTTTTGAAGATTTTAGTTTTATAGGAATTTATCCATCTTTTCTAGATTGTCCAATTTGTTGACCTATAACTATTTTTAGTATTCTGTCATGAGTTTTTGTATCTCTGTGGTATCAGTTGTAATTTCTTTTATTTCATTTCTTATTTTGTTAATTTGAATCCTCTCTTTTTTTCTTGATGAGTCTGGACAGATGCTTATCAATTTTGTTTTTCTTTTCTAAAAACCAGTTCTTGGTTTCCTTAATCCCTTTCTTTCTTTCTTTCTTTCTTTCTTTCTTTCTTTCTTTCTTTCTTTCTTTCTTTCTTTCTTTCTTTCTTTCTTATCTTTCTTTCTTTCTTTCTTTCTTTATCTTTCTTTCTTTCTTTCTTTCTTTCTTTCTTTCTTTCTTTCTTTCTTTCTTTCTTTCGGGGGGGCTCTATTTTATCTATTTCTGCTTCAATATGCATTATTTCCTTACTTCTGCTGACTGTGTTTGTTATTCTTTTTCTAATTCCTTTACATGGTAGGATAGAGTGTTTATTTGAGATTTTCCTTGTTTCTTGACGTAGGCTTGTATTGCTATGAACTTCCCTCTTAGAATTGCTTTTGTGCATCCCAATGATTTTGGAAAGTTATGTTTTTATTTTCATTTGTTTTGAGGTATTTTCTGATTTTCTCTTTGATTTCTTTATTGACCCATTTTTTTTTTTAGTAGCGTGGTATTTAGTCTCCACACATTTGTGTTTTCCCCATTTTTCTTGCAGTAATTAATTTCTACCGTTTCATACCATTTCATACCATTGTGGTTGGAAAAGATGTTTAAATAATTTCTGTCCTCTTAAATTTGTTGAGGCTTGTTTTGCAGCCCAGCATGTGATCTATCTGGGAGAATGTTCTATGTGCACTTGAAAAGAATGTGCATTTTCCTGTTTTGGGGTGGAATATCCTGTAGATATCTGTTAAGTCCAACTGGTCTAACATGTCATTTAAGACCATTCTTTTCTTATTAATTTTCTGCCTGAATGATCTGCCCATTGATGTAAATGGGGTGTTGAAGTCCTCTACTATTATTTTATTATTGTCAGTTTCTCCCTTTATGTCTGTTAATATTTGCTTTATATATTTAGGAGCTCCTATAATAGGTGCATATATGTTAACAAATGTTATATCATCTTTTTTTATTAATTCCTTTATCATTATATAACGCCCTTCTTTGTCTTTTGTTATAGACTTTGTTTTAAAGTTTACATTGTCAGATATGAGTATTGCTACCTATGCTTTCTTGTCATTTACATTTGAATGAAATATCATTTTCTATCCCCTCACTTTCAGTCTGTACGTCACTTAGACAGCTGTCATTTCCTTCTAGTGTATTTTTCATTTCAGTTATTGTATTCTTCACCTGTTTGGTTCTTCTAATTTCTCACTCTGTTCATCTAATCTTCTCTTTAGTTCTTTGAACATCTTTATGATCCTAACCTCGAACTCTTTTTGGAGTAGAAACACTTAACTCTACTTAGCTCTTCTTTTGGGGCTGTCTTATTCTTTTGTTTGGAACATATTCATCTCTTGCCTCATTTTGCCTAAATTGTTGTTTGTAATTTCTATGTATTTGGTAAGTTTGTTATGTTTCATGATCTTGGAGAAGTGGCCTTTTGTAGGAGATATTCTATGTGTCCCACCAGTGCACTCCCTTCTGGTCACCAGGGCTATATGCTCTAGGAGTGCCCTCTACTTGTGCTGCATATTTCCTCCTGTTTTGTGAGGCTGACTGTTGGTGGTCTGGCTGGCATGGCCGGCCCCCAGTCTGGTTGGTTGCCAGGCCTTGTCTTGTGCAGAGACTGCTGGCCACTGATGGGAAGGTCCAGGTTATGAGGTTGCTCGCTGTGGGGCCCTGGGTGTTCTCAGGGCTAGTGCTGGCCTACTGGGACAAAGCTGGGTTATGGAGTGGGTGGTTGTGGACCTGGTGATCCAGTTTCAACCTGCTGGTGGGAAAGGGCAGTCCCTAACACAGTTGGCTGCAGGGTCTGCGGTGTCCCCAAACTGGTGCATACTGTCTGGTGGGTGAGGCTGATCCTGAGGCTAGTGTCAGTGCACTGCTGTGCAGAGCAGAGTCTGGGGGTCTCTGACTGCAGGGCCCTGGGGGGTCTCATGCACTAGTGCCAGTGTGCTGGTGTGTGGGGCTAGGTTCTGGGCCTTCTGGTGGACAGGGCAGTGTCCCAGGGTTGCTGTGGGTCCATGGGTTCTGAAGGCAGTAGCCCTGTTGGTGGGTAGGACCGTGTTTCTGCCCAGCTAGTTGCTTGAACTGTGGTGTCACAGTACTGGTGGGCATCCAAGTAATAGACAGGCTGGTGGATGGTGCTGGGTCTCAATGCTAATAAGCTATCAGGAAGATTCCAAAATGGTACTTGTCAAGCTCACCCAAATGGTTGATCAGTGTCAATGTCCCCATGGTGAGCTCCAGTTGTCTCTTGACTCTCTGGGAGACTCTCCAATATCAGTAGGTGGGTCTGACCCAGGCTCCTTTCAAATTATTTCTTCTTCCTAGATCATGTGAGATTTTGTGTGTGCCCATTAAGAGTAGAGTCTCTGTCCCCCACAGTCCTCTGGCTCTCCTGAAAGGAAGCACCAATGGGCTTCAATGTTAAATGTTTTGGACGTTCATCTTTCTGGTGCAGGACCCCTAGGCTGGTGAGCCCAGTGTGCAGGTTGGACCCCTTGCTCCTTGGGCAGAACCTCTATAATTGTAATTATCCTCCCATTTGTGGGTTGCCCACAGGGGGTATGGGTCTTGACTATATGTATTTCTGCCCCTCTTACTGTCTCATTGTGGTTCTTTATATTTTTAGTTGTAGAAGATCTTTTATGCTATTCTTCCAGTTTTTCTCATCAATAAACCCTTCTCTAAATATTTGATATAATTTACCAGTGAAGCCATCTGGTCCTGGGCTTTTGTTTGTTGGAAGATTTTAAATCACAATTTTAATTTCAGTGCTTGTGATTGGTCTGTTCATATTTTCTATTTCTTCCTGGTTCAGTTTTGGGAGATTGTACCTTTCTAAGAATTTGTCCATTTCTTCTAGGTTGTCCCTTTTATTCCATATAGTTGCCTGTAGTAGTCTCTTATAATCCTTTGTATTTCTGTGGTGTCCATTGTAACTTCTTTTTCATTTCTAATTTTATTGATTTGAGCCCTCTCCCTTTTTTTCTTGATGAGTTTGGCTAAAGGTTTATCAATTTCATTTATCTTTTCAAAGAAACAGCTTTTAGTTTCATTGATCATTTTTATTATTTTCTTTGTTTCTATTTCATTTATTTCTGTTCTGATCTTTATGATTTCTTTCCTTCTACTAACTTTGGGTTTTGTTTGTTCTTCTTTCTCTAGTTGCTTTAGGTGTAAGGTTAGGTTGCTCATTTGGGATTTTTTCTTGTTTTATGTGGTAAGATTGTATTGCTATGAACTTCCATCTTAGAATTGCTTTTGCTATGTCCCATAGGTTTTGGATTGGTGTGCTTTTATTTTCATTTGTCTCTAGGTATTTTTTGATTTCCTCTTTGATTTCTTCAGTGATCCATTGGTTGTTTAGTAACATATTGTTTAGCCTCCATGTGTCCATGTTTTACAGTTATTTTCTTGTAGTTTATTTCTAATCCACACCCTCTTTTTAAACATTTCTTACAAGGCAATTCTACTGCTAAAAAATTCCCTCAATTTTTGTTTGAGAAACTCTTCATTCTCCTTCGCTTTTTTTTTTTTTTTTACATCTTTATTGGAGTATAATTGCTCTACAATGATGTGTTAGTTTCTGCTTTATAACAAAGTGAATCAGTTATACACATACATATGTTCCCATATCTTTTCCCTCTGCGTCTCCCTCCCTCCCACCCTACCTATCCCACCCCTCTAGGTGGTCACAAACCACCTAGCTGATCTCCTTGTGCTATGCAGCTGCTTCCCACTAGCTATCTATTTTACATTTGGTAGTGTACATATGTCCATGCCACTCTCTCGCTTTGTCACAGCTTACCCTTCCCCCTCCCCATATCCTCAAGTCCATTCTCTAGTAGGTCTGTGTCTTTATTCCTGTCTTACCCCTAAGTTCTTCATGACATTTTTTTCCCCTTAACTTCCATATATGTTAGCATATGGTATTTGTCTTTCTCTTTCTGACTTACTTCACTCTGTATGACAGACTCTAGGTCCATCCACCTCATTACAAATAGCTCAATTTCATTTCTTTTATGGCTGAGTAAAATTCCATTGTGTATATAAACTCTTCATTCTCCTTTGCTCTTGAAGGATAATTACACAGGGTACAGAATTCTAGATTGGTAGTTTTCTTCTCTCAATACTTTCCATATTTCACTCCACTCTTTTCTTGCTTGCATGATTTCTGAGGAGCTGGATATAGTTTTTATCTTTGTTCCTCTATAGATAAGGTAGTTTTTCCTCTGGCTCCTTTCTGTATTTTTAATTTATCTTTGATTTTCTGTAATACAAAAATCATATGACTAGATGTTGGGGTTTTTGTTTATTTGTTTGCATTTATCTTACTTGTTGTTCTCTGCAATTCCTGAATATGTAGTTTGATGTCTGACATTAATTTGGGGAAATTTTCAGTTGTTATTCTTTTAGATATTTCTTCTTTTTCTTCTGATATTCCAATACCACATATGTTACACTTTTTGTAATTGTCCCATAGTTCTTGCATATTCTGTTCTGACTTTTTTCAGTCTCTTTTCTCTTTGCTTTTCATTTTTTGGAGGTTCCTACTGAGATATGTTTAAGCACAGAGATTCTTTCCTCTGCTGTTTTCAGTTTACTAATAAGCCCATCAAAGGCATTCTTAATTTCTACTCTGGTGTTTTTGATCTCTAGCATTTCTTTCTGGTTCTTTCTTAGAATTTCTATCTCTCTGCTTATGTTGCCATATTGAAGCTGAATCTGGCCTCTGTATCACTGAATTAAATCTCAGAGAAAGAGTTTTGGGTGAAGTAGAAAATAATAATTTTATTGCTTTGCCAGGCAAAGGGGGCCACAACAGACTAATGCCCTCAAAACTGTATGTCCCAACCTGGAGGGGATAGTGAAAAGTTTTATAGGAATGGTTCAAAGAGGGCACTATCAGCTTGTGGATATTATTTTGATTGGCTGGTTGTGAGGTAAATGGAAGTCAGCATCATCGTGCTTGAGGGGAGCATACTGTTAATTTCACCCACCTGATGGGGGTTTCAGTATCTACAAAACAGCTCTAAGATATTGTTATGTATATCCCTTGATGGGGAACCAGGACCTTGCCCCAAGGCTGCACTATTGTTTCCCTTGACTGTTTCCTTGTTTCCACATTCCCTTCCTTTCCTAATTAGCAATGGTTTGAACCTACTCCTTGGAACTCAGGGATGGCCATGGAGGCTGAATGAAGACTCTTTTCTGTAATCAAGAAATGGGGGACACAGAAAGGCTTTTGTACCCAGGAGCCCCACATGGTCCTGTTCAGTATCAATATTGCCTTATATTTATCCATTAGAGCCCTTAGCATAGTAAGCATATTTATTTCCTGGTCTGATAATTCCAATATCCCTGTCATATCTGAGTCTGGTTCTGATGCTTGCTCTGTCCCTTTAAACTTTTTTATTGTCTGTTAGTATGTCTTGCAATTTTTTTTCTTCATAGCTGGACATAGTGTACTGGGTAAGTAGAATGGTTGTAAGTAAGCCGTCAGCAATGTAGTGGTGAGATGTGGGGGAGGAGGGGAAGTGTTCTACAGTCCTGTCATTAGGTCTGAGTCTTTTAGTGAGCCTTTACCTCTGGAATGTGAACTTCACACAGGCTTCTCAGTTCTCCTCACTTCTTAGGCTTTCCATCCCCCCACTCAGGTGAGACAGGGATACCATATTCCAGTTCACTCCAGTCATCTCCCATATAGAGGCTAGAGGAGGTTGGAGTTGAGTATTTCCTTTTTTCCACATGGAAGACTAGATCCAACTGGAGTCAAGTATTTCCCTTCCCCCAGGTCAGTTAGGCTCTGATAAATCACCAGCAGATTAAACTCTGGTTAACTAGTTTCTCCTGAGGTCAGACCTTATTAAGAAGAAAAGAATGCTCTGGAATATTTAAAAAATGGTTTCCTTTCCACTTCCTCTGCAGGAAGCACTGGGGGGGTTTCTTCCATATTTACCGTGAGAACCTGATAGAGTTTCAGAAGGTAAAATTCACAAAAGTGTGGGGGCTTCCCAGTGATTGGCTTTCCTGAAGCTTGAATCTTGGATTTGAGAGGGTGATCAGGGATATCCAGACAAATAAAATTTAAAAGAATTTTTCCAAAACTGAACAAAACCAGGTTCTTAGTCTAACTTACAGATGTTTAATATACTCACAGAGTTTACATCCCTGTCTATTTCCACTACATATAGCAGGAGGCAGTAATCACCCTGGAGAGGGCCCACTGGAGGAAATGTTGTGTTATAAAAATAAACTTTCCACCTTTTTATTTTCTCAGTAACTGACAGAAACTGAGTTATCTTTGGAACATAAAGCCTTTTAAAATGTATTTCAGGAATATTTTGGTATCATTCAGCTGGGAAAAAACAAATTTTCTCTCTCCATATTTCCCTCCAATTCCCAGGGGGCTTCTAGGGCAGAATCACAGACTAAAAATAACTTAGACTAATTTAGGTTCTGTTAGGCAAGCTATTCATCCTGTTGTGCATAGCTGCTTTTTTTTTTCCTTTTTGAACATTTAGTCATTCCATTAATGTTATGAAAGCATCTATGTGGTATGAACAAGACTGCTGTACATATTGAGTCACTTCCTTGAAAGTAATGCTCAGAATTCAACTTTTGTTGAGCATCTATATTTGTCTTTCCAACTGCATTTTGTTACACACTGTTACCACATTATAACCACAAATCCTTTATCATCTGCCTAGTTACTGAACAACATATTCAATTATGCAAACAAGTACATTCTCAACATCTAAATATTTTGGTTGTAACTGAAGAAAATTAAACAGTTTTATACATTTCCCTTTCTTTAATTTCTGGGTTTTATAGGTCACTGTATATTGAGTATTTGTGTCTAGATGTTTCTGTAGTTTTTCCCTGCACATATAAAGTTTATTTGAGTGAAGATACTTTCTTCATTTCTTCCTTGCACACTGTGATCATTATTCATTAATGTTTCATCCATGCTTAGGTTTCTTACTCATTATATCTTTCAAATTCTTCCTTGAAATTTTCTTCAATTTATCTAAAATATGTCTATCTCTATTTCTTCATATGGCTTTTTATGAACATCAGTTTGTGATTCTTTCAGTGTGTAGAATAGCTGTAAAGACTAATGGCAGGTGTGTACTTTCCATGGTTAAGTACTTTCTGGTTATGCACTCTCTTAACCATGTTTTAAGTTAACTATTCCATCTTTCAGCAACTTCTAAGTCTTGCCTCACTTCATCACCCTTGTCACCAACAAGTGTCAAGTTCCAGGGTGCCTTATATTTTGCTAAATTAATAAAGGGTAAAGTGGCTGAATTGATAAGACCCAAGGCATATTTTTAATGTGGCAAATAATCCTTGAGTACTAATAACATGCCAGGCATTATTATCTGGGCACTAAGAATTCATCAGTAAAGTAGAAAAGTCCCTGTACTCAAAGATCTCATAATCCAGTCAGGGAGACAGCCAATGAACAAATTAGCATTAGCTATAAAGAAAATTGGGAAAACAGGATAGAGAGTGATGTTCTGAATTTCTTTTTCATTGGATACACATTTTTAACTTCGATATTCAGGGAGGGCTTCTCTGATGAGGTAACAATTAAGCAGAAACATGAATGAAGGCAAGGAGTCAGCTGTGTAGGTATCTACAAGAAGAAGCATTTCAGATGGAGGGAGCAGGATGGCCAAAGGCTGGAAGGCAGAAGTGCTCTTGGCATGTTTGAAGAAGAACCAAGAAAGGAAGTGGAAATGCAGAACCACATTGGCCAGTCTCTGAAGTGATCATATCTGCTAATACTTCCTTGCCAAAGCAAGTAATACAGCCAACCTCAGAATCAAAGGATGAGAAAATTGACTCTGCCTCTTTAGCAGGAGAAATTACAAAGGTACATGGCAAAGGGCATAGACAGAAAAATGGATGAAAAATTGACATTATCAGGCTTCCCTGGCAGCGCAGTGGTTGAGAGTCCACCTGCCGATGCAGGGGACATGGGTTCGTGCCCCAGTCTGGGAAGATCCCACATGCTGCGGAGCGGCTGGGCCCGTGAGCCATGGCCGCTGAGCCTGTGCATCCGGAGCCTGTGCTCCGCAATGGGAGAGGCCACAAAAGTGAGAGGCCCACGTACCACAAAAAAAAAAAAAAAAAAAAAAAAATTGACATTATCTTAGGTAATCTTTACTCACACCCCTAATTATTCATTTAGAGTTAAAAAAAAAAAAAACAGGAATTAAGAGATGAATGATCTCTTGAGTGTTTTCCTTTAAATTACTAATACACCAAATAGCTTGTTTGATTTTTTAATATTAAATCCTCCTTACATTCTTAGGATAAAGTCAATTTGTTCATGATGTACATGATATTTATGTATTTATGTTTTTGGTTTGCTTATATGTGTTTGGGCTTCTGGATGGACTTCTGGAGATACAATGCATAATAAGTGAGATTGGCCTGTAATTTTCTTTCTTACATAGCCCAGTTTGTTTTGATATTAAGACTATGTTGGTCCTATGAAAGTAATTGGAAAGTACCCTGTGTATAAGTTGGTTTCAGATTGGACTCATTGTTTCTTGAAATGTTTGGTAGAATTTTCCTATGAAGTCATTTGGTACTGTTTTCTTTATGGGACAGTTTTAAATGCTGATTCAATTCTTTAATACTATAGGACTAGTAAGAGTTCCTATTTCTTCTTGTGTTAGTTTTTTTTGTTTTGTTTTGTTTCATTTTGTTTTCTGCGGTACGCGGGCCTCTCACTCTTGTGGCCTCTCCCGTTGCGGAGCACAGGCTCCCGACGCGCAGGCTCAGCGGCCATGGCTCATGGGCCCAGCCGCTCCGCGGCATGTGTCATCTTCCTGGACCAGGGCACGAACCCGTGTCCCCTGCATCAGCAGGCGGACTCTCAACCACTGTGCCACCAGGGAAGCCCCTTGTGTTAGTTTTGATAAGTTGTATTTTTCAAGGATTTTGTAGCTTTCATATGGTTATAACTTTGTTAATAATATTTTTTTCCATTAGTGTCTGTAGGAGGTACAGTGATATTCCCTTTTACAATTCTGGAATTTCTTTTTTTGCCCTTTCTCTCCTTTCTTGATAAGTCTTGCATTATGTTTATCAATTTTATTAACTTTAAAAAGATTGGACTTTTTATTTTATATTTACATTGAATTTTTTCCCTTTATTTTCTGATCTCATTTATTTCCTTCTACTTTCTTTGGGATCATTTTGCTTCTGTTTTTATTACACCTTCGGATGGGTGCTTCAATCATTAATTTTTCATCACTCTCCTTTTGTCATATATGAATTTAAAGCTGAATTATCCTCTAAATGTTGCCTTAGCTTCATCTCTTAAACTATGAAATGTATTTGTGTTAGTAAGATAGGATGGGCTATTAATCCAAAAATCAGTGTCTCAGCATAGTGAAGATTTATTTTTCACTCATGTATGAGTCTAATGTGGGTCAAGTAGATCTCATGGGCCAGTCTCCAGGTAGTCACTGAAAAACCCAGGCTCCTTCCATCTTAACATATGCCAACCGAAACTCCTGCTCTGAGAGAGTCACTATGGACGAGAATTTAAGAGTAAGAGGGATTTATGGTTAGGTATTGAAGTGTCATACATAATTCCCACCTCTGTTCCATTGGTTAGTGTTCTAGTTACTGAAGCTGCATAACAAACTACCCCAAAACTTAGTAGCATGAAATCACCATTTTATTACGTTTACAGATTCTGTGGGTCAGGTATTCCCACAGGGTACATCAGGAATAGCTTGTCTCTGTTCCACAAAGTCTGGGGCCTCAGTTGGTAAAACTTGATGGCTGGGAGTCACTTCAAGGCTCAGGACTGAAATCATGGCTGTCTCCATGCATATGTCTGGGTGTTGATGCTGGTTGTCATCTGGGACTTTCAGCCAGAATACCTGCCTCTAGCCCTTCTACGTGGTCTGTGTTCTTCACAGCATGAAGGTCTCAAGGTATCTGGACTTCAAGTAGGGTCACTCCAAAGGCAAGTGGCCCAAGAGAGTTAAGTGGAAACAGAAAGACCTTTTCTTACCTTGCCTTGGAAGTTACTCATCATTGTTTTTGCTGCAGTCTAATGGTTATAAGTGAGTCATTAAAGTTTTTCCCAATTCAAGGGGAGGGGGCATAGGCCCCATATATCAATTGGAATAGTGTCAATTAATGTATAGAAATGTTTAGAACCCCCTCATAGTCAGTTACATGGCCCTTAAGTACAGAAGAATCTGACAAGTGTTACTTTCTTACATGCTCAGAAAGAGGAAAATGAAACAGAGTTTTGTGAATATATCACAAGTAGATGCAGCAGGATATTTTATCATTTATTAAAAAAACCATTATGAGCTCCTCTTTGACCAATATTTTAATATTTCAGGTATGTTTATAAAGGGTATGTTCTACAGTCTGTGCAGGGGTTAGCAATTTTTTTCTCTGAAGAGCCAAATAGTAAATATTTTAGGCTCTGTGGGCCACATATGGTCTTTGTAACAAATTTTTCTTTATTTTTTCACAATTCTTTTAAAGTGCAAAAACCATTTTTAGCTCAAATTTCATTCAAAAACAGGTCACAGGCAGAATTTGGCCCAGTTTGCTGGCCCCTGCTCCAGTTCATTGCTCTATATATGACTATTAGGTCAAGTTTGCCAATTGTGTTCAACTCATATCTTTCAATAAAGAAAGATTTCCCACGTCAAACATCAGAAGAGGCATGTTAAAATCTCTGAGATTGTGGATTTATTTCTATTTGTAGGTCTATTAGTTTTTGCTTTATACATTTTGAGGCTTTATAGTTGAGAATTGTTATATAAGCAATTTCTGCTTAACATCAGTAATATGCCCATGGAAAAATGACATTATATGCAAAAACACGAATGGGAGCCAATTTATCATTATTTTAATGGAAAAAAACTATAACGCATCTATGTCAATGGCAAACTCTCAACCAATTTCCTAAAATGTTACTAAAACATAGTAAAAAACTTATTTGTAACTATCTATATGGCTATAAGCTAACATGTTAGGCTACAAAATGTTCAAGACACTACGTCCTAATCACCAAAAAACTAATTTATTTGTTAACCAATATCTGCTTTGTATGAAGTAACAGTCTCTTTTAGCACCAATAATACCTCAGATAAACATTGTCTTTGTTGACACTCTGATTGCTTTTCAAAACATCTACTTTTATAGCACAAAAATAATGTTACAGATCAATATCTCTTGTGAATATTGGTGTAAAAATCCTAAATAAGATATTAGCAAGCAAAATTCTGCACCATATTTAGAACATAATATATAATGATCAAGTGGAATTTATTCTGGTACTGCAAGAATTGTTCAGTATTAAGATATCCATTAATATAATGGACCACATTAATACATCTCAGGATAAAAGCCATATGATTATCTCCATAGTTATTTGGAAAGCCTCTTCTTAAAAAAATGCAAAAACTCAAGAAAATAGAAATTAGTGGACATTTCTTTAGCATGTGCACATGCGCACACACAAGCACACATTTGTATGTATTTGTA
The DNA here is from genome assembly GCF_011762595.2 of Tursiops truncatus. NCBI lineage: Eukaryota > Metazoa > Chordata > Mammalia > Artiodactyla > Delphinidae > Tursiops > Tursiops truncatus. Next base: position 31,875,430 of record NC_047041.1, read on the forward strand.
TTTAATCTACATTACTACTGACAATGTACTTGTGGTGTTAACCAATGTAATTAGATAACAGGAAACAACTAGAGTAATAGAAATTGGAAAAAAATAGAAAATCTATCTCTAGTTCAAATGATATGGTGATATTCCTAGAAAATGTGAAAGAATTAGTGATAAACTGAAACAATAAAAGAATTCAGTAAAGTATCAGGATATAAAATTAACCTAGAAATCAGTGGACTTCATGTAAGCAAAAATAACTGTTTAAATAGTGTAATGGAAGATAAAACATATTCCAAATAGGTTGATAAAATTTTAAAATGGGATTGTGTTTAGAAAGAAATGTGTAAAAATTATATGAAGAAAACTTTAAAACAATTCTACAAGACACAAAAATAGATACGAGCAAATAAAAAGGCTTTCCTTGTATTTGAATATAACTTAGAGTCATAAAGATGTCAGTTTTGCTTAAATTAATTTATAATTGTAATGTGATCCCAATAAAAATATCAACAAATATTTTTTTCTGGAGTCAGAAAAGTTGATACCAAAGTTCATATGGAAAAATAAGCATACAGGAATAGCTAGGAAAACAAAGAAAAGAAAAGCTAAGAGAATGAACTAGTCTTATGATATATTAAAATATACTATAAATCCTCTGTAGTTAAAATAGTTTGTAACTTGCATATGAATAAACAAACATTAATGGAATAGAATAGCACATCTGGAAATAGACCCAAGTACACAGGAAAATTTGATATATGATAAAGATTGTATCTAAAATCACTGGGACACTAGTGAAGTTTTTACTAAATGGTGCTGCAATAAGTGGATAGCCATGTGGAAGAATATAAAAGTAAATCCATATCTCATACCATACACGACAATAAACTCCAAAATGGACCAGATATTTCAGTATAAAAATAAAGTCATTCAGGTACTAGAAAGGGTAACTTCCTCTACACCCATACAATCTAACTGTCTCAAATCCCAGATTTGATAAGATTTAAAGAAGTTGTACCACTGCCTTCTGGCCCTCTAGGGAGAAATCACTGTTTAACTGAACTGTTGTTTCCCTGTGTATAACATATCATTTTCCACTGGCTTCTTTCAAGATTGTCTCCTCGTCTTTGGTTTTTAGCAGTTAAGCTATGATGTGCCTACTTCTATACTGCAAATGAAATTCCTATCAGACTCAAACCTCCCGTATGTAACAACTATTAACTCTGGACAAAATACAAAAATATACAAAGGCACTTCAGAGTGAATGAATAACTCAGGATTTTTTTGAGGAGAGTGAAAATTTGAAAGAAGAGGATCACACACAGCAAGTTTTCCCCTTGTACAGCTTTTATCTGAGAAAAGGCCAAAACAGCCAACAAGTAAGGTGGGTAAACCTCCAAGACTGTGGAAGACAGAATAGAATTCAGGGCAATCTCAGCCGCTGGGAAGTCAGGGGAGAGCCCTGAAGTAAAGAGCCAGTGTGGGGTAATTTTCAAATTATGTGAGGGAACTCTAGCCAAGTCTTTGCCTGGCCCTTGAGCTATGCATACACGGAGCAGATTCAAAGTAACAACCACATATAAAAGAATTGAATTGAGATTTGAGTTGCCAGCCAGGAGAAATTGTTTGCAATTTAATTTTGATCAAATAAATTGCTTTCAAAACAAAAATATCAGACTTTTTCCAGAGTCTCCAAAACATAATATTCGCACTTTCCAGGATACAATCAAAATTGATTAACAAATAATGAACCAGGAAAATGTGACCCATTTTTAAGGGAAAAGATAATGAATAGAGATGATCCAGATGCTGGAATTAGTAGGCAAGGATTTAAAAGGAGCTGCTGTAACTGTGTGCAGTGAAGTAAAAAGAAATATTGATGGAAATACAATAGAATAACAAAATATCTGAAGTTTTAAAATCATTGGATGGTTTTAATAGCAGAATTGAGATGACAGAGGAAAAGAGCAGAGAACTTAAAGATAGACCAATAGAATATATCTTATCTGAAGAAGAATAAGAAAAAGATTGAAAGAAAATAAACTTCAGGGATCTGTGGGACAATATTGAGTGGGACATATGTGTATTTGGAGTCACAGGAGAGGAGAGGAGAGGATGGGACAGAAAAAAGTATTTAAACATATAATTGCCTATATTTTATCAAAGTTTAGTGAGGCACAGTTTTTTAGATTCAAGAAACTGCGTTTGCTTTTGATCCTGCTTCTAGGAATTTACCCTAAAAATGTACCTCCAACAATATGAAAATACTTATGTATAGTTATTCATTATGGCATCATTAATAATTACAAATCTCAGATACAGTCTTAATATCAATACACTGGATATTATTTGAACAAATTATGAATAACTTTCACCAAGTGAGAGCCAATTTTTCTTAAAGGGCCAGATAGTAATTTTTGGCTCATACTGTCTCTGTTTCAACTACTTACCTCTGTGGTTGTAGAAGTCATAAACAGTGTATAAGCAAATGTGCATGGCTGTGTGTCAATAAAACTTCATTTACAAAAACAGATAGACGGTAGGATCAGATTTTGCCAGGGGGTTCGCAGTTTGTCAACCCCGATTTACATAATGGAGTACTGTGCGCTTATTTAAAAAAAAAACAAAAAACTGACTCTCTATAAACACATGGAGTAATTTTAAAGAGGCCAAATAAAAAGGGCCTAATCAAGGGCCATTCGAGGATTAAAATAAATAATGACAATAATGGATTATAACACTTTTAATAAAATACATACCCATGAGTTTACGGAAATGAATGAATGGTAAGGAAAGAAAACATCCTTCTTACAGTAGAATGCCAACAAATGAATATGGAAGGAATGATGGTATTAGAGATATCATTATTTTGTAACCATCATAGTAATAATTAATTCAGACAAGAATCATCAATGGATGCTAAAACTAGTGGGTATAAAGTTTGGTAAGGAACAAGGTATTTATTTTCATAGACCCAATGTTATCACCCTATAAATTACTTATTAATCACAAAGGGAAAATAATAACTTCACAGTAGAATCCAGGAGAATACCATCTTAACCAAGTGATCAAGGTTAACATCACCAATAATGGACAAAATGATATCATATGCTTCCTGATGTGCTGCACCAAGGAGAGCATAATATCACTTTTGTGGTATTCCTACCCATCAATCTAATGATGAAGAAGTGTCAGATGAACCGAAATTGGGGGGCATTTCACAAAATAACTGACCTGTACTTTCAAAATACCAACTTCAGGGTGAAGACAAGCTGAGAAACTGTTCCAGATGAAAGGAGACCAAAGAGACATGGCATGTGAATCCAATGTATGAACCTGGACTGGGCCCTAGACCAAAAAAAGAAAACTGCCAAAAGGACAATCTTGGAACAATTTGCAAAATCAGATTAAGTTCTGGAGATTATATAAGAGAATTGTATAATGTTAAATTGATAGCTGTACCTGAATATCCTTGTTCTTAGAAAATTCACATTGAGGTATTTCGGGATAGAAGGGAATGAGGTCTTCAGCTTACTATCCAATAGGTTAGAAAAAATGTTATCTGTGTATAGAGATGATGATATACCAAGTATGGAATATAAATAAAAATATAACAATTAGTGAATTTGGATGAAGGGTATATGTCAGTTCCTTCTACTTTCTATAAACTTTTCTGTAAGTTTTTATTTGAAATTATTTCAAAATGAAAATTTTAAAAGAAAGAAGTAACACATCAAGCTACCATCTTCCCACAGCAGGAGGTTCTCAATAAAACTTCCTACTTCTACGTATTTGTGATTTTCGATGTTCCACCAATTGTATTTGAAATATAACTCAATGAAATGCACATAATTTTGTTAAAACTGTTGTTTTTAGTTTGATATGTAAATATTAATTTATCACTTAGAGATAGTGTCCAAAAATGTATTGAGAACTAGGTACTTTCTATAAAGTTTGGGTATTGAAGGAAATTGGAAAATTATTAATAGGGGGGTGCTTTGTGTGGTATGACCATATTTTCTAACAAATTAAATATTTTGTCACTATGAAGTTCGAAAACTCAGGAGTTTCTCCAGTGAAATCTGAAACTGGCCCCCCATACACAGAAGGCAAGGAGAGACTGAAGGAAGAGCAGACCACTCCAGATTGGTATGTGGCAGGATTAATAACCAAGGCTTGTCTTGGGCAGCTGCAAGAGATGAGTAGATCTCTGCATCCACCTGCCGGAATCTTAAAAGTTTATATATAGATCTTAACTGGGCCCAGTCATGTATACAGTCCAGATGATCTCAACAACACATGGTCTCTCAAGGCTGTGTCCTTGAAACAGGTCCCACTGTGAGTATTTCCATACATTGCAAGGACAGGGGAGGGTGTAGGAGTCTCTGATTGCTCAGGTGCAGCTTGAGGGTCAACTGGGAGTCATGTCCTCTTCATGACCTCCTCTAACAGAAGTAACCCTTTTTATTTCTGTCACCAAAATTATAATTAGAAGCGGGGTGATTCTGTAAACAAAACAAGACAAACAAACAAACTAAACTAAAATATGTGGCATTTTCTCAGATGCCAGGTGATGACAGACAAGGAATCTGTTATCAAATGCAGGAAAGAGGGCAGTTCAAGAGTTACTGGTGTTATGTGGTAGGAAAAAATGGCAAAACCTGTCACCTTCAATTACTTGGAAGACAGACAATGTACCTAATGAGGTTTTAATTGTAAAGAAGAATTGAAAAAAACTAATGTTCATAGCAAATGTTGGTTGCTGTTGGCTGCATTTGGCAATTTAATATAAGAAAGAGATGATCTCTACATAGTATTGGAAAGTTTGCAAGCAAAATTGAAAGAGAATAGAGAGTCCTGAAATGCAGAGACCTGTAAGGTTGAAGAGGCTGTTGGTTTTCATCCCCAAACAGTAAACTATAAAACTGTGAAATTATTTGAGCCCCAAAGGCCTATAAATCTCAGTCTTAACATCAAGGATCAAATCCTTGATGCTTGATCCTTGGCTATTGCTAGTAGATAGGAAAAACTACTGAAATTTCTATGCTTGCCTTTGTAATACAACAATGTTCCAAACACATTTCTTACTCTGCAGTTCTAATAATTTTCAGCTAAAAATCTTGAAATTTTTACAGTAGGTAATTATATCACCTGTAAACTAATAGCTTTATGTTCTTTTTCAAACTTTTCCCTCTTATTTATCATGTTTTATTTAGCTTATTATAGAAGTTCTTAGCTAATAATTATTAGTAATGATTGTAACATCTTTATCTTATTCCTTACATTGATGAAAGCATCTCTGGTATTTCTCCATGTTGGTTTTATGTGAAATAGATCTTCGTCACCATGTTAAAGACATGCCTTTTTACTAAGCTTTTTTGAAAAAAATAATAAATCAGGAAAAGATATTGAGTTTTATCAATTGTGCATTTTGGATCCACTGAGATGATAATAAGTTTTCGAATTTCAGCCTTTTTCTTAAAGGATCTTAGAGATCATTTAATTTGCCACAAATACATTCATTTATTTTATAGCATATGTAAAAAACTGAGGTCTAGGCTGCATTTGAATGTGTTGAGTGATAGGAAACTAACTACTTATAAAGTAATTCCATCCATTTTTGATATGTCTCCATCTACTAGGCCTGGGTGACACTAATCCACAGATCAGCAGTCTTCTTAACAGTCTTCTGACTACTTACAAATCATTCCTCCATTACTCAGTCCATATTTTTCAATCTTGCTGACAAATATATTATACGATTCCCTTGGCCAATAGTTTACTGAAAGTATTCTAATAATTCTATTAAAAGAGAGATTAATTCAGTCGAACATGATTTGTTCTGAGACCATGGTAATCACAAGTGCTTAAAAAAATACCCATACAATAATGTTAGAATTTTGGATAGTTATGTTAAGCTCAAATCAAACAAAATATTAAAATAGGTTGCTACTTTAATTTTACTGTTTCTAATATTTAACATAGTAAAATTTTAATATCTGCAGTAGAGGTTTAAATGTAATTATTAAAACCCCTTTACTTAAAAAATTAAGCAATTGAGGTTCAAAGATCTGATATCACCTGCAACTATTTCACTCAGGCCAGAATTTACAGAGGTCATTTATTTATAGACGATCAAGCCTTCTGAAGCTTCTAGGGTGTTTTTGTTTTTTTCCCTGTGGATTCTACATGCATTAGAATTCAGGGCTCTGGGTCTCCATGCTTTGAATTATCCACACGATTTTCTGACTAAACTGTTGTTTGTAGCTGTTGGCCAACTAACCCCAAACTGCATTTCCCAGAAAAGCTGTTGTGTCAGTGCCTTCCCATCAACAATAGCACCTCATAAACTGCAGCTGCCCAAAGTCTTCAACGTAACACCTTCTTCTTGAGTAATTTGGCAACTAATAATGTTTTCTCAACCTTTTGTCCCTGCTGCCAGTAGCAATATCATTTTCTTTCCCTTTGGGCTCTTAGCCTGAGACCTTCTAGAGGGCAATTCTTTTTCTTGACTTTCAAAATACTGTGTTATATCAAAATCAATCAATCAAACAAACTGCAGGTATGTATAATGAGGTAAAAGTCATCTCTTAATGGCATCCCTCCCTTTCCACATAGAGACACACAGCCTACCTTCATCTCCATATCTTGGACCTACAACTTGGTGTTCTTTTTTTTTCTTAATAACATAAACATACTACATAAACATAACAAAATTTCATGGCAATTTTTTTTAGCTTGTGAAAACTATACTTTCTTTACTCATCCAACTATTTTTTACTTTTTTAACTTCATTCACCAATTTTCTTCATTACTCCAGATCTACTCAGCAATGCCTCACTTGATTAAAAAATATATTAACTGTCTGGGTTGTCTTTGTTTCACTGTTTTTTTTTAACATAATTGAAGAGATGAAACTTCATAGATAAGCATAAAATGAAGAAAATTAGAGATTGAGGAGTACTTAGTAATTATATATCTGCTTACTGATTAGTAAAGGAGGCATAGAGAGATTAGATGTCCTCTCTCAAATCGTACAGCTTCAGTTAGGGGAATGGTTAGAACAAGGCTTTCAGCCTTCCAATCTAATGCTGTTTCCACTTCCTCATATCATTAAACTCTTTCAGAATCCTCTAATCCTTTGTACACCACTTTCTCCCTCTTGGGAAAATGTCCCTAGGATTTATTGGTCCTGTACTAACTATATTTAAGAAACAGAGAAAAGCATGTCTTATCTTGCAAAGTGATAAATTGATATCACATTATAAGTTTACTGTAATAATTTTTTCAGTGTGAAGGCTGCTACCTGAGAATGAAAAACTTCATTTTTTGAAATGAAACACTTCATGAAACACTTCAACTAACACCACTGGTCTTTTCTAACTTTTCTTTAACTCATAGAATTTGAAATGTCAAAAAACATTTGAATATTACCTTCCCCACTAAATTGTTTACTATACTTGATGTTCCCAAACAGATTACTTTGGCACTATTTAAATTAAACATTTATTAACTAACTCATTCAAGCATCAAAGCTACTGAGTTCTTACAGATGGCAACTGCCACAGACAAATTTCACTATGTATAATTATTAGGCAAAAGTAAGAATTTTAAACCATGACTCCACATGATGGGAAATCAAAGGAGACTCTTTTTAAAAAAATAAATTTATTTATTTATTTTTGGCTGTGTTGGGTCTTCGTTTCTGTGAGAGGGCTTTCTCCAGTTGCGGAGGGCTGGGGCCACTCTTCATCGCGGTGTGCGGGCCTCTCACTGTCACGGCCTCTCCCATTGTGGAGCACAGGCTCCAGAGCGCAGGCTCAGTAGTTGTGGCTCACGGGCTTAGTTGCTCCGCGGCATGTGGGATCTTCCCAGACCAGGGCTCGAACTCGTGTCCCCTGCATTGGCAGGTAGATTTTCAACCACTGCGCCACCAGGGAAGCCCCAAGGAGGAGATTCTTAAATCACGAATAATGTACTTCACAATGATGGTGATTAGTTTTTCAGGGTAAATGTTCTTTTAGTGGCCAAGACTGTTTTCCTATCTTTTCTGTACTGCGTCCATCCATCTGTTCATTCACTCATTCCACATACCAGTGACAAATACAGACCCAGGCCCTCAGAATACAACAGTTCCTGTCCTCTCTGAGCTTTAGTTCTTAGTGTACTGGCAGAGTCAAAAACACTAAATTTGTGACCTCTTTTCTCCTCCATCAAGTTCACTGCTTTCACACTTCCAACATCCATTTTATTGTCCACTTATTTATGGGAAGCAAAAGTACCATTGTCAACAGAATTTCAGACTGTCTGGCTTTCTTCAATCCTATTGCAACCAGTTTCTGATCTTTTCATGTCTGGCTCCTTGCCCTGTCCATCTCCACTTAACTAGCACCTGCCTGGAAAGGTCTCTTTTAACCTCCTAATAATCTTAAGTAGTCAGTCTCCAGTTACTATCACATCAACCTGTCTTATTTTTATTGTAGCCTTTTTCTCTGATACTTTCTCGTTTGCTCGTTTAATCTCTGTCTCCTTCTCTTCCAGGAAGGCAGACAGGCACCTTGTCTGGCTAGTTTGCCTCTGAATCCTAAAATGGTGCTTGGCACACAATTGGGATCAACTAAATATTTGTTGAACGAATGGATTCCTAAATGACAACTACTTGAACTACTACAGATAGTGATTCATCCTTGTTGAGTTTCTTTTACTTTGCACATGTATGAAGATTAAATCTGAATTTAAAACTGTCTTAAAATTAAAAACAGTTCGGAAATGTGGGAAACATCTGGCAGAGAGATAATTCTGGCATTTGCAATGATGGAAGGAAAGTTTTTCTCTGAAGTAAGCAGGTTGGTGGCCTCTATTGGTATCATCGGAAAATGCCTATTTTTGTTGATTTGCTCAGGAACTGGGAACATTTGGCATTGGGAACACAGAATGTTGTTCATTTTAAAGTGAAGAGTTATAACTTCGGGGGTTGAGAGTGGGAGAGAAAATGTCCTAAGAAATGAAGGCAGACAGGAGAAAGGAGAGGCTTCTGTCTCTTTTAAAAAAGAGTTCTTTGAGTCTTACTTAAGAGAAGCTTCCTAGAAAGTTCTTAATTTGTATGGTTTCTAAATAAGCAAACTCTTAGCCCCCCCCCCCCCCCAAAAAAAAGTGCATGTGTGGCTCCACCTACTTTAGGTTCATCTTGGCCCTGAAAGTTGTGGCTACACGACAGGCTTTTTCTGGAACGTCGTTCCGATCCCTTTAAAGGTGGAATCATGACGGAGGATGCGGGGGAAGAAGGCGGGAGCCGACGGCTGAAGAGTCTCGGTTGACATAGTAACTCTTCAGCTCTTTCTCCCTTGCTCTCAGCTCTCAGGTTCCGCTGCCACCCGCCGCCCCGCCTGCGCTCGCTCGGTCCGGGAGCCCCAGCCGCCTCCCCGGACGCACCCCAGAAAAGGTCCCCTTTGCGACCCGCTGCGTGGTGACTTCTCCCCGGGCCAGCGGGTGAGCCGCTCGCGGAGCTCATCTCTCAGGGCGTCTGCCCTCCTCGCCTCACCCTCACCCCCTGAGCACCAGTCTGCCGCGGGCCAGTCCGGCAGGTGACGCGGACCCCTCCGCACCGGGTCCCCGCTGGAACTGCCGAGGCGCCTCCCCCAGGAGCTGGATCCCGGCCAGTCGGGCGTTCCCGCCATGAACCAGAGCTCAGCATTCGGGCCCGGGAGGGGAGGCTCTCCCGGGGTGGCTACCCGGGCCCGCGCGCGGCGCAACGAGAGCCAAGACTATCTGCTCATGGACTCGGAGGTGGGAGACGACGGCTGGCCGCAGCCCCCCCTGCCTCCCTACGGCTACTACCCTTGCTTGTGAGTGCGGGCGCTGCGGGCAGGCCGGGGGCGCTGCAGGCGGGAGGTGTGCGCTCGCCGGAGAAGACCCGGGGCTCCGCGCGCGTCTCCGCACGCGTCTGCCTTCCCAGGGCCGCGCGAGCCGGGCTGAGACCCGAGTGAGAGGAGGGCGCGCGCGGATCTAAGGTTTGCTCCGGGCGAGCACGCACGGGTAGGTTTGCCCGAGAGAGTGAGACCGTGGGGTACCGACGCCACTACAGGTGATAGGTGTATGTCGGTTTCTTTAGTCCCAAGTAATCGGGAGCCCTCAAAGAGACCCTGTGTCGCTGCGCCAAAGGCATGGTCTGGGCAGGGGACTGATTCAAATTTGCGTCCCCAGTGACTCTTAGCATCTGTGGGAGGGATGACCAGAACTCTCGGTCCTGGGCGCAGCTCGGCGCTTCTGCCAGGGGAACTCGAGAACCCGCGCGCCCGCCCTCTAAACACTCCCCACCGTTGCCCTTAAGGGGGCGCGCACAGGTCCTCAGCTACCAGACGGCAGCAAAGTTCAAAGGGGCGCGTGGGAGGGGGTGCACTTACCCCAGGCATCCTCTCCCCAGCCTCCGGTTCTCCGAGTTAAATAGGAGAAATAGAACCTCTAGGCTTTCCCACCCATAGCGCGAAACTTTTACCAAGGGCGTACGGGGGAGGCGAGCCTGTTACAGGTGCGGGCCGGAAATTGATAATTGTAGAAGCTGAAGAAGGTCGTCTGCTGTGGACCCTGAGTGACTACGAGATATTATTTAAGAATCTGGAGTTTCTTTTTTGGCGGGGGATGGGTGGCAGGGGCAAGCAGAGGACGGAATGAGGAAGTCTCCCCTCCCCCACACGCCTGGGACCACAAGTGCAGCTGGCAGATAGTGTGTCTGCCTCTTTGCTCCTTTAGTTGATTGGGCAGTATGGTTTCTTGACATGTCACATCCATCTGCATGCGGTTTCCCGAGGAAAGCAGTTCTCAGTAGCAGTTCTGTTAGCAGCTGTAGAGGGGTGTGTGTGTGTGTGTGTGTGTGTGTGTGTGTGTGTGTGTGTGTGTGTGTGTCTCACTCTCGGGGGATGGGGGGCAGGATGGATGGGTGCACCTTCAGATCATTGGTCAGGGCTGCCCAGAGTCAAGGCTTGCTGTAGATCCCTTTCCCAATAAGAACTGAGCCCCGGGAAATGGTGCATCTAATTTTTCCCCTAGATAAAAGAAAAAAAAATTGGAACTGGTTCCATTCATCTACGTGCTGTATGGTTTGAAAGCATTTACTGTTACTTACTTTTTTCTTTTTTAAAAAATTAAGATATATTTCACATTTCATAAAATATATCTATTTAAGTTGTACAGTTCAGTGGTGTTTAGTATATGCACAGAGTTGGGGACCATCACCACTATGTTATTCCAGGACATCACCCTCAAAAGAAATCTTGTACTTGACGTTAAATTAGAAAATATTTCTGTGTCTTTTACTACAGAACTTCTCAAATTTTAATGGCATATGAATTACTTATGGAGCTTGTTAAAGTGCAGATTCTGATTCAGTAGGGTCTAAGTGCAGCCCAAATTTCTGCCTTTCTAACAATCTCTGAGAAGATGTAGAGGCTGCTGGTCTGTGGAGCATACTTTGAGTAGCGAGGAGATATATGCCAAGAAAAAATAAAAATAAATAAATAATTTCTGGATATTCTGAACGCAGCTACTTTCAAATTTGCTTTAAGGGTATCTTTGAAACATAGATGGACTTTTTCATTGACTTAGACTTAAGATCTACCCTTAAGCCTGAGGGTTATGTTTGGTAATGTTACCTGTGGGTAAGTTAAGCAACTTATAAAAGCTATATTGCTTTTTAAAAATGAGACTGCTCCATAGACAAAATCTTTTTTTTTTCTCTCTTTATCACCTAATCATTCTATAGTCACTTGTTACTGTGTGGGGAAAATAATTTGATTTTAAACACTTGTGGCTATATGTTAGTAGTGAGACAGACTAAATAAAACAATAATTGCAAGTTGTCCTGAAAAGTTTCCCCAATGCTTTCTTCAAATGTGGTTTACTGCCTTATTGATTTATCTAGTTTTTACATCATCTACTATTTAGAGAATAAGTATTTTTCTCCCTTCGTTCAGGAATCCTAGATCACTCTTAATGGATAGGCCTTGGCAGTAGAGAGATGAACAGAAATATTTTAATGTGCTTCAATTCTTATTGAGCACCCCCTGTCATGTCAGAGGTATGATAGTAAATTTAAGAGTGAGCCATGTTTCTAAGTAAGACTTTGGTCTTGTCCAAGTCTATTATTTCCAAAAGGTTCTTAGTTACTTTTCATCACTATTTACTCTGGCAAGGTTTTAATTTTTTCCAGTTAAATAATCAAGTAACTGAAAAATTTTAACCAGTAAACAATAGTATTTCACACCTGTGATGTATGAGAAAGAATGAAAGAAAATTATTTCCCTCCTGGGCTTCCCTGGCGGCGCAGTGGTTGAAAGTCTGCCTGCCAATGCAGGGGACACGGGTTCATGCCCCAGTCCGGGTAGGCCCATGAGCCATGGCCACTAAGCCTGCGCGTCCGGAGCCTGTGCTCTGCAACGGGAAAGGCCACATCAGTGAGAGGCCCACGTACCGCAAAAAAAAAATAAATAAATAAATAAAAATAAAAAAATTATTTCCCTCTGTTAGAGAGTACAAATAGGAGCTTCTATATGCTTTTGACTTGCAATTTAAACAATTGTTTGTATATTTTCCTAGAGTGAGAGGCATAATATTTGTGAAAGTGGCAATTACTAGTATACTTTAGATATGGGTACTGCCATTATCTCAAATCACTGAGATTTTTTCCCTTGTAAGATAACAGATTTTTGCAAATTATCAATTCTGTGGGATAAGTTCTATGACTCTTGCTAAAATATTGTCATAGTTCACTTATGTAGAATGATTTATATATATATTTATGAGGCTTTTACTACTGAAAATTTTGGCAAATTATCTTGTTTGAGAGAAATTAAGTATTCTCAGAACTTAAGTGTAAGAAGTAACATTTTGAAGTGGTGCTTAGAAGAAAAAGATTCAAATTCTCCCTTTTTTCAACTTCTAATTGGAAATCAATTAATACAATATATTTTGATCAGTTTGTAATCATGGTTAGCAAGAAATGTCCATGTCCAAGGAGGATCCCAGGAGTTAGAGAGTTCCTTCATTTAGAACTTAAAAATGTCTCTAGTCCATCCCTTCTGAACATGGAGAAGAATTCTGGACATAAAAAATGTTAAGTGTTTCTAAATTCTCAAGATCTGAAATAGTCCAACTGAAATTTCTGCTTGGAAAAGACTAATTATGAATAATGAAACAAACTGTAAACTAAAGCTCTGGCAAAACAATAGACTGAGATATTCTAAAAAAAATTACGGTTACAAACACCTAGCAGTACTGGATAAAATAATCTAAATGATTTTAACGTGGTACCCAATTTTGCAAAAAATAAAAGGGATTACCATTTGCCAAAAGCAAAGAAGTTAAAAGACAGAGTATACCCTGAGAAACGATGCTGTGGTTACCCCAGTGATTATGGATCTGGGTGACCAGGAGGTTGGAGTCTAATGTCCATGTGAGATGGAGAAAAGCTAAGGCCTTGGTTCCAGATGAGGCAGTGTTGGAACTGAGACATCCCTGTCCGCTGCATAAAACCAGGACCCTTATTTTAGTGAAAAGTTAGACTAGCATAATATGCCATCAGCACGGAGTGAGAACAAGAAACTTTGTTAGTAAGAGGAAAAGGAACCTTCCCCTAAGAATTTCATTCGTTGGGCCTGAACATCATGTGACTCTATTTTTGCTTTTGTTTTTTACACTACCTAACTGACCTAGAAATCTTCAAGTTGAAAAATACTCCGGCTCCTAGAAGAGTAAAACAGAAAGGCATTCTGAAAGTGTAGTACCAACTATCTAGACTGCCAAGGATTTTCAGGAAAACAGCAATCCCTGCTAAAGATATGCTCACTATAATACATAACGAAACACACAAGGAAACAATCAACTAAGAACAAAAGTTAGCAGCCAGTACAGTCCATGAGGGAGAGTTAACATGAGACATAACAGCAGTATTGGATCCTTAATAACTTGAGATAATATAGCAACATGAAAGAGAATATATAAAATGGGTATGTATAAAATGTTGACAGTATAAAAAGAAGTTAAACCCTAACAAAGAATGACTTATTTTTAAAAAACAAATAGAAAACCTGTAAGTGAAAAATATAATTTTGAAATGAAAACTCAATGGAAAGATTAAAAATGCAGATTAGCCATAGTATAATCAATGATAATACCTAGAATGCAGAGACATAAATAAATGGAAAATATAAACATTATTGAGCTAAGAAACACGAAGGTAGGAGTTCCAGAAGGAGAAAATAGAGAGAATGAGGGAGAGGCAACATTTGAATAGATAATGGATGATAATTTTCCAGAAGTGATTCATTCTCATGTTTATGAAGTACAAGAATACTAGTGTGATACAGAAAAATAAACCCATTTAAATGTATTATATTGAAATTGAAGAACACTAAAGATAAGAAATATAAAAATGAACCAAAATATAAGAGATTCAAATGAGTGAGTTTTAAAATTTAGAATAAGAAAACATACTCATAGTGTATTTTGATACCCAGTGTATTGATACCCAGTGTATTTTGATGTGTAACTTATAAGAACTATGGTTTTTCTTTTACATGAAGCATTGTTTACTCTCTAGTTATTAATGTAGTTTTTAATACAAAGTCAGTGCTCCATTGCTGGTAGTATCTCTTTAAACATGGATATGGACAAAAAGGGATTCCAAGGGTCATTAAATCATGGTCTCAGGAGAAACCCAAAGAGATTCTTAATTGTATACTTTAATTCATATTATGAAACAAAAGTGACCTTTTAAAAAATGTTTTAATGGGTCATGGATCTTTTTAAATTTTTATTGACCTCAGGATGGTTTTGGATGAAACCCATCTATGAGCTCTAGGACCCAGACTTTGAACTCTTGATTTAAGAGAGGTAACCTAAGGTCAGAGACCACAGATAAATAGATTTCCCCAACATAGCCTTCTTTTCTCCAGGCAAAATAAAATATGCTTGAATTTATTTATGTATTAAAAGGGAATGAAAAATTCAGACTGCAGGATAGAAAATGTTTTCTGACATTAACTGCTGATAGAGTACACGAATCCCTTGAAAAAGTTTAGGATTGACGTTAGAGTATGGACTCAAGCCTATGAATCACATTACATTTTTATGTGCTTGTTATCCCTCCATTATTTTTGCCTCCCTATGTCTGATAAATATGTCTATTCAAACATCCGTTTTACTTTTTGCTCACAAATCTCTTTCTACCAGACTGTATGCCTCTAGTCCTTCATTTGTCTACTCTTGGCATAGAATCTAGCAAAGAGAAGGTGTAAATTAATTTATTCCTCAACAAAGACATTATCCTCTCATCAGTATTTATTCTAATAAGGAATAACGTGGTGCCAGCTCTTTTCATAAAATAACATCTGAGTCCTTTAAGGAAGACAGAGAGTAATGTCCACATAGAAGGAGATACCCAGATCTTATATTCCGGCTGCCTGTCCACTTAGATTCACCTTCTTCTGGGGGATCTGTCACTAATTACTATGCCACTACCATGCTGCTCGCCTTTTAGCTCTAGCCCCAGACTCTCCCCTTCAAGTTCCTTCTGCTCACCTGAGATGAGGCTGTATCTTTATCAGTACTTGTCAAATGCTTAGGAATAACCAAAGATAATTAACATACAGAGAAAAACTCCTGGCTGGCTATAACTGTCTTTCAGCTCATTTGTGGAGTCTCCTAAGGACTGACCCCTGCCTAACCCCAAGTTTTATCCAGCTGGCAGAGAGTATTCTTCCCTCTCCTCCTCAGACCATCCACAGACAATCTAGCCCTTAATAGTCAGTGTTCCATAAATTGGGAGATTGGGACTAACATATACACACTACTATATATAAAATAGATAACTAATAATAATCTGCTGTATAGCACAGGGAACTCTACTCAATACTCTCTAATGGCCTACATGGGAAAAGAATCTTAAAGAAGAAGAGTAGATATATGTATATGTATAACTGATTCACCTTGCTGTACACCTGAAACTAGCACGACATTATAAATCAACTATACTCCAATAAAAATCTTAAAAAAAGTTAAAAAAAAAAAAAAGTCAGTCTTAGCCCAGATGGACAAAGGAATACCACCCTCCTCCCTTTATCCAGAGTAAGATGTGCCTCTCAAACTCCATTTCTTTTCCTAGGATCTCCTTCTTTCCTAGATCATTGACATTAGGTATGTCTACTCTTTTAAGCAGAGATCCTACCACCTACCCACACAGGTATGGCTTCACTCTCTGACCCATAGGGGCAGTTACCTTAGAACACAGCCACTCAGCAGCAGTATAAGGGATTTCCAAGTAAAATCAAGGACTCATTTCCTTATAAGAACACATTTATCAAATGAAAAATAAAATCAATCAAATAGAGTATGTGTGATATCATGATTTCTTATGATATCACAAACATATGTAGTGGTTTAGAATTCAGAGGGAATCCTAGTATCTATTATGTCCTTTGAAAGAAATAGCATCTATAACCATAAAGCAAAGACTTGGACCTTGGTTAAGGGTATGCAGTTTGGAAGCTGCTGTGCTAGCCGGAGAAAAACAAGTGTAAAAATCACCTTTGGATCCGCTTTCCCTTCTTCATTTAGGAATCAACAACTCCTCCAGCTGCCATTTAGATTAATGGTGTGTCTCTTTTTTTTTTTTTTTATATACCACATATTCTTTATCCATTCATCTATTTTTTCTTAACATCTTTATTGGAGTATAATTGCTATACAATGGTGTGTTAGTTTCTGCTTTACAACAAAGTGACTCAGTTATACATATACATATGTTCCCATATCTCTTCCCTCTTGTGTCTCCCTCCCACCCACCCTCCCTATCCTACTCCTCTAGGTGGTCACAAAACACCTAGCTGATCTGTCTTTTAATTGACCACTTTGAAGTTCTGTGTTCTGCATGACAGAAACCATCTATTTTGTTTCTAAACCTCCCCTGGCTTGAAGTAATCAACATCTGCTGATAACAATTTATTATCATGAAACATCTTTTTTAGAGGTCCAACACCGTAGGTTGTGGAGTTATTTCCAGATGTGCTGAAATGCCCACATTTATTCCGTAACATAATGTTTGTTTACCTCTAGGAAGACATTGCATAACTTTTTTTCTCTAGACAGTTATGTTCCTTGAGTTACAAGAGGTAAGTTGACTTCATAAGGCAATTCATCTTTGCCTCTTAGAGAGTAAATCATAAAAGGAAAACATTTTCTTGAGTCCATTCTTGTTTTTCTCCCTCTTTCATAAAAAATGCTGAATGTAATTGGAACCAGTTGGATAAAATTACCGTTTGTGATTGCTCTTTGTTTAGGAAGCTTCTGCTGGCTTTCAGGACATGAAGTGCTCATCTCTATGTCAAATTTCAATTAAACTTTGGCATCTAAAACTTGGTATGCTGTTTAAGACCCTTAAGATATTGGAATGGATTGAATCACATTTCTTATAGAATGTCCTTTTGGAGCAGCATATAGAAATGAATGTCACAAATACCGAAACAACACGTTAGTTGCAGTCTAACTATTCTCACCCTAATTCAGGTAACTCAGCCAGAACAAAGAGGAGCAGGGGTACTGACTAGAGTTATTTACAGGTCAGGGCGAGTTGCTGTTTCTGTAGAGGACTAATCTAAAGTATTTGTGTATATTTTGGGGGACTAACATTTTTTGAATACCTACTCTGTAGCATGTCCTCTTCTAGTTGTCATACAAATGTAATTTGCTCTTCAGAGCAGCCACCTGGATATTTTTAATGTCTATTTTATAAATGACCATGCTGAAGTTTAGAAACATTGAGCAATATTTAGAAAGTTACACAGCTGGAAAGTTGTTGTCAAGTGGACAAAAACCAATACATTTTAGGTAACGCAGGCTGGAACGCATAAACAGAAGGGCTGGCAGGTTGCACAGAGTCCCCTAATCTCCAGGCATCCCATATAATCATGCCTGTGCCCGGCACAGCTGGATACGTGATGGGTGTCCTCTTGGAGAGCACACTCACTTCCTTCTCCTCTATCTTTTCATAGGTACTTGAGAAGCCACAGGTTGGCTCTGATCTACGGCACCAAGATTCCTGAGCTGTGCTCCTTTTATCTAAGTTATTCTCTGGTGAGGGAAGAAGACAGGAAGAAAGGTTATAATAGCAGTAATATGTGTGTTTCACTTCTACCTCTTCTTTCTATTGAAATCTTAGTCATCCGTGAAGATCAAGCTTTATATTCCACTAATTGATTAATCTGTTTATTCATTCATCTTTGTTGACTTATATGATTTTGTCACATAATAATAAAAATAACAACTAGATTTATTAGGGATTTCTATGTGCTAGGCCCTCTAAGTGCTTTATATGTACCTCATTTAATACTCCCAGCAAATCTCTGTTTTACTGATGTTTTAATAAGAAAGAAAAAAGTAAAAATATACCACAGCAAAGAGAGGTTAAGTGATTTGCCAGGGATTACACAGCCAGTAGTTGACAGAAATGAGAAGAAAGAAAGGAAAGAAAGAAAGATCCTATCACTTATCTAGACACAGTGAAACTAGATTTTGAAAAACTGTCAATCTTTGTCACCAAAGGAAGACTGTGAATGCATCAAAACTAAGTAATCTGTAAAGTACTTACTAATTTTAGCAATGGTCCACAAGCTGATCATGACTCTTTTAAGATTACAAAAGAGGAAGCTTTCTTTTACTCTTGATTTCTATCATGTGGATGAAATTGCTTCTTTGCTATGAAACAGGTTGTATTAGAAAAACTGACCTGACTCAAATGGTAGTGTGAAACTGGATTTCATTGCAGGATTTGCGTACTTTGTAAAGCATTTTACATATCTGAAAGTATATATTGCTAGAAATCAATTACAGCATGGATAGTTATGTTAAGATTGATTGCCTTTTCAAGGCAGATTTCACGTTTCAGTTACAGAAACTCTGGTTGCAGCACAAAGAACATTTTGTCCTGACATGTATGGGTCAGCACAAAACCCTTGCACAAAACTGGGAAGAGTTCTCTTCATGGGAATTACTAACAAGATTATCTTGAGAATTATAATAGGATTTGGAAATGACATGATTTCTAAAACTCTTTTAAAGATTCTTTTAGGCAGTTTAAACTGTTAGAGATAAAACTTATTTTTATTATTAATATGTTAAACTCTCTGAAACAGAATTTTGCATTGAATAGGTTGAAGGGTGGCAGTAGTTGCTATGAAAAGCTGATTCCTGGGCACTGTAAGAATCTTCTCTTCTCCCCAGTAAAATGTTTTCTGCAGGACCCCTTTTCTTGGAGGGGCATTCAGGGCCAGACACTGTATTTCGTCTTGAAGAAAACATTAATTTCTTTCAACAAATATTTGTTTAGCTCCTTTGATGTGCTTAGCACCGTATTTGGGAATCACTGTTACAGTATTTCATAGAGTCCAAGGTTGTATCAATTTTAACCTGTCCTGATGTTTTATATGCCTTTGAAAAACAAGAAAAAAAGTACTGTATCAATTATATTATACCTTAGATTTTTATATTATAGCTATTGAAATAGATCTTTATACTTAATTAAGTGTAGGTTTGGGTCACATATAACTCTTACACACATATGGAAAAAAAAAGTCTAAACAAAATAAATTTAGTTAAGGTATTCCTAAAGCTTCTTCATATTCAGAGATGAACTTTCCTGAGTCATTTTCAACTCAAAATATTTGATATCTATGTTTCTCCACACGGTCTTGTCCTTTGTGCCAAGAAGACATGGGTGATGCAGCATTTCTTTAAAGAATCCAAAGAACCATGATAGACCAAAAGCTTTCGGTGCTAGGCAGTTAAACTGACTTTGCAATTACATAGAGCTAGACTATTTTGACTTAGCAGTTCCTGAATGTTGCTGAACAAATCTGATTCGCCATCGTTCCCCATGTACGATCCACTCTCCCCAATACACATATGCACATACACACATGTATTTGTTTCTTAGGCTTGAAAGGAATCCTTAGCTACTGTTTCCAGGATTTATTTTCAAGCCACTGTCATCCATTCTGAAACTTTGGAGCCATTGCTTTTAATGCTTGTACATGCACTGCTAAAGGTAAACTGTCATGATAATGACTGACACCAACTGGCAGCACTGATAAGACATGTTCTATTCCAGAGAAGTTAAAGTGGGAGAATTATGTATCCTAGAATCAATGAAATTTGGTGTTTGGTGTGCTAGAGTCAGGGTAAATGAAAGAGGAGGTGAGATATGAAAGATTACAAGGGAGACAATACACTTTATTATCTGTCCGGAATTTGAACTTTATTCTCTGACTTTAAGACACAGATAAGAATATGCCAGTCTTTTGCCTTATTTATATTAGCTTATTTGATCATCACAGCAAACTTGTGTGATGGGTAATATTGTTTCTACTTGTAAATGAGGAAGCAAGTTCAGAAAGGTTAAGAATTGTCTAAGAATTTATGGCTCTCAAAAATCTGAGCCTGTACTTAAACTTCTATTTGACTGTTTTGTTTGTTTGCATTTGACCCTCACTGTCTGAACTTCTTCCCCTCACTGGAATGGCAGCTCCTTGAGGGCGGGGATACAGTCTATAAACTAGCATTTGGTAGGGACTCAATAAATGTTTGCTGGATGAATACAATGTCTTCCTTATACAAAGTGGAAGGCCAGTAGATTGGCCTTATCTCTAAAATTCTTTTCTCTTTGGGCTTCATACAGTTTTGTGAGACTTTGCCTTTAGGATACCATGTTTTCATCTTAGCCTTTTCAGAAATACTACAGTATTGGAGTTTTGTATTCTTGCAGCTTAGGTCATTTAATGAATTCTAAGAGCTTTGTGATATATCTGCTTGATCCCTAAAATTGTGCTTGTCAAATATTTTTAAATAATCCTGCAAACAAGAAAATATAAATATAAACCATTTATTTTTTTATATTGTGTTGATAGAACACTCATGGAGATTAGTCTTTTTTGTTTTTACTAAAATGGCAACAGGAAAGGTTCTTGTCTTTTTATTTAAATTAAGTTGAAAAAGTTTGTGAAAACTGAACTTCCTGTGACCAAAGCTCATTACATCCCGAGAAGTCTTAAATACTTATATGAAATAATCCAACTTAAAATTGAGAAAGTGAGAAAAGAATGGTTAAATAAAAATGATTTTAAAATTACATGTTAATGATATTGTAACTTTGATTTGGATCACATTGTGCAGGGCAAAACTTACACATTTAGTTGATTTTCATGGTGATCTGTCTTCTAGAAATTAGATCAATTATTCTCAAATTGTATTGCAATCCACCTTATGCTCAGACTTAGGCATTATCCTCACTTTCTTACATGCAAGAATTTGATATACCCTCACTAGAAAATTGCAGTGAGATATTACTAAAGGAATAGTGTTGCACATCGACTGATGTAAACACACAAAAAATCAGCAGCCTCTTGTCTAAACATGTACACCAGATGATGGGGATTAAAAAATGTTTTTATCAGTGGGTTGAGAATCTGGCTATATATTAGAATTACCTGGATAATTTTTAAAAATATAGATTCCCTAATAATTACGAGAGTTCAAATAAATCAGTATTTCTGGGGGTTATGACCTAGGAATAATATTTTTTAAAAAATTTCCCTAGTTGATTCTAATATGTAGTCAGGTTTAGAAACTTATTGTTTCAGCTACTTTAGATTCACTATGAAAACCAGAGTTAGGAACTAAACCTAATTTCAATCAAGAAAACCATTACAGTGTATTCATCCATGCAAAAATGTGAGACTGAAAATCATTTTTCCGGCTTCCCTGGTGGCACAGTGGTTGAGGGTCCACCTGCTGATGCAGGGGACGCGGGTTCATGCCCCGGTCCGGGAGGATCCCGCATGCCGCGGAGCGGCTGGTCCCGTGAGCCATGGCCACTGGGCCTGCGCGTCCAGAGCCTGTGCTCCACAACGGGAGAGGACACGGCAGTGAGAGGCCCACGTACCCCCCACCCCCCCCCCAAAAAAAAAGGAAATTCATTTTTCTACCTAAGATCCAATGATTAGTTATTATCAGATAAATTGAAAAATAGTATATTTTAATTCAGCAAATTCTCATCAAATACCTGCTATACACAAGATGCTATTCTTGATATATTTTAGGAGCATAAGTGATGAGATAGGAGATATGCTTGATAAGATGTCAGGAGAGTAACATGTTGTTTTATGAGAAAAACTACCTTTCCAGTTTGTTTCTTAAATCAAAACATGATGCAATAATTTTATATTTAAATTAGAGGAGAAAGTAATTTATTTAAATTTTATTTTTATCTTAATGTTGACCTTCTTTCTGATTTGAATTATCTGTATTTTCAGAAAATATAGAGGAAGTTTGTCCTTTTTAAATCATCCAAGATTTTATGGGGTAAAATTTTCCAAAAGGGTGAAAATTTTGCTATTGAAGAAGCTTATTATCACTTAACTGGATTTCTTTTTCTGAATATTATGAGGTTTTGTAAAACTTTCTTGAAATTCTGCCTCCAGTGGAATAGATAATCTTGATGGTCATCCTGTTTCAAAACAACTAGATTCTGCATAAAATATAATTTATATTTCTGTGCTTGTAGGAAGCAAGGGAAATCTTAACCCAACCCCTGTATGCAAACACGAACATGCACAAGTCATAGGCTTCTATCAGAGTAGCAGTGAACTCTCTTGAAAGGTGGAATTCCATAAATAAGGTGCTAATGTCAGCATCGTGGTTAGGAGACTCTGCCTTGGACCTGGTAATCCTCAATTAATCCTGGTCCTCTGGGTTCTCTACAAATTGGTAATCTTTAATTGTGAGTATATATTTAATTTACCTTAGATACACAAGAAAACAGCCATCCTGAGTGGGAGTCAACAGAAATAGCAAGCAAGATATAAAATCCTTAAAGACTTCAATATAAGGATTAAAGTTAAGAACATAAAATTACTTTGTTTGAACTGTATAAAGACATAAAGATGGAATCCCAAAAGAGAACAAGCACAAGAAAACTATCAAAAATGAGCAAGCATATTTCTAAAAAAATTTTATTGGGATATAGTTGATTTACAGTGTTGTGTTAGTTTGAAGTAGGTGTACAGAAAAATGAATCTGTTATATGTATACATATATTGACTTTTTTAAGATTCTTTTCCCATATAGGCTATTAAAGAGTATTCAGTAGAGTTCCCTGTGCTATATAGTAGGTCCTTATTAATAATCTATTTTATATATAATAGTGTGTATTGATCAATCCCAATCTTCCAGTTTATCCTTCCCCCTTTGCCCCGTGGTAACCATAAGTTTATTTTCTGTATCTGTAACTCTGTTTCTATTTTGTAGATAAATTCATTTATAACCTTTTTTTAGATTTCACATATAAGTGATATCATATGATATTTGTCTTTCTCTGAGCAAGTGTATTGAAAAAAATGACAAGACAACAATACAGCTTTCAGGAAAAAAAAAAAAAAAAAAACTATTGAAAGAAAAGTATCAATGGACCAGAGTTATTCATGGAAGATTAAGTGCAGCTAGTAAGAGAATTTATAATTTGGGAGATAGATATTAAAAAGTTTCTCAAAATGTAATACAGAAAGATAAGAAATGTTAAATGTGAGAGAGGTTAAGAGATATAGAGGCTAGAATTGGAAAGACCAGTTTACATATATTCAAAGAACCATAAGCAAAGAAGAAAGGGAATGTAGTTAAGAAACAATTAGAAAAATAATGGCTAAGTTTTTTGCAGAATTGATGAAAGATATGAAGCTACAGAGAAAGGAGCCACAACACATATGAAATAAGATAAATAAAAAGAAATTCACACCTAGATACAAGGAACTGCAACTACATTATAAAAAATTTATTTAAAAAGATCTTATAAGCAGCCAGAGAGAAAAATACAGATTATGTACCAAAGAAAGAGAATTTTCTTCCAGCAAACATCTCAACAGTAAGAATGGAAAGCAGAAGATAAGAGAATTATATATCCAAAATCATATTAATATTCTGTACTCAGAAACAGCCCCTTTCAAGAAAGAGTTTAAAATAAAGACATTTTCAGGGAAAAAATATAAGAAGAATTTATTACCAACACACTTACATGAAAATAACTTGTAAAGGATATACCGTACTTCAGAAAGATGGAAACTTATCCTAGGAGGATGGTCTGTGATATTAAAGGAATGAGAGCAATGAAATTGATAAACACGTAGATAACATTAAATAATCATTCTCCTATAATATAGTTATGTCTAATTTGTGTTTTTAAAAAAGGACAGAACTAAAATACTGAACAGTTTCATGTAAACTGGGAGAGAATTTTCAGACTTAAAAAATTCTAGAGTCCTTATGTTGCTTGGGAAGGGGTGGGGCTTAAATTAACTACATTGTAAAATTTCAAAGGAAGTCCATACAAGAATAAAAATAGAGTATATAACGGTACAAATCGGAGAGGGAAAATAAAAAGAAAGAGGAAAATGAATGGACAGAGAACTGGAAAAAAAAAAAAAAAACAAGAAAAAAGCCACCTAGAAAAGAAAAATAGGATAAATTCAAAGCAAAAGTAAGATGGTAGAAACAAGTTCATATGTATCTGTTAAGATAATAAATATAAACTGACTAAATTCACCAGGAAAAATTCCCAGAGATTTAGAGAATAGATTTTTCTTAATCTAGTTATTTTTCATTTAAATATGAGACATACCTGAAAAATAAGGACATGGAACACTGGGAATCAAGACAGGAACAAAGATGTATCTGGCAACACAAAGAGAAATATTGGTAGGTATAATAACATCAAACGAAACAAATGTTTTAAAACAAAAATCATTAGTAGGGAAATAGAGGCAACAACAAAATAATAAAAGATATAATTCACCTTGCAGGTATTGAAGTTAAAAATTTGCATACCCATCATAATGTAGCCTTAAAAATATAAAAGTGAAAATCAAAGGAACTGTAAGAACAACACTGACAAATCTGTCATCATAGTGAGAAATCTCAATTTTTGATAGGTTGAGCAAATAAAAACATTTAAATAAGGAAAACTTGAAAGTAAAATTATCAAATATTATTTATTGGACATATATGGGACCTGGCTGTTTAAATAATATCCACTATTTCTCAAGCACATGTGAAACATTAAAATTTGTTGAGATAACTTTATGGTCTAACATATATAAATATTACTAAAGAATATATATCTCATAGAAAGACTATCTGATCATGATACATTTGAATTAGAGATGAGTAACAAAAATAAACTGTTGCCATCAACTTGAAAATGTATATATATAAATATATATATATATATATAATATATATATATGCACACACACTCATACATGCACACTTCATGGAGCAAAGAAGAAATCATAATAAAAATTTTAAAATACTTTGAAATAAACTACAATGAAAATAGCAAATTGTAATAGTGGCAGTAGGATTGGTGCTTAACCTTAAATGTTTAAATTAGAGGAAACAAAAGCTAGCAAATATTTTTATTTTGATAATGTTATTTTTTTGTGTGTTTATTCTCTTCTGTGCTCTCTCTTTTCATAATTGAACACTTAGCTAATGAATAAAATTAATCTAGTTATTTTTCATTTAAATATGAGAGATACCTGAAAAATAAGGACATGGAATAAAATTGAAAAACAATAAAATAGTGGAGATCAACAAATCCAGAAGTTTATTATTTTCAAAAACTAAGAAAGTAGAAAAGGCTGGTGAGACTTATCCAGAAAAGAGAATTCACAGATAAACAATATTAAGCATGAAAAATAGATATATTCACAGGTACCTGAAAGATTGTAAAAAGTGATAATATGGAATGATAAAACATAATAACAGTTATCAGAGGTTGAAAAGGTATGATAATAGGCCAAATTTATGCCAACAATTTGAAAATTTAAGGCACAATGTTCAATTTTTAGAATAATAGAACATATCAAAATTGACTCAAGAAGATTATATAAAAATCTTCTCATAAAAGACACGCTCAGAGAGTTTTATAAATAAAACAAATTTCCTAAGGATAGATCACTTCAATCTCACACAAACTCTTATAGGGAAACCACTGTAACCATGATACACAGTCCAAAACGAGTATAAGGAAAGAAAGTTATGACAATTTGATTCATCAGCATAAATGTAAAACTTTCTAAACAAAATATTAGTAAACCAAACCCAGCGGTTTAATTCTAAGTAAATAATCTATTTAATTCATCAGATCAATAAATTGAAGGAGAAAAGATAAGATATATGATCATCTCAATGAGAAGTGAAAAAGCATTTGATGAATTTCAGTATTAATTCATAACAAAGCTCAATAAAATAGGAATATCCCCACATTTACATGAAACTATTCTGACACATTTCTTTTAAAATTCAAGAGCAAGACATTGATAACCACATCACTGCTTCTATACTGTGTCCTGGAACCTTAATAAGCACAGAAGAAAAGAGAAAGAAATAAAAATGATAGGCTTATAAAGGAAGAAATAAAACTGCCATTATTATATAAGTATTGTAGCATTATTTATAGCAGCCAAATCAAGCTACGTGTTCATCAATGAATGAATGGATAATGAAGATGTGGTGTATATGTTTAATGGAATATTATTTAGCAGGATAAAGAAAGAAATCCTGTCATTTGCAACAAGAGGACCTTGAGGGCACTATGCTAAGTAAAATAAGTCAGGGAAAGACAAATATTGTACTGGTATCACTTATATGTAGACTCTAAAAAAAAAAATCAAATTTATAGAAACAGAGTAGAAAAGAGGTTGCCAGAGGATAGAGGGTGGGGAAATAGGCAGAGGTTGGTTAAAGGGTACAAACTTTCAGCTATAAGATGAAAAAAGTCTGAGTCTGAGAATCCAGTGTAACATGGTGACTATAGTTGATAACATTGTATTGTATAATTGAAATTTGCTAAGAAAATAGAATTTAAATATTCTCATCAAAATAAAGTAAAGATAAATATGTAAATATTCACATATGGATATGTTAATTGGATATGTTAATTAACTAGATGAGGGGAATCCCTTCACAATACATATGTATATCAAATCATCACGGTGTACACTTTAAATATCCTATAATTTTATATGTCAGTTATACCACAATAAAGGTGAAATAACAACAACAAAAAACCCCTGCCATTATTAGCATAAGATTGTCTGCATAGTAAAGCCCCCAAATTCTGCAGACACATATTACAAATAATAAGAGAGTTTAACACATTGTTCTAAGATCAACATATAAAATCAACTACATTCATTTATATTAGCAATGGGCTGTTAGAAATTACAAAAATTACTATTCACTGAAAAAAACAATACTTAAGACATCAGTAATAAATCTAGCCAAAAATGTGTATGCTTTAATGGAATAAAATTTAAAATTATACTGAAAGATAAAAGGTTGTTCATGTAAATGCAAATATACTAAACCATCTTCACACATATTAAAACTTGATATTTTAATGATGTCAGCTTTTTTCCCAAATTAATCTATAAATTAACTGTAATTTCAATGAAAATTGCAAGATTTTTTCTTTCCAGAAGATTGACAAGTTGATTCTAATATTTATACATATGTGCAAATAACCAAATTATAGCCAATGTCCTGAAGAAGAATCATCTGGAGGGACTTATCAAATATCAGAATACATATTAAGGTTTTAATAATTAAGCTGGTATGACATTGCTGTGATAATAGACTAATTGATTGAATTAAATTTATATGAAAGAGGTGGCTGGGCAGATCAATGAGGAGAAAGCTGATTTTTCATTAAATAGTGATAGAGAAATTGGATATCCATATGGGGGTAAAAAAGCAGAAATTGGATCTCTACCTCACGTCCTACAACAAAAATCCGCTACAGATGAATTTTTAGAAGCAAAACATCTGTCTTTGTTTTCTTCTAAAAATTTTAATGACTTGGGGTAGAAAAAGATTCTTATGGCACACAAAAAAATCACAAAACATAAATCATAAAATTAATAAATTTAATCTATAAAAATTAAGAAACTCTGCTTACCAAAAGATACCATAAATGGAAAAGGAAGACAAGATTACAGACTGGAAAAAGCTACTGACAGCATATAATATACATGACAATATATAAATTCTCTAAAAAATGGGCAAAGACATACACAGCTTTCTCACAGCAGCAGAAACACAAATGACCAATAATCATCCTTAGTCATATTAATAATCTGGAAAATGCCAGAACAATCACAAAGAGATACCATTTGACATCCACTAAATTGGCAAAAAGTAAATGAGCTCGATAATATTAAGTACCTATGATGATGTAGATCAATGAAACCCTATACCCAGCGTGTAGGAGTATACATCAAAGGGAAGCAACCTTGTTAGAAAAAGAATTTGGCAAAACTTAGTAAAGGTGAAGATGAGAATACCATATAACCCAACAATTTCACTCTTTGGCATATACCTAAAGCAGTGGTCTTAATGTTGTTCAGGTTGGTTACCCTAAAAGAATGTTAACATCTGAAAGTTTTCATCATATGTAATTGCCAGTATATTGTGAAATTAATGTTTATAATTAAAATGGATCCATTACTTTTAAAATTGTATTTTTATCACCATTAATTTAAAAATATATATGTTCTTGTCACCATCAATTTAAAAATATATAGGTTCTTTAATTAAAAATTGTTACTTCCTTTTACTTGAAATCATACTTTTACATAACTTAACTATCATGTCACAACATATTTTTTGAAGGCTTTTTATTGATGATCCTATAAAAGTTTCCTGAAACAAAAGAAAATCTATGTAAAATTTTTAAATTAAAAAAGTTATTCTGAGTTATTATTACAATTAATAATTACAACAACAACAATAATAGCTAACACAGACAGCATTTCCTATGTGCCAGGTACAATTCTAAACATTTTTTACGTATATTAACATATATAATTTTAATTTAATTTACAGTTTTTATGTATATCATTTAATGCTTACAATAATCATAAAAGGAACTTATCATCTGCACTTTACAGATGAGGAATTTGAGGCACAGAGAGATTAAGTAACTCTCTCAAGATTTCACAGTTAGTTAAGTCTTGGGTTCAGGATTGGATTCTAGACATTTGGGCTCCAGTTTTCAGATTTTTTTTTGATCAAAACTTCATATATTTTGATCAGTACTATTACAGTTTATTTTTTCTTTACTAACGACTAGAAATGCATCTTCTAAAAAGATGAATGGGGACTCTTTCGTTGCCCTAATTAAAAAAGGCTTAGTTTGAACTTGGGGACATTTATTTAATGTTCAAGAAGCCTTTACACCTTAGGGCAATGCCAAGAATGAATGAGAGTTGTGCTTTTCCTTTGCAAAGTGAGAGAGGGGAGATTGTGGAATGAGCGGTGGGAATGATGAATCAATATGACTAATTGACTACAAGAGTATTCCGAGGGAAATCTAAGGGAAGTTTTAGAAAAGAGTACATATAGATATGGAGGATTTGAAAATAGATTTCAGTAAAACTATTTCTGTCCTTGCACCTTTTGCAAAGTTGTTGTGTGCTCCATGGGTAGGGGTGCTCCAGTTTAAAGACAGAAACCCTAGAGCAGGGCTTCTCAAAGTGCATGCCCAGCATCACTCTGCAACTTGTTAGGAATCCAGATCATCAGGCCTTACTCCAGACTGACTGAATCAGAAACTGAGGGTGGAGTCCAGCAGCCCGTGTGGTTTTTATTTTTGTTTTTTTAATGTGCAGCCTGACTTTGGACCGTTGTTCTAATTGCCATAGACTCTACACAGCTCTCAGGGCATGATGCTATTTTGTGCTATCGTTATGGTTTCACCCAGTTGAAAGCATCACCATTGTAAGATAAAGTCCAATTTTAAAGATCTTAAAATGTAAAAGAAATGGGTGTCTTTGATTGAATGAAATATTGCCTTGACTTGCCTTGCCAGAAGGTTTGTCCTATGTGAAGGAAAGAATTGTGGCTTCCTCCCCACTGTGTTCCTCTCACCCTTCAGTACTTAGTTATGTGGGAGGTGTTGAGTAAAGACTTGCTGAGTGCACATCAACATTAGGCTGCTTCGTTTATTAAATGTTCTCTGGGTTCTTACTTTTCTCTTCCCTTTTCTGCCCGGACAAGAGCCTCATCCTGAGGAAATAGTAGGTGCTCAATAAACATTTGTGGATTCATTGACCAATTATGAAAGGAGCTGTAGGCTGGTGTCAGGAATTGGAGTCAAGTAGGAATTGAGAATTTGGTGGTGTCTTTACTTGGAAGAAGGGAAATAGCCACTGCTTCTATTCCTGGACAGTGAGAAAGGGGACAGTATCCTTTGCTGTGAGAAATATGGGGTTAGAGTCAAGAGAGAAGTCTCTGATTAACCAGTATTTGTCTCTGCATTATCTGAACTCATGCTGTTTGACTTTTTTCCCCTTGTATCTTCACTAGTGTATAATCTCAGTGAATGTGAGACTTGGAGACCCTTTCTACTATATTCCTAGTACCTAGAATGGCACCTCTCTCAAAGCAGACAATCAATCAATATGTTTTGAATAAACAATTGAATAATGTGTCAACTGAGATTTACTAAAGCCTGAAAGGAGTTTTGATGTGTGGAAATTTTTTACAAAATTATTGTTTTAATTTTATTAATTTACGTTGAGTTGCAAAATTTAAACCCTAGTGTTTCTCAAGCTTTTGTTTTTAAAAATATTTATTTTATTGTTATAATTGACATATAATATTATATTAGTTTCAAGTGTACAACATGATTTGATAAGTATATATATTGCAAAAGGATCACAGTAAGTCTAGTTAACATCCATCACTACAGTTACAAATCTTTTTTTCTTAAAAATCTATTTTTTTTAGCAACTTTCAAAAATATAATACAGTATTATTGACTATAGTCACCGTGCTGTACATCACATCCCCAGGACCTATTTATTTTAGAACTGGAAGTTGGTGCCTTTTGATCCACTTCACCCATTTGCCCACCCCTCACCCCCCTCCAGTGGCAACCACCCGTCTGTTCTCTGTCGCTATGAATTTGGTTTTCGTTTTTGTTTTTTGATTCCACTTATAAGTGCAGTAGCTTGTGTTTTAACAAGCTCTGCAGGTGATTCTAATACATGCTATATTTTGAGAGCTACTACCGAACAGAAAATTTTACCCATGTGCCCCAAAATATACATACAGGAATGTTTGAAACATTGTTTCTAATATTGAACAATTATGCAACATTACTGAGAAGAAATTGTAGGCTGCCTGTAGGCCTGCCAAGTTTGAAAACAAATTAACAGCAGAGGGTATTAGCAGAGTGGAACCACTCAACTTCCCTCACATTAGATTCCTGATGGGGGTGCTGGGTGCAGGGGAGTTCCTTGGACCCTGGCAGTGTGAGCATGGATAGACATTCTCCATTTCTATAGCTCCATTCAGTAAACAGTTTATGTTTGCCCTCTATTCTCAGGCCAGGCCACCTTTTCCTTACTCTAAATGTACAAGTAGAAAGTGGAGTAAAGAAGGTAAATACTTAATATGAACCTAACAGGGCATCCCTAGGCAAAAGCGTGAAGAGGCCTGATCTACTCTCACCTTCGCTCTCCATCTTGTCCACGCTCACCTCCTCCTAGGCTGTGCTTCGCTTACGCTTACTCAGTTATGCCAGAATCTGTCTCTCCTCCCATCCTGTCCTCTCTCCTCCTCCCTCCAGCTTCATTTCCATATATCTCATCTTCACCAACCTCCCTCCATTCATATTTGACTTTTAAAATTCATTAATTCAACAAATGTATGGTGAACACCTGTTATGCAGTGGACTGTGTACTAGGAACAAGAAATTTAAAAGGTGAACGAGACATACATGATGCTGGCTTATGGAGTTGAGATTTTACTTATGAAGATAACCAATTATCAGCTTTAAAATTCTGTAATGTTTTCCTACCAAAAGTCTAATCACCCTTCCATTCTCCTTACAATTAATTTTCCTGATACATCCGCCCCCTCCTGTAGGCACATTTGGACGAACAGAGGCATCATAGTATCCTCCGCATTTCATACAGCATCTGGTCCAGATGAAACCCTCACTCCATGTTTAACGACTGCTTGACTCAACGTGTTCTTGTCCTTATTCCATTCCATTCTCTTATTCCATTCCAGTCTCTGTTGTACTACTATTATTATTATCAGTTTCTAACACAGCACTGTGGAATAGAACTTTCTGCAGTGGTGGAAGAGTTCTATATCTGCCCTGTCCAATATGTCAGCCACTGGTATTGAGGTCTTGAAATGTGATTAGTGCAACTGAGAAACTGAATTTTTAGCTTTATTTAATTTTAGTTAATTTGAATTAAAACTTAAATTGCTATGTGTGGCTAGAGGCTACCATATTGGACAGTGCTGTTCCAACACCTTTACACAGGCTAGTTTTCCAGATTCCTGGCTGAGGGCACTTTAATGAAAAACATACTATGGGGGAGGCATTGTCTTAAGCATTTTACACCTCTTAGTTCATTTAAACCTCACTATAACCCTATGAGGTAGGGTTTATTGGACATCCTTGCAGTCTAAGATGACACGTTTAAAATAAAATTCTCTCATAATGATGACTTGAATCGTGCCACTCAGTGGGAGAATCAACAGAACATGTAGGATCTTATTTGGAATTGACCTTCTTTAATTTTGTTCCTATTTATTTTTAAGTTTTCTTTTGTTTCCTTGGAAAGATAATCTCAGGTTTAAGCAAGTTTTACATGTTGCTTTGTTGTCATAAGACTGAATGTGTACACAAAAAGGTGGTTTTTTTGTTTACATAGATTTTTTTATGAAGTTATTATCGATGTGACCTTTTCACATCGATGTGACCTTTTCACTTGACCTTTTCAAGTGGAGTCTTTTATCATAAATACCCAGAAGGCACAGCCTATTTTTATTTTTCCTCTGAGCCACCTCAGATGCTCAGCACATCCCAGCCCATCCTCTCCTTGCCTCTCCTTCAGGACCCACACCTACTCCCCCCGCTACACCCATGGTCACACAGCATACCTTGAAGGCTCCAACTGCACCAAATTTACCTCTCCCAGAGACCACACCTCCACCCACTGTTATCCCTGTATAGATTAGGAAATATAAGCCGACATGTCTAAAGTAACTTTCCCAAAGTCACACACAGGTAATTGTCAGACCTGGGATTCAAACCCAAGCAGTCTGACTCCAGAATCTATATTCTAAATTCTTACTCTCTACCCTCAAGTAAGATATTTTTAATACCCACTTCCAATATCATAATCCAAAGAGTCAAAAACAAGGACAAAGGCACATTTCTTACTACATTTCAACTCAAAATAGTAGGTAGCTGCCTACATACGGGTATGAATTGCATTATTTTATTATGCAAACTAGAATTTTTGGTAGGAATATCTGGGACAAAATTTAAGCCACTTATTCTAAAATTTCAGGTTGTACAGAAAGAAGCATTTTCATGAAAGGAGTAAAAAGGAAAGAGAACAGAGAAAGAATTTTAAAACACATGATTTGCAAAGGGATTTACCCTGGCAACATTTTGGGCCTCAGGATGAAGTCATAGCTTCTTGAATTTAGGGAGTGCCCCAAAATGACCATTACTAAATATATGACGGCTCATTCACATCCTAACAAGTCCCTTGAAATTGGGTGATCTCCCCTGGTTTCTTCCCTTCCTCTTTGTACCTTTTCCTTTTTCAGTTCTTTATTTTTAAATTTCTTACTTTTCTTCCTCTTCCATGACCTGACCTATCCATTTTCAGGAGGGTTAGAGGAGAAAGAGAAATCAGAATTAGGAACCACTCATAGTCCAAGCAGATTTGGAATTTTACATCTCAAGATGTTTATGTCACCACAGGTTCACTTCACTCATCTTGGCAACTGAGGCCATATTTTTGTGGTGTTATGGTATATCTTAGACATTTGTGAGGTGTGCCCCAAGCAACTCAGTAATAACGAGAGTTAAAGGACCAACATCTCAAAGGAATTTGCTTTTTTTTTTAATTAAATTTTAAGGGACTTAAGGTAATCCCTAGAACCCCCTGGTATTGACATGCCTTTTCATATGTTTTCCTGAGTGGAAGAGAGAGAGGAGTGAGGCTTCTGTATAACCCAGGCTGTACCATCTATATCCAGTCCAAGGAAGCTTCTCTCCCTTTTGATATCCACCAGCTCAGATGTAGAGTGGAAGGATAAAGGGGTGAGAGCCACTGATTTCGAATGTACTCAAGAGTCTGCATGAAAGTTAAAAGAAAAAAAAGGGGGTGGTCGTTCTGAGTAAATAAAAGAGTTGGCATGAAGCTCATGCATATCATTTATGAGTGCTCATCTGAACCTAAATGAAAGACATATTGAATGTATTTGTAATGAGTTTGATCCTTTACTTTTAGCCTATGGTGTATCAGAAACAACAAATGAGAAGGGGGAGACAGCACTTGAGACTTCTTACTTTTCTGTCAATTACTTTCAATTTGCCTAACAGATTTATATCAAAAAAGATGAGTTACTCAAATAGAATATTATTAGTGTAGGAGGAAAAGTCCCACTTATAGCATTGATATTTTATTGGCAGCATGGTTTAATCATTGACATTTATAATGCTATCCTTGAGTCATCAAAAGAAACTTAAATTGAGCATTCTGAACATAATTTAAGAAAGGGGAGATGTATGCAATGCATTTTAGAAAGATTTTAAATCTAACATAATTAACAAAAATGTTCATGCTATAAGACGTGGGTGTAAACTGTAATGTTCCCTTATGTGGATTAGTTTGTTGATGCCAATCAAATGCAATCTGAGACCTTACTATGGGACAACTCGATATACTGGCTTCTACAGACTGACTTCCTCCCTCCTTCTCCAACATCATCTCTCCTCACCTTCTTCCCAATTCTTGTGCTGTCACAATAAATGTACTGATACTTTTGACTGCTGTGCCTTTCTTTAGACTATTCACTCTGCCTAAATTACCCTTATCTCCTTTTTTATCAGGCACACCCCTTCAAAGCCTCCTTCCCTGAACAGTCCTCTCCACCCCAGGCTGGAATTGCTTCACCTCAGAGCTCTTGTCGTGTTCTGAGCAGATCTCTTTCATTCCTTTTACAATACCATAGTTCAGTGATTCATTCCTGCATCTGCTGTATGGGACTTTTGGATATTCAAGGGCAGGGGCTAGGGCTTAGTTATTACTTGCTAGCTGCAGAACAGTGTGTCATATACAATATCTAAAAATATCTGAGGCATGGAAGGCTGGTTGAATGAATCAATCTTGCCAACTCAAATGTCTAGGCAAGTCATGAAAAGAAATAAAGCAAGTAAAGGCTGGGGGTGTTGGGGATGTAGTGACCTTGAGAAGATGCCCTATGTAAAAATGGCAGTCTCCACTTAGCCCTGGTCAATTGCTACCATGAGGCACTAGAGAGGTCTGTGTTCCTAAATCATCTGGTTTTTAAAGAGAAGCCAGAAGTAAGATTTTATATGTGAAATGTCCTGGTTTTTAAAACATCAAATGGTCCAAAATGACTATAGATCAGATCTAACTCCCAGACTGACAATTTTTAAAGATTTAGAATGAATAAAAGGTCAGTTTCCATGAAACCTTAATTAGAGGTTGAATAAATTTTGCTTGCTAATATACCACTATAATGAAACCTACCACTCTATTGATCAAAAAAAAAAAAAAGAATGTTATTATATCTTGGTGGCATATAGGTTTTAATTTTTATTTCTCAACTTGGACTTACAGATGTTACTTTTCCACAAGATGGCTAGATGTTGCTTTGAAAAAAACTGTAAAAAAGAGTGAACTGATGCTTTTAGAGGAATAAATCTTGAAAAATCACTGTAATAAAAATACCTTCAAATTATCAAGAAATTCTGTTAACTCCCTGGTAAAAAACAGTTCACCTTTACTTAAAGGTACATTCATGATATTACGATTATTAAGTTTTATTTACTCTGTTAAAATATATAAAGATAATTTCATGGAAAACCACTCTCTAGGGAATAACTGGGATAGTGCTCCTCAAAGTTTTATGAATAAAATTTTATTTATACAAAATTTTCAACATTTTATATCCCCAACCACAGGAAAAAAAAAGGCTGGTTCTCATAGAAATCTGGTACAGCCCACTGGAAGCACAAATATTCTTTGACATCTGTTTTACATTAAAAGTTTGCATCTTATTCCATAATGTTCCCATGTTTATCTGAAAATAGCTTTCCACCATCCGTTCTTCCAAAAGGATGTAATATGTTTATCTATAGCTTTGTGTGCTGTTAGGTCTTGTCACATGCTCAGTGGTACTCATACAGGATGGGGGAAAGCCAGTGATTCATTCACATCAGTGACTATGAACAAAAAAACGTCAACTCAACCCCTTCCCAATGAGCAAATACACTGAGCACACAGGAACTTCCTAGACAGGAAAAGGTAGCTAGGGGAGCCAAGAGGAAGCCTTTTTAAAATAATAGAATAAAAGGGAGGTCCCTTTCGGCATGGTGAAAGAGTAGGATGCAATATGGCAATTTTGAAGAGAGAGGTATTTGGAATGGAAGAAATAAGATGGAGCCGCCCATATGTTCCATGACCAGTTGACACCAAGCATAAAGCATCCTGCTTTGAAGAATAGGTGAAGAAAGCTGATATCACCAACAAGAGAGTCAGTTGTATCCCCTAGTGAATACACACTCCACGTCCATAACCAGTCACAGAGAAAGAATTCGAAAGCCTGAACTCTCCTGTCCTCTGTGGTATCTCTACAGCCTAGCACAGGGCTTGTCACAGTGAGGGCTCAGTGAATATCAGGTCACACTGTGCTAGCACTGAAAATCATAAGCAGTAGGAAACGAGGGGAGGTAAACACTAATGCAGCCTAAAGCAGCTAAATATGTGGAATAGAATCTTTGTGGCCTGTTTTAAGACTGAAGTACAGAGAACAAGACAAACTTAGGACAGTGAGGCAACAGAGCAGGGCTAGTGCCCACACCTAGGGTAAAGAAATAGGACTGGGATCTCTTGAGGGAATATCCAATTCTGATAGCTGGGCCAGCTGCTATCTGAGCTTGGAGATTAAAATACATTTCTTTAATTTTTAGTAAGTAATTTTTTTGATTGGTTGTATTTCATTTTGGTTTTAAATTTTTCATCACTGTTTGGGTGAGACCAAAAAAGGATGCAGTGAGACAAATAACTTGTCTTTCTTGTTGCCTGGCCCTGGGCAGCTACCAGCTGAAATTGACCAGGGCACAGAGGTTACTGTAGAGGTCAGTTTCTCTCCTTGTAGCCAGGAAGACCCCCATATACCCAATCCATATATATGTCATACTTAGAGTCATACAGGCATGGGAAACATGAAGGATTCCAGCATACTCAGGCTGTTGCTTATTCTCTTAATAGGTTAACTTTCCATTGTTGCTCAACTTTCAGATAAACTTAGGTGTCTAGTTAATATGTTAAGCGTAAAATAAATACAAATGAAAGTTTAAAAACATGAATATATGCAAATCAAAACTTTTTTTGTACAGCTTCTCTGAAACTGACCCTTCAATAATAATAAAAAAGAAAGTAAAAAGGAACAATTTCCACTTTCAGTTCTTCCTGTTGAAATGACAGTACATGGTCTCATACATCCTTTCCATTGCATATACTGGTCTGTCTGCCTGAGATACAAGCTGTCTTCCTTCCTCTTCACTTAGCGAACCTCTTTCCATCTTATCAATGTACTTTAAAATCACCTCCCTGTGAATTCAGCTCCAACTCAGGCTGAGTTCAGTGTGTCTGTTTCTGTATTTTCATATTTATTATATAAACTTCTAGTGTAGCATTTAAAGCAAATATGAAAAATGCTCACATGAACATTTTTCCCACTAAAGTATGAACACTTACAACAGCTTCCAGGACAGAGCAGAAGTTTACAAAATACTTCTTGTTTGCAAGTGTCTTATTTTCCTTTGTGTACATCCTTTTACTATGGGCTTCGCATTTGGAACATGACAAATGTTAAGTGAATTTCTGTGGAGAGAATGAAGTATGGGTGTATCTACTCTTCTAGAACTAACTATGGGAGCCAAAGAAGACATGAATACAATAAAGGAACTTTTTGATACATATATGATAGAATATTTTATAATTCTTAGCGGACTTGATACAATGTATGCTGAGATCTCAGCAGGAGAGCTGTTTGAGAAGGGAAGAAAGCCGGAAACTATTAGGAACACGGTCTAGGTTGACTCTAAAGTTTTGATTAGAAGTCTCGATTACAATGTCCAAAGGCATGGGACCAAAATTACTTGGTTTAGGTGAACATCGGCATCCAAAAGGATCTGTTCTAACAGGTGGGCAAGGCAGCAGGAGTCAACTGGTAGTGAGACATTTAGATTCATCCTATGGTATCATCTTAATTATTATTTTTTTAATTTATGTATTTATTTATTTTATTTTTGGCTGCATTGGGTCTTCGTTGCTGCATGCTGGCTTTCGCTAGTCGCTGCCAACGGGGGCTACTCTTCGTTGCAGCGCTCGGGCTTCTCATTGCCGTGGCTTCTCTTGTTGCGGAGCATGGGCTCTAGGCGTGCCTGCTTCAGTAGTTGTGGCATGTGGGCTCAGTAGTTGTGACTCACGGCCTCTAGAGTGCAGGCTCAGCAGTTGTGGCGCATGGGCTTAGTTGCTCTGCGGCATGTGGGATCTTCCCAGACCAGGGCTCGAACCCCTGTCCCCTGCATTGGCAGGCAGATTCTTAACCACTGGGCCACCAGGGAAGTACCTTAATTATTTTTTATTCATCCAATTGAAATGAGATACCAAATCTAAAAAAGATTCAAGGAGAGGATTACAAAGCCTAGTTGGGGAGAAACAAGAACAAAAAAAGGCTGTATCAGGGTTGGCAAATGTGGAATAGGTTATAGGGAAGAGTATACCTCAGGGGAAATTTGGTTTCTGTACCAGGCCTGTTTCAATTCCTAACTTCACAGGCTAGAGTAATTGTACTGGTCAAGACTAGCTCAGGTTCATGGTCTTGAGCACCAGCTGCTGAGCCAGGCATGGAAAGAAGGGGCTAACTGCCTCGTTTTTTTATTACTCCACCCCATAGCTCTTATCTTACTTCCCATTAATACCCTACTTCCTGTTTTCTGCAAAAACAGACTTTAAGGAATCTTCTCTTTTCACATTAACTGAATACAACTTAGTTTCTTCTCCATTTTCAGGGGAAAAAATGATTTCCCAGTCCTGATATTTTCATTTCATTTCTGCCACTTGAAGCAGAAAACCACACTGGATAAAGTCCAACAATATTTGTAACTATCATTCTTGTTCATGCAATAACGTTTACACATATGTTTTTCTAGGCACTGCCTAGAACTCAGAATTAGACCTGACCCTCATTTATTGGGGAAAGATAAATACTCAGTACTAATACAACATAATAATGTAGGAATTGTAGAGGAAATATGCAGTTTGAGACATAAGCAATTAGACAGAATTTTTAAAAATTGAGTAATCTGATAGCTAAGACAATTTCTTTTAGAATTTGTGGTTGGAGTATTGACCACTGCTCTCTTTTTGTTTGGGGCAACAAATAAACAAACCTAAATGGAAAGAAGAGAAGAAGTCTCAAAAGCAAAACTTGAAGTTTCTGGCTCACTGCCTCAGTTTCTGTTTTGTGCCAGAATGTATTGACTAAAGTTTTATTATTTCGTCCAAATGTTTCCTGGACCATTTTTGTTCTTGATATATAAACCACCAAGACAGAAGGTGACAAAAATATTTAGAGCCAAGTAATTTTGGAAAATTCTGCCTCATGCAGCTTTATTATTATTTTTTCAAATATAGGTCATGTTGTGTTTCAAATATGGGTTATGTTGATTTCTCTTTATCATCTATTTCTTTTGTCTCTTACAGCAAGGGGTAGCTAGCTGCACATTGGAAAATGTGCAGTGAGTGGCCCTGGCTTCCTTTAGTTAAAGACAATCAAAACCAGCTAAGTCCTGCAAATATTTTATAAATTGTAAGTAAATTGCATGATCTTACTGATGTCTAGTACTGCGAAGGGTCTGAGATTTTACTTCACTTGCAGACTTACAATGTAGCCTCTCATAGCTGCATGGATACTGGTAGAAGACACAAACCTCCTGGGTCTGAGATAAAGGACAGTTTATTACCCTAGCAGTAACAGTGGCCAGAGTATTCACATTTTCGGATTGGTTCCCCAAGCTGCAGTTTCCACAGGGAGACATGAGAGGTCGAGATGGTGCTGTACTCACAGTGAGTTGCATTACAAGAGAGAAACTCTGCGCTTAGGGAACCTAAATCTTTTGAAATGGACAATAACCATGACTGCCGTTGTGCTCTGGAGAAGGACACCATTTCTGTCTTCCAAGGCTCTTTGCTGTTCTAGCATCCTTGGAGTTATAGTTTAGAGCAAAGGACAATCATTGCCTCACACATAAAATATGTAGAAACTCTAGACTTATCTGTGAATAATTGGATTTTAGGAGCTTTTTTGAGTCAATAATTGGTAGAGACAATATATTGGGGGAAAAGGTGATTTTAAAATTATTTATAACTACAGAAAAAAATTGCAGACATGACTATATGAGGAAGTAGTGAAAAGCAATTTAACTTAGGTTTGAAAATGTCAGGTTTTTCTAAATGTTATTTCTCAGGAGAGCAATTTAAATAACATTACTCATTTTTCAGTATGAGAAGTTATGCTCCCCAAAGAAAAATAGTTTAAATGGTCAAATCTAACATATTTTAGGCTTTCTTTTTGATGAACTGTTTATAAAAATTTTTTTATTAAGATTGTCACCCTAAATTGGCCATAAATATAGTTTACTCTAATGCTTTAAAGTTTGTCATGCTTAATGAGTGCCAATTCATGATATTCAGTTAGTCCTTTTATTTCATTTAGTAGTTTCACTGAATGTATTTACTGATTAAATGTTAAATACTCATTTCTAGGACGTTTAAAATTGAACTATTTTTTATAGAAGTATGTTGACTTGAAAATATGTTCTTATATCGAGAAGCTATTTTCTGATTACTAAAGTACAGAAGCATTTTCTCCAAGAAAACTAGACTAGAGAACCTGACTACTTTGTCCTAAATACTTACATATTTATAGTCATATAACTGCTCTTAATGAAAATGATTGTTTTAACTTTGGCTAATGCAGCACCAAAAATTAAGTATTTCATTTTTAAATCACATGGTTCAATTTCTTTTTAATATTACAATCCAATAAAATGTAGGAATCATCTCTTATCCCACAACAATGTTAAGTGAACCTAGTGAACACATAATTTAGCCTGTGTATTATTTTTTAAATAAAAATGAAACATCAACATGGAATATTAAAAAGTACTACATTTGGTCCAAATATATTTTTCTAAATTTTGAAAGTTTATACCACCTGCTCTGCATGTATCACATACATTTTTAGTTAATCTGTTTGTGTTTTATGATGTATCACCTTATAAAGTCTCTAAGAAACATTTATATAAACAATAATATAGTATTCAACTGCCCTTTGTCATTTTTTAATTAGTGCTTATGGCATATATTATAAATTTAGCAATTGAAAGTAATTTTTGTTTTTGTTGCTTAAAAACACTACTCTGTGTTTTAGGGTTATAAAAATTATTATCATTAGTTGCACAAATATTTTCATAACAGCATTAATAGAAATCAAATTAAAATTAAGAAAAAAGTATCAATACATCTGAACTCTAACAAATCAAAATATAATTCTTTTAGTTACCTTCATGTACCTATGCATATATATGTATCATTTTCCACCATAGTATATAACTCTGAACTTTCTAACTGTAATTAGTATTATACCAATTTTTTCACATGTATAATATATATTTTTTATAATAGTTATGTTGAAAGTCACATAAAATTCTGCTGAGGAACTTTTTTATTAAAGAATTAATTATTATATGATTAATTATTTCCTTATTGTTGGACACTTGTAAGTTGATTCTAAATTTTTGTTCTTATGCAGTGTTTTGAAAACCATCCAACACAGCATATTTTTTTCCTTTAGACTTTTTTTTTAGACTAAATTCCAAGAAGGAGAATTCTAAAGCACAAAAACTTAATATATGTTCATGATTCTTAGACCATATTATTAAATTATTTTCCAAAAAGATTTTTCCAATTTCTGTGTCATCAGTAAAAAGGGACGATACAAATTTCACTTCAGTCGTATACTTTTGGTGATATCATTCTTTTTATTTCTAATTTAGTATATGAAAAATAATACCTCATTTTAGTTTTAATTTGCTTTTATTTATTAGTTGATTGACTGTTTTTCAAAATTTGCTTGGTTTGTAGTATTTTATAATGTGTGAATTGTATTTCTGTGATGAATACTGTCTATGTATTTATTATAGTCATTATTATTCTCCTCAAAATTTTATATAAGCTCTTTTCAAAATATAGTAACTAACCCTTTGCTGTTTTATT
Organism: Tursiops truncatus; assembly: GCF_011762595.2. NCBI lineage: Eukaryota > Metazoa > Chordata > Mammalia > Artiodactyla > Delphinidae > Tursiops > Tursiops truncatus. Next base: position 31,917,930 of record NC_047041.1, read on the forward strand.
CAGTATAGGGTTTTTCTTTCTACCACTTTCTTTTTACTGAGTTTATTTTATTATAAACATTTAAAACTTTCTTTTCATTATGGTCTCTTCTATTTCATCAAAGTTTATTAACATAATATCTGATAAATATTAAATTCTTTTTTATTGTCCTTTTTTGCTATTTTCTTGGGTTTGTTTTTATTTAGTAAACTAAATAAAACTCATGGAAATATTTTTTCACATATAAGTTTTTTAGTTATATGGTATTATTATATGAAATGTAAGTAATATAATTATTTTTCCTTATAGCTGATTTATTATCCTCACATAATTTCTTTTTCAGAAAACTAAATTTTTTGCTGTGGTAAAATACATATAACATAAAACTTACTGTCTTTAACATTTTAAAGTGTACAGTTGAGTGGTATTAAGTACATTCATATTGTAGTGCAACCACCAAACATTCCAGAAGTCTTTTGATCTTGCAAAACTGAATTTCTGTATCCTTTAGAAAATAACTCCCATGACTCCCTCCCCTCAGTCCCTGGCAACAATCTATTTTCTTTCTTCCTTTTCTTTTTTTTTTTTTGTAATCTCCCATTTTTATCCACTCTCCAGCCTCTGGTAAATCAACATTCCACTCTCTCTAACTATGCATTCAGCTTTTTAAAATAATATGTTCCACATATAAGTGGGAACATGGATTTTGTCTTTTTGTGTCTGAATTATTTCACTTAGGATAATACCCTCAAAGTTTACCAACATTGTTGCAAATGACAAGATTCTGTTCTTTATTAAGTGTGAATACTATTCCTCTCTCTCTCTCTCTCTCTCTCTCTCTCTCTCTCTCTCTCTCTCTCTATATATATATATATATATATATATATATATGTCTTTATTCATTTGTCTGTCAATGGACATTTAGTTTGTTTCCATATTTTGGTTATTTTGAATAATGCTGTAATGAACATGGGAATGCAGATATCTATTCAAGATATTGATTTTATATTCTTTGGATATATATCCAGAAGTGGGATTGCTGGATCATACGGTTTTTCTACTTTTAATTTTTTGAGGAACCTTCATACTGAATTTCCTATGGCTGTACCAATTTTCATTCCCATCAGCAATGTACAAGAGTTCCCTTTTCTTCACATCCTTGAGAACTTTGTAAACTTCTGACTTTTTAGTAATAGCCATCCTGACAGGTGTGAGGTGATATCTTATTATGGTTTTGATTTGCCTTTCCCTGATGAGTAATGATGTTAAGCATCTTTTCATATACCTGTTGGCCATTTGTATGTTTTCTGTGGGAAAATGTCTACTCAGGTCCTTTGACCTTTTTTTTGTGTGTGTGTGGTATGCGGGCCTCTCACTGTTGTGGCCTCTCCCGTTGCAGAGCACAGGCTCTGGACGCGCAGGCTCAGTGGCAATGGCTCATGGGCCCAGCCGCTCCGCAGCATGTGGGATCTTCCCGGACCAGGGTACAAACCCGTGTCCCCTGCATCGGCAGGTGGACTCTCAACCACTGCGCCATCAGGGAAGCCCCTTTGACCATTTTTTAATCAGATTGTTTTTTCCCCTTCTATTTAGCTGTAAGAATTCCTTATATTTTTTGGATGTTATACTCTTATCAAATAGATCACTCAAATATTTTGTACCATTCTGTAGGTTGCCTTTTCATTTTGTTAACTGTTTACCATACAGAAAGTTCTTTGTTTGACATAGTCCTATTTGTTTATTTTTGCTATTGTTACCTGCTCTTTTGTTGTCAGATCTAAAGAGTTCTTGCCAAAGCAAATGTCAGGGAGCATTTCCCCTATGTGTCTTTTTAGGACTTTATTTCTCAGGTCTTATGATTAAGTCTTTAAGCATTTTGAGTTGATTTTTGTGTCATAAGATAAGGGTCCAGTTTCATTATTTGCATGTAAGACAGTAGTCCAATTTTCCCAACACCATTTATTAAAGAGACTGTTCTTCCCCCCATTATGTGTTCTTGGCGGCTTTGTCAAAAATTTCATGACTGTATACTGTGGGTTTATTTCTGGAGCCTCTGTTCTGTTCCATTGATCTATGAGTCTTTTTTTTTTTTTAATTCAAATACTATACTGTTTTTTTTTTAATTTTTTTAACATTTTTATTGGAGTATAATTATGTTACAATGTTGTGTTGGTTTCTGCTGTATAACAAAGTGAATCAGCTATGTATACATATATCCCCATATCCCCTCCCTCTTGCAACTCCCTCCCACCCTCCCTACCCCACCCCTCTAGGTGGTCACAAAGCACCAAGCTAGTCTCCCTGTGCTATGCAGCTGCTTCCCACTAGCTATCTATTTTACATTTGGTAGTGTATATATGTCAATTCTACTCTCTCACTTTGTCCCAGCATACACTTACCCTAAACTTCCCCCTCCCTGTGTCCTCAAGTCCATTCTCTACATCCGAGTCTTTATTCCTGTCTTGCCCACAGGTTCATCAGAACCCTTTTTTTTTTTTTTAGATTCCATATATGTGTTAGCATGTGGTATCTGTTTTTCTCTTTCCAACTTACTTCACTCTGTATGACAGACTCTAGGTCCATCCATCTCACTACAAATAACTGAATTTCGTTTCTTTTTATGGCTGAGTAATATTGCACTGTATATATGTGCCACATCTTCTTTATCCATTCATCTGTTGTTGGGCACTTAGATTGCTTCCATGTCCTGGCTATTGTAAATAGTGCTGCAATGAACACTGTGGAACATGCTTCTTTTTGAATTATGGTTTGCTCAGGGTATATGCCCAGTAGTGGGATTGCTGCATCATCTGGTAGTTCTATTTTAAGCTTTTTAAGGAACCTCCATACTGTTCTCCATAGTGGCTGTATCACTTTACATTCCCACCAACAGTGCAAGAGGATTCCCTTTTCTCCACACCCTCTCTAGTATTTACTGTTTGGATTCAGTGATATTGGCCTGTAGTTTTCCTTTTTATGACATCTTTGGTTTTGGTATCAGGGTGATGGTGGCCTCGTAGAGTGAGTTTGGGAGTGTTCCTCCCACTGCTATATTTTGGAAGAGTTTGAGAAGGATAGGTGTTAGCTCTTCTCTAAATGTTTGGTAGAATTTACCTGTGAAGCCATCTTGTCCTGGGCTTTTGATTCTTGGAAGATTTTAATCACAGTTTCAATTTCAGTGTTTGTGACTGATCTGTGTATATTTTCTATTTCTTCCTGGCTCAGTGTCTGAAGGTTGTGCTTTTCTAAGAATATGCCCATCTCTTCCAGGTTGTCCATTTTATTGGCATATAGTTGCTTGTAGTGGTCTCTCATGATCCTTTGTATTTCTGCACTGTCAGTTGTTACTTCTACTTTTTCATTTCTAATTCTGTTGATCTGAGTCTTCTCCCTTTTTTCCTTGATGAGTCTAGCTAATGGTTTATCAATTTTGTTTATCTTCTCAAAGAACCAGCTTTCAGTTTTATTGATCTTTGCTATTGTTTCTTTCATTTCTTTTTCATTTATATCTGATCTGATCTTTATGATTTCTTTCCTTCTGCTAACTTTGGGGTTTCTTTGTTCTTCTTTCTCTAATTGCTTTAGGTGTAAGGTTAGGTTGTTTACTTGAGATGATTCTTGTTTCTTGATGTAGGATTGTATTGCTATAAACTTCCATCTTAGAACTGCTTTTGTTGCATCCCACAGGTTTTGGTTGTCATGTTTTCATTGTCATAAATTTACCAGGACTTGATTTGTGACCAAAGGTATGACCTATCCTGGAGAATGTTCCATGAGCACTTGAGAAGAAAGTGAATTCTGTTGTTTTTGGATGGAATGTCCTATAGATATCAATTAAGTCCATCTTGTTTAATGTATCATTTAAAGTTTGTGTTTCCTTATGTATTTTCATTTCGGATTATCTGTCCATTGGTGAAAGTGGGGTGTTAAGGTCCCCTACTATGATTGTGGTACTGTTGATTTCCCCTTTTATGGCTGTTAGTATTTGCCTTATGAATTGAGGTGCTGCTATGTTGGGTGCCTAAATATTTACAGTTGCTATATCTTCTTCGTGGAATGATCCCTTGATCATTATGTAATGTCCTTCTTTGTCTCTTATAATAGCCTTTATTTTAAAGTCTATTTTGTCTGATATGAGAATTGCTACTCCAGCTTTCTTTTGATTTCCATTTGCATGGAGTATCTTTCTCCATCCCCTCACTTTCAGTCTGTATGTGCCCCTAGGTGTGAAGTGGGTCTCTTGTAGACAGTATATATATGGGTCTTGTTTCTGTATCCATTCAGCCAGTCTGTGTCTTTTGGTTGGAGCACTTAATCCATTTACATTTAAGGTAATTATCTCTATGTATATTCCTATTACCATTTTCTTAATTGTTTTGGGTTTGTTATTGTAGGTCATTTCCTTCTATTGTGTTTCCTGCCTAGAGAAGTTCCTTTAGCATTTGTTGTAAGGCTGGTTTGGTGGTGCTGAATTCTCTTAACTTTTGCGTGTCTGTAAAGGTTTTAATTTCTCCTTTAATCTGTATGAGATCGTTGCTGGGTGGAGTAATGTTCATTGTAGGTTTTTCCCTTTCATCACTTTAAATATATCCTGCCACTCTCTTCTGGCTTGCAGAGTTTCTGCTGAAAGATCAGCTGTTAACCTTATGGGGATTCCCTTGTATGTTTGTATTTATTTGTTGCTTTTCCCTTGCTGCTTTTAATTTTTTTTCTTTGTGATTAATTGTTGATAGTTTGATTAATATGTGTCTTGGCATGTTTCTCCTTGGATTTATCCTGATGGGACTCTATGCACTTCCTGGATTTGGTTGACTATTTTCTTTCCCATATTAGGGAAGTTTTCCACTATAATCTCTTCAAATATTTTCTCAGACCCTTTTTTTTTTCTCTTCTTCTTCTGGGACCCATATAATTCGAATATTGGTGCATTTAATGTTGTCCCAGAGGTCTCTGAGACTGTCCTCAAGTTTTTTCATTCTTTTTTCTTTATTCTGCTTTGCAGTAGTTATTTCCACTATTTTACCTTTATCTTATCACTTATCCATTTTTCTGCCTCAGTTGTTCTGCTATTGATACCTTCTAGAGAGTTTTTAATTTCATTTATTGTGTTGTTCATCATTGTTTGTTTGCTCTTTAATTCTTTCAGGTCCTTGTTAAACTTTTCTTGTATTTTCTCCATTCTATTTCCAATATTTTAGATCATCTTTACTATCATTACTCTGAATTCTTGTTTTTCAGGTAGATTGCCTATTTCCAATTCATTTGTTTGGTCTGGTGGGTTTTTACCTTGCTCCTTCATCTGCTGAATATTTCTCTGTCTTCTCATTTTACTTAACTTACTGTGTTTAAGGTCTCCTTTTCTCAGGCTGTAGGTTCATAGTTCCCATTGTTTTTGGTGTCTGCCCTAAGTGAGTAAGGTTGGTTCAGTGGGTTGTGTAGGCTTCCTAGTGGAGGGTACGGGTGCCTGTGTTCTGGTGGGTGGGGCTGGATCTTGTCTTTCTGGTGGGCAGGGTTGTGTCTGGTAGTGTGTTTTGGGGTGTCTGTGAACTTATTATGATTTTAGGCAGCCTCTCTGCTAATGGGTGGGGTTGTGTTCCTGTCTTGCTACTTGTTTGGCATGGGGCGTCCAACACTGGAGCTTGCTGGTTGTTGGGTGGAGTTGGGTCTCAGTGTTGACATGGAGATCTCTGGGAGAGCTTCGCCAATTGATATTATGTGGGGTCAGGAAGTCTCTGGTGGTCCAATGTCCTGAACTCAGCTCTCCCACCTCAGAGGCTCAGGCCTGACACCAGGCTGGAATACCAAGACCCTGTCAGCCACACGACTCATAAGTAAAGGGAGAAAAAAAGAAAGAAAAAAATAATAAATTAAAAAAAATTTTTAATTACTAAAAAAAATAATAATAATAACAAAAAGAGACCAACCAAACCAATAAACAAATCCACCAATGATAACAAGCGCTAAACACTAAACTAAGATAAAAATCCGAAACAAATCAGTTCCAGACAACTGTAGACAACTGTAGACAATTGTAGACCCCAAGTGTGCAATTGCTCCCAAAGTCCACTGCCTCAGTTTTGGGATGCTTTGTTGTCTGTTCAGGTATTCCACAGATGCAGCGTACATTAAGTTGATTGTGGGGATTTAATCTGCTGTTCCTGAGGCTGCATGGAGAAATTTCCCTTTCTCTTCTTTATTCTCACAGCTTCTGGAGTTCAGCTTTGGTTTTTGTCTCACCTCTGCATGTAGGTCACCCTCAGCCATCTGTTCCCATCCAGACAGGCTGGGGTTAAAGCAGCGGCTGATTAGCAGACTCTGGCTCATTAAGGCTGGGGGCGGGGAAGGAGGGGTACAGTAGTTATAATTGGAATGCAGGGTGAGCCTGTGGTGGCAGAGGCCAGCAAGATGTTGCAACAGTCTGAGGCACGCTGTGTGTTCTCCCAGGGAAGTTGTCCCTGGATCATGGGACCCTGGCAGTGGCGTGCCTCACAGGCTCCTGGAGGGGAGTGTGGATAGTGACCTGTGCTTTCACACAGGATTCTTGGTGGCTGCAGCATCAGCGTTAGCGTTTCATGCCCATCTCTGGGGTCCAAGCTGATAGCCGTGGCTTGTGTCCATCTCTGAAGCTTGTTTAGGCAGTATTCTGCCTTCTGTGGGCAGATGGGGAAGGAGTCCCCTCTCTTCACGGACCCCAAAATAATGGTCTCTTGCCTCTTAGGCAGGTCCAGACTTTTTCCTGGAGTCCTTCCTGGCTAACTGTGGTGCACTAGCACCCCTTCAGGCTGTGTTCTTGCAGCCAACCCCAGTCCTTTCCCTGGGATCTGACCTCCGAAGCTGGAGCCTCAGCTCCCAGCCCTCACCTGCCCCTGTGGGTGAGCAGACAAGCCTCTTGGGCTGGTGAATGCTGGTTGGCACTGATCCTCTGTGCAGGAATTTCTCTGCTTTGCCCTCTGCACCCCTGTTGCTGTGCTCTCCTCCATGGCTCCAAACCTTCCCTCCCCTGCCCAACCCCCATCTCTGCCAGTGAAGGGGCTTCCTAGTGTGTGGAAACTTTTCCTCCTTCACAGCCTCCTCCCAGAGGTGCAGGTCCCATCCCTATTCTTTTGTCTCTGTTTTTCTTGTTTTTGTTTTGCCCTACCCAGGTACGTGGGTATTTTCTTGCCTTTTGGGAAGTCTGAGGTCTCCTGCCAGCGTTTAGTGGATGTTCTGTAGGAGTTGTTCCACATGTAGATGTATTTTTGATGTATTTGTGGGGAAGAAGGTGATCTCTACATCTTACTCCTCCACCATCTGGAACGTCCCCCCGAAATACTATACTGTTTTGATTGCTATAGCTTTGTAATACAGTTTGAAATCAGGAAGTGTGATGTCTACAGATTTGCTCTTCTTGCTCAAGATTGCTTTGGCAACTTGGGGTCTTTCTGGATTCCACACAAATTTTAGGATTTTTTTTTATATTTCTGTGAAAAATGCTACTGGAATTTTGATAGAGATTGCACTGAATCTGTGGATTGCTTTGCTTGTATAGAGATTTTAATAATATTAATTCTCCTAATTTATGAACATGGAATGCCTTTCTATTTATTTGTGTCATCTTCAATTTCTTTTATCAACATTTCATAGTTTTCAGTGTATAGCTCTTTCACTTCCTTGGTTAAATTTATTCCTAAGTATTTTTTTATTTTTTTATGCTATTGCAAATGGACTTGATTTTTTAAATTTCTTCTTCAGATAGTTTGTTGTTACTGTATAGAAATGTAACTTATTTTTCTATATTGATTTTGTATCCTGCAACTTAACTGAATTCACTTATTAGTCCTAACAGTTTTTTAGTGGAGTATTTAGGGTTTTCTATATATAAGATTATGTTTAGCTTGACTAAGGAAAAAAGGGAAGACTCAAGCAAATAAAATCAGAAATAAAAGAGAAGACATTACAACTGATACCACAGAAATACAATGGATCATAAGATACTACTATGAATGATTATATGCCAACAAATTAGATAACTCAGAAGAAATGGATCAATTCCCAGAAACATATAACCTACCTAGTCTGAATCATGCAGAAATGGAAAATCTGAATATGCCAATAACAAGTAAGGAGATTGATCTAGTAATCAAAAATTCCCCAACAAAGAAAAGTCCAGGAGTAAATGGCTTCACTGATGAGTTCCACTGAATATTTAAAGAGTTGATAGCAACCCTTCGTGAACTCTTCAAAAAAATTGAAGGTGAAGGAACATTTCCAAGCTCACATTTTGAGGCTAAATTACCCTGATACCAAAGGCAGACAAAGCCACTGTAAGGAAAGAAAATTTGCAGGCCACTATCTTGATGAATGTTAATGCAAAAATACTCAACAAAATATTAGCAAACTGAATCAACAGCATAGCACATTAAAAAGATTATACACCATGATCAAGTGGGATTTATCCCTGAGATGCACTGATGGTTGAACATATGCAAATCAATAAATGTGATACACCACATTAACAAAATGAAGGGTAAAAATTATCAGATCATCTCAATAGAAGCAGAAAAAACATTTGACAAAATTCAACACCCATAATAAAAATTCTCAGAAAGTTAGGTATAGAAGGAATGTACCTCAACATAATAAAAACCATATATAACAAGCCCATGGTAACATCATACTCAACGGTGCAAAGCTGAAAGCTTTTCCTTTAAGATCAGGAAAAAGACAAGACTCTTGCCACTTCTATTCAGAATAGTTCTGGAAGTCCTAGCCAAAGCAATCAGGCAAGAAAAAGAAATTAAAAAGCATCCAAATTGGAAAGGAAGAAGTAAAATGGCCTCACAGAATTTAATGTAATTTCAATAAATAATTCCTTTATTTTATTATTCCTTTGATTTTGTAATATATCCTTCTTTTTTCATCAAACTGTTGAATACCCTGAGTGTATTTCTAGGCTTCACATTCTGTTCATTTTACACAGAGATTAATTTTGCATCTTACTCACTCTCTAGTCACTTCAGGAGATTAAAGCAGACGTATGTAGTATTCAGTTCCTCCTGGTAGTAGGCCTTACTCTTTATCTGAACATCACACCATCTTTTTTAAAGAAAACTAGTTTTCCTTTAATAAAAAAGTGATATTTGAGTAGGAAATAAATTAGAAAATATAGAAAGGTAATAAGGAAAACTTTAAATCTCACTGCATAAGCCCTACCCTCAGTACTACTCCCCAGAGTTATCCACTGATATTTCCTTGCATGTCCTTTCAGAAAATGTCTATACATATGCAGCCCTGTGTATATATATTCTTTTTACAAAGCAAAATCAGATTATTTCTTCATACTTTTCTACACTATGATTTTTTTTTACTCAACAGTATATGCATTTTGTAGAATCTTGCATTTTATTTTTTTTAAGATATGGATTTTTTAATAATAGTAACTTTTTAAAAAATTTATTTATTTGGTTGCACTGGGTCTTAGTTGCAGCAGACAGGCTCCTTAGTTGTGTCTCACGGGCTCCTTAGTTGTGGCTCACTGGCTCCTTAGTTGCAACATGTGGACCCCTTAGTAGCAGCAGGCAGGCTCCTTAGTTGTGGCATGCATGTGGGATCTAGTTCCCTGACCAGGGATCGAACTTGGGCCCCCTGTACTGGAAGCGTGGCGTCTTATCCACTGCACCACCAGGGAAGTCCCGAATCTTGCATTTTAGTAACTACATATAGATTTATTCCATTCTTTCTAGTAGCTGCACTGTATTCCATTGTATAGAAATAATTTCTAAAAAGTTTTTAATAGTTCTTTTATCTCAGTCTTCTTTTTATAAATAAGCATGATTGTTTATGAATGCAGCAATGGGAGGGTATGGAGTTTGCTGTCACATAAGATTGAAGTCTAATTTTGGTTAAATGGCTTGTTTTCTCCTTGGACAAAGTACTTAACCTTTTTAAATCTCACTTTCCTCATCTGTGACATTAATATAATATGTATATTTTTAGGCTGTTGGGAAGATTAAATGAGGTAGTAAATGTTTAATGCCTAGTATATAGTACATGAAGAGAAGAAAGGAGAAAACTCTATTTAGAAAGCCTACTTTGTTGAAGTTCACTTGGTTTCTGGTTGGTTTTATAGAAATCCTATTTTAGCCCCATTACTGAAACAATAGATTCAAAGTATATGGCGAGACTTCTGTGCTCTGAACAGCCTTAAGGAATCTTCAAGTCATAATTGGCATTTCCTAGAGACAGTTTACATGTGATAAGTATGTGTGAATATATTTGAATGTTGTATATTTATTGCCATAACAGTTCTGATGTTGAAATTGGTTGGTAGTCTCATTTTAGTGCCCCTTAGTTTGCTTTATAGTCATGAATATCACAAATTAATAAATAGGAGGAGAGAGGCAGCAGGCTAGGAGAATATTGCGCTTATTGAGACCAAAGAAAATATAACTGTGTAAAATATACCTGTTCCATTCTCCATGTCCCTGTGTTAGTCTTTGTCTGGCCTTTGTGCTGTCTCTTAGGACACAAGTCTGAAACACTCACAGGAAGATTACCACCTGGATGTCTTTTAGGAAAGCCTGTCTTCTATACAAGGTTTCTGGTAACTCACTGCTTTCTAAATTACAGACAGGAGAGACATTCTTAAGACTAAGCTATAACAGTAATTGATAGCCGCCTGGGGGTATGCTTGGCATAACCTGCAGGGATCATAAATTCTCCTTAGTTTGAACCAAGGAGGCTTTGGGGATTTCTAAATCAGGTACTAGAATTCTGAAAAATTTTCCTGGCAGCAGAGTTTTTTTCTCTGCCATTCATCCTGTGCACACTTTGGAGAACTTGAGCTGCTCTGTTATTTCCCATATCAAAAAAGGAAAATTTTACTCTGGTAGTTTATGAGCGCCTAGGAATCTTAGGCCTTGCCTTGCTCCTAGTATAAATATACTTTGGGGATATTGAGAACCCTGGGTATAAAAGGCCTTTGTCTCTTTCTGTGGTGTCCCTTTACCTGGGACCACAGCCTTGAGACTCTATCTTATTTTTCTTCTCTTATTTATTCATTCAACCATTTATTTATTTATCAACACTTTCCCACTCACAATTGTAACCCAGTGTATAGATACAAGTTTCTTCCTTTTTTTTTTTTGCGGTACGCAGGCCTCTTACTGTTGTGGCCTCTCCCGTTGTGGAACACAGGCTCTGGACGCGCAGGCTCAGTGGCCATGGCTCACGGGCCCAGCCGCTCCGCGGCATGTGGGATCTTCCCGGACCGGGGCACGAACCCGTGTCCCCTGCATCGGCAGGCGGACTCTCAACCACTGCACCACCAGGGAAGCCCCAAGTTTCTTCCTTTTAAGACTACATTTTAATGGGGAAACCTGACAAATACATAAGTTAAGCAAATAAAGTAATTTTAAAGAGTGGTAAATATTACTTTAGGAAAATAAAGTTGGGCAGTGGGGCATAATATGATAGGCTGTAGAGCTTCCTTAGCTAGGCTGTGCAAGGAAGTAATGTCTGAGGAGCAGAGAGCTACATGTAAATATGGGGGGAATTTCATTCCATGTAGACTAGAGAGACCCCGAAACAGGAATGGGCCTGGCATATTCCAGGAACAGCAATGGCAACAAAGCCAGTGTCCCTGGAGCAGAATAGAAAATAGGGAGAAGAGTGAGCCATATATAATCAGACTGCTAGTTACCTATTTGACTTTTTTCCTAATCTGCCTTGGGAAAGAGTTTAACACTATTTGATTGCATTGGGAAACTATTGGAGTTTGTTTGTTTGTCTTTTACCAAAACAAGTATACTGTCTGATTTTATATTTTGAGAAAATATTTGGACCTCTGTGTAAGAGGCAAGAATGGATGCAAAAGAGCAGTTATGGAGTTATTGTGGAATATCAGGGAAGTGGCGATGGAGGCTTAGACCAGGATTTTAGGAGTAGAAACATTGATATGTATTAGGTTCCAAATATATTTTGGAGGCAGAACCACTGAAAACTTTATTGATATATAGGTATGAGATGTAGGGGAAAGACAGAGATTAAGGACTACTCTAAGTTTTCTGGCCTAAGGTCGATGGTGGGACCATTTGCTGAGTTAAGGAAAATTGGGAAACAGGAAAAAATGGGATATAAGAGTACCATTTTGGTCATATTAAATTTTAAATGAGTATTAGGCATCATGAAGTGGGATCAATGGCCTCAGGGATGAGGCTAGATCTGGGTATATTGATTTGACGTTTAAAGCCAGATACTGGTTGAGCTCTTCTAAGAAGTGAGTGGAAATACAGGAGAGAAAGGGAACCAGAACAAGGACCCTGGATATTATAACATTTAGAGGTCAGGCAGAGGAGGAGGGGCTGAAAAGGAGAAGCTAGTATGATAGGAGAAGAACATGGGAATTTGGTATCTCAGGAACCTAGAGAAAATAAATCTTTTAAGAAGGTGAAATACTTGCTTGTGTCTTTGATGCCGGAACAACAAGCAGGATGAGTATAGATGAATTGACTTTGAATTTTCACAGTAGAAGTCAATAACCACCTTGGTGAAAAGTGTTCAATTCAGCAGTTAAATACAAAATCCTGATTAGAATAAGTTGAGGAGAGTATAAGGTCGAGAGGATGGAGATAATAAGTCTATTCAAAACTTTTGAAAACTTTTGCTACCTGGGGGTAACTTTTTTAAACCAAACATCCAGTGCCCTCTTCTTGCCTCTTCTTTCCCACATTAACCTGTTGAAAATACAGTAAATGCCTCCTGTTCTGACCCTAATCGGACTAGTAGTTAACAGCTTAATTGGAAGAGTGGATTGAATAAGAGAATTATGAAAAATGCATAAAGTTAAAACACATCAGGTTTGACTCACCAGTATTTTGATGCTGTGCTCTTATATTGCTAGTCATATTTCCTTCCCCAGTTTAAGTACAATGATATATAAAATACTACACAACCTTGTACCTATACAATATGTTTTGAAATTGTGACCTTTTTCATCCCTTCAGCCTTTGTGTGTACCGTGAAATAGTGTAACTCATTAGAAACGTGACCTAATTAAAAAATGTACATTTCCTATACTTTGGGAGATAAGCCTATCTAATAAAATCATCTTTTGATATCAGAACATTCTAGAAAGAATTTTTATATACAAACAAAAGACAATTTAGGAATAACACATCTGGAAAAATCCATTCAGTAAAAAATAACTGTGGTTATTGATGTTGACTTTAAGAGGAGAAAGGGAAACTAAGATATATAATATTTTTTTGAAAGTTAAAAAGTATATATCATATATAAACTTCTAAGGACAGAAAATATACCATAGTTAACTTATGTTCAGTGTTTATTACAATTTCACATGGAAGTTAGCACTCAAAACTTTTATGGGGATGATAGTGGTCCTCTCTCCATTGGAGGAAACAATTCCATTATTTAGAGGTGTCTGCATTATCCCCATGAGTAGTCATTGTTCAAAGGAAAGCTGCAGAATGGGAGGAAGAGAGATTCATATTTACGCTTTTTCATTAATATTGATATATATTAAACACTCTCCACGTCCCAGAAATTGTATGAGGGCCTGGGGAAAAAATGGTTCTTGTCCTCTTGGAACTTACATTCTACTGTGTGATGAAAATACATTGTGATAAGCACCCTACAATGTAGGTAGTGAGCACAAAGGGCTATGGAGCACAGAAGAGAAGTAGCTGCTCCTATCCTAGGGGATCAGGAAAGGCTTTCCTGATGTGTTCCTTAGTCCCCATTCCTGCTACCTTACTTTAGGTCACCATTGTCTTACACCCAACTTTTAGCCATAGTCTCCTAACTGGTCATCCTGCCTCCTGTCCCTTGCTTCTGTCCACTCTAAATCTAATTTAGAAGCTTTCAGTGTCTCCACATCACCCTTGGGATTAAGTCCAAACACAGCATTATGTCTCAAAAAGTCTTTCTTGGTTGGGATGCCATTTTCCTTCCATCCTAATCTCTAGCTATCCTGTTACACTTGACCCTCAAGTGTAACTAAACTACCTTGAGTTCCAAGGTCATGTTATGTGCATGCTCATCATCTGCCCCTTGTGCATGTACTTCCTCTTTCTAGAACATTCTCTTCTCCCTTACTGCACCTGTACCTGGCTAATTCATTCTCGTTGTTTAGGTTTCAGCTCAGATGTATTCATCCAAACCAGAAATATTAGTGTCATCCTTCTCTCTTCCCTTTATCTTGTCCTTTCCATTTAATCAATCATCAAATCCTAAAAATTCTAAGACTAAGCATCTTTGCTGTGGATTATTTAAATTTTTTTCCTACTTACTAAAAAACCCCTGCAATGTTGGTATTCTTACTCCCCTGGTGAAACTGAAGCTAAAAGGGATTAAGTTACCAATTCAGGATCACACATTTAATAGGTCACAAACCTGGGATGCAAGTCAAATTCCATCTGACTCCAAAGCCGAAATGCTCTACCACATTGCCTTTCCACTACTTTTCCAGACTAATGACCATTATGTCTTTGTTCCAAAAATGTTATTACTTTGAGATGTTTAATTTCATTTTGTTTAATTGTTTCTTTCATGGTTATATAAAGTGAGTGGCTAACAAAATTGGGCACTAGACTTTTACTTTATATTTCTAAGGGATAGAAAGTGAGCAATAATTGGAAAGTGAATGAAGCAGGTGTGTTCATTTTAAATCAAAGAAAAAGAAATTATTTAAAAAGTATTTCAGGCTGATGTCACTTCATATGTGGAATCTAACAAAGTTGAATACACAGAGGCATAGAGTAAAATGGAGGTTACCAGGGACAGGGAGCGGGGAGAAATGGGGAGATGTTGGTCAAAAGGTACAAAGTTACAGTTATGTAAGATGAACAGGCTAGACATCTCATATACAGCATGATAATTATAGTTAATAATTCTGTATTGAATATGGAAAATTTGCTAAGAGAGTAATTTCAGGTCCCTTACCCTCACAAAAAAGGTAACTATGTGAATAAATGGATATGTTAATTAGCTTGACTGTAGTAATGATTTTGCTATGTATACATATATCAAATCATCATATTGTAAACCTTCAGTATAATCAATTTTTATTAAAAAAATAAATAAATAATAATCAGGCAAAAATGTGATTATAGTTATGAATCTGCTATTAACAAATAAAAAATTTAAAAAATATTGCAAGTGAACTATAGGAAATTCTACCACCCACCCATAGATAACCATTGTTATCAAATTTTGCTGTATTTTATAAAGGTCATATTTATAACACTATACTCACATATCATACTTCTTGCTACTCACTGTTTTGGGAAATGGGAAATATTGAAATGAAAGACCCAGTCTTGAAATCAAAGCTCTTACAATATGGTAGAATTACTTTTTGACTTAAATATATTCAGATCTAAAGGATAAAAAAAGGTCTGGCAGACACTGAAGTTCCCATCTCTTGGTAAATTCACCTGAGTCCCTTGACGAGCCCACAGTCCCAAATTTGTAAAAGTAAGACTACAGTAAAGATAAAAAGTAATACAAATGAGAGTCTACTTTTAGATTGGAGAAGTGCTAATGAACCAATTGGAGGCAGGCAGCTGGCTATCACTGAGTAATCTCACGTTGACTTTGGCAAGGACAGAGCCTGTCTAGCTTAGAGAGATAGCTTCCAAATTAGCCATTATAATTTTAGAACCACAAAGGAATACAGGGGCACAGAAGTGAGAGAGGAAAGAATGTTTTCCTCAAATTTTGACATGGGAGGGGCAGAAAATTTCATGTGGAATCACTGTATCCACTTTTAATCTTTTAATAATCAGAAAAATTTTAAACAACTTTTTTTTTCTATTTATATATACATGACAAATAATCATTGCAAGCAGAGCAGAGTATTCAAGTAGTGATTAGATACATTTTTATGTCAAATGAATAGGTATGGTCTTTTTCAATTTGTTCTGTTTCAATTTCAGCCAGAGATAAGTATTTGTGAAGTGAACAACTGTCTAACCTAAGGGGAAATATGGAACGTTTGATTTTCTACTCTCTACTGAAGATTGAAATTGGTTTTATCACAGAGTTAGTCTCCAAAGATTAGTGGAATCTATGTTTATTTCTGGTACTGTTGATTTAAAATATTTCAGAATAAAGACAAAAGAACAGAAAATTCCAGGTAATGGAAGACAAGGGCCACTGCCTAGCTTCTAGTCTTCTAATATATCTTACAAACAGTAAGGAACAAGAAAGGGTAAATAAAATTTCACAGAAACCATGCCCATGGTATAACTTGAAAACAGAGAATGATCAAACTTCAAAATAACAGTAATAAGAAAAAGGAAAAAAACCTACTAAATCCTAGTGCGAGATCTCATCTTCCTGACTCTCCTCCTCTACCCTGGCTTGCTTTGGTGCAAGCAAGGACAGACCAAGAAAAACTACAGGGAAGAGAGAAGAAGAAGGCTAGTGAATACTCTCTCATTGATCTATAACTACTGTCAGAAATACTAAGCCGACCCTAAGTCTGAAAAATACTAAAAAAGTACCCTGGTAGATCAGAGCCTGAACTATAGGTAAAGGACTATAGGGAATGTATGGTTTCAAAGAGCATTCTTCAAAATGTGTACCATCTGCGGGAAAGGTAAAAATGATGTGAAAAGCCCCCTTTGGTTATTAGGTAGTGAAAGATAAAAGAAGTGAAAAAGAAGCTTCACTTCAAATTTCTGGTTATCTATTGTCTGTCCTGGAAGACAATAGATAACCAGAAATTTGGAGGATATACAATCTCATCTCCCACCACCAAAATAGCATCAATCCACTAACCTATCTGAGCTTTGAAATACTGACAGAGAGGGTGCAATTGAACTAGGAATCTTGTACAACAAAAAAAAGGAACAGAAAATAGTTCCAGTTGTCCTGCATCCTTACCAAAACATGGTATGATCATTCTCTTTAATTTTAGCCATCCTAATACATATGCAATTGTATCTTATAAAGGTTATCCTTTGCATTCCTTTAATGGCTAATAATATTGAGCATTTTTTCCTATGCTTATTTGTCATTGATATTTATTTTTTGATGATTTCAAATCTGTCAAATCTTTGCTTATTTTTAAGTGGGTTCTTTGTTTTATTGGATTCTTTCTTGCCTTTTTAATTGAATTTTTATTATTGAATTTTGAAAGTTCTTTATATATTCTGGATGCAAGTCCTTTATTAGGTAGGTAATTTGCAAGCATTTTCTCCCAGTCAGTGGCTTTCCTTTTAATTCTCTTAACATTGTCTTTCAAAAAGTGAAAGTTCTTCATCTTGATGAAGACTAGTTTACCATTTTTTTAAAATTCATATATCATTATTTTGGTGTCATATCTAAAATCCTTTGCTATTCCAGGTTGTCAAATTTATAGGCATAAGGTAGTTCATAATAGTCTCCTATTATCCTTTTAAATCTGTAGAATCTGTAATGATGTCATGTTTTTCATTCTTGACATTGATAATTTGTGTTTTCTATCTTTTTTGTTTCTAATCTGCTAGAGCTTTATAGATTGCATTGATTTCCTAAAAAAAAAAAACCCTTCTATATAATGCTGTCACTGAAGCTACACCAAACAATTTCTTATAGGCAGTCAATCCAGGTTATATCTACTCATGCTTTCATCCATTCAGCAGACATCTACTGAGAATTTACTAGGTGCATTGAGAATACATTAGGAAAAAGACCCTATACCTTTATAGAATCTACATTCTTGTGAGAGAGGCAGACAGTAAACAAGATAAATAATTAAAACATAGATGTTGTGATATGTGGTAAGATGAAAAAAAGCAGGGAATGTTAGAGATTAGGATTTTACCTTTAAATAGTAGCCAGGTAAGGCCTCAATGAGAAGGTGAAGACCTGAAGAAACTGGGGGTGTGTACTCAGATACCAGGGGCAGAGTTTCCAGGCAGAGGGTAGAAGTGCAAAAGCGCCAGCACACTTGGTACATAAAGGAAGAACAAGGAGGTCAGTGTGGCTGCAGAAAAAGGATTGAGTGGGGTTGGGTTCCAATACAGGGTGGATACGGAGAACCAATACAAAGTCAGATTGTGCTGGGCCTTCCTTATAGGTCATGGTAAGGACTCTGCTTTTGTTTTGAGACAGGGAGCCTTTGTAGGGTTTTGAGATGAGAGGTGATACAATCTAACTAACATTTTAAAAGTATTACTTTGCTATGTGGTAAGAATAGTCTTTCTTGGATGGTGGTGATTGCAAAGAGGCACGGAAGCAGGATCGAAACTATAGCAATAATCTAGACGAAAAGGCCTGGGCTAGGATGGGAGCATAACACCGGGATTTTTTTTTTCTTGAGTAACTAGAAGATTGGAGTGCCATTAACTGAGATGGGGACCAAGATAAGAGAAGCAGTTTGGGAGAAAACATCATATTGTTGAATGTTTTCCCTCAGTTTTCACCTGATTTCAGGTTATTCTGCTTAGTCTGTATCCTCAAAGCTGTTGAAAATGAAGATAAATATTCGACTTATTTAAAATAAAGAGAATCAAATTAGTATTAACTGTAATGGTCCTTAGAGATTGCTTTAAAAGCAAGAAAATAGAAGACCAGAGAGGAAAACTGATGCTTTTCTCTGAGTTGAATTGGTGGTAAACATTGGAGTGACCCAGTTGGCTCAGTGCCACAGTAACATCAATGAGTGAATTTACTCATGGATTTTATTACTACTCTGGGCTTCAGCGAAGAAATGAAGATTATAGACTCAGCCAACTCTTTGGCCTTTCCTGCTTTGACCTGGCCACAATCTATATGGGAATAAATTTAGCACCAGCTATGGAAATATCTGAGGAACAATAGTTGTTTGTTAAATTTGATCTTTATCATAAGAAAGTTCCTCTTAACAGGACCAGAAACTAATTTCCTTTAAATAACTAATTTATTTTAAGGTAATAGCATCTTGGAGTGAAAATGAGTCAACAGTTCAGGGTTATAAGAAGCTATTTAACATTGGGCAAGTTACTTTGGGCCTCAATTTTCTCATATAGAAGGTAACTATATAATTTTTTAAAATAATTTATATATATTCCCTCTTATAGAAAAATTTAAGGCAGATACGTGAAAAGTAAGAAAGTTGAAAAAGACAATTTCTAAGTGCTGTTCTGATACTTTCAGTCTGTGATCCTACTATTATTGCCTTGGTAGGTGAAGTGAAAGTGATGCAGAAATGTATCCCATACATTCAGACATTTAAGTAACTTACATTCACTAAGTGACTGATGGCAATAATAATCATAGAATAGGATGCTTAGAGAGACTGTAACCCTTGGGCAGGATTCTCAATTATAAACGTTCTAGCAGAGCAATATAATGCAGTTAATAAAAAATGGTTTGAGTTATAACTATAGAAACTGAAGCTCATTATTACCATAAAAGAAGAATTGTAAGTTAAGAATAACTTCTCTGTAGAATCGTAGACCCTTATTTTTTGTTCACGTGATACCAAAGCCTCCAGAAGTTAGTCAGCTAGGTTTGCTTTGTGTTGTATCAAAGCAATTACTTTACTGGTTTCACTGAGTTTGTTTTTTCCTTTTCCCCTTACTTTAGAGAAGTCATATAACTTTTATAGCTCAAGTTGTCTTGAAAGTCCCATTTTAACTAGAAGCTCATTGACCATGCCTCTAAAAGTTGAATATAGCTGAAAATGGAGATAGACACATTCCATCCTTGGCTCAGCATAACTAGTAGCTTTACATCTAGTACAGCTAGTTTCGCTACGTAACTTCCAGTGTAATTCAGTGTTTTGTTCTTGTGAAATTGGTTTTTAAAGATACAGACAAAAGCAGAGATGAAGTGAAGACTTGGCTGATAACCTACATCTAGAGGACTTATGGAATAAGTAGGAAAAGGGCAAGCCCCTCTCCTCTCTGAGGTGATTTGCCTTGACCTACTCCTACAGAATAACTGTAGTATTGTCACGAGCAGCAGAAGGCTGGCCAGATGCCTTGCCAGATGTCTGGCCAGATGCTGCAGCTCTGGTGAGCCCCGTGTTTCCTAGGACTCCAGGCGATCCACCACTGCCTAACCTACAGGGGCCCTTGTCAACTGTCAGGGAAGCTGGAGCCAGACAGTGAACCACAGACTCTGCTCTTCTTGTCATATCATAGGAGCCTTCCCCCAATAGTGTAACAGTGGCAATATTTCCTTTTCCTTATTCTTCCAGGTTTGTGCTAAGTACTTAATTTTTCCAAACTGATCTATATTATTTAGGGCATATAAAGATGGAAAAGCTATAGCAATAAAGTTGAGGACGTTTAACCCAAAAGCTAGGTGGTGGTGTAGCGGTCACTTGTTGGAGTTCAGGGGGAGATAGTACTAATTCAAAATGGGCACACAGAGGTTTCCAAAGTTATCAGTGATCTAATTCTTAGAGGACAGATGGGGGGCAGGGTTGGTAAATGGTGTTAATTTTATTACTAAACTTAAATCGTAGCTCTTTTCAGCATGTATGTTTCACAGTAATAAAAATAAGATTTAAAAAATGAGATACAATATCTGCAAAGCTAAGTTTACAATCTTGCTTTACTATTTGTTACTAGTATGAACTCAAGGAGTGTTCTATAGATCATAACTAGTTCTAGGTACTGTAGAGAATTCATAAACATTTTCTTAATGTATTCAGTCTTAGCTTTTTTTTTTCAGCTGTATTAAAAATATAACAACAACAGAAACAACACTTTTCCCTATGCATACCATTTCTGATCCCTACTGATCACCGAACATTTCTTCATGTGTAAAGTGGAAGTAACAAAGCCAACTTTACCAACTGCAGTGAAAATTAAATAAAATAACATCTATAAAGTGACTGACACATAATAAACCCCAGTAGTTGTCGGTTCTCATCCTCCCAGTTCTAGTCAAATTAATATAAAATATATGTTCATAAGTGTTTTTCCAATAATTGTATTTATATTATTTTGTTTTTTTTGAGAGATAATTGACATAACATTGTATTAATTTTAGCTGTACAACTTAATGATTTTACATTCGTATGTATTGCAAAATAATCACCACAATAAGTTTAGTTAACATCCATCACCACATATAGTTACAGATATTTTTTTCTTGTGATGATATTTTTTTTGCGGTACGTGGGCCTCACTGTTGTGGCCTGTCCCGTTGAGGAGCACAGGCTCCGGATGCACAGGCTCAGTGGCCATGGCTCACGGGCCCAGCCACTCCGCGGCATGTGGGATCTTCCCGGACCGGGGCACTGAACCCGTGTCCCCTGCATGGGCAGGCAGACTCTCAACCACTGCGCCACCAGGGAAGCCCGATGATGACTCTCAAGATCCACTCCCTTAGCAACTTTCAATTATCTTATAACTGGTAGTTTGTACCTTTGGCGCCCTTCACCCATTTTGACCCCACTCCCTACCCGCTGCCTCTGGCAACCACCCATCTGTTCTCTGTGTCTATGAGTTCAGGTTTTTTGTTGTTTTGTTGTGCTTTGTTTAGATGCCACATATAAGTGAGATTGTACAGTGTTTTTTTTTTTTTCTCTGTCTGACTTATTTTACTTAGCATAATGCCCTTGGTGCCCACCCATGTTTTTGCAAATAGCAGGGTTTCCTTTTTTTTTTAACAGCTGAATAATGTTTCATTGTATATATATACATCACATTTTATTTATCCATTCATCCATCTATGGATACTAAAGTTGTTCCCATGTCTTGGCTGTTGTAAATAATGTTGCAATGAACATGGGGGGACGCAGGTATCTTTTTGAAATAGTGATTTCATTTTCTTTGAATACATACCCAAATGGGATTACTGAATCATATGGTAGTTCTATTTTTAATTTTTTGAGGAACTTCCATACTGTTTTCCATAGCAGCTGCACCAATTTACATTCCTACCAACATTGCACATGTGTTTTAATTTTATTTATATAAATTTTATAAAATTTTATTTATAAAGCTAGAAAAATTATAGTAACTATATAGTGAACTTACAACTTTACTTGACACAATTGGCATGCTCAAAATCAAACTCTAGCAAGTTGCCATGTTTCATTCTCACTGAGGGTGGACAAGTATATTTGAATTTATTACAAGTAAAAATTATTTTAAAATACAGTAGAATAGTAATAAAAATTAAGACTATTTATTGAGCACTTATTATTATCAAGTAGTAAACGCTTTACATTATCTTTACCTCAATGAGAATAATAAGTACAAACTACATAAGATTGTTAAGCTTCCTTAAGACTTGCAGAGCACTTAGTATTATGCAAGGGCTATAACTGATATTTCCAAATAAAATACATACATTATTATAATCCTCCCACAAATTCTGTGAAATAGGGTCATTATTATCCTTATTTTGGAGGAAGCCAGGGAGTCAAAAAATGGGCACATCAGAACCTGAATCCATGTTGGGTTACTCAAGCATTTGTGCTTTAAACCACTGTGAATCTGAAGCATTTGATGAAAATTTACTAATTTGGTCACAGGATGAGGAAAAAAATGTGTAGCTTTACAAAGTCTGACGTTGCTGTACTAGGAATGGTATAAAGGACAAAGTTATATAGATTAGTTTTGAAAGTCATTGAGGCAACATTTACTATTTATGATGATTTCTAACACTTTGCCCTATATTTCAAAGGAACCAGCCTATTTAAAAGAGAGCATTGTGGATTATTGGAAGATCTTAGCTGTATCAAGTGAGTATATAAAAATTGGTTGATTTAGCCTTGTGACCATTCTAATATTCAGACATAAAATTATTTTATCCCACAGATTCATGAGCTAAAACCTGATGTGTTGTTAATTAGATTACATCCTTCTGGGTAGGAGAAATCCTAAATGAATACACTGTCATTTTGTAGGAAGTGAAGCAGATGTGGTTACACCTACAGAGTAGTCTGTCTACCTTCCCCTCAACTGCCTGAATAATGCAGGGACATTATGAAGAGTCACCCTTACTTGGTAAATAAAGGATACACTTTTCAAAATTTGACTCTCTGACAGCACAGGAAGCTTGTGTAGTATGGTTGTTATACATTTGATCATTGATGATAAATGATATTCTAATTGTATAGTAAAACATAAGTTCTTGATATGGAATAAAATGGGTTGGGAAACTCCTAAAAATGTGACAAAACAGAATGCTCTCCATTAATTTTTCTTTTCATCCTTTTTTCTTTCTATTACTTATTCATTCACTTGTAGATTCATAGACATTTTGTGCCTGGCTTGTGCTTGGCACTAGAAATTGAAGACGGATTTGGGTTTTAAGAGCACATGTAAGGGGGACTTCCCTGGCAGCCCAGTGGTTAAGACTTCACCTTCCAATGCAGAGGGTGAGGGTTCGATCCCTGGTTGGGGAACTAAGATCCCATATGCCTCACAGCCAAAAAACCAAAACGTAAAACAGAAGCAATATTGTACGAATTCAATAAAGACTTTAAAAATGGTCCACATCAAAAAAATCTTAAAAAAAAAAAAAAGAGCTCATGTATACGAGAAGGGTAAGGGAAATACACAATCAAGGGATGAAGATAAAAGAATAGAACATAGTTTAAGAACAGTGTGAGCAAGAATGAAGTACAGAATATTTTAAAGATTAAACAAAAAAAAAACTCAGGCAATGAAAATGGCTTGTTAGCCATGTTTACATACAGAGCAAGGAGAAAAACAAGGAACGGTCAATCTGTTATTTTAGGCACATGGTACAAATTTAAGAGATTGCATTGGGGAAAGGAAAGCCATTTAATGA
Source organism: Tursiops truncatus (assembly GCF_011762595.2). NCBI lineage: Eukaryota > Metazoa > Chordata > Mammalia > Artiodactyla > Delphinidae > Tursiops > Tursiops truncatus. The sequence goes on from NC_047041.1 coordinate 31,941,636, forward strand.
CTGCTTACCTTCCACCTTGTTTATTAAACAGAACATCTTCAAACTGGAAAGCTTTGAACAATTATAGTTAAGAAGGGTTTGAAGTCCATAAGAGATGAGGCGTCGAACTGCCTTAAGCTGAATGTCATGAGTCACCAATTTCATAGTAACCCTGCAAAGTAACTACTATTCCCCACCCCCCATCCACCCATTTAATAGCTAAGGAATCTGATGCTCAGAGAGATGATATAGCTAGTAAATGACAGAGTCCAGATTCCCAACAAAGTTCTTCTTTCTTCAAAGCAATGTTCTTCCCAGTATTTGGCATAGCTCCCCAGAGTTGCCTCAAGTCCAGATCCCTAAAGACTCAGTTCTCAGGAACCATAAATTTGTTCTTAATTTTCCTAAACTTGTGAACTTGAATTATGTAAGCTCCAAATGCCTCAGAACAAAACCCCTTGAGCTGGAGACCCAATAGTTGAGTTCTGAAGCTTGAATCTCCTAAAATGGAATCCTTAGCTGGTTGGGAGTTACCTAAATTTTCACCTTTCTGCCCTAAGGTATAAATGCTATGTGTTGAACTGAGGTCAACAATGGAACCCAGACCTCAGCTTCTAAACCCTGAGCCCTCAATTTTCAGTTAACCTGAGCCGGGAATAAGAAGTCCCTTGGGGGAGGGAACTCCTGTACATTCCCACCATAATGGACATCTTTCCATTTTCTCTAGACTACTGACTTATACAAACAAGTATGGTTCTCTTTGCCTGGAGTGTTTTTCTCCTCTTCCATCCCTTCTGCTAACTTTTCCTTCTTTCTTACAAGAAGGGAAATGTCTTCAGAAGGCTTTCCCTGACCAACAGGTTGAGTTGAAAACTCCTTGTTATTCATTTATATGGCACATCATACCTTTTCTTTAATAACATGCATCACCCTCTAATCTTCTGTTTACTTTTCTCTTTTTTCTGCCATGCCTTAAGTGTCTTTCCTTGCTGTGTCCCCCATGTGCCTAGCATAGTGCCTGGAAGTGCAAATATTTGAACTGATGAGTGAGTGATCTGTTAAGATACTGATGGTGGATGTGAGGTGCGATAGTGGTATCTAAAATTGTGCTGAATCAGCAGCAAAGAAAGGCATTCCATAATTTTGTTTTCTAAATAAATTAAACTATGTGCTGCATCCTTTAGTCATCTTTCTCTATAGTTGTACTCTCTTATACATTCCAGGTGCATATAGACTTAAACCCACATTATGAGTGGTTGGATCTAGCCCTGGAGGTAGAGATTGAGAGCATGTTCCAGATCTATTATTGCAGTCTAGCACTGTTATCTCCAGCAGTCAGCAGCTTCAGCCTGTGCTGAACACACAATCTAAACAATTCTGAATGTTTCTATATCACATTACCCATTTTCTCATCCTCAGAATCAGAGTTGTTCCTCCTAAGCCTAAATTGGATGGATGATTCTTGGTTAAAGGCTCATTTTTTAAAATAATGGACTGCCTGAAATTGAATGTGGGTATCTTTCCTGACAGATAGATTATAGAGGGAAAATTAAGCTCAGAAAGGTGAGAACTGATGATGCATCAGTGACTCATAATAAAAGATTAAACACATCATTTTCTCTATGCATATGTTTTCGTCAGTGATTTCTGAAGGATATAATCATGGCAAAGTCAAATTCACCTAGAGAGTATGTGTTGGGTGTTGTTGGCTTCGCTCTCATGGTCCACTCTCCACCCTTTGCACACTCTCCTCTGCCTGGCAGGTTGGCATCAATGCAGACTGTGTAGACGGTATCAGTGGGCTCCTTTGTCCCCAGCCCTTGGGTTGGGTACAGCCCATGGGAGAGCCCCTCCATCATATCAGAGGGCAGGAGAGTGAGGTCAGGGTATCAATTCCACTGGCTCTCTCCTGGTGAGTTGGCTGTTACCCTCAACCAAAGGTCAGAAATGCTGTCAAGTGGCCCTTGCCTTACAGTTACCCTGTTTAACTGCTTGTAACTTCTTCTTCCTTTTGCCCCTTCAGGCTGAAGCCTACACTGTCCTAGACCGGGTACTGTAGGGCACCATGCTGGATTTCACAAACTTCTGCCAACACATTCCTAGAGTCTCTTCATTAAAGTTGTCAGATTGCCTAATTTAGGTATTTTGTCTTTTTTCTGCCTGGAATCTGTCTTATACAGAAGTTATTGTTGAACAGGATAATATGCTTGTATAATACACAGGACTATGATGGCTGTTGATAATAGAAGCAAAAGGTTTAAACCTGTTTCTTTGATGAGATAATTGGGGTATATCTTGCTTGTATTAGACATAAACTTTTTTATATTTCCAAGAGTACTCTGTCAAAATAGATCAAAATAAATGCATGTGCCCAGAGATCTACAAAAGAGCATTTCAAAGAAGGATGACATGACACATGAAATAAACCACAAGCTGAAGGCTGAAAAGAAACAATGACATTTCAGACTTAGTTGTTTTACAAAAAGTAAAGTTTCTATAACTGTTCCATTATTTACTCATGTTTTCATTTTCTCATATAGTTTGGTTTCTACTTTGTACAAGTGAGATGCCAACTGGTGATAAAAATAAACAAACAAAAATATATAACATGCACAAGACATTTTTCAGTCACACTTTTGCTGGTTCCCAACTGAAAGCGACAGACAGTTCAGGTTTCTATCATTTTGCTTCTCAAAGTAATAAGGCAGTGTTGTTATGTAGTGTGACTGATCAAATAGAACGTTAGTATTTGATGAAATGAGGGGAGTCCATGGGGAAAATCGAAGCTAACTGAATCGAAATAAAGAACTGTTACTTTGAAAAATATCTGGAGGTTAAAGGGATTTGGTAATGCATTGTGAAGATGGGTGTGAAGGTGGGTGGTTATGCTCTATGCGCAGTGTCAAGGATAGACAGAGCAATAGAGGTGAGAGAATATTAGTTTTACCTTTAAGGACAAGAAAATCTCCACTTCTGGATCAAAGACAAGTCACAAGGATGCCATTTAAAAAATATGCCTTTCAATTTTCTTCATTCGCTATTGAGCTTGATGCTTATTTGAAATGAATGCAAACTATTATATGTACTCCAGGACACATTGTGGTTAAACCTTCATGTTGTGTTCCTTTTTTTTTTTTTTTTGTAGGGTTGTATGTCGTTGTGATTTGCTATTGGCTTAATAGAGGGCAAACAGGCTTTGTTTTTTTTTTTTTTTTTTTTTGCGGTATGTGGGCCTCTCACTGTTGTGGCCTTTCCCGTTGCAGAGCACAGGCTCCGGACGCGCAGGCTCAGAGGCCATGGCTCACGGGCCCAGCCGCTCCGTGGCATGTGGGATTTTCCCAGACCGGGGCATGAACCCGTGTCCCTTGCATTGGCAGGCGGACTCTCAACCACTGTGCCACCAGGGAAGCCCAGTCTTTGATTTTTATTCCTTTGACAAGAGGGACTCATGCATTTGAAGTTATGTACAGAGCACTTGCAGTGTGCCTTTCTACTAAGTGCTGGGAATCCAGTGGTGAATAAGACAAAGTAGTCCTTGCTCTCGTGGGAAAAAGGAAAACCACTCTGATTGTGTATTGCTCCCTCAACCCCAGAGGAAGGACCAGGAATGTGTGGCTAGAGATTAAGTAGAGTAAAAACAATCTCATTGTTATAAAATTAGAATAAAATTACTTTTATCATTTATCCTCCTAAAGTAGTATGCAAAATTGCTAGTTGTGTTTGTTGTTAATCTCTAAATATCTACGTCTAATTTTTCCCATGGATAATTGTGCATGTAATTTTTCCCATGGATAATTGTGCATGTAATAAAATATACATTCTAGAATTTTCTTAATTTTCACCTTCCTAGGATACATCTAAAAGTCTACTCCTGTGGCTCTTCCATGCTGCCTGGAATAGTTACATGCCATTTATGTTTCAACACTTCTGCTTTAGTAGAATTGTGCTTTATTTAAATATTTCAAGGATTTTTGAAGCAAAAAATAAAAGTGAAGCTGGATACTTAATATAGAGCTTAGTTTGTATAGGAGCAGTTCTATTTGATAAAAGTGCATCATATTTGAACAGGATGTAGAGGAAATTACTGCACATGCTCTGGCCTCAAGCACACAGTCCATTTGACTCAAAAGCTAATTCACATTGCTGGCACTTTCAGTAGAGATGGATTATTCCACCTCTCACTATCTGGGGCAACAGGCACTATTCTGCCAGCAAAAAGAATAAGGAAAATGAGGTATGTAAAAACTTGTTTTCATGACCTAATCAATATTTGAGTACCATGGGGGCAGTGGCTAGATACATTCTTCCTAGAACTGGTATTTATGTACTGTGATAAAGCAAATTACAAAAATACAGTCATGAATATGTAGGTTACTGAACATTCAGCCATGCTAAATATAACTAAAAGGATGAAGAAAACAATCTTAATAAATATTTTTCTTAAATAGAAGAGCCCACTTTGCAAAAGTGTGCCCTTTAACTGGAACGAAAATGTGTCTTTTGTTGACATAGTGCTTTGGGCTATTGTTCCTCTTTCTAGTAGACAATTTTTCTAGGTTACACTTGCAATTAATGTACAATTCTATAATATAGCCTTATAAAATCCATTCTATAATCTGGCAACATCTAGTATCTTTCTTGAAAGGCTTCAAATGTTTGTCATTTAAAAAGCTGTTTTACACATTTTGCTTTTGAGTTTCAACAAGGATTAAGCAGCACCACTTATGACAAAATACTATACATGAAGCCTTTTGTTGCTTCTTTAGACTGCAGTTGGGAATGATAAGGAGACAGTAATGGATGCATTTTGTCAACGTGCAAGCACTTTCCCTTTATCTCACTACCCATGCAAGGAGTACTGCCTTCATTGTACATTTAAGAGTTTTCTTCCTAAAACAATCTTAAACACCTCTGTAAACATTCTTTATCTGGCTTTCTCATTGACAGAGTGCTAAAGAGATGATGATGATCCAGGCCTTTTAATAAAAACATATCTGAAATTTATGTAACTGCAAATGATTAAAATTTGTGATAGAGACAGGAAAAGATTTGAAACTGAAGAAAACATTTTCCCTGGAAATGTCTTTCCTGTTCTTCAAAAGGATGGAAGTTATAGGTATGAAAGCATAATAGTTTAGAAGGAAATAGGATATATCCTTAGGATTAGTGCCTTGCCAGTATAGAACTTGCCATTATTCAAATTAATAACATTAAAATCATAAATCATTATTTTAAAAGTTTAGAATTAAAAAATGTCACAACTCAGTCTTATTCTACCTCAATGTAAATTTAGAGGTGTTATATGAACAAATAAAACTTTGGAAACTAGGTTAAAAATTGAGATATGAGGGGCTTCCTTGGTGGCGCAGTGGTTGAGAGTCCGCCTGCTGATGCAGGGGACACGGGTTCGTGCCCCAGTCCGGGAGGATCCCTCATGCCATGGAGCGGCTGGGCCCATGAGCCATGGCCACTGAGCCTGCGCGTCCGGAACCTGTGCTCCACAACTGGAGAGGCCACAACAGTGAGAGGCCCGTGTACCAAAAAAAAAAAAAAAAAAAAAAAACAACAAAAAAAAATTGAAATATGAGTAAAGTTGCTAATCATAATTTTTCTTTCTATAAAAAGACAAAAACCACTTATATCAATTACCATCACAGTCCTTGGCTTTTCGTGGGTTTTCTAATTGAATGACAGCTGAAAAATTATAAAGTCAGGGTCCTTCTTCTTCATATAAACGCATATTCCTATGTCTGTAAAAATGATGAAATCCAAATTTAAGTGCTTTCCACATTCATAATTTCAATTGACCCTAGAAGTAATCCTGTAAATTAGGCTGGTATAATTATTTCTCTCAATCTTACGGGGAAAAAAAGAACAAAAAAGAGGCTTGATCCTTCGTCTTTTGGTATTTGGCATTATTTTGTGTCCTTTTTTTTTAGTTACACAAAAACCTTTCTTGTGCTACCAGTACTTTCATCTCACTTTTATAAATCCCCTGATCCTAGCTCTTTTCTCCTTTAATTTTACAGGTTTTCATTTTCAAAGCATTAACCATGTTCAACAGATACGTCCCCTCCCTCTAATCTTTGAACTTCCTCTTGTCTACAACAGGAAGTATGGAAAGTAATTTATACAGAAGACAAGAGAGGAAGTGAAAGGCTAACGAGGTTATTAGAAGTCAGAAAAGTGACTGAAAAAGGGAAGAAGGTTCAGAATTTCAGAAGGAAATGATGGATGGTTGCTCATGCAACAAATCTTGGTGACTTCTTATCTCTTTCACTTCATCCATCCTGTTAACTCAGAAATAATGCTGCTCTTCTAGAAACTCGCTTCTATGTCAAGAGTCACCTTTTGCCAAAATCAACATTAGACGCTGGCTGATTCTTGTAGGAGAAAATTACATGCTCTTTGTAAAGACATTAGAAATAATATTTATTTTTTTAAATGGAAAAGAATATCTCCTAAGGATCACTAGTTATTTGAGGAAAAACTTTTTTTTTTTTGCAATACACGGGCCTCTCACTGTTGTGGCCTCTCCCGTTGCAGAGCACAGGCTCCGGACGCGCAGGCTCAGAGGCCATGGCTCACGGGCTCAGCCGCTCCACGGCAGGTGGGATCTTCCCAGACTGGGGCACGAACCCGTGTCCCCTGCATCGGCAGGCGGACTCTCAACCACTGCGCCACCAGGGAAGCCCTGAGGAATAACTTTAATATAAAGTATTAAACAAACATAAAAATATAAAATATAAAAACAAACATAAGAAAAGTGACTTAGGAATAAATTCTCTGAAGTGTTCTGATCTGTGTTAGAGTTTTTATCACTGATGTCCCCAGAATTAGATAAGATACTGTGTCTTTGAAAGCAGAAAAGATCTTATAAACAGAAACATTTGAAGAATAAAAGATGTTCTTAAAAATTAAAAATGTAATAGCAGAAAAAAATTTTCAAAAGATATTAGAGGATAAAGTTGAAGAAATATTTCAGAGTACAATGCAAAAAGATAAACCATTGGAAAATAGAAGAGAAAAGATAAAAAAGTAAAAGGATATTCCAGAATGTCCAACATCCAAAACAAAGGAGTTCCAGAAACAAGGAACACTGTAAGCAAGAATCAAAACTATCAGAGAAATAAATCAAAAATATTCTTCAGAAAAGAAGGACATGTTTTTCCACATTAAAAGTTTTACTGAGTGCCTAGAACTATAGAGGTAAAGAGATTCCCTTCAATAACAAAGATCAAGTAACTGTAGGGCACCAGAGAGAAAGAGAATTTCTAGAATCATACTCCTTGATAACAACTAACAAAAACTAGAATCTAACAGAACCAGACTTTCAAAATTATTGTCATCCTAGAATTCTCTACCCAGCCAAGCTACCAATCAAGTTTGGAGGTAAGACAAAGTCATTTTTAGACATGCAACATTTCAAGAAATTTATTTCCTATGCCTGCTTTCTCAGTCAGCTCCTGGAGGATGTACTCCATCCTCCAGGGAGTAAACTAAAAAAGAGGAAGATCTGGGATACAGACAGTAAGGAACCCAACACAAGAGCAAAGCAAACAGAATCCTTGGAATGATGCTAAAAGGAAGATTCAAAGACAACAAATATTCACCAACTGGTGATAGCAACTGGTCCAGATGAGCAGATCAGAAGGTGACAGGGAGATTCTTCAAGAAGCTAAAATTGAAAAAAAACACATAGTATGTTGAATGTATTAAAAGAAGATTTATACTGAAGGAGATTAATTTTGTTGAATTTCATAAATACGTAGAACATTAAGCATATGAATACAGAAAGATGATTTTTAAAGACTGGGTTGCAGGACACAGGGAAGCTGTACCAGAAAAGACACCACAGTATAGTATATACTACTTGTCATAGCTATAGCTAGCACCTGCATTGTCATAATGTAAATAGCTACCTAACAAAAGTTATGATATAACTATACTGGAATGATAAGGGACCATGAAGCATGTGTGTGTGTGTGTGTGTGTGTGTGTGTGTGTGTATGAGAGAGAGAGAGAGAAGGATGTGAAGGTAAGGTGGGAGATTGTGAAAGTGAACTAAATACTCAACTTTCATAATGGGAAGTCTGTAGATAATACCAAATCTGAAAAAGCAAGAAATAGCAATGTTATGAAGTTATATGGATGTAAGGATTTAAATTATAAAATAACCAGCTAAAATAGTTGAAATGTATTTCCTCTGGGGATCAGGATATGGAGAAGGTGAAGAATAAGGGACTGCTGTTTTTTGTAACAAGCTTTTAGAGTCTGTAAACACGCACATGCATAACTTGGGTACAATTTAAAATGGAATCGGAAACAAAACAATAGCTATAGAAAGCAAAATAGATATATAAATCATTCTCTTATTACTTAATAAAAGCTATGGACACATTATCTAAAGATCTATCTTAAAAATTACTAGTATTATAGCATATGTTTGGCTATGGCCCTTAATGTCATTTTTAAAAAATTTACGTAGTTGTCAGTAAAACATCAGCCTGGTTAGTTTTGAAGAGGCCATGGCTGGCTAAAGGGTTCACTGCTGATCGAAAGTCTATGAAAAAGTTTTGTGAATATGGCAGCAGACTCTTGAAGCTCCTTGGAGAGCCACAATCTATTTCTAAGTTGCTGACATTTTGCTAACTTCTTTGGGCATCACACTGCCATTGTCAACATTGCCTGGAGCTTTGGTATAAAGATGCATAAGGGTTAGTATGGAAAGAAAATTAGTTTCTCTTAGCCTGGCCACATCGGAGGGGAAGATGGCTTATGGGGTCTTTGGATCTATTTAAATTCTCTTTATATGGGGAAGTTTGTGACAGTCTTTGAAGAGGGATGGCTTTTAGAACATTTATAAAGAGAAGAAGCATCTATGACGTTAATCATCAATCACACCTTTCTTCTTCTTTTCAGGCTCCCCTTTAACCTGGCTCTTCTGTATTCTGCAGGAACTTGTCCTTTTTGGGTTTCCAGTTAGTGATAGTGACAAAGCTTCAGCCCTTCAAACTCAAAAACACCTTAAGACATAAAGTTATGAATCACTAGGGAAAAAAATCCTCATTGTAGCATTTCGATCAGAGGAGGAATCACTGTTTCTTATCACAGAACGAAAGCTGACATTGAAGGCTGGCCTCCTCTTTGACCACGGTCTCCATCACAGACTCATTCCTTCCCACTTACCACCTGGATCACAACTTTCTCAAGTTACCAGTGATTTTCAGAACAATGCCTACCAGAGTCCAATCCATTAATTGTCCTTGTTAATGAAACCTACGCTGTGGCAGTTGATCCCTCTGCTGGAGAAAGCTCTCTACCTATACCTGACCTCATCACACTCTCCCCAAACACACTGTCACCTGACTCCTGCTATCCTTCCATTTTCAGCATGTCACTTTCTCCCAGAAGGTAGGTTAGATGCCCCTGCTATAAGTTTATCATGACAATTAAACAGCTGATAACAAGGTAATGTGCTAATTGCCCATTTCTCCCTTTGAACTACAAGATTTTTAAGGACAGAAAGGTTTCTTTTTTTTTTTTTTTTACCATTGCTTTTTTCCAGACCTTATATAATGCCTGGCCCTGGCATAGGAGGGACTCAATAAATATATGTTGACTTGAATGGATTTGCTATTTTCCTACTTATTTTTTATATTTTTACACTCTATGTCATAACGGTGACATTTTGGGTCTTTCTTATATCTATAATATCTGCGATTGAAAAACACACATTAATCTCTGTGTGCATGGCACAGAGAGACTATGGGAATTGCCAGAATCTCCACCCCAAATTAAAATGTCAAAATCTGCAAAGTGCTTGGCTTTCTAAAAAGAGGACTTCTTGGAATCCATTAACAAATAAATGCATCTTCATTTGTATTATAGCTGGTCTAGAGATGATGAGACAACATCTAATATACTTGAGGATTGCATTAGATGAATGGTAGGTCATTTTACACACTAAGATGCTCTTAATATGATTTGTTCACAATCTTTCTATTTTATTACAGCCGGGGCACCGACAATAGACTGACCCACCGGCGGCAGACAGTTCTCCGTGAGAAGGGGAGAAGGTTAGCTAACCGAGGACCAGCATACATGTTTAATGATCACTCAACAAACCTGTCTATTGAGGAGGAACGCTTTTTAGATGCAGCTGAATATGGCAACATCCCAGTGGTAAGGAAGATGTTAGAAGAATGCCTCTCACTCAATGTTAACTGTGTGGATTACATGGGCCAGAATGCCCTGCAGCTGGCGGTGGCCAATGAACATCTGGAAATTACAGAACTTCTTCTCAAGAAAGAAAATCTGTCTCGTGTTGGGGATGCCTTACTTTTAGCTATTAGTAAAGGTTATGTTCGGATTGTGGAAGCCATTCTCAGTCATCCAGCTTTTGCTGAAGGCAAGCGGTTAGCAACCAGCCCCAGTCAGTCTGAACTCCAGCAAGATGATTTTTATGCCTATGATGAAGACGGAACACGGTTCTCCCATGATGTGACTCCAATCGTTCTGGCCGCCCACTGCCAGGAATATGAAATTGTGCACACCCTCTTGCGGAAGGGTGCTCGGATTGAACGGCCTCATGACTATTTCTGCAAGTGCAGCGAATGCAACCAGAAACAGAAGCATGACTCCTTCAGCCATTCCAGATCTAGAATTAATGCCTACAAAGGCCTGGCAAGCCCAGCTTACCTGTCATTGTCTAGTGAAGATCCAGTCATGACAGCTTTAGAGCTTAGCAATGAGCTGGCAGTGCTGGCCAACATTGAGAAAGAGTTCAAGGTAGGTCTTTAAGAGTCGAAGTCAAGGTATATTTACAAGCTTCCACTAGGTACTCACACCCTGTTAGGTATCGTAGACAGTAGGCAATTTTACATGTTTTTTTTTGCCAACAAGATCATTATTATATAGAGTAAAAGTAGTGATCACTGCCATTTGGAGATGATCTACTATACACTAGACATTTTGCATTTATTATGTCTAATTCTTATCACAACCTTGAGAAGATCTTAGTTCCTTTTCAGATGCAGAAATGGAGGCATAGAAAGGTTAAGTAAGGCCCAAGATCCACAACTGGTAAAATGACAGAGCTGGGATCAGAATCCATGGATGCTGATCTCTAAAACCCAGATTCTGTCTCCTGTAAAACACTGTTTCTATATTCAGAGCATGGTGATAGCTGCTGTTGAGGTCAGAAAGATGAATATGATAAAGGAAGTTGTAGTTTGACTTGAGAGACAGATGCATGCATGCATAAATATGGTATAAAGAGAAATGAAACTACTAGGTAGGGCTATAAGCTGTGTGCTATAGCGGTTCAGAGAAAGCAGTATTTAATTCACATTAGGTGTCGGGGAAGTTACATGTAAAATGGTGTTTCAGCTGTATATGGCAGAATGAGTAGCATTTTGGAAGGCAGAGAATGAGGGAGAAGATATTTTAGGCCAAAGTAACATCCAAAACAAAAGCTTGTAGATATGGAAGAAGTAGTCGCTTCGAGGGAAGTTTGAGCAGTCTCTGAATAAAAGGTAAGTGGAGAGATACCATATCAGATGCTGCCATTTTCCCCATGGTTTGTGCTACATCTGGAAAGGGTGAAAGTTCAGATTCCTAGTCTAAGGTCACACACCTACACACATACACCTTTAAATTCCCTCCACAGGTTATCTGACCTGTCTTACAGTGTTCATCACGTTCTGCTGTACATTACTGTTATTTAGGGTGAGGTTTTCTCCATTACTCAGCTATACACTGCTTGGAATCAGGCCTGATTCATCAAATACAGTATTACACAAAGATAAATATTGGTTTTATTTTCTCTGTTCTCTATGCTATGAGAAAGCATGTCTCTACATTCCACACTTTGGGGGTCTCTCCTGTTTCTTGCAGTTTCTTGGTGCCTCTGTCATTGAAGGAACACTGTTAAACCCAGCATGGTATGTCATGTGTCCATCTATCCTTGGGTCCTATCCATCCAGGCAGGGAGGGGGAGGTAAATGGTGACTGGAACCTTTCAATGGCCCCCAGGGTGGAGGATGCTGCTTTTCCTTTAGCTACCTGGCAGCTGAGGGTACAGGACAAGCAAATGATCGCTTACAATCCTGTCTCAGTCTTTCCTACTTCTCACTTTACTCCCATGACTCAGTGAGTCAGAGAGCTATGCAATCTTCAATTAGAGAAGTTTCTTCAAAATCTGATTAATATTATTTTAAAATTTGTATTTAATTTTTTTGAAATTTCACTGCTTAGGTTTCAACATCTCTGTTTCTGCAATTGTATCTTTGTTTACACACTTTTCTAGACCACAGAAGAATATTACATTCTTAATTCATTCGTTCACTTGCTTACATCTTTTGAGCCCATGTTTGTACCAAATATTGTACTGGGGAGAGTTGAGAAGGGAGGATGGAGATGTAGCACGAACACAAAGACAATTCAGTCAGTAATCCTGCCCTCAATTAGTTTGTAATCTAATAGGAGAGGAAAGACCTGTGTGTAGGAACTATAATATAAGGCATGACCTTGTAGAGTGAGGGGGCGGGCAGGTGGGCCAAAGGTGAGAAGAATCACATCTAACCAGAATGTGAATTTTTCACTGTCCCTAAATGCATTGCATAATGTAAGAGCCCCTTTAGGATTAAGAGGATTTAAGGATCTGGACGTTCCTTTATTTGTTCACCACACATTGTTTCTGCTCAGGTGGTGCAAGGTACATGGATCAGGCACTTTCCCTCCATTCATACTTTCTCTGTGTAGTTCCACTCTCTTTAGCAGCTACCTAGAGCCTCTACTCAGGCTTACTGTCTGCTTAATGCCCTGCCTCTGTGAAGGTTTGAAGGCAAAGAAAAAACAAATCTCTCTGAAAACACATATCTCTTTAATAGTATTTTATCCCTAATATCTTTTAAAAATCCTTCGCAAATATTACATTAGTTTACTGTTAAAAGAGGATAGCAGTTCAGAAAAATGTTTTTAAAAGTATATCCTAGAACTCGACAATCAGCAGTTTTTCTAATTAGAAATTTGACTCCAAAAGTTCTTGTATTACACAAGGAGAAAGGCCAGTTCTTGACTTTTTTTAAAAAGTCTTTGGCAAATACAAAATAAAAAAGCACAAGGTTTTCTTTCTCACCAGACAGAACACTCTAAAACAAATATTTCATTCTCCAGCCTAGTTGGGTCCACAGAGGCAAGAACAGCCTCATACGAGGATGAGCTGCCATTGCCTTTGTGTGTAAACTCAGGGAAAACACATCCTCCATCCACCACCATCCACGGTGTTGTGATGCTAAACCTTTTCCCAGCAGCCCAGCCTCAGTTTACAACAGGATGGGACCTGACAGGGCTAAAGAGATTGGTGTCTCTGGTGAGATTTCTTGCTAAGTCTGCTGCTCTACTCTTCAAAAGTAACTTCTCTTTTCTTACTTTAAAAGGATACAGTTGATCCTTGAACAAAATGGGTTTGAAGAGTGCGGGTTCACTTATATGTGGATTATTTTCACTAAATATAGACTACAGTACTACACAATCCCAGGTTGGTTGAATCCATGAATGTGGAACTGTGGATACCGAGGGTCAACTGGAGAGTTACATGCAGGTTTTCAACTGCGCAGAGGATGGGTGCTCCTAACCTCTGCTTTGTTCAGAGTATATGGTCATGTTAGAAAATAATAATATAAAAATGAAGAAAAGTTTAAAAATCATTTCTATTTTGCCACCAAGAAATAAACACTGATGCTGCAAACACGCCAGCACATATCCTTCTATTTGTATTTTTAGTAGTCAAGTCCCTTAGAGTCTCAGGGAACAAAGATTGCAGAGTCTGGACCACCTGAGGCCTGGGATGCCTCACAGGGACCTGAGAGATTGTACTGGCCACAGGCAATCCTTTCTGCTCATGGTCTTCAAATTCTTTTGCTTCTTTTTCACCTGAAAGACATTTGAAAAATTCTGTGCTCATGTGCACATTTTAAAATTGGCATCTAAATATTTTTATTTTTAAGTTTAAATATTTTTAAAAGATATAATTTCTGCATAGTGTAAATATTGACATTTAAAAATAGAACTCTTAGTGCTTCTTCAGATGTATCTAGGGGCCTTTAAGTGCTGTGATTTTGTTTTTTTTTTTTTTTTTTTTGCGGTACGCGGGCCTCTCGCTGCTGTGGCCTCTCCCGTTGCGGAGCACAGGCTCCGGACGCGCAGGCTCAGCGGCCATGGCTCACGGGCCCAGCCGCTCCGCGGCATGTGGGATCTTCCCGGACTGGGGCACGAACCCGTGTCCCCTGCATCGGCAGGCGGACTCTCAACCACTGCGCCACCCGGGAAGCCCAAGTGCTGTGATTTTATGCATAACATCACCTATTTTAAAAATAAGTAAACAACCTCCTTTTTAACATTCAGAATAGCTACATCTTTCCTTTGCTCCTTGAGCTTGTATTTTCAGTCCAATTTCCTCCACAAATATGATTCCTGATGTAATAGCTTTTTATTGTGTAAAGTCCTTTATAGATCACCCAATTACATATATATTATATATATATGATATATATTATATAACACATATTAGCAGTATATTTGATCAAAACTACATAAGTTGAATATAATTTTTCAAAATAACAAATATGTACAAATTTTGAAAAGTAAATTTTAAATATATGACACAGGTCTTATTGGAAATGAATTTTTAATGGGATTAATCATGTCCATACTTTTATTATGTATTTAGTGAAAGAAAAAGTTATAGCCTGCTAAAATAACTTGATTTGTCAGCTATCATATTACTTTAGTTTTTGTTAATAGGATATATAAATTAATAAAATTAAATATAAATTATTTTATGTAATAAAATTAAAAGAGCTGACTGTAGTTGGAATAACTATTTCTTGATGTGATTTGATAACTGCCTTACTGAATTATCCACAATGAATCTGAAAAAAATCACATAAAAGTTTTATCCATGTGTTTTAGCCAATATCCTATGAAAATTTTGAGTCCTGGAAACCATTCCAAATCACATTAAAAGGAATCATCCTCCTAACGTTTTCTGCCTTGCCCATTTGAGATGTCTTTCCTTTAAGCTAATAATACATCCAAAAGCTGAGTATTAATAATTTAAAAGAATCACATTTAAGTACATGAAGTGATTTTTGTATTCAGTATTTCCTACTGATACCTTCTTTGCCATCCTCTTATTCAAGAAGGATGCATTCTTTGACAGTTGTTGAAGAATGAAGAGGCAAAGTACATTAAGCAAAAATTATCATTGTTCCTATCACTACACTGCACCATACATCTAAATTTAGAACATCCCAACATGAACCAGCATGTTGTATTTCTATCATTAAACTTCATCTTCAACAGGAATGTGTATTAGGGCAGGAAAATACAGGAAGCCCCTCAGGTCTATGGTACTTGGGTTAATTATTAAAGGGGAATTCTCCATTGTTTGCTACATGGGTGAGTGAGAGTGGGGAATTATTTTGTTAAAGGGGTGAAAGATCTATTTTCAAGGAAATCAGTTTTAGGAAAGTTGAAGATCTGGAAATGTATTCCCTTAAAACTATCAGTGTTCTCTGGCCGCTTGGAAAGTCTTCACATATCTCTGTTTGGGGCTTCCCTGGTGGCGCAGTGGTTGAGAGTCCGCCTGCCAATGCAGGCGACACGGGTTCGTGCCCCGGTCCGGGAAGATCCCACATGCCGCAGAGCGGCTGGGCCCGTGAGCCATGGCCACTGAGCCTGTGCGTCCGGAGCCTGTGCTCCGCAACAGGAGAGGCCACAACAGTGAGGGGCCTGCGTACCGCAAAAAAACAAACAAACAACAAAAACAAAAAAACATATCTCTGTTTGAAGGCAACTAATCTATTTTATGAGAGTTAGAGAATGAGAACTTTCACAAAGATTTTGTAAACTCCAATATATAGCTTCTTTAAGCTCCTCCTAAATTCTCCTTTTCCATAATTAACCCATAGTCCTTTAACAAAAGAGGCCAGAGTGGTTGCTACTGAATTCCTCAGGCAATTGTAGTCTTGCACCTTGAATCTTCTAAACCGAACAAATTGCACTCATTACCCGTATCATCAGGTCTGGAGCTGGCTCCGTGTGGGGGTGACAACCAGAGCACAGCAGAGAAATCTAACAATTAGATGGAACCACAGGAATAAGAAGAAAACCCATAGGTCTGAGGGATTTCAGGTCTTCAAAGTGAATGAGGGAGAAACCAGATTTAAAAGTTTTCACCCATTCAAGTTTAATTTTTATACTGAATTTTTTTTTAATAAATTTATTTGTTTATTTATTTTTGGCTGTGTTGGGTCTTCGTTGCTGTGCGCGGGCTTCCTCTAGTTGCGGCGAGCAGGGGCTACTCTTTGTTGCGGTGCACGGGCTTCTCATTGCAGAGGCTTCTTTTGTAGAGCACGGGCTCTAGGCGTGTGGGTTTCAGTAGTTGTAGCTCGTGGGTTCAGTAGTTGTGGCTCACGGGCTCTAGAGTGCAGGCAAGTGGTTGTGGCGCACGGACTTAGTTGCTCCGCGGCATGTGGGATCTTCCCGAGACAGGGCTTGAACCCGTGTCCTCTGCATTGGCAGGCGGATTCTCAACCATTGCGCCACCAGGGGAGCCCTGTACTGAATTTTTATAAATAAGTTTTTGCTTTGGTAGCAAGAGACCTCAGCCACCTTAAACTTAAAACTGGGGCTAAACCTAATTTTGGCAACAAACACCAAATCGATTAAAAAAACACACACAGAATTTTGACTGTTTTTGATCCTGGTGAAGCAGAGCATAACTCCTGGTTTTTCTCCTTGACTCAAGACTAAGAATTATCATAAAGACAAGGAGATCAGTACCAGGGGTGCTTTTTCAGCAAATTCATTCTCCCAAATTCAGAACTTCCTTTTAGTATATCAATATGTACCTATGACTTATGTCTCTAAACCCTTTTTTGAATATATTTATATTTTAGGTTGTTTGTGGTAATAAAAAGGATTTCCTTTAATTACCCTAAAATTACCCCCTCTATACATCAGAGTTTGCCCTCTTCCCTGTCATTCTAGATAAGTAACTTTTCTGAAGCTTTTCCAGATCCTTCATGTCTTCCTGCGGGGTGTGTATCTAAACAGGCACATGGCCCTCCAGATGCCTCTGCCACTGACTTTGAGGAAAGGGAAGACACTCTGCTGTGTCCATTTTTAAACTGTTGCTATGTTCTGGCGTTCAAAATGTTCAAAAATTCCTGGCATTTTTGAAAAAGAAATACCCTCTAAGAAACTGACTGAGTTGAAAAGCAGTTTTTGTTAGCAGAAAGGCAGTGTGACTGTTATCAGACCTTAGCAGGGTGACAAAGGTGTCACTTGCATGCTAAATAGCCTACAGAAGCACAGGGCAGGGATCCAGACCAAAGGGGAAGGAGGAAATGGACCATTGTTGAGCTTCATGAATCATTCTAAGTGATTTACACTCTAACTTTATGATATAGCAGCGTTTAAGTTCTCCATAATTAGGAGAAATTATCAAAAGGCCAGAAAATAAAGTAGCCTTTCAAGATCATAGTTGTTAAGTAGCAGAGCAAAAATTCAAACACAGGTATGTTTTATACCCAGTCATGCTCCTTTCTTTATATGACACAACAAAAGTTTTGGTTACCTGCTGTGTGCCACCCACTGTGCTGGAAACTCAAAGGTGAGTAAGATACAGTCTTTGTTCTGAAGGATATTTGATTCTATTCAAGAGAGACAGATACATGAACAAATGCAGTTAAGTGTATGAGTCTGTTTGTTCTTGCCTTTGAATTTCCGATCAGTTAAATAGATGGGCAGGAAAAATCCATTCTGGCAAAATTTTAGATCTAAGGCAAGTCAACAGTTAGGGATGGAAGTTACGTGCAACAGTGTATACCCTGAGAGACCTCAGCCCCTGAAGCACCTGTTTACCTTCATTGCTGCTCTTCAATCTTCCTGGCTTCAATGGGACCTGAGAATTTCTATGCGAAGGAAAGGATAAAACCTGTTTATCAAACACTCTATTAAGTTAAATAAGTATCCACTGCTGTGGCAAAGATCAAAATAAAAGCAAATAGCGTCTGACAAACCTAGGAAAATGTCTGTCTTCAATTCTTGTTTGAAAATGTATCTCATCTCTTTTTACTTTTTCTTTAGAGTAGTGTCTGATTACCTTTTTTGTCCCTCACAACCCCACATATTAGGTGCTGTAAAAATGCTTGTTAATCATCCTCACATCAGCTGTGACAGGGTTCAATGATCAATGTGCCATTGAGTGACAATTATTCTGAAAAGTCTTAAGAGTTACTTATGGTCCCAAGAAGCAGGACTGGTTAACTCGATCACTAGATAGATAATGATACTCTGTACTTTCTTTACTCTTTAGGAACATAATCTCATTTTACCAAACTCCCATCTTAGTAAGACTGCTGTATCTATCACAGCACTAGTTGCTGATTGCTTGCTGAACATTTGTAGAATATTTGTTGAAAGAATGAATGAATGAATAATCATTTTATTTTCAGTACATTCAAGTGATACCCAATGTTGATGAAAATAATCCGTAAACAATCTACAATAGGAATAGAAAAGAGTTTTATTTGAGGACTATATCCTGGAAGACAGCCTCTCAGATAACTCTGAGGAACTGACCTGAAAAAGCATGGTTTTCAGCACAGTTTTATATCTTGTCAGAACAAAGAACATTAAACAAGTCAGGGATATGTTCCTTCAAGGTTTGAAAAAACAAAACAAAACAGATTAACATGTACACAGCAAGTCAGTATGGCCTTGGCACCTGGAAAGGGAGTCTTATCATCGAAGGAGAACCAGCATTGGCCTCCCAGGAAGAGAGGCATTTAATCGTTACTTTTAACATGGATATTCTTTACTTCTGGTCAATGCGCCCTTTACTTAATAATTAAAGCAGGTGTAAAATGTATGTTTGACAGGCCACAAACAGGCAATTTTAGTTGGCATAAAATTCAAGTTAACTCATGTATAAGCTAGAATGACTTACCCATACCTCAGTATGTGGAAATATCTTTTACCCCCAGGAATCCCATAATGGCTTTATTATTTTTTAGCACAATTTTGTGCCTAGGTACTGAGACTACTTGGATATTGTTTATGAAATGATGAAAACAACAACAATAACAATTGCCATTGATTCATCCCAACCCTGGGCCTGGAAGTGGCATTTGTTATCTCATATAATCTTCATAGTAACCCTAGGAAGTAGGTACTTACATTACCCCTGTTTTACACATGAGAATTTTGAGGCTTTAAGGGATTAAGTAATTTGCCCAAAGTCATGCAGCTAGTAAGTGTTTGCACCTAGTTTCAAATCCAGGTCTGCTCTTCTCCAAAGCCCACAGGGATGATTAGTGAGAATTAAGGCATGCATTTTCCCCCACTCTCTTGATTTCTATAAAGCAAATGTTATTCTATGTATAGATCCAGACATTAAAATTACACACCATAACATATCTTCTACTATGTAAAATCCAACTAAGATGACCCTTTGACAGGGTGCTTTTAACAGGGTATTTCATGTCTATTAATCTCTAAACTCTGTTCTATTAACCCACTATCAGTCATCTCTTTATAACTCAAAGGTTAATAGGCAAGCACCCACTTCTAATTTATTAATGTATGGTGTGGGTGTGTGAGCCAAAGGCCGAATTAAATCAACCGTCAGCTTCACTTTTTCAAAAAACCAAAATCACAGTGCTGTGTCTGGCTAATGAACTGCCAACATCTCATTTTAAGTGAGTTTACATTTCAATTTGAGAAAACTTAAAATATGAAAATATTTGTAAATGGATTCCCAAGGTAAAAAAAACATGCAATTCTAAAAGCAGTCTTATTCTTTATTTTATTTTTTAATTGTTGGTTTTTGTTTTGTTTTGTTTTTGCTTGGAATATGTCTTGAGAATTAGCAGTGAATTGGAAACAATTTTTTAAGTCAAGATATGAAACAGCACAGAGCTCCTGTACTTTACTTTTTCAGTCCATGTGGTTTCTACTAAAAATGTTACTCTACACTTGAAGGGTCATACCCTCCTTTGAAATATCTAATTTCACCTGAGCTTTTTTGGAATTCGAGAGAGTACTGGTTTTGAGTCTTACATTTTTATCTCCAAAAGGACTAAAGATACATCTAGAATTGAGCACTATAAACAAGAAAGCCTAGATGCATTAAACTCCATAGGTACTTACAAATGTCAAGAAATGGCCTGTTTTCAGATCTTGCCTTTGATGATATAAATAAAATAATTATGTTTTATCAGATGCTTGCTATGTGCTTTGCAATGTGTGATTTCTTTAACAATTACTCTCACTAAACCTTAGTTTTCTCATCTGTAAAATGAAAATAATAATAACACCTACCTCATAGAGTGATTTGAAGCTACCTAAGATCACATGGCTAAAAAACAGAAGAGCTGGGATTTGATTACAGGTATATCTAACCTTAAAAGCCCAAGCTCCTAACCACTATAATATGGAATAGTGGGCATGGACAGCATATGTATTGATGCTTCCACACCTCAAAGTTCTTCCCCATGACCTTAATTGACTATTTCATGACAGGGGTAGAGCTGTTTCCTTGTGACCTTATTTATACTATCTGACCAGATACCTGTTTAGAAGTAGTTTGAGCCATTCTCAGTTAAGACAGAATTTGTTTTATTAATTTTCTTTTATAGAATCTGTTTGAACCTACAGTTAGCAAAGTGAAACTTGGCATGATTTACGGGGAGGAGCCCAGGAAGGTGCTTTGCAAATACCCAGGTTGAAGCTGTTTTCCATTTAGCCGCTCCGCAAATATTACCTATTGATTCACATCCAGAGCCTCTTATATTCCTCCAACATCTTTCTCTCTTGATCCCTGCAAGGAATCTTTTTTTTTTTTAACATCTTTATTGGAGTATAATTGCTTTACAATGTTGTGTTAGTTTCTGCTGTACAACAAAGTAAATCAGCTATACATACATATATCCCCATATCCTCTCCTGCTGGAGACTCCCTACCACCCTCCCTATCCCATCACTCTAGGTCGTCACAAAACACCGAGCTGATCTCCCTGTGCTAAGCAGCAGCTTACCCCGAACCGTCCATTTTACTTTTGGTAGTGTATATATGTCAATATTACTCTCTCACTTCATCCCAGCTTCCCCTTCCCCCTGACCGTGTTCTCAAGTCTGTTCTCTACGTCTGTGTCTTTATTCCTGCCCTGCCACTAGTTTCATCAGTACCGTTTTTTTTAAGATTCCATATATACGCATTAACATATGGTATTTGTTTTTCTTTTTCTGACTTACTTCACTCTGTATGACAGACTCTAGGTCCACCCACCTCATTACAAATAACTCAATTTTGTTTCTTTTTATGGCTGAGTAATATTCCGTTGTATATATGTGTCACATCTTCTTTATCCATTCATTTGTCAATGGACACTTAGGTTGTTTCCATGTCCTGGCTATTGTAAATAGTGCTGCAGTGAACATTGTGGTACATGACACTTTTTAAATTATGGTTTTCTCAGGGTATATGCCCAGTAGTGGGATTGCTGGGTCATATGTTAGTTCTATTTTTAGTTTCTTAAGGAACCTCCATACGGTTCCCATAGTGGCTGTATCAATTTACATTCCCACCAACAGTGCAAGAGGGTTCCCTTTTCTCCACACCCTCTCCAGCATTTATTGTTTCCAGATTTTTTGATGATGGCCATTCTGACTGGTGTGAGGTGATACCTCATTGTAGTTTTGATTTGCATTTCTCTAATGATTAGTGATGTTGAGCATCATTTCATGCGTTTGTTGTCCATCTGTATGTCTTCTTTGGAGAAATGTCTATTTAGGTTTTCTGCCTATTTTTGGATTGGGTTGTGTGTTTTTTTGATATTGAACTGCATGAGCTGCTTGTATATTTTGAAGATTAATCCTTTGTCAGTTACTTCATTTGAAAGTATTTTCTCGCATTCTGAGGGTTGTCTTTTCATCTTGTTTATGGTTTCCTTTGCTGTGCAATAGCTTTTAGGTTTCATTAGGTCCCATTTGTTTATTTTTGGTTTTATTTCCATTACTCTAGGAAGTGCATCAAACAGGATCTTGCTGTGATTTATGTCATAGAGTGTTATGCCTATGTTTTTCTCTAAGAGTTTTATAGTGTCTTGCCTTACATTTAGGTCTTTAATCCATTTTGAGTTTATTTTTGTGTATGGTGTTAGGAAGTGTTCTAATTTCATTCTTTTACATGTAGCTGTCCAGTTTTCCCAGCATCACTTATTGAAGAGGCTGTCTTTTCTCCATTGTTTATTCTTGCCTCCTTTGTCAAAGGTAAGGTGACCATAAGTGCATGGGTTTATCTATGGGCTTTCTATCCTGTTCCATTGATCTATATTTCTGTTTTGGTGACAGTACCATAATGTCTTGATTACTGTAGCTTTGTAGTATAGTCTGAAGTCAGGGAGCCTGATTCCTCCAGCTCCATTTTTCTTTCTCAAGATTGCTTTGGCTCTTCAGGGTCTTTTCTGTTTCCATACAAATTTAAAAATTTCTTGTTGTAGTTCTGTGAAAAATGCCATTGGTAGTTTGATAGGGATTGTATTGAATTTGTTGATTGCTTTGGGTAGTATAGTCATTTTCACAATGTTGACTCTTCCAATCCAAGAACATGGTATATCTCTCCATCTGTTTGTATCATCTTTGATTTCTTTCATCAGTGTCTTATAGTTTTCTGCATACAGGTCTTTTGCCTCCTTAGGTAGGTTCATTCCTAGATATTTTAATTTTTTTGTTGCTGCAATGGTAAATGGGAGTGTTTCCTTAATTTCTCTTTCTGATTTTTTTGTTGTTAGTGTATAGGTATGCAAGAGATTTCTGTGCATTAATTTTGTATCCTGCTACTTTAACAAATTCATTGATTAGCTCTAGTAGTTTTCTGATAGCATCTTCAGGATTCTCTATGTATAGTATCATGTCATCTGCAAACAGTGACAGTTTTACTTCTTTTCTGATTTGGATTCCTTTTATTTCTTTTTCTTCTCTGATTGCTGTGGCTAAAGCTTCCAAAACTATGTTGAATAATAGCAGTGATAGTGGGCACCCTTGTCTTGTTCCTGATCTTAGTGGAAATGGTTTCAGTTTTTCACCATTGAGAATGATGTTGGCTGTGGGTTTAATGTGTCATTTAAAACTTGTGTTTCCTTGGGCTTCCCTGGTGGCACAGTGGTTGAGAGTCCGCCTGCTGATGCAGGAGACATGGGTTCGTGCCCCAGTCCGGGAAGATCCCACATGCCACAGAGCGGCTGCGCCCGTGAGCCATGGCCGCTGGGCCTGCGCGTCTGGAGCCTGTGCTCCGCAACGGGAGAGGCCACAACAGTGAGAGGCCCGCGTACAGCAAAAAGAAAAAAAAACAAAATAAAAAAAACTTGTGTTTCCTTATTTATTTTCATTTGGGTTGATCTGTCTGTTGGTGTAAGTGGGATGTTAAAGTCCACTACTATTATTGTCTTACTGTTGATTTCCCCTTTTATGGTTGTTAGCATTTCCCTTATGTATTGAGGTGCTCCTATGTTGGATGAATAAATATTTACAATTGTTATATCTTCTTCTTGGATTGATCTCTCGATCATTATGTAGTGTCCTTCCTTGTCTCTTAAAATAGTCTTTATTTTAGAGTCAGTTTTTCTGATATGAATCTTGCTACTCCAACTTGCTTTTGATTTCCATTTGCAAGGAATATCTTTTTCCATCCCCTCACTTTCAGTCTGTATGTGTCTCTAGATCTGAAGTGGGTCTCTTGTAGACTGCATATATGCAGGTCTTGTTTTTGTATCCATTCAGCCAGTCTGTGTCTTTTGGTTGGAGCCTTTAATCCATTTACATTTAAGGTAATATTTGATATGTATGTTTCTATTACCATTTTCTTAATTGTTTTGAGTTTGTTTTTATAGGTCTTTTTCTTGTCTTTTATTTCCTTCCTAGAGAAGTTCTTTTAGCATTTGTTGTAAAGCTGGTTTGGTGGTGCTGAATTCTCTTAACTTTTGCTTGTCTGTGAAGCTCTTGATTTCTGTGTCAAATCTGAATGAGATCCTTGCTGGGTAGAGTAATTTTTGTTGTAGTTTTTTCCCCTTCATCACTTTAAATATATCTTGCCACTCCCTTCTGGCTTGCAGAGTTTCTGCTGAAAGATCAGCTGTTAACCTTATGGGGATTCCCTTGTATGTTATTTCTTGCTTTTCCCTTGCTGCTTTTAATATTTTTTCTTTGTGTTTAATTTTTGTTAGTTTGATCAATATGAGTCTTGGCATGTTCCTCCTTGGGTTTATCCTGTATGAGACTCTCTGCACTTCCTGAACTTGAGTGACTATTTCCTTTCCCATGTTAGGTAAGTTTTCAACTAAAATCTCTTCAAATATTTTCTCAGACCCTTTCTTTTTCTCTTTTTCTGGGATGCCTATAATTTGAATGTTGGTTCACTTAACGTTGTCCCAGAAGTCTCTGAGACTGTCCTCCATTCTTTTCATTCCATTTCTTTATTCTGCTCTGCGGCAGTTATTTCCACCATTCTATCTTACAGCTCATTTATCCGTTCTCCTGCCTCAGTTATGCTATTGATTCCTTCTAGAGTATTTTTAATTTTAGCTATTGTGTTGTTCATTACTGTTTGTTTGCTCTTTAGTTCTTCTAGGTCCTTGTTAAACATTTCTTGTATTTTCTCTATTCTATTTCCAAGATCATCTTTACTATCATTACTCTGAGTTCTTTTTCAGGTAGTTTGCCGATTTCTTCTTCATTTTTTTGATCTTGTGGGTTTTTATCTTGCTCCTTTGCCTGCAAGATATTTCTCTGTCTTCTCATTTTGTCTGATTTACAGTATTTGAGGTCTCCTTTCCCTAGGCTTCAGGTTCATAGTTCCTCTTCCTGCTTTTCTCTTCCCGCAGTGGAGAGGTTGGTCCAGTGGCTTGTGTAGGCTTCCTGATGGGAGGGACTGGTACCTGTGTTCTGGTGGGTGGAGCTGAGTCCTTCCCTCTGCTGAGCAGGGCTATGTCAGGTGGTGTGTTTTGGGGTGTCTGTGACTTTAGTATGACTTTAGGTAGTCTGTGTGCTGATGGGTGGGTTTGTGTTCCTGTCTTTTTTGTTGTTTTGTGTGAAGCATACAGCTCTGGGAACTGCTGGCATTTGGGTGGAACAAGGTCTTGGATTCAGATAGAGGCCTCCGTGAGAGCTCTTGGCAATTAATCTTCCCTGGGGCCAGGAATTCTCTAGTGGTCCAGCTTCCTGGAGTCACTGCTCCCACCCCAAAGCCTCAGACCCAACTTCCAGTCGAGGAACCAAGACTCCGCAAGTCACTCATTCCCACAATAAAGGGGATTTAAAAAAAGAAAGACTAACAAAACCCCAGACAAATGGTAAAAAGTAAAATCAAACAAAAACAGCAAGGAAACACACACACATACAAAAGAAATAAAAATAGAACCAAATAAAACAAAAAACAAAGAACAACCAGACAAATAGAGGAACTCAAAGGTGAAATCAAACAATTAGGATCAAAACTAACAAAACCACAAAACCAAAGCAGTGTGCCAACTGAAGAATAAAGTAAGGAAACAGAACCGATAAAAAGGATTAAAAAAATAATAATAAAATAAAAGGGAAAAAACACAAGACAACAGAAAAGCAAAGTAGAAATGGAAATATTTTTAAAATAAATAATATATTAAGGAAAAAGAAGAGGAATAAAAATAAGGGAAAAGAACACAGAACAACAGGAAAGCAAAGTAAAAATAGAAATATATATTTAAGAAAGTTATAAAACATGAAGATCCCAAAAGACTAAATTAAAAAAAATAAAACTAAAACAATAATAACAAACAAACAAAAAAAGAAAGAAAAAGAACCAAACAAAAAAGCCAGAACCAACAACAGAATGAATGAAAACATGATAAAATTCTTAGTAATAATTATGTTTCCCTGGGGTCTCCACTGTAAGTGTCCTTGCATATGCAGTGAGACACAGCCCACTTCTGCCTCTCCAAGAGGCCCTCCTCTGCCTCTGGGCTGGTCTCTGGACTTGCTGGGGGCCCTGTGGGAACCACTCAGACTCTGATTGGGCCCAATTCCTGTGTGTGCTTGCCCCCAAAGTCCACAGCTGCCAGAGCTAGACTGTTTTCATTTGTGGGAACACTCATAGTCTACTCAGATATTCCATAGACACAGGGTCTACCTAGCTGATCACGGGGATTTAATCTGCAGCTTGAACAGCTGATGGAAAGATTTTTGATCTTCTTCCTTAGTCACCCTGTTCCTGAGGTTCAGCTTTGGTTTTATCCCCACCTCTCTCCTGTGGTCCACCCACAGGAGTCTGGTCCTGAGGCTGCCTTGGAGCTCTTGGGTCTTCCCCTGTGAGGACGGGGTGCAGAGGTGGTATGGCTGCTTGGATCACAGGACCCCTGGTGGCACCAAATGCACAGGGAAGCTGGTGGCCATGGGCACAAGAGATATGGCCCAAGTGAGGGCCTTTTCTGGTGCTCAGCATAAGGCATGTGAGGGCCAGCCGTGAGAAGGCTTCTTTTATTGGTGCCGGTGTGTGGGGAGAGAGAGGTTACAGTAGCGGCTCCTCCCCCTGCAATAGCGCCCTGTTTCCATGGCAGTCCAGTCTTCCTCCATAGGCATTCCCTGCTGCAGATTTCCTCCCTTCCGTCCCCTCAGTTTGTCTCCCCACAGCCAACAGCAGTTCTCACTCCAGGTCTATTCTCCAATCCCCACAGTCCAGCTCCCAGCCCCCTTGAACACCTGTGAACACACATCCCAGTCTGGGGCACATAGGGCTGTGGTACAGACCACCTGTATATTTCTCACTCTGTCCCACCTGCCGTAGATCGGCCACTTCACCCTCTTCTGACAGCCTCAAATGCTTTTCCCTTCTGTCCCAATTGATTTCCCTGTTGGAGTGGGGGTTTCCCTGAATTCGGGAATCTCTCCTCTGCTTTAGCTCCCTTGCCCCGAGGTGCATGTCCCATCCCACTTCCTCTCCTCCTCCTTCTCCCTCCTTTTTTTCATCCTACCCAGTTATTCAGGGATCTTTATAGTCCCTTCTGGTGTTGAAGGTCTTCTGCTAGTGTTCAGCTGGTATTCTGTGAGAATTGTTGCATCTGTAGATGTATTCCTGATGCATCATGGGGAGAGATGAACTGCATGTCCTCCTACTCCTCTGCTATCTTAACTCCCCCTGCAAGGAATCTTTTTATCCTACAACACAATGGTGGCTTCAAGATGGAGGAGACAACTAATTCTGAACCTACAAAGCTGGCTTTAAG
Source organism: Tursiops truncatus (assembly GCF_011762595.2). Lineage (NCBI taxonomy): Eukaryota > Metazoa > Chordata > Mammalia > Artiodactyla > Delphinidae > Tursiops > Tursiops truncatus. Next base: position 31,968,943 of record NC_047041.1, read on the forward strand.
AGTAAACTCTGCCATGGAGGCAGTGACCTCAAGGGACCTTAGTTTTGTTTTGTTTTGTTTTGTTTTGTTTTGTTTTTCGGTACGTGGGCCTCTCACTGTTGTGGCCTCTCCTGTTGTGGAGCACAGGCTCCGGACGTGCAGGCTCAGCGGCCATGGATCATGGGCCCAGCCACTCCGCGACATGTGGGATCTTCCCGGACCGGGGCACGAACCCGTGTCCCCTGCATGGGCAGGCGGACTCTCAACCACTGCGCCACCAGGGAAGCCCGGGACCTTAGTTTTTTGATGTGTAAAATGGGACTAGTATTTCCCTGGCTTGCCTCCCAGTTCTTCATAGATCAAAATAGAGAAGCATTCTACAAAAAGACAAAGTGGCATAATTCTTACAGGCAAAGGGTTTAGAGCAAAACAGGGTTACGTTTAAAGCCTCATTTTGATACTTGGTGACTGCATGATCTTGAACATATTATTTAACCTAAGTGATCAAGGCAACTGTGAAGATTAAATGATATGATCCACTTGGAATGCAACAAGTTCTAGCTAATAGGTTTTCTTTATTAACATTGGGTTATAAATGGCCTTATTTCAATGTAAGAGAATAAAGAGGAAGGAAATATCAAAGACCTGAATGAAGATATGAATGCATGGTGTATGTAAGTTCAAAATGAGTTTTTGGTGTTTAAATAAGATCTGTACTCTCTAAATCCTCCCAAAATACCATTAGTTCATCAGCAGTAAATTACAGTGAAAGCATTTTCATTAAATTTCCTTTTCTCCAAAGAAGAATCTCAATTTGCAGACTTTATATTAGATCTTGTCTTTTGACCCTGTGTTTGGTACATAAAATTCCTCGGTAACAATTTAGTAAATAGATAAGTGATATATGTTTGCTTTTGTCTAGCAAATATATATTACGTGCCTAGCTGATGAAGTTATGAACATAAGAGATATATGTATGCAAAATAGTATGAGCATGCCGTGGGAAATGTTGCTTACTTTATATTTCTCCTGAATCAGCAGATGAGTTTGGCACAGTGCAGTACTTTTTGATAACTTTGGTTATGTTTTAGACAAATTTCCTCTTTCAGAATATAAAGAAAATCTTTATTGTGCTAAGATATTTCAGAGATCGCTCAGCAGAACAGCAATTGAAGATGTTAAAAGAATAGTAAACCTAAAAATAGAGTTTTTTTCCTCTACAGACCATCAAATCACTGATAAATTCTGCAGCATAACATAGTAAAATTTGCTACTTCTACATTATTGTTTTTTGCTTTGCTTTGTCTTTCCTAGAATGACTACAAAAAACTGTCAATGCAGTGCAAAGATTTTGTTGTTGGACTCCTCGATCTGTGCAGAAATACCGAAGAAGTAGAGGCCATTCTGAATGGGGATGTTGAAATACACCACAGTGGTGGAGATCACGGTCGTCCAAATCTCAGCCGTTTAAAACTTGCCATTAAATATGACGTAAAAAAAGTAAGGTCAGGCCTGAAGCCCCTTTTACATTATTTCAGTTTTTATTTGTGCTAAATCAGGATGAAGGGTTGGCATAATTAGATTGAGCTGGTTTTTTCTAATTAATTGCACTAGGTAGGTTCTCTAACAATTCTAAGTGCCTGGTTGTGAGGCATTTAACCTACACTAATGCCAGTCTTTAAAACCTAGACTTGTTTATGCAGTGATTGACACTTTCTTTTACTTAACTAATGATACAAAAATGACTTTGTGTGTTCAAACTACAAGGCATTTGTTATAGGATAGGAACATCATTATTTAAGACCCAACTCGGTTTTCCCATTTGTTAATATATTCCAATTCCAGACCAATGCCTTCTATTCCTTCTTTAGAGCATTTGAATCTCCTTCATCTTTATTTGTGGAGTATTTTTATTTCTGTCTTCATGTGGTGCCCCCTATCCTTGACTGCTTTCTTAGGTTATGTAAGATATCTTAAAAAAAAACAGTTTTTAAAGGTAGGTTTTCTAATAAAAGTAACACAGACTTATGGTAAGCTTTCAAACAATATAGACATGCCCTCTTTCTGTCTTCTCAATTCTTAATGGAGAGTGGTTAATCAATATTATATTTCTCTCCATAAATTTATACCTTGGACATCTTCACATATCAGTAAATAAACATCCACTTAATCTTTTCAAAGGCTGCATATCGTTATGTTTATTTATATTGTTATGTTCATTTAGTCAGTTTACTATTTAAGGGTGTTTATTATTTTCCTTATTTTTTTTGTTATTTCAAAACATTTGCTAAATTTCCCTTCAAAAAATGTACACCAGTTTACACATGTCAACAGTATGTGAGAGGGATTATTTCTTCCACTCATAATGGGTATTATTATTTTTTTATTTTTTTAAAATAGATCTTTATTGGAGTATAATTGCTTCACAATACTGTGTTAGTTTCTGTTGCACAACAAAGCGAATCAGCCATATGCATACACATGTCCCCATATCCCCTCCCTCTTGAGCCTCCCGCCCATCCTCCCTATCCCACCCCTCTAGGTCATCGCAAAGCACTGAGCCGATCTCCCTGTGCTACATAATGGGTATTATTAAACCCTACCATTCTGAGAAGACAAACATTGTATCTTGATTTAATTATCTTCCAGGTTAACCATCCTTAAGAAACATTTTTAGTTCCTTTATATAACCTGTCCTTTGTCTAATTTTTAATATTCTTTACCAATTGTTATTTTGAGTTGTTGCTTTTTGTATATTAAATAATGCAGCTCTCTGTCATATATAGGGTTCATTTGTAAGCAATAAATATGTAAGAATAAAAAATTCTGAAAAATTAAGAGTGAAATTTAATTATAAAGTTTTCTTAATTGAAAGAGTTTATGGTGCAGGAATAAAAAGAAATATCAGTAGAATAGAATAGGCAGTCCAGAAAAAGACCCATATGCAAATGGGAGCCTAGTATAAAATAAGTTTAGCATTTTAGGTCAGTGCAGAAAAGGTCGTATACTTTAAAAAAAAAGTATTCAGACATCTGATCTAGCAGGATCTTTATATCACTCCTTCTAGATGGAAAAAACATATAATCATAAAAGTCCTTTTGTAAAATATTGATGAATCATTTTCCAATATTAAATTTCCAAAATTTGTTTGTGCTTTGAAAGAAAACCCATTAGTCATAAAGCAAAAGTTGGAATCTTTGAATTTATGTAATACATATTAGAACCCCGTGCCATCTTGCTTAATACCTGCCTGCTAGATATTTTACATTTGTTCTTTAATTCTAACAATATTTTTCATGGGCAAGAACAGAACATAATATTAGAATGCAAGAAAAGAGTTTATGCTGAATCTTTAAGCAAGCTGTTAAATGTTTTGTCACTCCCCTGCTAGTTTGTAGCTCATCCAAACTGTCAACAGCAGCTTCTGTCCATATGGTATGAGAACCTTTCCGGTTTGCGGCAGCAGACCACGGCAGTCAAGTTTCTTGTGGTCCTCGCCGTTGCCATCGGACTGCCTTTCCTGGCTCTCATTTACTGGTTTGCTCCATGCAGCAAGGTATGTCTGTGAAGCCTGCACCTCTGTTATCTCCTAGAAGTGTATCTGGTTTATATATCAGAGCCAGTTAAGCAAAGAAAATTCTATTTCCCAAATAAAAATTTCAGGGAAGTCAGAGTTGGGTTTAAATAATCTTATTGTTTTTACTATTATAAAAATAACATATATTTGCTATAAGAAATAATGAAAGCAATGGAAAGAGAAAATTCACCTGTAATATTACCACTGTTAATATGCGAAAGAAAACCTCAGTATATTTCCTATTTGTCTTCTCTCTAGTTACACCTATGCATATATTTTTACATTTTTGATGAGGTATGCATTGAGTAGATATCTCAAATAACACCCTAAAAGAACATGTTTTCTTTTGTTATTTCTCCTCTGGCAAAATTTGAGATGAAAGTTTTTGTTTTGTATTTATTTTAACGAATATGACCAGATAAATCTTAATATAAATAAAGGGCAATTGTGTAAATATTACTATAATGCTTGTTTCAATGAAGACTATTTGTTTTAAGGACAGAGTACATTGTAACCTGACAACAAAGATAGCCTGTTTTTTAGGGTTTTTTTGTTTTTTGCAAACTCTGCCCAGGATTTGATGAAATTAATTTGTTCAGATGGACCTAGCCTTTCATCAGTGTGACCGAAGAAGTTTGGAAAATGTTGACCTGTCATTCTGTTAACAGGCATAGAGATTTGTCTGCCCTGCATTGCCAACAATCTTATTCTGCATGTTTTTGAAGCCACATTTCTGGAATTGTCAAAGTTTCAACTCTTAGAGTCAGACTGAAATAACTCTAAAGCTATGTGGCTGAAATGTCTGCTGGACCACCTATTTATGTGCCATGTCGATATGCCAGTTGAATCACTTGCTGTTGTTAAATCTGGGCATGACTCATTTTCAAATATTTGTAACATGTGGGTGCAAAGACATATATCACCATTACCTACATATTTTCTTCTTCTTATTACTTAGTCATATATTTGGTGCTTTAACCTTATAGGAATGTTATTAAGTGGCTTATGGTAGGAAGCTGGTGCAAAGCCTTACATAGTGGGAACTTCATAATTACTTCCATTGATGATGATAGGAACTGCTGGAAACTTGGCATTTTCTCCTGAGGGTAAAATCTGTCATTATAAATGTTTTTCCCTTAAATATATAAGGCCAAAAGTTGGCCTTATATATTTGTAAGTAAATTATAAAGGAGGAAAGTAAAATGAAAATAGTTATATTTACTAGAATTAGAAATTTATAGCATGGATTTTTTTCTAGAAAGTTAAGATTTTTCTTTTCTTCCCTTTTTCATAGGAATGACAGATTTCACTTTGAAAAAAGAATTAATTCTCCTTACTAGAACATAAGCTACATCTATGTATGTAGTCTCTGTTCTGCTTCTACTCACATTTCCTGGGTCTTCAGAGATTTAACCTGAATTACAAGTTGGGGGAAAAAGTGGGGGGGCGTTCTGAATTATCCTTGTTATTACTCTGTGATCAGTTAAATTATAATATCTCTTCTAAGGTGAATAATTGTGCCTCCCCATATCCAGTGAGTTCAAAAGCATAATGCCTTCCAGAGTGTTTGGTGTTTTGACAGACTAGTTTTGGCAGTCCTTAGAGTTGCACATTTCTTAAATTTTGATTGAATCCTAATTAAACCTGATTTCCTTCACTATTTCTTCTTTCCTGGCCATGTTTTCCACCCTGAGGCAAATAATCAAATTAAAAGGACACTGTCAAGGACACTGTATTTTTTTTCATATGTAAAATCTATTTTACTGTTATTTAATGTTTGAAGCATGATGATAAAATCTATTTTACATTTTTCCCTTTGTTAATATATATAAATATTATTTACAGTATAGAGAATTGATTTTTTTAAACGGGGGGAGATTGCTCAAGCTATATTGATGCTTTTATTTAAAATATTATTTAAAATATTAAAAAATTCCAAAGCATCCATGAAAATTAAGCGAGATCAAATTGCAGGCATATGCACCTTGACAGAGTCCTTGTTTCTATTTAAAGTTTGGTTTTCTTTCCTCAAGTCTGCTCTTTTCTTTAAGAAATTCTTTTTGTCCTTACTTGTTCTCTTTTTCCACCATAACCCAAATGTGTTTTATACTCATTATAGTAAAAATAGGTCATGCTGTGATTTCAAATCATTTTGACTTAAGCTATCTTCAACATTTTCTGCTACTATTGGTATTTGATAGTTATTTGATCATCAGTAAATACTTAAAAAGAGTATGATATAATATTTAAAAGCAGGTATTTCTTTCAGTCATTTTTCCAGGTACATCAGTTTTTCACCTTGTTCAATTTTTCTTTACAGTTATTTTTTAGAAATCTGTTTACATCACAGAATATATAGATGACAAATTTTACTAAAATGAATAACTCACTTCAGTTCCTAAAGTCCATTGAGTGGTACCAGAATCTCCTTTAGTTTAAAGAGAAACACAACTCTCAGTGATTTGTAATAAGAAATAGAAGATATGATTATCCAAACACACCACTTTAGTTTCCTGTCAACCATCTTTTTGTTTGTTTATGTGTTTGTTTTTTTAAATTTTATTTATTTATTATTATTTTTTAAACATCTTTATTGGTGTATAATTGCTTTACAATGGTGTGTTAGTTTCTGCTTTATAACAAAGTGAATCAGCTATACATATATTCCCATATATCCTCCCTCTTGCGTCTCCCTCCCACCCTCCCTATCCCACCCCTCTAGGTGGTCACAAAGCACCGAGCTGATCTCCCTGTGCTATGCGGCTGCTTCCCACTAGCTATGTATTTTACGTTTGGTAGTATATATTTAGTAAGCAACAAAAGTACCTGGTTTGATTCTCTTCTCTCCCTTCCGAATAAAATAAAGGAGTCATATTGTGTAAGAACCAGGAACCCAGGGAAGAAGGAAGGTGAGGCAGGTCAGGAGTAAGGAGCAGATCAGATACCATGCCCTGAATAACTGAACGTTGACTTTAGATGTGTCCAGACAGCTGAACTCAAGTTCCAGACCTCTCAGGCTTGAGGCACACTCTAATGTGCGTAGCTTTATTCTCACCCCGTTTTACGTCTCCAGCCTTTTCTCTTCTCCTTCTCCTATTTTAATTTGTGCTCTCTTGAGTTTTTCGTAATTTTGTATTTTGAAGGCCACCTCTGATTCTCTCCTGAACAAAACAGGGAATAAATAAGTTTTCCATAGATTTTACTACTAATAGTCAATGCCCCAATCCCAGTTTTCCACAACAGTCAAATAAACTGAGAACTTTAAAAAATTGGTTTAATATTTATAATAATAGCTCTTTTCACCAGGAAGATATTGAACCTTGCAATAAATGATTAAATAAATCTTGTACACTTGATTAAATCTTATATAAAACATGATTAAATAGCCATGATTACAATAAATTGCATATAAAGCAAATGTAGAATTAAAATTGTATATGTGGCACACCATAGAAAAAGAAATTAAAGTCGCATTAATGTTCAGTTTTTAATAGTCCATATTTTTTTAGAAAACATTGCTAAGGACAATAGGCAAGAGAAAAATCAAGCCTACTTTCTCTCCCATTTGTTTTAACTTTATTTGAGAGTTCTATTTAAACAAGATCTTAAAAAAACACAGAAAGTACTCTTTGATTCAATCTAATGAGCATTTACTTATGGAAGTATGGTTTTTGGACAACGTTTTTACAGCAACCTTTTACAAAGTAACCTTGGATTGGGCCTGCAATATATCTAACTGTATAGATCCATTGGCTTAAAACTAGATAGATAGAGCAGTTGATCTATTGATCTAGATAAACACACACACACACACACACACACACACGCATGCATGCACGCACATACACACCCTGATATTCTGCCTGACCTAAGATTCTAAATATCAAGAGAGAAGGGACTAAACTATGTGATTCATCCTAGCTCTAACTTTTATGATTTTGAAAACCATATAGACAGATAAAGTGTGTAGGAACAGAGAACATTGATTGCATTCCTTCCATTATAGCATTTAGCTTTTTAAAATCTTAGAACCGTTTGTTCTCTAAGAATTTACATATATATGTACTTCAGTGAGAAAATATGAACTTGTTTTGTAAACCAAATAGAAACATTAACTCAAACAAGTATGCCTGGGTTCAGATTCCAGCTCTACCACTTATAAGCTGTGTGACCTTTAAGCTAGTTTCTGGACCTCACTTCCTCAGTTTCTTCATCCATAAAATGGGCATTTCAGCAGCATATACCGCTTTGTATTGTAATTATATCATGGAATTAACAGGGTAAAGCACTTAAAACAGTACATAAAAGTACTGGCCAAGTGTTGGTGGTATTATTAATTTTTACATTTTTCTGTAATAATAAACTCGTTTGAAAAGCTGTCGAAAGCTATTGGTCCTCTCCTAAGAAAAAATTCTTGCATACTTGTATTTGAGTTTTGTTAACCATTACAGGGGATACACAGAGCCCTTGAGACACATCCTGGGCACACACCATCCCTCTGCCCCAGCTAGGATTCGTGCATCTCAGATGGAAATGATTCCTGTACTATAGATGCACAAGAACTTTTATTGTCTCCGTATTTCATATGAAGAATCTGACTTTCACATAATTTAGGAAATTCACTCATTGCTACTCAGCTAATGAGGGAATGAAACTGGAACCTGAACCTAAAATGTGTTGGTTATGTGACCAGAGAGGTATGTAATTGCCAATCTGCATTTCTTACCACACTGATGCAATTCTAGCCAAAAAACCCCACAAAACTTTTTTTTAAACCTTTTCCCGAAGCCTATGAACAGCAAATATAAAGTGATTTCCAATAGGCTTCTGCAAATATAAAAAACAGTTTGAAGACCCTACAGCCACCCTTACAAACTGCTCACATTGAGTCCCTGTTTCCAGCCTCTGCACCTGAGACCCACCCCCTACTTGGCTTCTGTCGCCTGGGCCAGCTCCAGTGAATTCACCCATTCTTCCTCAAAACTCCCTTCCCAACGCGAGACCAAATGTTTTAACCTTTTGCTCCTATCCCATATTTAAAGATTTAGAGACGTTAAAAAAAAAAAAAGACACTTGGACTTTTTTCAATCCAGTGTCATTCCAGGACATCTTTCCAGTACGTGATGGGAACTGCCTTGCTGTCCTGTCCTGGGCTGGGAGTTCTCTTCTTGGTACTCCTGACTCTTACTCCATTTACAGCATCACTTGAAGCCTGATTTGCACCCATGTCAGTGAAATGCACATGAGGACAACAAGCAGACAAACATCAACCAAGGGTGTATACACTGTAAAGCAGATTCAGGTTAATATTTTCATTGCTGCTTCCTCAATACTTCACACCCACTAAATTAGTTTTCTTTTTATGAGTAATGGTGATACTATGCTCTGCCTTTTGTCATTATTATATTCATAAAATATTTTGTCAGTAATATCTTAAGAACTTAAATAACATTTAATAGAAATTAATTTATTTAACTATCAATCCAGAATATCAGCATATGTAGCTGAGCAACATGACCAAAATTTTATATCAGCATAAGGAATTATTTTTCTATTATTAGTTATATAAAGGTACATAATTATCTTAGGACAAGATTGGAGTGCACAGATATTTATTCTTGTGTATACGCATGTGTGTTTTGCAAAATGTACAGAACAAAGCTAAGATTTTCTTTTGGTGTGTGTTGTGGCAGATGGGGAAGATAATGCGTGGCCCATTCATGAAGTTTGTAGCACATGCAGCCTCCTTCACCATTTTTCTGGGGCTACTAGTCATGAATGCAGCTGACAGATTTGAAGGCACCAAACTCCTTCCTAATGAAACCAGCACAGATAATGCAAAACAGCTGTTCAGGATGAAAACCTCCTGCTTCTCATGGATGGAGATGCTCATTATTTCCTGGGTAATAGGTAAAGACTGATTTTTCTGTCATCACTTATTTTTACAGCCTTAGCAGTAGGACTGAATGACACTGATTCCCTCACACATCAGTTATACAGATGTATACAGCATGATACAATGCTCCACATAGCATGTTTTTTTGTTGTTGTTTTTAAAGCACAGTTATCTCGGGTTCATTATCAGTACAACAGTCTTCTCACATGTCACATGCTCTTTAGATTTCTAAGAAAAACTCAGGAAGAAAATGAACAGGATAGTATGAATCAAACCTTGCCAGTGATGAAAAACTGCCATTCATGTTTTAGGAGAGCTGTGACTTCAAGTTTAAAAATAACCACATGATTTTATGTTGCAATTTAATAGGAACTGAAGGTAGTAGCCACTCACATCTATTGAACATTTGTTATGTACCAAGAACTGTTCAAATCACTTTACATACATCATATCACACACTCTGTTTGTGCCTTAGTGGTCCAATCTGTCATATAATAATGTCTACACTACAGCATTAATGTGAAGATTAAGTAATTTGCTTTAGATCTCCCAGATGTTAAGTGATACAGAGGGAATGTGGTCTTAATTACTATGCTATTTATCTTTAGAATCACTCATCCATATGGCTTGTCATTAAATATAATGCAAATGAAAGATATTTCAATTGGATATTTATGAATGAATAAAGTCAGTAGCTATTACCTACCTAATAGCTGTCTAACAAAGTGCCCTCATTAGATAATGAGGATACTGAAGTGAATGAAATGCAGTCTTTATAGTCAAGGAAGTTAGGTCTGGGGGGAGGGGACAGGTCAATAAGTAAATCAATAAAGAAAACCTATGTGACACATACTGTAACTGAGGAGCTATTAGGGTGTTATGAACACACATGGATTGGGCATCTAAATCTGAATGGGGTGGGGTATGGATAGGACGAAGGAGGCCTCCCTGAACAGTATGTTCAATCTGAGACTTTGAAGATAAGGACATGTTAATCCTACAGAGTGTTTATGGGGAGTAAGGACACTACGAGGTATGGATGCAAAATGTTAGATGCAAAGGTGTGACTTCATGCATAGTCAGGGCCTTATGAAGATCGCTGAAACCTTATCCACAGCCTGGCTTCTCCCAGGGGTTGCAAAGGTCGACAGCTGGCACCTCATTTGCAAAGTCATGTGTTAGGTCTGGCTATAATGCAGGTTCACTTATGGATGTGGGTGATGGGAGATAAGGGTGGTGACATGGCCAGAGGATGATTTTCAGCTGTTGGTGATGTGATCCATCACATTTTAGAAAGATCACAGTGGTTGTGAGGTAGAGGGTGGCTTTGGGGAGGAGTGAGTGTGGAGGCTGAGAGACAATTGAAGTGATCCCTGTGAGGAACATGGTGCCAGAAGTCAGGGCGTGGGGAAAGGAGTTGAGAGCTTCTTAAAAGATACGCTTCAAATAACTTGGTGATGTATTGTACATGGAAAGGGAGAACTGTGGATTCTGCCTTGGATTACTAGGTGGTGACTGCAAGTCTCTAGGAAGAAGAATATAGAGGGAAGATCATGCTTGAGACTGGGAGAATGAAAAGCTGGTAGGTAAGTTTGGGTTGTGATTGACTTTGAAGTGCCCATGGGATTTCCAGTTGAAGATGTCCGCTAAAATGCAACCCCTGGGAGAAGCCAGGCTGTGGATAAAGTTTCAGCAATCTTCATAAGGCCCTGACTATGCATGAAGTCACCTAGGGTGTAATGTGGAGAGTGTCAAGAGAAGAAGGCCCAAGGAATCTTCATACAAAACCATTGGTAGCCCATAAGCTTGGTTCTCTTTCAGTGATCTGGAGAAGCATCTGCAGTCAGTTTTATATCACTTCTAGGGCAGGGGCTGTCTTCTTGGCTTCCTCATACTGGGGCTGATAGGATGATCCATTGAAATACTACAAAGCACTATACAAATTACCATATGATCATTTTAAATGCATATGAGGTAATTCAACAGCATTGAGAGTTACTCAAAACTTCTGAATCTCTTCATTTCCTGGAAATGTTCCAAGGAGAAATATAGTGTCTTAACATGTGAATTGCATCACTAAAGTAAACCTTAGATAAAGAAGAGTTTGATTTTCCACTTTTTCTTTTCGAATTTAATTGATATTTACCTTATAACATAATGCTATAAGAAATAAATTACATTTCATTTTGAATATTTGATTTAAAATAAGAATAATCATTTGGACATTGCCTTTACCTCAAGCTAAGAGCCTATATGTTATAGGTTTTGTTTTATGTTAGTATGTTTAAAGTACATATTACAGCACTTGGCACATAGGAAATGTTTAATAAATTTCAGATAACTATGATTACTATTAAACTCTTCATTAAGAGTTCATGTGTTTTATATGGAAGTGCTATTTCCTACTGAAAACATATTAAGCAAGATATGACACTTCAGTTCAAGATTAAACTTTGAAAACATTAAATTTTATGTAAGAGGATTAAATACAATGAATGCACATTTTATTCTTTATCAAAACTAATTGACTCTCCTCATACTAATATTTTAATATAAACATTGGAAGTTTTTCCTTTTTCACTTGGAAACCTAAACCAAGAATGTTAACTTTTAATTTTATGAATAAAAGCCGTTTCCTTGGAACAACTGGCTGGATAACCTTTACGGTTGAGATTCAGAGATGATCTTACAGCATTCATTTAAAGGGAAGACAAGGAACAACTCAGAATGGACAGCTGATACTTTGTAGCATATGTTAGACTCCTGGTTCAATTTCTGACACTGGTATTTATTTTTCTTTTTGAAGTTATTCTTGAAAGACAGTTGCTGTACTTTCTGGAAATATTAATAAGAAGTGGACTAGTTAGGTCAAGATGCTAGTTGGCTTGAGGGAAAAGACTGACATTATTGGTCACAGAAAGCAAATTTATATAATTTTTAGTAGACAAAATGTTGAAAGGCTGGATGATGGAATTGACATTCCAGGAGATCTTGACAAGGCTGAAGGGCAAGCTGAAACCAATGAGAAGTGTAGCAGGAACACAGGGAGGGGGGAGACACGCTTGATGACGCTTCACCTAAGGAGCACTTTTTAACTTAACATCCAGTGTGAGCTGCTGAGGAAGCAAATGCAATGCTGGGTTGACCCTTCAACAGAAGGAGAGGACTGCAGGCAAGGGCCGTAATCACATTCCTGCTCCACACTCTGGCCACATCCCATCTGCAGGCAATTGGCAAACTAGGGAGCATCACAAATTGAAAGCAACCAGAAAAGGGAGTGGCTCTTCCAGGGAACAGCACTTGTGGGAACTGCGGAAGCTTACTCTGGAGGGTGGAGGTAGGGCAGAACCCTGGGATTGTGGAACCTGAAGTTTAGTTATTTGGAGGGCCCCATTTAGAGAAAAAGAAGACAAAACAGAGCCCTAGGAGGAGCCTGGGCAGATAAGACATCTTGAAGTTTAAATTTTATTAGCTTTGTGGGAAACCTGCCTCTGCTGTAGAAGCATAGATTTAATGAGTGTGCAGGTGTTTGTGCTTTGTTTTATTCTGTTTTGCTTTAAGAAATTTAAAGGCAGAGAGAGCAGACTCATTCTCTTCTCTCAAGGGCAGAATTAGCACTAACAGGTCCACAGTGAAGGGATGCTTCCTAAAAAGTCAACAATGGGATGAGCCGTCTTCAGAAGTAGTCATTCAGGACGAATTCAAGAAGAGGCTCAACCCTGTGGAGAAGTCCCCTGCTTGCTGGAGAAGTTGGACTAGATGGGGGATTTCAATCTATGCTTGGCAGCTCCTGGGGGTCCACAGGGGAAATAAGACGGGAACTCTTCCTTCAAACAGAAGAGTTCGCTCTATCTATTTTATTTTTTAAGCTTTGGTGACATATCATTTTTTACCAAAAACTGTACATCTTAAAGAGAGAGAAGATGGAGAAGTAGGAGGAAGAAGGAGAGAAGTTTTGAAAACAACTAAACGATATGAATTTAAACCGCCCTTTAATTCCTATTCTTCAGTTACTCTAAACTACCCTTTTGTCCTATTGAGGAAGCTGGCAGGAATCCAGGGACCACAAAAAAAGGCTGCCCTCAGATTTTTTTCACCCCTGCTCATAGTTGTGTGCATGCATGTATGTGTTCATGAGTGTACACATGTAGTGTGTCCTGTTTTAAATCTGATCCACTAAAGTATATATGAATTCAATTCTAGTCTCCTCTGAATTTTGAATAATTACAAATAAGTAAGTTGTGGGTTACAGTGAATGATCATTTTGAGAAAAGCACATAGTAAGCTGTTGGAAGAGTGGAGACCATGGCTTTTGTAAACCCCTGAAGAGCTCTACAGTCATTCACATGGCAGGTTGTGATAAAGGTTCATGACAAATGTGGGGACTTGGGGAAGGTGCTTGGTAGGAGAAAGGGGAGAAGATTAATTTCAGCTAGGGGACCATGGAGACTTGTTGATGGAGGTAGCCTTTGATGGATTGTTGGAGTTTGGCTTGTATTTCTCCAGATGGCTCTAGGAGGAGGTGGGACATCAGAGCATAGGGATCTAAAGATAATAGGGGTAAAGTAACTTCTTTTTAATAAAGCACGATTTTTCAGATGAAAAAAGAAAATGTGCCAGACATAGGAAATTTTAAATAGTAAATGCTCAATCAATGTTAGTTATTTTTTCAAGTGCCAGGCACTGTGCTGAGCATTTTACATGTGTTATTTAAGTCTCATAACAAACCTGTGAAGTAGGTACAAACTACTATCATCCCCATTTTCCAAATTGAGTTTTAGAAAGTTTAAATAAGTTGCCAAGGATTACACAGCTAATAAGTGGAAGAGCAAAGTCTCAAATCTGCGGCAGTCTAATTCCAAAACCTATGCTCCTTCCTGAGTACCACATTAAGTTTTGGAGTGAATATGCAACATTATTAATAATTCCACCATCAAGAGACAACTACTATTAATATGTTCCTGTAATTATTTCTATTCTTTTACTATGCTTGTTTGAAACATAAAGTCATACAATATATAACATTTTTTACTTAGCATGCTTGAATGTTTATGACATAAACATTTTCCAATGTGTATTAGTCCAGGTCCTCCAGGAAGCATGTGCAAGACAGGATTTAATGTACAACAATTTTATTAAGGAAATTCCACGTGAGAGAAAATGGGAGAGAACTGAAGAGAGCTGCAAGGGCTGTAAGACGGGGATGCAAGTCTTATCTTGAGGGAAGGAAAGTAGGGTAGAAGTATCCTAGATCTCCATCCAGTCTAAAGAAAGTTTAACAAGGCCGTCAGGAAATCCTTGAGCCAAAGTCAGCCATCAAAGGAGTCCCATGTCTCTGAAGAAGGACTGCCCTCAGTCACTACTGGGGAGCAGCCCATGGGAAGCATGGCCTTAGGGCAAAAGTGGCAGTAGTTTTCAGAATGCTGTAGCTGAGGCCCATGGCCAATTAAATTCCTGTAGTTGGAGGTCTGGGAGGTACATTCCTGTGGCCACTATCCCATGGTAATTAAAATATCATATGAAATGGCTGCATAATATCCCATATGTAGAAGTCCCATGGTTACTTCTATTTTGAGTGTGTGAATGTGGGTGTGTTTGTATGGTTTGATTGTTATAAAGAACCCTACACTGAACATCTTATTAATGTATTTTTATGTATAGAATTAATGGATCAAATCATGTTTGATCCATTGAATCAAACATTGAATGCCCTTGATGAAATTTGTCACATTGCTATAAGGTAATGCACTGATATTGTTGGACTCTAGGATTTGTGGGGACAAGATAATTATGGCTGGATGGGTGGGATGAGGCCAAATTTTGAAGGGTTTTGAATATCAGCCTGAGATCTTTCAAATTTATTGTTTTATTGAAGAGCTAAGGCTGGAATGAAGTTGGATTGATATTTTAACCTCTTTCTAATACAGGCATGATATGGACTGAATGTAAAGAAATTTGGACTCAAGGCCCCAAGGAGTACTTGTTTGAGTTGTGGAATATGCTTGATTTTGGAATGTTGGCAATCTTTGCAGCATCATTCATTGCAAGATTCATGGCATTTTGGCATGCTTCCAAAGCCCAGAGCATTATTGATGCAAATGATACTTTGAAGGATTTGACAAAAGTCACATTGGGAGACAATGTGAAATACTACAATTTGGGTGAGTTTATAGGACACAGTCAATGTAAGTTTATAAAATGCAGAATTTTCTTATAAAAGTACACATCAGTAACAGTTTGATTACTACTCAGCTCTCATAAAATTGTTGGTCAGTTTCCAGCTTCTTTAGAGTATCTGTATCTGAAGAAGCATGCTTTCTACCTCTTCCCTTGATATTTCTTCTGGCTGGAAACCTCTTTTAATCACAAGAATCATCTCACTTTATCTCTGGGATTAATTGGCTAACCACCAAACTTCATTGAGAATGCCTGTATTATGTCTTGGATTTATTTTTTTCCTCTTGTCCATTAAAAATAGTATACATTTAAGTACTATTTCCATTTAAGGCATATAAACTATTTGAAAGCAAAGGAATCATTGGAGGCTCTAGAGGGCCCCCAATAAATAACACCACTTTTTCTCACCCAGTCTTTGAAACTAGATAAGAGATAAAACCAAAAGCGAACACGGAGACCAGATCATCACCTCTAATAATGACAAAGTTCAGGGTGGATGACATAATTCTGAGTTTATTAGCCAGCTGGCTCAGTAATATTGAACCTCAGGCTTAGGCAGATATATGGACAGGGCAGTCTTCCTCAAAGAGGGGTATGGCAGCAAGTGTCTGATCATGTGAGATTCCCCCATGGAAGAACAGAGGAAAATTCTCAAGAAAAAAGAGGGCAGAGCTGAACCAAGTATGCTCAGTTTCCACCCCAGTTTAGTAATCAGATAAGTCATTCCACCTCCCCAGGAGGAAAGTGACTAAGTGATAGAAATAGATTCAGTTATTTACTTAGGGAAAATCTCTCCTTGTAGAAACCTAGAGTGGGGAAAACAGATTCTCTTTGAATACTTATTTCAAATCCTCTGTTAAGATGTCAGTTAACAGTCAGTTGACATCTCTATGGGTTTTACTGGCTATATCACATAGGGATTTCTTTTTTATTATTTCTTTTTAATATTTCTTTTAATATTTAATTAACAACTTTTAGTGCATAATGTAAGGCTTCTATATATTGTACAGCACAGGGAATGTAGCCGTTATTTTATAACAAAAATTTTTATTATATGGAATTTTAAAGTCAGAACTATCTATTTATATATTGTACTTATATTCAAAGTGCTATAAAAAAAGAAAGTGCTTTTATTAGTTTACTGTACCCTTTCCTGATTCCACTTCTCAGCAAATAAGCAAATACAAATTTATAATTATATTTTTCCTCTTTCCTACACACTGCTTTTCTTCATAATGGTTTCTTAATTAGGTTTTTGATGACCTGATGTAATAATGCCAGAAGAACTCATAAGTGAATAATTACTACATTTTTATGATAAAAATAGACTTGAGTGACCAATATAAATTACTTTAGTAAGTTTAAATAACTCCAAAAGCCCCAAATTACATTATAGTGTAATTACAGTTTAAAATTAAATAATGATATCATGTATTTAGGGCCTTCTTTTCTTTTATTATAGTTTAAGATTAAATAGTAAATGCTATCATTTAGTTAGTGCCAAGCAGTTTCTAAACACTGAATGTATGTTGACTTACTGGATTCTCACAACAGATGACAGAGGTAGAAGCAGTATTATCTCATTTTTAAAGAGGGGAAAATAAAACTGAGATAAGTAATTTGTACCAGTTCTTCCAGCTGACTTTAGATAGATAGATAGATAGATAGACAGGTAGGTATTGGAATTTTTACATATGCTGAGTCCACAGTTTGTACTCTTTTTTTTTTTAACATTTTTATTGGAGTATAATTGCTTTACAGTGGTGTGTTAGTTTCTGCTTCATAACAAAGTGAATCAGTTATACATATACATATATCACCATATCCCCTCCCTCTTGCGTCTCCCTGCCTCCCACACTCCCTATCCCACACTTCTAGCTGGTCACAAAGCACTGAGCTGATCTCCCTGTGCTATGCGGCTGCTTCCCACTAGCTATCTATTTTACATTTGGTAGTGTATACATGCCCATATATACACTACCACTCTCTCGCTTTGTCCCAGCTTACCCTTCGCCTTTCCCGTGTCCTCAAGTCCATTCTCTAGTAGGTCTGCGTCTTTATTCCTGTCTTGCCCCTAGGTTCTTCATGACCATTTTTTTTTTTTAGATTCCATATATATGTGTACTCTTAACCATTATGCTATACCCTATGGAAAACTTCCAGCAAACCAGGGGCGTAATTTTCTCAGTAAATTCAGAAGTTCAAATACACCTGACACTTAAAGAAGCCCTTTAAGATAAAAGACTTCCATCAGGAACTGGATTGCTAATGTAATTTTATTTCTACCCCAGAAAAGAAGTTACCTAAGTAAAAAACTTAAATAAACTCACCATAACTCTTGTCTTTCCTTTCTCCTAGCCAGGATAAAGTGGGACCCCTCTGATCCTCAAATTATATCTGAAGGTCTTTATGCAATTGCTGTAGTTTTAAGTTTCTCCAGAATAGCCTACATTTTACCAGCAAATGAAAGCTTTGGACCTCTGCAGATATCACTTGGAAGAACAGTGAAAGACATCTTCAAGTTCATGGTCATATTCATCATGGTGTTTGTGGCCTTTATGATTGGAATGTTCAACCTCTATTCCTACTACATTGGTGCAAAGCAAAACGAAGCCTTCACAACGTATGTGCTTTCAGATATTTTGATCATGGAGATCATCGATTAAATAAATGTTAGCTTAACAGTGTTCATATGCGTCCATGGCATAAATAATGTTTTGGTAAAGACTTCATCTCCAGTTACTCTTTAGCAAAATGAGAGGATTTTAAAATGGGTTGGAAGAACTCAATAATGTAGGCAACCTCTGTAATATTAAGTAATTATAGCTAACATTTTTAAGGCTAGGAACTACCTCACACACATCATTTTATTATCTCTGTTTCAGAAGAAAAAAAGGAGGCTGAAGTTCAGAAAAGTTAAATGATGTGCTGAACACTGCGTAGCTGCTAATAGATAGAAAAGCCAGGACATAGTCCCTTGTCCACTATAACATCTGTGCTCTTCACTGCTGTGTCCTTCTGCTTACTACAGACTCCTGGGATGCTGACTATGAGAACAGCTGCTTCCTAATTCAATTTGTTGGATCTTATCACTGAGACAATCCAATTTATCAATAGTGACAAGAGTTTTAACTTATGTTCACCATAGACACATGTTTTTTATAAAGTGTGTTTGGAATACATTATTCAAATGTTAGGTATTCAGTGTTACAATAAGTATTGACTGAAGCATAACCTATTACCCATATTCCTGTAAAGTTCAGTTTATGAGAGAAATTAAACCACCTGGGCTAAGCAGAGGGGCTTAGTTTAAGGTCAATAATTATGCTTAAAGCATTGAAATTCCTATGTAAGACATGTCAGTGATTTTGGTAACATCGACTTATTTATATTGTCATATTTTCCTTAAGACACCTTTAAGACACATAATATTGTAATCTTTTTATTGGAAATTAGTGGAAGTATAGATGAGCAGGAAACCCAAAAGGACTCTAACAGATAGCATTATCTTTTATTAAGTAATACATTTAACACTTCCATTGCCACAACTATGGATTATTTAAATGTTAATATCTGTGGTTATGTAATTATGCTAGCATTTACTGAGTGCTTATTATGTTCCAGATAGTGAGCTATGTGCTTCATATACACAATATTTCCTCATCCTTGCAACAATCCTAGAAATAAATAATTATTGTACCCATTTTATAGAAAAGAAAAATGAGGCTCAGGGAAGTAAAGAGTTTTCTCATGAATATCTAATAATTTTCAAAGACACTAAATCAACTCACTTTTATTATGGTACCATTTTTGTTTATTTGTACACTTTATCATTTCCTTTCTCTCCTTCTTTTTCACCAGAGTGGAAGAGAGTTTTAAGACACTGTTTTGGGCTATATTTGGACTTTCTGAAGTGAAATCAGTGGTCATCAACTATAATCACAAATTCATTGAAAACATCGGTTATGTTCTTTATGGAGTCTATAATGTTACAATGGTTATTGTTTTGCTAAATATGTTAATTGCAATGATCAACAGTTCATTCCAGGAAATTGAGGTATAATCTCTATACATTTGTATACTATGTGCTGCATGTTTTAACTATTCCAGGGATCAACTCAGCATTGGTGGTGACAGTATAGACTGCTTTCCATCTGTTCTTTCCCTTTTTACATACTTCTTTATATACTATATATACTGTAGAGAATATCTATATTTTTGTATACTTTATATACAAGGAATCTAGAAAATTTTAATGTTTTGCTTCCAAACACAATATCTATGGGTGTGGTGGGATAGTAAGGCGGAAGGATGAGAAATGATGTATGATTTGTTATTATTATTTACAAACTCTTTAGAAATACTATATCAGCATGAATTTATACTTTATTTTAAAAGTTATTGCTTCCGAATACCACTATTCTCCAAATCTTGTTTTGAGTGATGTTCAGAATTGACCCTTTCTCAAACTCAGAGTGATAGTGTACATCTTTATTCCAGAAATCTTGGTCTGTCTCCCAAATTAATCAAAGTAGTGATCTGTTGCAGAATAAAAAAGTGAATAATTTTTCATAGTGTTTTCTCAAATGTAGGAAAATGCATTTATATCTTTCAATGTATTTATAAACACATGCAAGTTTTGAGATCTATAGATCTATAAGCCTGATAAAATTTTAGGCAGATTTAGGAAAGAGTGTGTGAATAGTACCTTAACATTTTTGAAAAAATCTTGGAGTGGTCTTTGGGGCCTGAGAGTGTTGTAGGCACCATTACTTCCATCTAGTCACGCAATGTTAGAAGCATCCCAGTAATTCTTTTTACGCATTTCCTTGCTGAACTGTCATATGTATTTGTATAGGATGATGCTGATGTGGAGTGGAAATTTGCAAGGGCCAAACTTTGGTTTTCCTACTTTGAGGAAGGAAGAACTCTTCCTGTTCCCTTCAACCTGGTGCCAAGTCCAAAGTCCCTGTTTTATCTCCTACTGAGGCTTAAAAAATGGATTTCTGAGCTGTTCCAGGGCCATAAAAAAGGTTTCCAGGAGGATGTGGAAATGAACAAGGTGATTTGACTTGATAATTTAAAATTATATTTTTAAATGCTGAAACCATTATAACCACTGTGCCACATCCCTTTATAAAGAAGCAGTCTGTGATGACATGTCCATCCATTCCCAAATGTAGTCACTTAGCTCAGAGCAGTCCTTTGGCTTGTGTCTGTTTATTAGGAGAACACTGGGCATTTCTGCTTAAAAATATAAGAAAAATTCATGAAATATAACTAAAATAATGTACTACATTATCTGGAGTGGGTACTGAAAGGGAGAGCTATTCTGGGCCCCATTTTTGCTATTGTGGCTACATGTCCCTCACTTCACCTTCAATTTATACAGCTAGGTATATTTATATACTTCAATTTATACAGCTTCCATTTTTTGCATGTTCAATTTATACAGCTAGCTGATTATGACTTGGGGGAATCTGACAGACAAGTAAGTCGTACATTGAAAAGTTCAGAAATCAATTGATCACATGTAATATGGGAGACCAGGTTTGGCGTTAAGTAGTTCAAGAAAGAAATATCTAAGGAGACTAATTGGAAACAGTAATCCCATGAGGCAGTACCATCTTAAGAAGCCATGAAAGAGAAGAGGTCTACTGCTTAGATGAAGGAGTAGAACAATCACAGTGGGTTTAGAAATGTGTGGAGCATGTGGAATGCTGTGTGGAATGCATGGGGGTGGGGAGGTTACTCTCAGCAGGGAACTCTGCAGGGGACAGAACTCTATATCCAGAAGGAGCACTGAGGGACTAGATGCCTCCAGAGGAGGAGGGCCAGGAAGGGAACAGGTGTGGATATGGTGTCATATTATGGGGACGTGAAGGAGCTGGCTGCTTCCAATTCCCAATTTTAATGAGGAAGCACATTTAATTTTCTCTTCAAAAATAGGAAGAGAGGCAATGGGCAAAAGTTGCAAATAGTTCATTTTTAGTTCTATGTAAATAAAATTTGTAACAACAAGATCTGCCCAACAGAGTGGTGGGCTGTCCTGTGAAATAGTGAGCTCCCCATCTTTGCAGGTAATCAATAAATGTTGGCTAACCAACATTAGGAATTTATAGGTTTTCCTACACTGGTGATCGACTGAGCCAAATGATTGTAAAAGTTCCTTGCAGCTATAAGATTCTATTATTGAATGATTTGCTACTTACTATGTGAGATTCTCAAGTTAAGCTCCCAGAGCTCCAATTTCCTCAACTGTAATATGGGAATAAAAATTGCATCTACATCATGAAAATCAAATCAGATAAATATGTAAAAGTGCTTTGAGAATTCTAAAGCCCTCTTTAAATGTATTATCATTATTTTGTATAGGAATTTTGGAAAAATATGCCATCTTTGGTGCTCTCCCAAATGTATAACTTACAGAACTCAGTGTGTTGAGTGGCAAAAATTTCCCTCACTTTACTTAATGTTATTAAGTGTGTAGTTTACAGGTGTGATTAGAGCTGCAACCCAAGACAATTCAGTCTCCAAAAGGAAATGTCCAAGTACTCACCAAAGGGAAGACCTGAATAAGAATATGTTTCTCTCATTGAAACTTGCTGGAGAATTGGACCAGATGGCTTTTAGAATATGGAATAAAGAAAGAGTGAAATTCGTTTTATAATTCCCAATGTAAAATTAGTGATTGTACCTATTTTACTCTCTATCTTTAAAAGAGAAATGAAGAAAAGAAATTTGGAATTCTGGGAAGTCATGAAGACCTTTCAAAATTATCACTTGACAAAAGACAGGTAAGATCACATTTGAAAATATGAAACCACGAGTAGGTTCAGGCTTTCTACTCAGAGAAAAGGACAGATGTTCAGAAGCAATTTCAAGAAACAGTAGACACATTAAAGAATTAACAATTTAACAATGCTCAAAGAATCTGTTATTGAGAAGTAAAAATAAGCCTGTGTCCTGTTAATCAGCAAAAAGAATTACATGGCTGTTTAAGACAGATAGTAAACAAGTATACTGGGGTACTTATGGGTGATGGAATATAGAAATTGTGATGTAAAGAAGGGAAAATTGAAACAATAGGGACCTGATGGAGATATAATTAACTTAATTCTCGGCAGCTCAGGTGGAGATTATGCACACCTAACAGAGCTGCATTATTTGTCAGTAATCGAGAAGCTGTCACAAAAAGGCACCCTGAGAATTTAATGGCTCCTGTCGTCAGCCCAGTTTATAATGAGCAATGTACCCTGGAGCTGCATCAGCTCCGTAATTTGGAGCGGCAAAATCCCTGATGCTGAGGACTTTTGCTTCATTCTGGCAGCAGGCACATAGTAGGGATACAATAAATGCATGTTGCTGAGGGAAATTTTGAGTGAATTCATTAGGAGAAGGCAGTGTATCCGGTGGGACTAGCATTCAGTTGCACATATCATGGTGTTTTCAACAAGACAGTTGTTTTTCCCTCTCTCATTTAACTCTCCAGAGTTGGCAGTACAGGACTGTTGCCAGGAGTGAGTCTCTCTGATTCTCCTGGATTTTTTTGTCATAGTCAGATGCAAGATGACACCTTCACCTCCAGACATCACACCCACTTTTCAGGCATGAAGAAGGAATGGGGCAAAGGAAAAGTGGGCTCCTAGCTGAATCACCCTCAGAGATGCCTCCCAACAATTTCTGTTATTATATCTCATTAGACAGAACTCTGCTACAGGGCCACCCCATGGGACACAAATGCCAAGGAGGGATGCTATTTTGTTTTGCTTTTAAGCCAAGTATGTTACCTCCTCCAACAAAATAGGAATACTCTTATGTATTGATATAGTATTGATATAGCCAGATCATTGAACCAAGTAGTCAGAAGATTGGGATCTCATCTTATCTCTGCCCCTTTAGCAATTCGTTTGACTTCTCTGAACCTTAATTTCCTCATCTACAAGATAGGAATGATCAAGTTGTACAGCCCATCACACAAAATCGTTGAGAGGATTCAGTTGATGCTTTGTAAATCACAAACACTATTATACAAATAGTGAAGTACTTGTTATAAAGAAGCAGCTTTTTTTATTTGGTTATGAATAACTCAATAAAAATTTTTCAAAAATAGGTCAGTGTGAGTTGGATTTTATAGTTTTCCAGTAAGAAATTACTTGTGCTGAAAGTATGATGAATGCATGATAACAATAAAGCGTTGGACAAATATGAGAAAAATTCAAGGGGGATCAACATGGCTTTTTTCTTTATGATAGAAACTATAGTGTCTTTCAAATCAAATAATTTTATTTTCTTTAGAGTTTCTCAAAAAATGTGGAAACTTAAAATTTGTTTTAATCATCTGGAAAATACATTTTATATTTTTTAAACATAGCTTGGATTACTCTACACTTTCCGATAGCACATATTTCAATCCCAGGCGAAAGCAAATTCTTTAACAGCAATACGAAGCCTCTGGTATCTGATCACAGTGGTAGATCGATGAAATGTTGATTCCAATGTCAGCTGAACCTTCTAGAGACCCTTTTGAGAGACTGTTTATTGTGGCAGCCATGGGAATGTACGGCTCATGTTTTCTTTCGAGAGAGAGCCTGCTTCAAGGAGTTCGGTCAGCTGACAGCCTCCGGCTGCAGCATCTTTGGGATCCCCTCAGCTTTCCTGCCATGGCCATGCTCTTTAGGTCCCAGATAGTTCAAGCCAACACAGGACCTCTCTTGGGGCATTCTGCACCGCAGCTCCCCGTTGGGCTGGCTGACTTTCCCAGACAATCTTACTACCTTTCCCTCTTTCCCAGGTGAGCCGTGCCTCACGGTCTGGGAGCTTTTTATGCCTTCTGCTGCCACTTCCCATTATCTTTCACAGGCATAATTCTGAATACATCTCATATTTCTCACTTTGTCTTGGCATTTGATTCCTAGAGGACCAAATCAACACAAGTGTCTATTTTCCCTCACTATTTAAGCTTGTGGTGAACAAAACTGAGGCATATTTCACATAGCTTGCTTTTGCTTGATACATTAACTATATTCCTGAGAAAATGTTTTTTAAAGCAACCATTTATAGTTCCAATCAGTTTCGCCTGTTGCTGTGTGTTTTCCCTAACCCATTTGCATGGCTTTTGTTCATTCTTTTTCATAAAGTCTATGTCTAAAATGGCACAGTTAAGTTTCTATTTTGCTGGGGTCTTCTTTCTTGGCTCCTTGAAAGTTAAAGTGGTTAGGTCGCACAAACCTTCCTTCACATCTGCTTCCTTCACATCTGCTCCACGGACACTATATAAATCAGTCAGATGAGCCATATAAAAATACTTTTTAGCATATCTATTTATTATCTTTAATCATCTCCTTCAGCTCCGAGTATCACTGACTTTGGTGGTTAGCATTAGCTTTCCGGACATATAGTCTGAAAGGACAGCATACATTAATATTCAGTCTCTGCCATACTGTATTACATGTGTAAACCTGAAAATGCCAAATAACTTCTTGAATATTTGCTCTGTTCTAGCTCTAGAACAGATCCCCTTCAAGTAGTCAGTTTCAGAGCAGGTTTTACATGCCATGGACCATAGGCAAGTATGGAGCGTAAATGTTATTTTAGGATTTGGGGTCCATTCTGTACTGGATTGAATGAGATGTGGAGATTTTTTTGCTTTAGCAGTTACATATCCAGGAACTATGTCCTTTAGCTTCTAATTAGGTCAGGGGCTTTCTTTTTAGTCATCTGATGAACCAGTTATATAATGTAGTGGTTCCAATTTGTTACTATCACCAGGGTCACTTCAACAGATGAATTTGTACAAATTACCCATCCTCTTCTCCGGGTCTATAGAGTTAAAATCTCTGGCCATTGGGCCTGGAAATGTGCATTTTAATTAGTACTTAGGAGATTCTAATGCTTATCTGGGTATGGGAATCACTGAATATTTCATTCCCTGGATGACTTAGTCATGGACATGAGCACATCAGTAAAAAGCAATATTCAGCAAAGTGTCTCCAAAAGAAATAGAGCAGATTAAAACTAACCATGAAATAGGCCTAAAGCCACATAGTAGATAATTATCCTTCTGTACAATAATAATAGCTGTTGACACTTGTACAACATCTACTATGTCAAGCTACACACCTTATCTCTTTAATCCTCATATTAACTCTAGAAGGTAGGTAATATTATTTTCCCTATTTTATACATGAGAAACCTTTGGTTAACAGAGGTGAAATGACTTGCTCAAAGTCCCACTTCAGACACATGACAGAGCCAGAATTCAAATCCATATCTGTTTGATTTCAAGCAAGAGCTTTTACAAGCACTGTACCACATGGTTTCATGTCATATGTGCACCCCCTGCTGACTGATCATATTTCCTCTACATTTTCAGTTCATTGCTTTGATCCCTGCCTCAGACCCCTCAACGTGGGGAATGGGAGACTGACTCCTAGTACTATGTCCAACAACATAAAAAATTCCCAAGCCTGAGGCTTACTTGTTATTCTTAATGAATAACAAACAAGTTATTTAGTGTTCCTCACTCTAATCCTACAATGAAGCTGCAGCAAGGTAAGAAATGCTAATATCAAACTAATTACTAGGATTAAAAAAGAAAAGAAACATAAAGAATGCAGGAAATGCGGTAGAAGGTATGGGGGAAAAAAAGGACAGGCAGTGCTTTATTCAGAATCAGAGTGTGTATTTGCATTACACAGGAAGAAAGCTTATTACACTCAGTCCTTCCTGCTTCTACTCAGCAAGCTCCCCTTTCCCACTCCCATCACATTATGCGTCAGTGCCATCTATAAATGTCCAAATCACTAAGGTTTAAATGCTATTCATATTGCCAACTGAATTCCCTTGACTTCCCAGTCTATTTTAGTAGCTGTACATCAAAACAAATATAAATTAGAATTTTCTGCCACCAAGTGGTAATAATGCTTCTTTGCACCATTGGGTAAGTTTCTTCTTACATATTACTTCTTTGTGTTATTAAATTTTTAAACATGTATTTGTTGAATACCTACTATAGATCAGAAACTGTTTAGAAATTTTTGCTAAATAAATGTTATATTTGCATCCAAATTCATACTTCAGATTTAGAGCAGAACTCTTCACATAAAAGTGATCCAAATTAATTTGTAACTGTTTAGTCATATACCATTTAACTATACTAGTGGTTCCCACTGAGAGGTAATTTTGATTCCACACTACCAGCAGTCCAGGGTGCATTTGTAATACCTGGAGACTTTTTTGGTTGTCACAACTAGAGAAGGGAACTGTTATTGGCATCTAGGGTATCAAGGCCATGGGTGCTGGCAAACATTGTACAATGTACTGGAAGCCCCTCACAATAAAGAATTACCCAGCCCAAAGTGTCAAAAATGTTGCAGTTGAGAAATCCCAGACTCTACCCATTGGGTGCGTGCAAAGAGGAGCTGTGTGTTATAAAACTGTATGACACACTGTAGCTGTAGTCATTGACACGTCAAGATCTACAATCTGGAAAATCTACAATTATACCCATTCTCAAATGAACAGAAAACTGTTTTCTGGCTTTCCTGGTACTGTTACCTCTTCTGTGTCATCCAGGGTATTAATTTGTAAGTCATCTGCCTCAGACCTTAAAACCATGTTTCAGATTTATCTTTCCCATGTGGTTGAGCTGCAGCCAATTGGTTCATGAACCTGTATTGTACACGTCTTGTATAGCAAGTTGTTCAGAAACCAGGTGAACTCTATTAGTGACCCGAAAGCACTTCTCCCTTCATTCATTCACCAATCAACAACTTTTGAGCACTTACCATCTGCGGGACAGCGACGGCTCTTAAGGCACTGAGATAAACTAAACAAAGTCCCTCCTTCTGTAGAGCCCAGGAGGATGTAGACAATAACCATGTAAACAAGCCAGTGAATAAAGTAATTAACAATTGTGAAGCATGTTTTGAAGGGTACAAAAGGCCTAGCTTGCTCAAGATCTATTTTCATGGGGTAGGCAGAGAAAGCCATTTGAGGAGCTTATGTGTTGAGCTAAACTCCAGAGGATCAGACAAAGCAAGTCAGACAGGCAAAGAGCCAGGAAAAGAGTGTTTCAGGAATTGGGAATAACAAACATTAAATTAGAAAAGAGCAAATGAAAAAAAGCCTGCATAGTGTTCATATAATATTAAATTTACAAAAAAGGATGATTGCCATAGGCATGGTGGGTTGTGGAGCTGCCTTAATTTGGAATGACCGGCACGAGTATTAAGGTCCACACATTCATCTCTAAAAAACTCTCAAAGAAGTATAATTTTTCACTTTCTTTTTTTCCATGAACACCATTTGGATGTGTTAGTGGCCTCTAACAAAAGAAGGAGACATCAAATTAATGATTTGCCACCATGAGGCTGTGCATTCATGAAGGGATGGACGTGATGCACACAAAGATTCCCTTTGCCTGGATCCTTTCGCTCTGATTATGAACCTGTCCTCACCCTCCATGCTTTATCATAAAAACTGGGGGATGGAAGTGATGACTCTGGTCATCATGTTTAATGATGTCTTTAAAGCATAAATCATAGTTTGAAATCCAGGAATCATATCTAATATATTAAATATCATTATATTTTATAATATTATAAAAATAAATGATTATGTAATTTGAAAATAAACATTAAAATATGTTGAAGTTTGCATTTGTTTCACGAATTCATAAATTAGTAGGACTTGAAGGACTGTAGAGGTCAACTAGGGCATTCCCTTCACTGTCAGAAGAGATTGTAGGGTTTCAGCTTCTCACCTATTATCCCACAGCTAACTTGTGGCAGAGCCAGATTTGAGTTTTCAGGTTTCTGTCAAGTGCTCTTCTACAGAACCCAAGCTGCCTCTGGTTAATTTGGTCAATTGTACAATTTTATCTTAATTTTTTAAAAGTTAATATAAAGTTAAAAAAAATACGGACATTTTGCTGACATTATTAGAGAGGGTGAAATAAAAGGCAAATAACTACATGGAAAAGGATGCTATCTAAACAATATCTTCACAATGAATATGAATCTTGTCAGCCTTGCCATACTTTTCCCATTATTATAACTCAGCTAGATCATAGTTATTTATGTTATTCATTAAATACTCAGAACATAGCACAGCACCTTATATATAGAGGTCACTCACACATACCTGTTTAATGGATGAATGTGTGCATAGCTGCTTGAATTCAGCATGTGGCCATTTAAAGCATCAATGCATTGAAGTCAAAGATTTTAATTGAGTCTCATCGAGCTTTACCTGTAGCAACTTAGATGTCATTGGGAAATATAAATCATGGTTGTCTTAGTAGATAGTCTTGAAGTTTCTTCTCCCCTGGAAAAGAGTTTTGCACCCCCAAAAATGTATATTTGGAGATGCTGTGTTTTGCTCAATTTCTCCTACTTATTTCTTTGTAAAACCAATTTTTTCCCTTTAGAAAATGCCTTAAAGAGGTTTTTAATCATCCTCTTATCATGTTAATATGGTACTTTACCACCTCTCTTGCAGATTACTTTCCTTGTTATTTTCCTATTCAAGCAAATGTATTATTTGAAAAGTGCTGCCCAGATAGGATACTATATATATCCTAAAATTCAAATGGTTTATTAGTGCTTTCTTGGCACCTGAATCCTATCCTACAACAAAGTCTTGCCCTGGTGTTTCTTCAGGAGTCTTAGCACAGTCTCTACTGCAGGTGTGGATGGTGTAGTCAATCATGCTGGACTGTGGATCCCTCATCAATGGACTTCTGAGATCACCACCGTTATTTTCTCAACTTGTTTGCCTCTTCCTCCACCAAGGGTGTATCTGTGGGAATGTTAAAACATGACTCTCATGACAAAATGATTGATAGCCACAAAGTCTACGAGTGTCCTCAGACAACCTCTAATAGACACTGAGAGGCTGAACACACCTAAAGTGTCTATGATTTGTCTTGGAAGACAGAATATTAAACAAATTAAGTTAAAATGGTACTATACATATAGAAAAGATTATTTATATATATGAGACTTAGTTCACATATATAACAATGAGATAAATATCATCACATTGAAAAAAAATTAAATGATAATCAATTTCTAATTCTTTTCAAAATACAGTTTGGACATAGTAAACAATCAAGCTTAAGAAGTTCAGAAGATTTCCAGTTAAACAGTTTCAGTAATCCTCCAAGACAATATCAGGTAAGCATTAATTTTTAAAGAAATAAGACTAGTTATTTGTAATATTTAGAAACTCAAACTATGTGATTAGTTAAGTGAAAATGAACTGTTATGATATTTTTCTCAATATCAAAATAATACACTAATTCAAAAAAATATTTATTGAGTAACTACCACGTACCATGCACTTTCTAAGTACTAGAGATATAGAAGCGAACGAAATAGATGAAGTCTTGCCATCATGGAACTTAGAGCCTACACGTTTATTGTAAAAAGCCTATCTTACTAATGTGAATTCTCCATTGTTGTTCTTTTCCAAGTTGTTTGGGTTATTCTGTTTCTTTGCCTTTCCATATAAATTTTAGAATTGATTGTGTATTCCAAAACTGTGACTGTGTTGAATCTATAGATCGATTTGAGTAGAATTGTTGTCCTAACTATATAAAGTCTTCCAATACATGAACACAGACACACACACAAAAAAAGTCTATCTTACAAAAAACATAAAGAAGAGAGTAAAAAACCCCACCACTGAGAAGTAAAGACTACTTACTGTTCGTGAATATTCTTCCAGATGATTATATGTATGTATATAATTTTACATATAGTTTAATATTATTATAGAAATGTATATGTAATATTATATAAATGAGTTAACAAGACTTATATAATGAATAATAGTTTTTCACTTCACAAAACATATATTCATATTAATTTTAATGGATGTACTATATTCCTTTGTACAAATAAATAATCCTCTATTGATGGACATTTAAGGGTTTTTTTTTTTTCACTATTGTAAGTAGACTACTATGAACATACTTGTCCATGTACTTAATTACATCATTAGGATAAGTTCTTGAAAGTGGGATTTGACTATCATTTAGTTTAAGGTTTAGGTAGCAAGATTTGGTTTAGCTATATATCCACCCAGGACTTCCTGCATACTTGCTGAGTCTCTTACTTTTTATGAAAAGTACATAGTAAAAGCAATATCCTCATGGTGGAAGCTCAAGTGCTAGAGAAATATTATTACATTGAAGCTAGCCATTCCTAAATTATTAACAAGTATAAAATCAAAACTGGCTCCATTTCTTTGTAATGGAGGGGAAAAGCCATAAATGAGGGCACATTTGCTTAACTTTCCATTTCCACGTGCAGAAGTGCACACCTCTGACCTGCCCAGCTGTTAAGGCTGTGTCTTGTTCTAACACTTTCAAGTAAAATACAAGCAATGAAGGATTAGATGTTTGCTCTGAACTTATTCTTTTCTCAAGAATTAACTTTTCAGTCATTAGTCCTGGTGATGTGAAAATTACTTTTAATATCTGGAGATAGTATGCATCCCCTACCAGATAAATCATCTTAATCTTTCATAGCTATCATTTCTGAAGTGTTTACTAAAGAGAGAAAAAATCAGACACTTATTCCAAATGAGTGATTTATCATGAACATAAAACTAAGATGGATTTCTCTTTTCTCTGTCTAGAAAATAATGAAGAGGCTCATTAAAAGATATGTATTACAAGCCCAGATAGATAAGGAGAGTGATGAAGTGAATGAAGGTGAGTTGAACACAGGGACAAGTCAGCCCCTGAGCATAAGCCAGGACCTGGGGCCTGAGGCAGAGCTGAGGGAGAGCTGGAGAGATGGGCGTGGGAAGGGTGAGCTTCAACAGGAGAAGACAGGATCTCGCCAACCATCAGTATTGCTACACACTGGGGAAATAGGCTATGTCTCCGCAGTTGGGGGCAGATGACACTTGCTAGATATGTAACTACAGTCATCTCTTGGTATTCGTGGGAGGTTGTTTCCAGGACCTGTGTGGATACCAAAACCCATGGGTGCCCAAGTCCCTTATATAAAATGAAGTAACTACTACAGTCTACCCTCCACCTCCGCACACCTAATACCCGAGGAGAGCGAACAGTGTTATATCCGTGGGGGGCTTGGAGGGAGAAGGAAGTGGTTGGGAATAGTAAGGGTCCATTGCCCCCAAACCCTGTAACATTTGCCACCAGTGTTTCCTTTCCACTGACTTCAGGAGGACGACGTTGTAAGTTTTCTCTATAATCTTTTCACTAACCAAAATACTGAGCTGAGAAAATAGAAACCTGCCCCCATTAAAAAGTGATTTCCTTTGAAGGGATTCAAAATACAGGTGTGTGTGGCATTAAGGCTCATGTCAATCTATCCCAGAATCACTACTTTCTCTGCATTACGTATTTACAATTGACTTCTTATCACTCTTGTTTTGCAAAGGGGAGCTGAAGGAAATTAAACAGGACATCTCAAGTCTCCGCTATGAACTTCTTGAAGAAAAAACTCAAAATTCAGAAGACTTGGCAGAACTTATTAGAAAACTTGGGGAGAAATTATCAATGAAACCAAATCAAGAGGAAAGCAATAGATAATGCAAAGTCTTTCTTTAAAATTCATATTTATTTGTCCACTTGAAGCCATGTTATTTTCTGATTTATTTTTTTAACTGGCAATATGACCAGCTTTTAGAGAAGAAAATGTTCAAAGATAACTTGGGTCATCCTATTATTTGGAACTCTACTATTTAATATTTTTGATGATTAAATTTCATTATTCAGGCTAAAGGTTGCAGATTATGATGAAAATTATTCCCAGTTGTTTGGTGCTTGTTGTGTAAACTGCTTTCTTGGGTACAACTATTGTGATGATGTGATTGCCATGTAGTGTTTGCCTGGGAATCATTTTAGCTGGCAGGGCAGACACACCATATTGTGGTATTTCCCTGATGGAGATATCAGGTACCTTCTTGCCTGCTCTATGGATCCCTTGCTGGTGACTTCCAGACTTGAAATCTAGAAAAAAATAATCTCTTGCCATTTAGAGAATATTGTTTAATCATCTACCCTTCTTAGCCCCCACAGAATATGATTGATAATATCTGCAAAATGGGGTTAAATCTTTCCTAAATTTTTTGATTCATCTCTTTGAAAATGTTACACTTACCAGTGAAAAAGTGTTTCCTTCACTGAACTCTGGAAACATAGTTCAGTTCTGTGTGTGTGTGTGTGTGTGTGTGTGTGTGTGTGTGTGTGTGTGTGTTTGCACATGTGCATGTGAAATACTTGTCCTATTTTCTTTTGCAGCCAATACAGATACTCAAAAGCTCTTTATATTATACTTTTTATTGTACAATGTACAATTTTTTATTTTATTGAAAAATTATTGGCCAAATAAGAACACTTTATTGGAGAAGTATGAAAGCCACAAACAATTATCGTTATTTGCTTCAATTATAGCACAATTTTTGTGCCATTTCCAAGGGACTTTACAGGTGAATTCCTATGTTTGGCCTCAAATGTAAAGCAAAAAACGTGTTGAGGGAACTTGCAAATACTTAGTATGTCCTACCCTCCTCTCAAAATATATAAAACAGGAATCTGAATTCATGAGCATTTACCAAGAGGTTGCTATTACTTACTGATGATATGAGGCCATATCTAAAACAACTAAAAGAAAGAAATGAAGGTTCACTATTCAGCTACCCAAAGACTGTCAACATTTGGATGATGCTGAGCATTGACTGGAAGTGCTGCTTTAAATTCAAGCAAATTTTAAATTTCATTTTAAAGATAAAATGGTCACAGGGGCTTCCCTGGTGGCGCAGTGGTTGAGAGTCCGCCTGCCCATGCAGGGGACACGGGTTCGTGCCCCAGTCCGGGAAGATTCCACGTGCCACGGAGCGGCTGGGCCCGTGAGTCATGGCCACTGAGCCTGCACGTCTGGAGCCTGTGCTCTGCAACAGGAGAGGCCGCAACAGTGAGAGGCCCATGTACCGCAAACAAAAAAAAAAAAAAAAAAAGATAAAATGGTTACAGAGAATCTATTTAGCCCCAACTTTGATTTAGTTTACATCAAAAAGCCTTTATGTAACCAGATCAGAAAATATAGCTGAGATTTGTGATTTTGTGTTTGGTTATTACTTATTGAGAAATTATTTAGTGATACAGAAAAGGTCTGTTTTCAAATGTTTTGTGACAACATTTGAATCAGAAATTTTAAAAATCAACCTCAAAACCAAATGCACTATCTGCAAATTAAAACAATCTAAATGCATAAAGCTTGTGTGTCATGCCATGCAAGAGACTGGCCTCCAAGCCACTATGACAGCAAATGGGCTTGACTCCAGAAGATTCTGGAAAAGGTATTTAGACGTCTCAGTGTCTTTTAAGTTGGGTTGACTTGACAAGATGTAAGTTTTAGGAAATGCAACAGGCATGACAATGAGTTCCTCAGTAAAAGACACTGCCATCAAGGGCCACCTGTTGTTCAAAATTAAATGTCCTGA
Organism: Tursiops truncatus; assembly: GCF_011762595.2. Taxonomy (NCBI): domain Eukaryota; kingdom Metazoa; phylum Chordata; class Mammalia; order Artiodactyla; family Delphinidae; genus Tursiops; species Tursiops truncatus. The sequence goes on from NC_047041.1 coordinate 32,003,058, forward strand.
AGTCAACACATTTTCCTTGAAGTGCAGCTGAATTGGCATCTCTTCTAATTTCCTTTTAATTGGAAGATGAAAAGACAACTCAAGCATATTTTAAGAAAGGCTTTAAAAATTCCAGCAAGAACTTAATTCAAGGCATATTGGCAAAGGATTGTCAAAGCACAATGATCCTTCAAATATCTCAAGACCACTGGCTTTAAATCCTGTATTCATGTTGCAGTAAGCTTAATCTTTTAAAATTAGGTGGTTAAGAAATTTAAATGTGTTTATCCAAACTGCTGTCTCTCATATTTCTCCTCTGTGGTTTGGTGCTTTCTGGAAGTTTGGGTACCATAAGGAGGACAGAACAATGATATCTGGCACTCTGACCATACAGCTACTCCCTGAGGCGCCAAGCCCTGCCCACTCCTCATGGCAGACCATCCACCAAAGAACAAAATGAAGCCCCTGGTTTTGTACATCGCTGCCTAGTTTGACTCTCTGCTGTTCTCATTACTCTGAGACTGAGAAATAACACAAATTCAATATGATTTTACTAGGAATATAAAATGAATCACCAGAATCTAGTCTGCTTAAAACTTTGCCAGGGATTAAAAGGAATAAAAAATGTGTCTGACCTCAAGGAATCTGCAACAAAGTAAAGAAATAAGACTTAATACAACTATAAGAAGTGTTTATTGAGCACTTACCATGTGCCATGCACTGTGATAAATGCTTTCCATGCTGTATATAATTTAATCTAACTTAATGCTTACAACATCTATATGAGGTAACTATTGTTACTATCTTCATTTTAGAAATGAGAAAACAGAGACTTTTAGTGGCTAAGTAACTTGCACATAGAACAAGTGTCAGAACCAGGAACAAAACCTAGGCCTGCCTCTCAGCAGAGGCCTCACAGTTACCTGGGATCTTGAACAGCTATTTTGGAGTGTGGTTGTCTCATTGTGAAGCTTATATTTCAACCTCTAGGTGAGGAAAAATGGGCTGTATCTGAAAAGCCAAAATTCCATTCTATACCCAGTCCAGAGATACGCAATCATGTTAATCAAGAAAGGCTAGGGGTAAAAAGAATACTTGGCTTCAAAATGATTGCAGATACAAAAAAGAATAAAAGATGGAGATTTATATTAAGAGGTGGGGATAGTGTGAGCAAGGCCAAGAGTTGGGCATGAGTGTGGGACACTAAGGGAGAAATAGTGAATTCAGTGGCTGTGACTTGGTGAGAACAGATTGACTTTATTTGGACAATCTCTGCCACCCATCCAGCACTATTCCAGTATTAATCTTATCACTATGTGAATAGTAAAAGAAAACCAAAAACTAAAATTTTACTTAAAATGGAGAGACTATACAGTAGTATTTGCCAAATAGGCAGCCTGACCTACCAGTGCGCCAATAGAATCACTGTCAGGACCAATTTCCAGCTTTGGGCCAAGGGTTTTCTCTAAGTGCCACATTCTAAATATGGCCTGCATCTATTCTGATTCTAACAAGCAGATACAGCTTCCTTCTTCACTCTGAAACCGTCTGTCGTCATTGTGTGCCAGGCAGGGTTTATGAAAGCCATGGCAGCTGTCCCCGCAGCTCTGTTGAGTGGTGCTGGGTGGGAGGTCCTACACTGTAGTTAGAGTCTCTGCCCTTCAGTGCAGAGGGTGCAGGTTGAATCACTGGAGAACAAAAACGGATGTGAGTTCCTGACCCAGACCTCTGTGTTGTACTCTGGAAACTTACCTGAGAAAGTTAACCAGAGGCTGTGTAGGAGCACAGCTCAGCACCCTACCACTGGAAGAAGTTGAAAATTCAGCCAAACATCTGTTACCATACACAACATTGACTTATATCCTGAGTCTTTACTTTTATGTGTGACTAGCTGAGGTTAGAGATACACCACAAACTCTATGAAAGACCCCGGTAATTAAGGCAAATGTATTGTTTTTCTTGAATCACTAGAATGATTGCTTGAAGTTTCTTCTTTACTCTATTTACAGCAACAACTGTAAATGTTTCTATGGAAACTTTTAAAAATACTTCTCCAGGATGAATATGATAACACCTATTCACAAGTCACAAAAGCTTTCATTTTGGAATCAATTTTTGTAGAAATTTTGTACAACTGAGTAAATAGCTAGAGACACTGACCAACTGTATGATAGGCTTTTTTTATATTAGTGCCACTTGATAGATAATTTATCCAGTGTAAGTGAATCATAGGGATATTGATTCATGTTTTTCAAACTCTTTGAAAATGACAGATCAAATAGCCCACATAGTCAATGGTAAGGGGAGTTCTACATACTAAGGAGATTACATAAGTCACAGTACTAAAAATTCGTTTTTCAGATTCATCATAGTCATAGTACTCTCTAAGTATAATGTTATCAAAGACACTGAAGTAAAAACCAAGAGAAAATAGGTATGTCCAGAATCTCAGAATGCTTTACCTTTCTTCTTTTTCTAATGCCCACTCTGGAAGCCATTGTCCACTGATAAACTGTAGGAACAGTGTGTAAAAAGTAGGCAGACAGGCATGTCCTCTAGTAAATGCACAGAACATTACTTTTTTTCCTAAATCATTAGAGGAAGCCTTGATGATGACATTTGAGAAGTGAGTCTTGAACTTCACTGCCCTGCCTTTTTGTCCTCATCATTGTTCATGAAAATAGACTTTCATAGCACCACAAGAACAGACTCAGAATAAATTAAGTTTACTAATTATCATGTCTGAGACTAAAAGTACTATGGCAATGCTCTGCTTTTGCCTTAACCTTTCCAGTATTTTGTGATTCAGTCATCTGACATTTACCTTTCACTTTTCCTCAGAAAATGTACTCTCAGACTAGTTGTAAAAGGTCAAATTTCAGTGTTACCTTATATTTCAAAAAATGTTAACATGTCATATCGTCGCTACTATTAATATGTAGAAGAATATATGTACACACTATACATATATATAGTTTGTCATTATATTTAGTCTATAAACATATAACACATATATAATATATGCATGTTATGTATATATATACACACATATATGTGTATATATATATGATCAAAGACATTTTTCAAAGCATAGTAATGATCTTAGAAAAAACATTATGCTTACAAATCTGGATTTTATTTGTTTCTTTTCTCACTTGTCCTTTTCTTTCTTTTTTCATTTCAATGATTTCAACCTTTTTTCCTAGTCTCTATATGTTTTCTACCTCTTCTACTGAGTTCTTTTCAGTCTAGTAGCTCAGAGTATAGGATCTAAAGCCAGAAAACATGGGCTTGAATCCCAGCTCTGACAATTACCAGCTGTGCATTTTTCACTAAGTTGTTTAACCTTTCTGGGTCTCATTATCCAAATTCCACAGATTAAAAAAAAAGCTAACATCATCTCCTGCATAAAATTTCTGTGAGGATGAAATGGGTTAATACCTCTTAGACTCAGAAAATCATACTTGGCACATATAAGCATTCAGTTAATGTTAGCAACTGTGGAGAAAGGATATGGCTCTCAAATTCCTTTTTCTACCCTGTCTTAAATCTCTCCCTCTTAAACCTCATAAAATCTTATGACATTTAAGTTTCAACTCATGTTTCTCTGATTGGTTGATATACAGTGTCTGGAGCATTGTGCTGAGAAGGAATCTGAGGCCCCTGTGGAGAAAAGGAGGAAAGAGAGATGTAGAGACAATTAACAATGCTTGCCATGCACATGGGAAGTTGGCCCTCATGCCACATATTTGCCATCCTTGAAAAAAAGGAATCATATATGAACAATATTTAGGAAAATTTCAAGGCACATTTGTTACTTTTCACTGTAATAATTTTGTTATCATTTTAAAATAATATCATAAGATGGTTTAGGGCAGGTACCATATTAAATTCCACTCATAGAACTTTTATTTAAAACCTATTATATTCATTGCAATGTGCTGTGTACCAGTGCCAATAGCAGTACTAGAAACAGAATACAGAACTGACTTATAATCAGTAGTTCCATGAAGCCTATTTTAACTTGTTCATCCTAGAGAGCTATACAACACTTGGGAAGAAATTCTTCAGCATCCACAAAGTAGGAAATGAAGCCTGGACTCATTTGTGTTAGGTTTAGTTTACCTGCTAGGGTTTGTGGTTTCATCTCATTTCTTAGAGGACATACCAAACCCATGTAAGGAAATCTTGGCGTTCCTGATTGATTTCTACCTCCTTCTTGGAGGGTAAGCAACATGACTCATTCACTTCATACTTTTGTTTAATAAGATAGTTATCCTTTGGCTCAAGAAGTAGTAGGCAGTAATGAATTGATCATATGCCAGCTTTTTTCTTATTAATTCATTTATGGGTCTAGCCTATTGAGTTTTCTCAAAGATGTGATTCAGTCATCTTTCACGATTGACTAAGAGGATACTGTTAATCCTCGGCTGTGTCATTAGTTCACTCAGCGTTTAGCCTCATTAATAAGGAGGAACAGACTGTCATAGTTTGTTGCTTCTCCCTGATGCTGTCCATTCTGGAGCCCAGTTACTTTTCCTCACAAACTCCTAACTCAGGTCTCTAATTACCACCTGGAATATGTTTGAGTTTTTCTCTCTTAAACCGATGACATCTGGCTGATGGCTTAAGAGTTTGGTAGGCTTTATAAAGATAACCTTGGTGTGAGGAGTGGTCAAAGGCTAGAGCGTTTTGAACATCCATCCTTCAGGACAAATCAGAAGTCCTGAAGTATTGTCTGTGCTTGGAAATATCATTTAATATGTTACAGGATCAGCACATTTAGAAAAAAACAACTTTATTCTCTAAGCAATCTGGGCTGAGGTTGTGGCATTATGGGAGAATAACGATTTTTCCAGCAATCCACTACTACCTATTGTTAGAGAATCTGGACGTTAATTGTAGCCTCTCCGCAGCTGACTGTAACTCGTTCCTCCTCCTCCTCCAAGCAGGCGCCAGGCCTGCAGCCTGCTAGTATTTTACAATATATCATGAAAATTGCAAATATACTAATATCAAATGCATTATCATAAATTAAAATAATACTATATTCAGTGTGCTTTGACCTGTGCTTTACAAGAGAAGTATCTAATGCTATTGATACTTTCATTCCAGTGATTTTTATGCATCTCCATGCCCGGTGCAGCACCTGGGATGTTGTGGGTGTCAGCAATAGGGGTTTATTCAGTCATTTCACTTAAAATTCAAACAACAGTCAGGACACAGTTTCTGCCCTCAAGGAGTTCTTAGTCAGACACAGGAGTCAGTCATGTCGCCTGATCGATGCCATGAAAGCCCCCAGGAGGAGCATCAGGGTGTAGGGGGGAAGTGGAGTGCTTTATTTCAGGTCAGAGAGGCTTCTGGTTGGAAGTAGCATACATTTCAGACAAGCCTGCATTAGGCTGAAGCATTGCTCCTTTTATCCTCTGGGAACAGCGGTATTGGAAGTACATCTGTGGCTTGGCACGCTGCTTGTCTTTATGTAGCCTGTCTTAAAGAACGTTCCCCAGAAGCAGACTTGGAATGAAGCAATGCTTCCAGGCCCAGGACCAACTGATGAAGAGTTGGGGAAAGCAGGACAGGGAAGAAGAAATCCACACAACTGTCTGATGCAGGCAAAACCCTGCTAAGGGTAACTTCAGCCTGGCCCTGCAGAGGAATTCTGAAGTTCTGCCTCTGGACTTTCATGCCCTGGCCCATCAGTCCTTTGCTTAAGGGCTGGCCCAGGGGGATGCAAACTCCCAGGCATTTAATATATAATATAAACCTTCAGTGGCCCAAGGGCAGCCCCTCCAGAGAACACGTCACGTACAGGTATTTAGAAGCAAAAGCACACAGATGTCAGGAGGAGATGCGCTGTAAAGAGGTCTGCTGGCATCTGTAGAAGCACTGACCGCGTCCACTCCACTCCCAATGTACAGTGCCAAGGACGGTATTCTTTGTAACTATAGATTGTGTCAGGATTCTAAAATGCTACTTGGTTTTCTACGGATCTTTGGAAATTTGAGAAATAGTATCTGTTTTTGAGTCTGCAGAGGAGATGGTTAAGATCTTCTTGAAATCAAGGAGATTCTGGGTTACTTGTACTTGGTGGTTTAACCTCAAGTGTGTACCCTCCAGAAACAGGGCTGTTTCCACAGGTGGCTGCTTACTTCATTAAACTAAATAAGTGTTGAGAGTTACACATATATCCTGGACCAACATACCTCATGACGCAACTAGGTCCTTCAAATTGCCCACCAGTTGGTATTCCTTTAAGTAGAGGTATAGTATGTTCCTCTGAAATGTAATTTTAATAAGGGTGATACATTAACCAATTATGATCATCAAACTGAATGAATTTACCTAGACCTCTAGAGAATGAGACCCAGAATTGGTAACTTTAGATGTAGGTGGGTCCAAGAAAAAATCCAGAATATGGGGCCATTCAATTAGACACTTTACAACCAAGAATATCATAGCAGTGTCCCTGGCTTAAGGCACAGCAGAAATGTAATAGAAGGCTGTGGAGAATGCAGGAGCCAAGGGTAGCCTTTACAAAATGCATCAAAGAGCAGCAATGACTAATTTTTCCCTCACGTGGCCTACTTCACCATATTCATGATGCTATTGCCGCCAAAGAAGACTTTGCATAACTCTTCGAGAACCATAACCCAAGGATTTATGTCACAGGCACTTTCAGTGTTCCCAGCACATACTGGGTGCTCAAAAAATATTTTCTGAATGAATACATTTGTTGGATGAATGTGTTTGTTGCCACTTGATACCCCAACGGGGCTTGCTATACCTCCGGAGAAGAAAAATAGAACAGGCAGAGAAAACTCCTGAGGGAGACCTGTTTAAGAATTGCTGGCCAAACACTTTGACATGAGACCCCCAGTAACCTCCTGCTGGCTCGGTCAGCAGTGCGGTCTAGTGAGGGACACAGATCTCTAATGCTGCGAGGCTCTCTCTGTCTGGCCACCATAGGGATCTACCCATAGACTGAGAGAGAGAACACACAAATCTGCCTTGACTTGGGCTCTTTGTTTCCCCACTTTTTGAGGACTGTATTCTGGTCCCAACCTTCTGGGTATCACCTTTCATCCACACCAGAAGAGAGATTAGAGTTGAGAAGAAGTCTGCCTGGGTGACACCGTGCAATCAGAATTGCCAGGGAGAAAGGGGCAGAGGGAAGCAGGCTTTATCTCTGCCACCTTGGTTTCCTTTATCATCAGATGAGGGGAGTAATCCTTGCTGTACACTTGACATCCTGAGATTAACGTGAGGTGCCAAAAAAAAGTGATGTCTCTAAAGTTTTTAAAAATTTCTCCACAGAGCAAGACAGCTACCCTGAACAGAAAGTCAGTGATGGCATTCTACCCCTTAAGGGTTTCCATTTACTTGGAATAATTGAGACTCTTCTACCAAAATCTCATTGACAACCAATGGGAAGAGAGCAAATATCAACCCAGTCTTTGACTGGTTGGTGGTAATTACCACCAACCAGGTAATTACCACGTGGAAGGTGGTAATCTGTGGGTCCATGGAATCCTGTGACTTTGACTTTTACCTCTCAGAATTTCTTTCATTCTCTCTCTCTTTTTTTTTTTAAATTAATTTATTTATTTTTGGCTGTGTTGGGTCTTCATTTCTGTGCGAGGGCTTTCTCCAGCTGCGGTGAGCGGGGGCCACTCTTCATCGCGGTGCGTGGACTTCTTACTATTGCGGCCTCTCCTGTTGCAGAGCACAGGCTCCAGACACGCAGGCTCAGTAGCTGTGGCTCACTGGCCCAGTTGCTCCGCAGCACGTGGGATCCTCCCAGACCAGGGCTCAAACCCATGTCCCCTGCGTTGGCAGGCAGACTCTCAACCACTGCGCCACCAGGGAAGCCCCTCATTCTCTTTTTTAAAAAATTGAGATATAATTGACATGTAACATTATGTTAGTTTCAGGTATACAATATAATAATTCTATATTTGTGTATATTGTGAAGTGATCACCACGATAAGTCTAATTAACATCCATCACCACAGTTACAATTTTTTTCTTGTGACAAGAACTTTCAAGATCCACTCTCTTAGCAACTTTCGAATATACAATGCAGTATTATTAACTATAATTACCATGTTGTACATTACATCCAACTTGGGCCTTTTTTGTTCCCATTATGCCTGGCTGCTAGCCAAACCACAAGGTATTCTATCCAGACCTGGGAGGTCACACTGACACAGTTCAGGCAGGCTGGCGACAGGATGTGTGAGGAACCGGGCAGGATGGCCCCAGCCTGCTGGTGCCAATGTGTGGCAGTGTGGTTCAGAGAAACACACAGAGCTTCAGAGACAGATCTGGAGGGAGACCCCATGCTGCCACTTACCACCCCCCGTGTGAGCTTGGACTAACGTTGAACTTTTCTGAGGCTCATTTTCCTCAGCTGTTTAACAATGCCTTCCTCATGAGGTCAACGTGAGGATTAAATAAGGATATGGGCAAGAAGCACTTCATCTTTGAGGATCTTACAATTGAGCATCTCTGTCAGACATTGGGTGATACAATCCTCAGACATCTTTTACCCCTCGTCTTCCCAGACACCCAAATCACTTTTTCAAAAATTGAAGTAGAGTTGATTTACAATGTTGTGTTAGTTTCAGGTGTACAGTAAAGTGATTCAGTTATACATACATATATATCTATTTTTTCAGATTCTTTTCCCTTATAGTTTATTAAAAATATTGAGTATATTTCCCTGTGCTATACAGTAGGTCCTTGTTGGTTATCCATTTTACATATAGTAGTGTGTATATGTTAATTCCAAACTCCTAACTTATCCCTCTTCCCCCTTTCCCTTTTGGTAACCATGTGTTTTCTATGTCTGTGGGTCTATTTCTGTTTTGTAAATAAGTTCATTTGTATTGTTATTTTAGATTCCACATGTAAGTGATGTCATATGATATTTGGCTTTCTTTGTCTGACTTACTTCCCTTAGTATGATAATCTCTAGGTTCATCCATGTTGCTGCAAATGGCATTGTTTCATTCTTTTTTATGGCTGAGTAATATTCCACTGTATAAACATACCACATCTTCTTTATCCATTTATCTGTTGAAGGACATTTAGGTGGCCCGACTCACTTTTGAGATACCTGTAAAATAATCCCAGGACAAGCCTCAGGATATGCACCTGGGCCAATAAAGACCAGGCTAAGATGTGTGCTGACCTTTGCCAGGTAGTTGGGGGAGGGGAGTGGTCCAGAGGCACATCAAGGCCCACATGCCCCCTTCTCGTCTGTAGGCCTTGGTTCATCTGGATCTGAAGTTTCCCCTCCAAACTTCACACATAATTTACCTTCAATATATGGCTGCTCTTCCTGATAGAGACAAGAGTTTCATTCTGGGCTTTGTTTTCTCATACCCCTGGGGTCCCAATGGCAGGGGCTTAATTATTGGCACCCCCAATCTTATGACTATTCCTCAAAGTTACCCCCCCACAGACCGAAGGCCTCTACTGCTGAGTCTTAAACACATTGGCACACGGAAACCCCACTGGATCAGAAGCCCCACCTCGACACTCCTGTGTGAGCCCCTTGTGCTCAGGACTCTTGAGTCCCTTGAGTTTCTGTGCCCCACCCAAGACACGGTGCTGAGAACGGCAAGTCCAACATTAATTTCCTGTGGAACAAATATGCACTGGGCGCTCACGTGTACGAGGCACCACTCTGGATGGTGAAGTGCACAGGAAACCTCTGCCTCCTCATGGAACCTACGTTCAGAAAGGCATAGTAGACTAGAAGCAGAATAAATAAGTGAAGCACACATTGTGTAAAAGGGTGATATGTGCTATGAAGAAAAATAAAGAGGTGAGGGAGTTGCAATTGAAGGGTAAGCTGGGACAAAGTGAGAGAGTGGCATGGGCATATATACACTACCAAATGTAAAATAGATAGCTAGTGGGAAGCAGCCGCATAGCACAGGGAGATCAGATTGGTGATTTGTGTCCAGCTAGAGGGGTGGGATAGGGAGGGTGGGAGGGAGACGCAAGAGGGAGGGGATATGGGGATATATGTATACATATAGCTGATTCACTTTGTTATACAGCAGAATCTAACATACCACTGTAAAGTAATTATACTCCAATAAAGATGTTAAAAATTAATAAATAAGTAGAGTGGCTGGAAAAGGTCTCATGAGAAAAGACCAGAAGGAGGCAAGGGAGGGGATTTAGCAGATGTGTGAGGAGAACATTCTCGTGGGCGAACCTGAGAGCAAAGACGCTGAGACAGGAGCGTGTCTGGTGTGTTTGGGGAACAGCGAGGAGGGGAGTGGGGTTGGCACAGAGGGACGGAGGGGAAAGCAAGAGAAGATGAGGGCAGACAGGAAACAAGTGCTGGCCTGGTTGCTGGCCTTGAAGCCAGAGATGGCAGAGGCTTTTATTCTGAGTGGCATCGGAAACCGTAGCAAGATCTTCAATCAGTGAAAGCAACATTCTTCCCCAGTTATCTCTCTGGGGTCTGATTCTTACCCTCATTTCTAGAAGCTGAGCCCTGTCTTTCTTCATCTCACATTGCCATCATCTCACGAATGGCGGGTTGGTGAGGAGATGCTGGGAACATCAGAACTGGCTGGGTCAGAGTCCACCTGGTGACGTTCTTTGCACACCTTTGCTCTTGACATACCTGCAGGAAATGAACTGGGTCAATCACATCCCTCTATATACTCTCTCTGATTACAGCTTATACATGCAGGCTTCCAGCTGAATCTTTCTCTCCTTTCCCCCATCCTTTCCCCATAATTTCCTTGAAATGGGCTATTTTGTCCTTACCATGTCATGAAACTGGCACCAGTCTCAGGGCTTTCTAAATATCTGCTAGAAGCTGGTGACAGATGCCAAGCTGCCTGGTGATTAGTGGGAAGATTCTGTATCCCCCTCTCTGCCCATTTCTATCAAGAAATTATAATAAAAGTAACATAACACTTGCCTCAGAATTATAGGTTAAGAGGAGAACAGATAAAGGAAAGAAGGAAGGAAGGAAGGAAGGAAGGAAGGAAGGAAGGAAGGAAGGAAGGGAGGGAGGGAGGGAGGGAGGGAAGAGGGAAGGAGAGAGAGAGAGAGAGAGAGAGAGAGAAAGATCTCATCAACTTGTTTCTTCATGAAATTGACTGACTTGAGCCAGTATTTCAGAACAAGATGCGCTTGGTTACTCAGGGGCCAGTATGAGCCATATATCCAGGTCACCCTCCAGCATCACTCTCTGGCTGAGGAAGAGTGATGCTGTGGTTCTTCAGTTAGCTGGCCTGGCTTGAGGACCAGCATGTCTTCCAGCTTCTGAAGCAGGCTGCCTGGCAGCCCAGAGCACTGTGCTGGCTCCGTAGCTTTTCCAAGGTCCCTGGTGACCTCTAATAGCCCTGCTTATAACCATGGCCTTTGAGAAGGGGCCCTGAAGACTGTCTGAAGAGGGAATGCAATTATGGCCTCGACTTATATCAGGGTCACACACAATTTTCTCCATCATATTATCTTCCCCAATAATGTGTGGGACTCTGCTGTGATATTTGAGTTTTGCAAGTAAATGTGTTCAAATATAACATGAAGAAAATCTAAAATTATAAAGATTTTTAAATGATAACATTTTTATTTTATAGTTTGAGATTTTATAATTTATGAATCCTTATTATTTGTAGAAGATTTAGTAAGATTAGTCCGCAGCAGTTGTCATCTAGGAAACACACATCAATGCCAGATTCTGTGCTACATCTCTCCCTGCTGTCTCATGTAATCTTCAGATAACCCTATGAAGGAAATATTATTGTTTTATCAAAGATGAGAACATTCAAGCTCAGTTAAATCACTTAATTTGCCCAAAACCATGCAGCATTAACGGTACCTCATATTAATGTGGTAGAGTCAGGACTTAAATACAGGTCTGAAAACTACAGTGCTGTGGAAGCAGTGAAGGTGTTGGGAGTTAAAATGCCTGCGATTCGTAGAGCTGTGGTGGCTTCTCTGGACAGAGGGTGGTTTGCGAGTGTTTAATGGTGTTGCACAGTGGGTGTAACAGTGTTGCACAAATGGAAGGATGTATCTCAGCTCCCACTTCAGTCCCCATTCCACTTGCTATCACAGCCCATGGAGAACACTACTCCTGAGGGGGACTGTGACAGCAGAAGTCTGCAGAGCCCCCCATCACAGCGACAACTCCCGCTCTGCACTGCCGTGTCCCGAGATCACAAAAACAAAATACTTACTTTGGTTGGTCCCAAAGGTCCAAAAATATGAAGCTAACATACAAAGAGTGGTTTAGCTGCTTACCCAATTAGAATTCTCTTCCATTCCCTTATCATATGGGTTAAAACAAACCCTAGCTCTACAGTAGGAAGAACTTGGAGCCTGAGTTCTGCAACTGCTGAAAGAGATACACAGAAGGTTCTAATGAGTATACAGGCCAAGCTGTGTTTAATTCTCTTAGCAGAGCATTTAACTCCATACTAAATAAAGATGACTAAAAGATTTATTAAGAATCCCTATGCCCCTCTGGTCATTTTTATATATTTGGATCCTATCTGACTATTAAAGTCAAATTTCTGATACCCAGAGTAAGAACAAATAGGTGAGCCCTTGGAGAATACCTGTTTAATGTGTACTGTTTTTCTCTGGGTGTGCTTCATGTGATATCTTACGCATTTGCTTATTTTAATCTTCACATCAGCGCTCATATTGAGGTTTAGAGAAAAAAGGAGCTAACATTTTTCTGGCTTGAGACCATGATTCTAATCCCAGATCTTTTGATGCCAAGGCTGGTACTTTATGCATGCATTTTCCATAACAATAAAAGAAGAGACTATCTCCAAAAGGAAGAGTGTTGAAGCAATCTTCAGACGCTGGTCAAGTTGCTCCTGTCCATCCGCAGCGAAGTTAGGCAAAGAAGAACAAATTGTCTTTTAATTTACCAGGCAAGGAGAGCAGCAGAAAGCGTCCTGAAAAATGTCAGCCACTAGAGGGTGCCATTGCCCTTCTGTGCGCATGTGGTAAAGCACTCCTAGGATGCTTGCCCTGCCTGCCTTCAGGAAGAGGTCCAGGTGAGAGGTCCCCAAACTTCTGAGGATATATATATATATATATATATAAAATGAGGATATACGCCCCTGCATCTTCTTTCCTCAAAATTCAAGAGATCAAAAAGAAAATTTTCCTTTAAGCAAGTAGGGAGTTGCACTTTATGGATACAGATAATTTGATGTCTTTGAAACTGTCTTCAGATTTTTTAACTCACTAAAAAATATTTTTAAATGACTAAATGAGGCCCAGGAGGGAAACAATAACTCCTATTGTCTTTCTTGAAATAACTTTAATTTCCTCTTTTAGGCAGAAAGGATTAGTTCGTAAATAATCAGCTTTTCCTAGTTCTGTCAGGAGAGCCAGAAAGTTTAAACTTTGACAGAGAATGATCTCTAACCTTATTCCTCAACCACCACCAATTCTGAATTCTCATCCAGCCATTTTACTGGACATGGGAGTAAAACAGTGGACAATACAGGGACTTCTGTCAACAGTGAGCACTTAATGACTGCTGGTCGAACAAATGATTGACTGACTCAAATCTCTGCTTAAATACCACCAACAGTAACAAGGTGATGGAAACCTTCCCCAGCTACCCCTCCTGCCATGGTCTTGAGCTGCCTGCCTTATACCTATCAGTAGTGAGCATGTTGAAGATCAAGCATAGATGACGTTTAAATTTGTCCTTTTCCTATCCATGGTTACAGACACAACTTACGCTCCTGGTAGATGCTTTATAAATACCTGATGAGTTGAATAAGTAGGAGCTGGCTCTAATTAGGAGTGCTAGATGAAACTGAGCCCTGGAAAACTGAAGATGGAATAGTTTAAGTGGGAGAGAGTAATGGTAAAATCTGCTGTGTGTAATCACCTCCCATCAATAGCAGTGGCTGTCCCCTACCTTAATTAACTTAGAAAAAGAAATAGCTCGGCCCAGAGGCCGTCTTGCAGGGATGCTATGAGAGGATGAGAGAGATAGGAGAAGCACAGTAAAGATGCCCTAATGGGTTTTCCACATCTAGGTTGATTGACTGTTGAGAAAAGAAAGAACAGCTTGTACTATTCTGGGTAGCATGAGCACTGTAATTTGTGACAGCTATAGGTCATGTATCTATTTTTCTGTCTGACAAGGACAAGAAGCAGCTGGTGGGTGGTACAAACCAAGATTGGCTTGTTCAGGCTGTAAACTATGGAGATAGAGCCTTGGTTTTCGATCTGAGCTATACAGGAGATAGAGCGTGTGGTTAATGCTTGCATGTCTGTGCAAACAGAGTTAACAGATTTCTGGCTGCAGGTGGGAAAATGAAGCTTAATGATTCTAAGAGCTCTGTCCCTAATTTCCTTCTGAGCATGAAAAGAAAGTCAGTTTTATACCTGTCTCTCCCCTCTCCACTCCCATCTTCAATTCAATTAAGTCTAACAAACATCAACGGAGCTCTTACACCTCACACCATGCTGGGCACTGAGGCAGTGAGGTGAGTGTGGCCTGCTCCCTGCACCTCCAGAACTAGTTTTATACAGAAGGCAGGCAAGTGATCATATAGAGTAGTAATCGTGACAATAGATCAATGCATAAAAACTACAAGATGCAGTACAGAGAAGGGAGCGGTTTATTCTATTGCTATAGATAAGGAGAATTGTAGAAAACTTCTGAGTTCGTGGATATGAGAACATCATACTAAGGAATGAGAATGGCTTTCCAGTACATAATCCTAACGTTCCCCTCCTGTAAACTGATTAGAAAAGAGCTGAGAGGTGAAAGGACTCATCTAGATAGCTGTAGGTTCCTTCCAGCACGCCCCAACTGCCACCCTCCCTTCCGTGCCAAGGGGTGAGCTTCCTTACTTGGGCTGTTCCATTGGCAGCTGCTCCACTCAGGCTCCCAGGACGGTGCCATTAGGGTCTGTGCCCCCAACTTTATTTCATTTCTTGATTTTTTTTCTCCTACAAAATTGTGATCTTCATTTTATCTCCTTTAGACAATAAGAGAAAAATTCTGGCAAATGCATTCAGCTAGAGTGTTCTTGTCTTTTACAAGCCAGACGTGCCAACATTTCCCTTAAGAAAAGGGTATTGTCAAGATCCATGAAGTTAAGCCACAGGGTGAATGCATGTAACTAAATCTGGTAGTTTAGAGGGTCAGGCACACAGGGTTTCCTGACGTCTTCTAGTTGTTCTTTACATGCCCATTAAGTCTGTCCTCATTTCCCCTTAACCCTCCTCTCACAGACCCTCTCCCTGCCTGCCTGTAATACCTCAACAAAGTCCTCCTCATATAAACTGTCAAATTTTGACAAAACTAAAACAGTTTAGTCAAAGTTTGATGTCCTTTATTCAATGGAAACAGTCCATGGGTTGGGGAAGTACATTGCTCACAAGCAGTGGAGCATTCTGCCCAAGGGATTTGGGGCAAAAGTGAGTTTTAACAAGAGTTAGAAGCAGCAACATAGAAACAGGGCATAACTGGCTGGAAGGTCAAGGTCAAGGCAAGCGGGTCCTATTTTCTAGGGAAAGGTAAAGTAGCTAAAGTTGAGTTGGAGGATTGCAATTTGTGTTGTTAGGTTTCCTTGACAAGTGTTTCCCATAAGTGCAGGCTGATGTAGGTTTAGATTTGTGATCTGGGCTGGGTCACTGGGATGGCCTCCATCTTGAGGTCTTGATATATGAATTAATATTATCGACATCTGACACTTCTCCAGGAAAAAAAAAAAATGGCAAAGTGGAAAGTCCTGATGTCCTCTTGTTATAGGAGTGTCAATGTATTCACTTTGGGACACTGATGCAGAAGAAGCAATGTAAGGATGGAAAACAAGTCTGTGTATCTGGAAAAAAACTCATGTTCTTGGAATAAATCCATGCCCTCAGATTCTTAATGGAAGAGAGTAATAAAGCCATAAATAAAAATATAAATTGAAGTAAATTCTCCATGTTAAATGAAGAAAATTCAAGGAGATTTTTAAAGAAATTACCTGTAACAACTGGAATATTCCACTGTGCAGCAGCAAGTGCCTTTACATTTGAGGACAGTCCCCCGAAGCCAGATGGAGCCTCAAGATTGTCAGAAAACCAACAAACGTCCCCACAAGGGTATTCCTCTCTAATCCTAGGATTTGCTGTATCAGCCAAGCACTTAAGTCTTTTCCATTTGATTTAGGCAGTTTTCTCTACTTGAGTCTGTCATGCTCATCTATGTGGCAATGACACACTCCTCTCCTCCAGAGAGGAGTTGGCAAAAGGGTTCCTTCTGAAGCAATTCAGGTTATGTTTAGGCTGCAGCACATATCAGGA
Organism: Tursiops truncatus; assembly: GCF_011762595.2. Classification (NCBI taxonomy): domain Eukaryota; kingdom Metazoa; phylum Chordata; class Mammalia; order Artiodactyla; family Delphinidae; genus Tursiops; species Tursiops truncatus. Next base: position 32,019,357 of record NC_047041.1, read on the forward strand.
AGCCTCTGAACATATATGCATCCTGGAAGAGTTTGCTAAGCATTGGATGGGGATGTGCAACAGGTTTAAAGACAAACCACAACTTAGGAGGCCTTCAAACCAAAGGGCAGTGTGGACTCATGACTGTTATGGTGTGTCAGGTAAACAGGAACCTTTTATTTAGCCAAAGCTTGGAAGTTTTAGTGTTGTCAAAGGAGATATCCAGGGACACAATCCGCTCCCCTTCATTACCAAATGAATTCAAACATTACCAAATGAATTCAAGCCCAGCTGTTTTTCTCAGCCACCATGAGTTTGTCTTCTGATGAGACTCAGTTGAACCTGGGAAAAAGAAACTAAAACCATTAACTGTACACCTCATAGTCTGGATCTGGCAACACTTAAAGTTGAAGGCAGGGCCTAGATTTAAACCCTCATGTTGCCAGAGATGCATCCAGGACATTAAAATCAATTTTTTTCCAGTCTTAGCAACCTAAATGTCCATTGACAGATGAATGGAAAAGAAGATGTGGCACATATATACAATGGAATATTACTCAGCCATAAAAAGGGTAAAATAGATAGGTAGTAGGAAGCAGTCACATAGCACAGGGAGACCAGCTCTGTGCTTTGCGACGACCTAGAGGGGTGGGATAGGGAGGATGGCAGGGAGGCTCAAGAGGGAGGGGATATGGGGACATGTGTATGCATATGGCTGATTCACTTTGTTGTACAACAGAAACTAACACAGCACTATGAAGCAGTTTTACTCCAATAAAGATACATAAAGAAAAATCAAATTGTTTCCAGTCTTAATGGCTCCGGCTGCAGGCAGCTCCACGGGAGGAGCAGCAGGGATCAGGCCTATTCCACTTGAGACTGGGACCCCAAGGCTTTACTCATTAGACAGAGGACAGCAGCCTACATCCTTTTCATCACTCCACCTTGAATTTTGCACATGTCAGGCCCTGAGGCATTACCTGTGGAAAGTTACCCTGCAAACGTCAGGGTGGACTCTGGGGGTTTTGTGGTAAATAATTTTGGCAAATGTTAACTATTTTATTCCCTCCTGAAGAGTCACAATATTCTTGGTCATTTTAAAGACATCAGAAATTCTGAAGTCAAAACATTTTCATTTTTTTTTGTATTCCTTTACATATTTTTTAGTCCAGCATTTTCAAAATTTCTTTAACCATTGTTAAAAGATAAACTGAGGCATATTGAACACCTTAAGAGTTTATTTGAGGAAAATCAATTTATAACAGGCAGCTCCAAGCTGAAGTGGTTAGGAGTACTCCAATAGGAGCTAGAAGGAAGACTTATAAAGTGAAGAAGTAAAAAACAAATTACTGATTATCTATGGCTTAAATCCCAGTTGGCTGTTTGTGATCGGCTGTCCTTAGGTATCAGCTCCTTAATCTTCAGGCCGTTACAGGCTTAGATTTGGTTTGCTTGCATAGGTCACCATGATGTTAGAGCCACCTCAATCTAATGGCCTTCAGGTTTAATTAATTTAACACCATGGAACCCTTTTTTTTTTTTTTTGCGATACGCGGGCCTCTCACTGTTGTGGCCTCTCTCGTTGCGGAGCACAGGCTCCGGACATGCAGGCTCAGCGGCCATGGCTCACGGGCCCAGCCGCTCCGCGGCATGTGGGATCTTCCCAGACCGGGGCACGAACCCGTGTCCCCTGCATCGGCAGGCGGACTCTCAACCACTGCACCACCAGGGAAGCCCCATGGAACGCTTTTTGCAGAACAATTATTAGCATCTCAAGAAATGAGTGTTCGGCAATACACCTTTCTATTTTTTTTTTAATTTTTATTTTATTTTTTAACATCTTTATCGGAGTATAATTGCTTTACATTGTTGTGTTAGTTGCTACTGTATAACAAAGTGAATCAGCTATACGTATACATACATCCCCATATCCCCTCCCTCTTGCATCTCCTTCCCACCTTCCCTATCCCACCCCTGTAGGTGGTCACAAAGCAACAAGTTGATCTCCCTGTGCTATGCAGCTGCTTCCCACTAGCTACATTTTACATTTGGTAGTGTATATATGTCAATGTCACTCTCTCACTTCATCTCAGCTTACCCTTCCCCCTCCCCATGTCCTCAGGTCCATTCTCTACATCTGCGTTTTTACTCCTGTCCTGCCCCTAGGTTCTTCAGAACCTTTTTTTTTAGATTCCATATATATGTGTTAACATACGGTATTTGTTTTTCTCTCTCTGACTTCACTCTGTATGACAGACTCTAGGTCCATCCACCTCACTACAAATAACTCAATTTCATTCCTTTTTATGGCTGAGTAATATTCCATTGTATATATGTGCCACATCTTCTTTATCCATCTGTCGATGGACACTTAGGTTGCTTCCATGTTCTGGCTACTGTAAATAGTGCCGCAATGAACAAAAAAGGCACACCAAAGTGGCAAGCACCTCACACAGCAAGTTAACATGGTACAGAGCTACCTGCAGGTGAGGAAGGATATGAATATTTGTATAAATCCATGCTCTCAGAGCCTCAGGGAATACTGTGATGTAGGCAGTCAATACTGGCCAGGTGATTCCTTGCTTACAAATGAGGGTGTACTTGGTGGAAGTGATTGTTAATTTCAGCTCAAAGCAAAGGTTATTTGCAGAGGGAGGACTCCAACATATAGGTACTTCCATCAGACCTGTCAGATCACAAAAGCCCTGGGCAGGGTGGATCCTGAAACCTTATCAGAACCACACGATGATTCGCCTCGGGTGGGCCACATGTGGAACAGGGCTTGTGGCTCCCGCATGGGCCACCTACAATACTATGAAGAATAAGAGTAAAGGGAGGGAGGGGGAGACCACACAGACTAAGATCGGCAGTTTTCCTTTCACTTTAATGATCACCAGTTACAGCTGATTTGGAATGGGAGCCCTGAGCATAAACTGAAGGCCTCTGGCCTGGGAGAACTGAGTTGGGCTCTCATTCTTCAAGCCCTGCTGTAGTTAAAATTTATAGCTCTGCTGTGGACGGGAGTAGCCTTAGGAAATAGAATTCCTAGTCTGAGAGTATAGGGATAGCTTGGGGACAAACAACACATTACTTGAGATTGTTTATCAGAGATTTGGGGAAAATATCCAAGAGAAAAAAATTCCTCAAGAAAAACAAGCCCTGATGGAGTTTCTCTTTCTGGCTTTTTTCCTCATAGACTAATACCAAAGGCTCCTGTGTTAGTTTGGACCCTCCTAAAAGCGGACTCAAGACAAGATTGGATGCATAGGAGACTTACTGTAAGGATAAAGGGGAGAGAAAGTGAGAAGGTGGGCAGAGACGGGCACCAGTGAGGGAAAGGGGGCAAGAAGGACAGTCCAGGCGGGTGGGAAGAGATTCATTGGACCTGGAATGCATGTGTCTTCACTGCACTAGCCACCTTCTCCTTGTCCTGTCTGATGAGCTCATAGTCACTGATCAGGTTTACCAGGCAGCTGAGCTTGGGGCACACTGCAGTCTGTCCCAGGATCCGTCTTGTTTCTGCAGAGGCCAGCCTATGACTTAAATGGAGACATGACAGGGACCATGAGCTCTGCATCTTGAGGTGCCATCCCTCCCAGGATGAACTATATCAATCAGCATCTGAAATTTGGCTTAGGTCTGGGAACTGAGCACGGAATTTTGACTTTGTATTGGGATAGCTGTCTTCAGCCTCATGCTCCTCCGTTCTTCCTTTTTCTGGCTGTAGGTTTTTATGGCTCCCTTTTTGGCTGCTGTCCATTTTGCTCCTGGGAACGGTATGCTCAATTAACCATCTACAAAACTCCCTGAAGATCAAGCCCTCCTGACTTCCCTCTCTACCTGCCAGTTATTATGGTAATTATGGTCTCCTGGCTTCTGGCAGTTAAGTGCTAAGGGCTGCCACCTAACATCTAATACCTCAAGGTTCCGTCATCCCCATGGACACTAACAAGGCCAGCTCTGTCAGCTCTGTAGCACTGGCCTGCAGAGGAGCGCTCCCACTAAACTGCTGTCCTTGTCATCAGTACATTCCTGATGGCCTTGGTGAATGGTGTGTCCTCTGGGCTTTCCTGCAAAACAGAATTCTGCTGGCTCTTCTGCCCTTACAGAATATATCCATGCTGGCATGTCCACATCCCTCAGCCCCTTTATTCCTTCCTCTGCTGTCTTCCAGGACTCAGGCATTTGCACTTTACTCAAACTGGGCCATCAATTTCTCTAGGTTTCCAATAGCCACCCTAGTAGTGAATTTGCCTCATCCCCTAGGGTCCTTGCCAGGGTGGTGTTAAATCCAGTGTCTTGAGAAATTTCCCCCAAGTCAATGAATTCTTGCTTATCCACTCTTTCATTCCATCACCCTTGATCAAATACCCTCAGAATACAGTAGTGGTACAGGCTAGCCAGTTTTTGTGGCTCCTCCTAGTATATAGTCTCTTCCTTCTCTTATCAGATCCAGCATATCTTCAACTGGTTATCAGTCTGGATCACAGGAGATAAAGTAGGAGTAGCTCTTATGTGGGGAGGGTGCCTCTTGCATCGTTGGGAAGAAGTCTCTGCTGCATCTTCCAGTATAGGGGAAAGTGTTAGCTCTTACTAGGGAAGGGTAGCTACCTGCTACAAGCTCTGAGGATTGGCAAGGGGGCTGTGGTGTGTGTACAGAGCCAACATTCTCATACTCATTGTCGTACTTCTCGATGCCCTCATACCATTTTTCAGGGTCCCAAGTTTTCTCACCCTTTTCCAAGCTTTCTCACCCTTTTCCAAGCTTTCTCACCATTTTTTACATCTTAGGAGCTCCAACTTCAAAATTCAGATCGCTGGTCAGCTACTCAACTGTGTCAGCTTTCCCACTGCAGGAGATAAGGTTTTAAGGAAGCCCTCTGGCTCTCACACATAGCCTTTAAATGCTTGTTAAAGGTCCTCAGTTTTTCATTATCCTTGCATAAGACATCACTATAGTTTAGCAGTCACTGACCAACTTCTCTGTCCCCCAGACATTGCACCTCCCAAATTTTTCAAAAACTTGAACTGTGTACCTGCAGTGATGCCCCCCTCCATGGGGGAGTTTCTCCAGGTCATGATTTGTGAAATCTTTAGCATCTGAGAGGACACCTTGTGCCAGAGACTACCCATGCACTATATACACCACTCAGGTTGGCATCCTCCCTGGGCAATGAGCAAGCCAGTCCCAAATTGCCATCTTACTGCCTTTTTCTTGGATCACTCCAGGCTCCACTTGTGTTAGTTCAGTTCCTGTGAGAAGCAGGTATCAAGATGAGATTTGATTTAGTGAAGGAGATGTCAATTAAGAATTAAGGGGACAACACCAGAGAAGGCAGGGAGAGCCTTTAGGCCATGGTACAGGTCTTAAAGCTGTGAAGACAAGGAGGTTTTGAGAAAGCGAAAGGAACTGAGTAATAAGAGTCTCAGACCACAGCCCAGTTCTATGAAAATTTCAGCCAGGTGGAAGTTCCCAAGCAAAGCCACACGCTAAAAGAGTCTGTGTTTTGCAGGAATAGTCCTTCATTAGTTCTTTGACTACACTCATCTATTAGCTAGGAAGAACCCATGGGAAGCATGGTCCTAGCATGCCACCCAGAAGAGCAGCAGCTGAGGCCACCAGTCAATTATGCTCCCTGAAGCAAGAGATCTGAGCGTCATATTTTCATGGCACCACAACCTCCCTGATACAGTGTGGCTGTCCTCAAGACGTACCTGTCATTGAGGTGGTGTTCTGGAGGAGGCTGTCCACACCTTAAAGAGGCCTATTCTGTAGACACATATTATCCCTGTGACTGACTCCTACCTAAACTGAAGGATGAAATAGCTCCTCTTTTCTGTTAAAATTTAACAGAAAAGTAGAAACCAGAAAATGAAGAAGGGCTAAGTCGGTGTTAGCCAGAGAGACTGCAACAACCAACAGAGAGAGGACTGCAACAGCCCCCAACATGATTTAGGGAAGGACAAATGTTGTCTGCCCTTACTCTGCCTTGCATAGCTTGGGAGTTAGAGCTTTAAAAAGAGAGGAAGGGCTTCCCTGGTGGCGCAGTGGTTGAGAGTCTGCCTGCCGCTGCAGGGGACACAGTTTCGTACCCCGGTCCGGGAGGATCCCACATGCCGCGGAGAGGCTGGGCCCGTGAGCCATGGCCGCTGAGCCAGCGCGTCCAGAGCCTGTGCTCCGCAACGGGAGAGACCACAACAGTGAGAGGCCTGCGTACCACAAAAAAAAAAAAAAGAGAGAGAGGGAAAGGAAATATCCCAGAGGCAGGTCATGCTTCTTCTGGTCTCACCCAAGCTGAGAGTGCAAGAGCCTCCCTCCTCCAACTCCACCCAACTGACTAACAAGAGGAACAGAGGAGATCAGATTAATCTTCACTAGGAGATTTGAGTTTTAAACTTGATAGACTTTTTAGTTTAATACATATGTTAAAAAAAAAAAACAACCCTAAAGCAAACACATGACGTAACTCAAGAGATCAAGAATCATCAATATCTTTTAAGCCTTCTATGGGTTTACCACTCCATACTGTGTCCTTTTTCTTTTTTTTTTTTTAATATCTTTATTGTAGTATATTTGCTTTACATTGTTGTGTTAGTTTCTGCTGTATAACAAAGTGAATCATCTATATGTACACATATATCCCCATATCCCCTCCCTCTTGCGTCTCCCTCCCACCCTTCTAGGTGGTCACAAAGCAAGGAACTGACCTCCCTGTGCTATGCGGCTGCTTCTCACTAGCTATCTATTTTATATTTGGTAGTGTATATATGTCCATGCCACTCTCTCACTTCGTCCCAGCTTACCCTTCCCCCTCCTCATGTCCTCAAGTCCATTCTCTACATCTGCATCTTTATTCCTGTCCTGCCCCTAGGTTCTTCAGAACCTTTTTTTTTTTTTAGATTCCATATATATGTGTTAGCATACGGTATTTGTCTTTCTCTTTCTGACTTACTTCATTCTGTATGGCAGTCTCTAGGTCCATCCACCTCACTACAAATAACTCAATTTCCTTTCTTTTTATGGCTGAGTAATTTTCCATTGTATATATGTGCCACATCTTCTTTATCCATTCATCTGTCGATGGACACTTAGTTTGCTAAACTTGATAGACTTTTAATAGACAAAAATTACCTGGGGTTAAAGAATCTGCCCAATATGTCATGAAAGACCCTGCTCCTGAGCAGGAAGTGTGGATATTGACCACCAGCAGTGAATGGAGAAAATTAAAACCATTTCAAGGTTATGTGCCTCCAAATTGAGACCATCCAACAAACTAATTATAAGAATTTGAAGTTCTCCTCACGGCCATGAAGAGACATAAAATTTTTTAAAGGAAGAGGATCAATTGATCATATTCACATTTAGATGGATCACTTGACACAATGTGAAGAATGGGTTGTAGGTGAGTATGTCTGTGTGTGGGCAAATGGCAGGGGGAGAGCATTTGGAAATCAAGCTAGAAGGAGGCAGAGCAACTAGAAGGTAGAATAGTGTTGGTGGAAATAGAGACAAGAGATGAATTTTGCAAAGTGAATTGAATTAAAAGTCCTTTGTAGTTAACTGGATATTGGGGGTGGGGAGAGGTGGAACAGTCAGAATAATTTCCATGTTTCCAGCTTGAGCAACTGGGTGGATGGCACTGCCATTTACCTAGATGAGGAACATGGGAAATAGCATGTTTGAGGACAAGATAATGATTTTATTTGCAGACGTGCTGATTTGAGGTATTTATAGGAAAGTCAAATGAAAGATAATGTTCAGTAAGCAGCTGTAAATAATGATCTGGACTTCAAGAGGAAAGAGTAGGATTTGGGTGGGAGATAGAGACTTTAGAGTCATCAGCTTATATATAACAGTTTAAACAATTGACATGAATAAGAATAACCAGAAAGAGTAAGAAAGTAAGAGGTACCTGAACAGAATCCTAATGGTGCCAATACTGAAAAGAGTGGACAGTAAAAAAGAAGGTTAAAAGAAAACTCTAATAAGGAGTGTAAGAGAGTCAGGACATGCTGTTTCTAAGAGAAGAGATGGTTTCAAGAAGTGGGGAGGAGTGGTTATCACTTTCAATATGTGGTCATGTGGCATTTGAATGTAAAAGTGACTTTGGGTTTAGCAAGAAGAAAATCATTAGTGACCTTGATAGTTGTAGTTTCAATGGAGCTGAAGAAGCTGAGCCCAGATTACAGAGGGTTGATGAGTGCAAGGAAGCTGAAGAAGAAGTGAAAACAGGTGTAGAAAACTACACTTTAGTAGCTAGAAGTTTATCATATTGGAAAGAGGATATTATTATTAAGATAGGAGACATTTAAACATATTTAAATGCTGTTAAGCCTCAAGTTGAAGAGATGAGAGAGATCACTAAAGCAAGAAACCAAGTTATCTGTGGAAATAAGAGGGCATGCAGGAGTACAGAGGAAGAGCTTACCCTTGGACAGGAAGGCAATACCTCTTTATTTAATGGTCAAGAAAGAGGAAGGATGCCAGTGTGGATTCCATAACTGTGTGAGTTTGGTGGGAGACTATTTAAGGAGTTACTGTCTGTTGGCTCTTATTTTCTCTTTAAAATTGGAGATAAAGTTTTTATTCCCTAACCATTCTGTGCCTCCTGTCCCTTGATCATTATTTCCATGTTTGTCCTTTCCCAATATGTACATTGAATCCTTTATGATTTTGTATGGATTTCAAAAACAATGTTCCTTTTTTCTGGGGTGACTGTATAATTTATCTTCCAAACTAAGACACTTTGGAGAGTAAAAAGTAACAATAATTAAGCCAGGCAACAGATTTTAGGCTGGGTCCAAATTTGGATATAAGGTCAATCCTACCTATATACTCACTATTTTATTTATTTATTTAATTTTTTTTGCGGTACGCGGGCCTCTCACTGTTGTGGCCTCTCCTGTTCTGGAGCACAGGCTCCAGATGCGTGGGCTCAGCAGCCATGGCTCACAGGCCCAGCTGCTCTGCGCCTCGTGGGATCTTACCGGACTGGGGCACGAACCCATGTCCCCTGCATCGGCAGGCGGATTCTCAACCGCTGCACCACCAGGGAAGCCCAACTCACTATTTTAAAAGAACTTTTCCTAAACCTCCTTGACCTAACTAAATCATAGCTGTTCCCAGAAGGTACAATTCCTCTGAAGGCCTCTTCCATGAGGGCTGCATATTGTCTTATATTTTATAAAGGGGAAGGTCAGAGGTGTAGTCAGCATTCTCCTAATTCCTCAATGATGGTTTCATGATATAATTCAATTACTCCTTGAGGCTCACGTATCTGACTATAGTATCTTCTCATAATCTTGTCTGTTACTAACCAATCCTGTGGTTATAGATTAAAACTTGGTCTCGTCTGATATTATTCCACTCAGAAATTGTAAATGTTGAAATTCCTTTGATAGTAATCACTTTTTACAATCCTCTCATAACTTTACAACTATTATAGCTTCTCTTCATCACCATGACTTAAAGTGTCTTAACAGAATAGACCATCTTCTCATCAGACTGATGGGTAAGGGCCCGTGGAATATTCCATAAAAACTGACCAAACTTAAGGCACAAAAAACCTCAATACATTCACCAAACTAGAAATTATCTGACCCAAATTCAATAAAATTAGAAAATAATTCCAAAGAAAAATATAAAAACAAAAAATTTCCATCAATTCAATTTTTATAATCTCTCCTAAATAAGAATTTCAAAGAAAATTTAAAAAAAACTAAAATTTCAGAATATTTAAGAGACACTAATAATGAATATACTATAGATAAAAATCTAGTAAATAACTCAATAAATGATGTCTCACCAACCCTCTTGATGGCACAGAGGACAACATCATATATGAAGAAATTTTGTTCTGAGAGTATCTTTACCATTTTATTTCTCTTGGCTTTTCCTTTTTTTAAGGCATGCACACAATTGTTATAAATTAACAACCAATATCTAAATATTGTATTTATGAGTTGTTTCAATTAGTGCAAAATTGTGGTTCTAATAAATGTATTATTTGTTCTTATATATTTATTTGTTTATGTTTATTTGTAATATACTTTGTATTTATTATTATATAGATATTTATACATTAATTGACAGAAGTTTTTATTTCACAGAGGTGAATAACAAAATGGTATACATATAGCTAGCTTGCAATTCCCTGGTGACATATGGTATTGAAAATCTTTTCATATGCTTCTTTGACATTGTCTATTTTCTTTAGGGTGGTGTCTGTTCATGTATTTTGCCCATTTTTAAAAATTAGATTGTTTATTTTCCTATCATTGAGTTTTAAGAGTTCTTTGTGTATTTTTGATACCAGTCCTTTACCAGATATGTATTTTGCAAATAATTTCTCACAGTCTGTGGTTTATCTTTTTATTCTCTTAGTGCTTTCATAGAACTGAAGTTTTTACTTTTAATAAAGTCTAATTTTGCAATTAAAAATATCTAGTAAATAAAATTAAATCTATGACCAGAAGAAAATTCATAGCTTTAAACATTGTATGTTTACATAATTTTTAATGATATAAGTATTTAACTAATGAAGCCAGAAAAGAGCAAAGAAATGAATCTATACAATTAGAAGAAAAGAAATAATGATAGACTCTTAGAAACTAACGAGTTAGAAAAGAGAAAAATAACCTCAGAGATCAAGATCTCCAAGGAGTAGGAGAATGTTGAGCTCACTTTCCCTCATGAACAGATAAAAAATACATCTATGTGTGAAATAATTGTCACTGAAAACAGACTGGACACTGGCAGAAAGACTCATACAATCAAAGCTGTAAAAAAGAGCTACATGGAATCAGGTAGGAAGGAAAGAGAAGCGATCAGGTTGGGACCTGTGTCCCTGTTGGGGGGGACACAGAGAATGAGGGGGATTACATGGGATTGCAGATCCTCCCTGGGGAGTGAGTGATTTGAACTACATATTGGGTGCCCCAACCCTGGGGATTGATGCCAGGAGGATGACTACCCTTAACTGGTTTGAAAGCTAGTAGGACTGACAGTGGAGTTGTAAGAAAAGTGTGTGACTCCATGTATAGACACTTGCTTACTCCCCAAACAAGGTGGCAGAAGCAGATTTAAATGCCTGGAACTCTTGCTGGTTTCCTGTGACTGCCCCAGGGCACCCAGGCCAAGCCAAGCACCCACTCTGGCACATCTAACTCCTGCACAGCTTCACACTAGTGCAAATGCTGCCGTTGCCAAGGAGAGTGTGCCATTGAGGGGTATGGAGCCGACTTGGACCTGGCACAGCCTCCAAACTGGATGAGGGCAGCCATTACATGCATTCATGGAGATGACAGATTGGGAGCAGTCTGGAGCACTAACTGGTGTGACAGTTCTGCCTTAGCACACACCCTGGCCCATACCGAGCAACCACTCTGGCCTCTCTCGCTTCAGTGCTGCTCCCCTCTGGGGCGAAGTTACCACTGATGGGATGGGGAAGAGAGCACACTTAGATGGACTAGAACTAGCTCAGACATGACCTCCAGGGCTTCTGCTCCAGCACCTTGTGACCCTAAGGTGGTGACAGCCACTGAGCATAGGAATAGCCCCAGCTCACATCAAGGTGATACCTGCCAACACACCCTGGGGGAATATGTGTCCCATGCTCACTTCAGATCCAGCTCTCCCACCAAAGACACTAGGCACATATAGACTGCATAAGGACACTTTCACACAAGGATACCCATCTAGACCAGGGTAACTGTTTCACCTAATTTCATAGACAGAGAGAAAGTTAAGCAAGGTGAGAAAATGGAGGAAAATACAACTAATAAAACAAATAAATAATCTACCAGATAAAGAGTTCAAGGCATTAGTAATAAGAATGCTAATGGAACTAAGGAAAAGAATAGATAAACACAGTGAGAATTTTAACAAGGAACCAGAAAATATTAAAACAAATAAAAAGTCAGAGCTGACGAATACAATAACTGAAATGAAAAACCACTAGAAGGAATGAACAGCAGATTAGATGATACATAAGAAAGCATAAGTGATCTGGAAGATAGAATAATGGAAATCACTCAATAAGAAGAGCAAAAAGGAAAACAAATTTTAAAAAATGATAATAGTTTATATGACCTCAGAGACAAAATCAAGCATACTAACATTCACATTATAGGGGGTCCCAGAAATAGATGAGAGAAAGAAAAGGGTCAAAAATGTATATGATGAAATTGTGGCTGAAAACTTCCTAAACCTGAAGGAGGAGACAGATATCCAAGAGTCCCAAACAAAAAGAATCCAGAGGAGTCAAGGCAGAGTAGGAGGACATGGAGTTCACATCTCCTAAAAACTAGGACACCTACCAGGCACAGCTGGGGGACATCCAACACCTAACGGGATGAGAAGAATCACTGTGTGACCAGGTAGGATGTGGAGGGGCAGGAGTGGGAGAGGAAAAGTGGAGGTGGAACAGGACTAGCACCCTGAGGAGCATCTGGGGGAAGGGAGGGGTTCCCATGATCAGAGGGGCCCACCCACAGAGTGGGGATTAGCAGAGATGGGGAGAGATATTTGGAGGATTGGAGGGGAATGAGGCTAGTGCCTCCCTTGCCCGCATGGGCCCCAGCAAGCCTGCTGGTGTCCCAGGCCTAAATCTCAGCCCTCTGGGGTCCCCTCCAGCCACACCAGTGCCCCTGAGGGGAAGTGGTTGGGGGGAAGGGTTCCCACACTTGGAGGGGCCCATGCACAGAGTGGGGATTAGCGGGGAAGGGGAGAAACCTTCAGAGGATTGAGGGATTGGAGGAGAATGTGACTAGCATTTCCCCTGCCCACTCAGACCCCAGTGAGTCTGCTGGGGTCCCAGGCATGAACCTCTGCCCTCCAGGTCCCCTCCATTGGCACTTAGCATAAGTCCTGCCCCCACCACACACCCCCCCCCCCAGGGCCTTTTCCAGCTGTGCAGGTCTTGAGCTTAGTACCTGTCCCTGGCTAAGCCCTCCCCCCACAAGCCTGCCCCCCAGGGCCTTTTCCAGCCTTTTTTTTTTTTTAATGTTTCGGTTCTGTCTTGCCTTGTTGTTGCTGTTTCATTTATATTTTTATTTTCTCCAATATATTTTTTATTTTCCTAATTTTACTTTACTGTTTATTCTTTGTTATTCTTCTGCTCTTTTATTTTTTTCCGTGCTGGGCAGTTTGTGGCATCTTGTTTCCAAGGCTGGCGTTTGGGACTGAAGTCCTGTGGTGGGAGCTTGAAGTCCAAACCACTGGACTAACAGAGAACCTCAGACCCCAGGGAATATTCATTGGAGTGAGGTCTCGCAGAGGTCCTCAACTTAGCACCAAGACCTGGCTTCACCTCACTGCCTGCAAACTCCAGTGCTGGACACTTCAGGCCAAACAACCAGTAAGACATGAACACAGCCCCACCCATCAAAAAAAATGAGACAACAAAAAAAGATGTTACAGATGAAGGAACAAGGTAAAAACCTATAAGACCAAATAAATGAAGAGGAAATAGGCAACCTACCTGAAAAAGAATTCAGAATAATGGTAGTAAAGATGATCAAAAATCCCAGAAATTGAATGGAGGCCCAAGATCGAGAAAATACAAGAAATGTTTAACAAGGACTTAGAATAACTCAAGAACAAACAAACAGTGATAGAGAACACAATAACTAAAATGAAAAATACACTAGAAAGAATCAATAGCAGAATAATTGAAGCAGAAGAAAGAATAAGTGAGCTGGAAGAGAAGATGGTAGAAATAACTGCCAAGGAACAGAATAAAGGAAAAAGAATGAAAAGAAATGAAAACAGCAGCAGAGACCTCTGGGACAACATTAATTGCACCAATATTTGAATTATAGGGGTCCCAGAAGAAGAAGAGAAAGAAAAATGGTCTGAGAAAATATTTGAAGACTTTATAGTCAAAAATTTCCCTAACATCAGAAAGGAAATAGCCAATCAAGCCCAGGAAGCACAGAGAGTCCCATACAGGATAAACCCAAGAGAAACACACTGAGACAATATTAATCAAATTAACAAAAATTAAATAAAAATATTAAAAGCAGCAAGGGAAAAGAAACAAATAACATACAAGGGAATCCACATAAGGTTATTAGCTGCTCTTTCAGATAAAACTCTGCATGCCAGAAGGGAGTGGCAGGGTATATTTAAAGTGATGAAGGGGAAAAACCTACAACAAACATTACTCTCCCCAGCAAGGCTCTCATTCAGATTTGACAGAGAAATCAAAAGCTTTACAGACAAGCAAAATCTAAGAGAATTCAACACCAACAGACCAGCTTTACAACAAATTCTAAAAGAACTTCTCTAGGCAAGAAACACAAGAGAAGAAAAAGACCTCTAAAAACAAACCCAAAACAATTAAGAAAATGGTAATAGGAACATACATAGAGATAATTACCTTAAATGAAAATGGATTAAACACTCCAACCAAAAGACACAGACTGGCTGAATGGATACAAAATAAGACCCATATATATATGTTATCTACAAGACATCCACTTCAGACCAAGGAACACATACACACTGAAAGTGAGAGGATGGAAAAGATATTCCATGCAGATGGAAATCAAAAAAAAGCTGGAGTAGCAATATTCATATCAGATAAAATAGACTTTGAAATAAAAACTCTCACAAGAGACAAGGAAGGACAGTACATAATGATCAAGTGATCAATCCAAGAAGAAGATATAACAATTGTAAATATTTATGCACCAACCATAGGAGCAAATCAATACATAAAACAAATGCTAACAGCCAGAAAAGGGGAAATTGACAGTAACACAATAATAGTAAGGAGCTTTAACACTCCACTTACACCAATGGACAGATCATCCTGACAGAAAATACATAAGGAAGCAAAAGCTTTAAATGACAGAATAGACCAGATAGACTTCATTGATATTTATAGGACATTTCATCTGAAAGTTGCAGACTACACATTCTTCTCAAGTACACATGGAACATTCTCCAGGATAGCTCATATCTTGGGTCACAAATCAAGCCTTGGAAAATGTAAGAAATCTGAAATCATATCAAACATCTTTTCCAACCACAACACTATGAGATTAAAAATCAATTACAGGGAAAAAAAATGTAAAAAACACAAACACATGGAAGCTAAACAATATGCTACTAAATAACCAAGAGATCACTGAAGAAGTCAAAGAGGAAATAAAAAAAATACCTGGAAACAAATGACAATGAAAATATGACAACCCAGAACCTATGGAATGCAGTAAAGGGGTTCTAAGAGGGAAGTCTAAGCAATACAGTCCTACCTCAAGAAACAAGAAAAATCTCAAATAAACAATCTAATCTTACACCTAAAGGAACTAGAGAAAGAAGAACAAACAATCCCAAAGTTAGTAGAAGGAAAGAAATCATAAAGATCAGAGCAGAAATAAATGAAATAGAAACAAAGAAAACAATAGCAAAGATCAATAAAACTAAAAGCTGGTTCTTTCAGCAGATACACAAAATTGATAAACCTTTAGCCAGACTCATCAAGAAAAAAAGGAAGAGGGCTCAAATCAATAAAATTAGAAATGAAAAGGAGAAGTTACAATTGACACCACAGAAATACAAAAGATCATAGAGATTACTACAAGCAACGGTATGCCAAGAAAAAGGACAACCTGGAAGAAATGGACAAATTCTTAGAAAAGTACAAACTTCCAAGACTAAATCAGGAAGAAATAGAAAGTATGAGCAGACCAATCACAAGTAATGAAATTGAAACTATGTTTAAAATTTTCCAACAAATAAAAGTCCTGGACCAGATGACTTTACAGGTGAATTCTATCAAACATTTAGAGAAGAGCTAACACCTATCCTTCTCAAGCTCTTCCAAAAAACTACAGAGGCAGGAGCACTCCCAAACTCATTCTACAAGGCCAACATCACCCTGATACCAAAACCAGACAAAGATATCACAACAAAAGAAAATTACAGACCAATATCACTGATGAACATAGATGCAAAAATCCTCAAAAAAATACTAGAAAACTGAATCCAGAAAACATATTAAAACGGTTTGGGCTTCCCTGGTGGCACAGTGGTTGAGAGTCTGCCTGCCAATGCAGGGGACACGGGTTCGTGCCCTGGTCCGGGGAGATCCCACATGCCGTGGAGCAGCTAGGCCCGTGAGCCATGGCCGCTGAGCCTGTGCATCTGGAGCCTGTGCTCTGCAAAGGGAGAGGCCACAACAGTGAGAGGCCCGTGTAACACAAAAAAATAAATAAATAAAAATAAAAATGGTAATACACCATGATTAAGTGGGATTTATCACAAGGATGCAAAGTTTCTTCAATATACACAAATCAAACAATGTGATACACAATATTAATGAATCAATAAAAATCATATGATCATCTCAATAGATAAAGCTTTTAATAAAATTCAACAACAATTTATAATAAAAACTCTCCAGAAAGTGGGCATAGACGGAATCCACCTCTACACAATAAAGGCCATACATGACAAACCCACAGCAAACATTATTCTCAGTGGTGAAAAACTGAAAGCGTTTCCTCTAATATCAAGAACAAGACAAGGGTGCACACTCTCACCACTATTATTCAACATAGTTTTGGAAGTCCTAGCCATGGCAATCAGAGAAGAAAAAGAAATAAAAGGAATCCAAACTGTCAAAGAAGAAGTAAAACTGACACTGTTTGCAGATGACATGATAGTATAGATAGAAAATCCTAAAGATGCCACCAAAAACTACCAGAACTAATTAATGAATTTAATAAAGTTGCAGGATACAAAATTAATACATAGAAATATCTTGCATTTCTATGCACTAACAGTGAAAGATCAGAAAGAAATTAAGGAAACGATCCCATTTACCATTGCAACAAAAAGAATAAAATACCTATGAATAAATCTACCTAAGGAAGCAAAATACCTATACGCAGAAAACTGTAAGATACTGATACAAAATCAAAGATGACAGAAACAGATGGAGAGATATACCATGTTCTTGGATTGGAAGAATCAATACTGTGAAAATGACTATAGTACCCAAAACAATCTACAGATTCAATGCAATCCCTATCAAATTACCAATGGCATTTTTTTCACAGAACTAGAACAAAAAATTTTACAATTTGTATGGAAACACAAAAGACCTCGAATAGCAAAAGCAATCTTGGGAAGCAAATATGGATCTGGAGGAATCAGGCTCCCTGATTTCAGTCCATACTACAAAGGTACAGAAATCAAGACAGTATTGTACTGGCACAAAAACAGATATATAGATTAATGGAACAGGATAGAAAGCCCAGGGATAAACTTATACTCCTACAGTCACCTAATCTATGACAAAGGACACCAGAATATAAAATGGTGCAAAGATAGCCTCTTCAGTAAGTGCTGCTGGGAAAACTGGACAGCTACATGTAAGAGAATGAAATTAGAACACTCCCTAACACCATACACAAAAAATAAACTCAAAATGGATTAAAGACCTAAAGGTAAGACCGGACACTATGAAACTCTTAGAGGAAAACATAGGAAAGATGCTCTTTGACATAAATCACAGGAAGATCTTTTTGACCCACCTCCTAGAGTAATGAAAATTAAAACAATAATAAACAAATTGAACCTAAGTAAACTTAAAATCTTCTGCACAGCAAAGGAAACCATAAGCATGATGAAAAGACAACCCTCAGAATGGGAGAAAATATTTGCAAATGAAGCAACTGATAATAGATTAATCTCCAAAATATACAAACAGCTCATGCAGGTCAATATCAAAAAAACAAACAACCCAATCCAAAAATGGGCAGAAGACCTAAAAACACATTTCTCCAAAGATGACATACAGATGACCAACAAACACATGAAAGATGCTCAACATCACTAATATTAGACAAATGCAAATCAAAACTGCAATGAGGTATCACCTCACACTGGTCAGAATGGCCATCATAAAAAACCTACAAACAATAAATGCTGGAGAGGGTGTGGAGAAAAGGGAACCCTCATGCATTGTTGGTTGGAATGTAAACTGATACAACCACTATGGAGAACAGTATGGAGGTTCCTTAAAAAACTTAAAATAGGGGCTTCCCTGGTGGCGCAGTGGTTGAGAGTCCGCCTGCTGATGCAGGGGACACGGGTTCGTGCCCCAGTCCGGGAAGATCCCACATGCCACGGAGCAGCTGGGCCCGTGAGCCATGGCTGCTGAGCCTGCGCTTCCGGAGCCTGTGCTCCCGGAGCCTGTGCTCCAGAACGGGAGAAGCCACAACAGTGAGAGGCCCACGTACCGCAAAAAAAAAAAAAAAAAAAAAAAAACTTAAAATAGGACTACCACATAACCCAGCAATCCTACTACTGGGCGTATACCTTGAGAAAACCATAATTCAAAAGGACACATGTACCCCAGTGTTCAATGCAGTACTATTTACAATAGCCAGGACATAGAAACAACCTAAATGTCCATCTACAGATGAATGGATAAAGAAGATGTGATACATATATACAATGAAATATTACTCAGCCATAAAAAGGAACGAAATTTGGTCATTTGTAGAGATGTGGGTGGACCTAGAGTCTGTCATACAGAGTGAAATAAGTCAGAAAGAGAAAAAGAAATACAGTATATTAATGCATATATGTGGAATCTAGAAAAATGTTACAGATGAACCTATTTGCAGGGCAGTAATAGAGACACAGACATAGAGAACAGACATGTGGCCACAGTGGGGGAAGAGGAAGGTGGGATGAATTGGGAGATTAGGATTGACATATATAAACTACCATGTGTAAAATAGACAACTAGTGGGAATCTGCTGTATAACACAGGGAGCTCAGATTGGTGCTCTGTAATGACCTAGATGGTTGTGAGGTGAGTGTGTGGGAGGGATATATGTGTACATATTGCTGATTCACTTCGCTTTACAGCAGAAACTAACACAACATTGTAAAGCAACTATACTCCAATAAAAAGAGAAGACTTCAAAGAGACCCTTTTCAAGACATATCATAATTAAAAGTAAAAGATAAACAGAGAATTCTAAAGGCAGCAAGAGAAACCAAATAGTTACATACAAAGCTAGCAGCAGACATTTTTGCAGAAACTTTGCAGGCCAGAAGGGAGTGGCATGATATATTAAATTGCTAAAAGGGAAAAAATCTGCAACCTGGGATAGTCTACACAGCAGAATTGAAGGAGAGATACAGAACACCTCAGAAAAGCAAAACCTAAGAGTTCATCAGTAATTAACCTATCCTAAAAGAAATGTTAAAAGCTCATCTCTAAATTTAAAAGAAAAGGTTACATCAAGAAACAAGATTTATAGAAAAGGAAAAATCTACCTAGTAAAGGTAAATATACAGTAAATGCTGTCAATCCACCAATTAAATAAGCTAGTATAGGATTAAAAGAGTAAAATCAACTATAACTAAAATAAACATTTAAGGGATAAACATGAAGATGTAAAATATGACATCAAAAATACAAAATGTGTGGGAGGGAACTAAAAACATGTATATCTTTTAGAATGTGTTTTAGCATAAATGACGATCAATTTAAAATAAGTAGATATAGTTATATGTAAACATATATGAACACAATAGTAATCACAAATCAAAAATCTACAATAGATATAGAGAAACTAGAGAGAATGAAACACGAGAATACCACAAAAGAAAATTATCAAACCACAAGGGAAGAAACTAAAAGAAGAAGAAAAGAATAGAGAAGAACTACTAAAACTAGCAGAAAACAAGTAACAAAATGGCATAAAGTACATACCTAACAATCACTTTAAATGTCAACAGAATAAATGCTCCAATCAAAAGACATAGGGTGGCTAATTAGGTTAAAAAAAAAAAAAAACCAAAACAAGGCCAGTCTATATGCTTCTATGTTGCTTACAAGGGACTCAATCAGAGCTAAAGACACACAGAGACTGAAAGCGAGAGGATGGAAAAATATTTCATGCAAATGTAAATGACAAGAAAGCTGGGGTAGCAATCCTCATATCAGAAAAAGTAGACTTTAAAACAAAGTCTGTAAGACAAAGAAGGGCATTATATAATGATAAAGAGATCAATATAAGAGCAGTATATAATATTTGTTAACATATATACACCTAAAATAGGAGCACCTAAATATATAAAGGAAATACTAACAGACATAAAGGTAGAAATTGACAATAAGACATAATAGTAGAGGACTTTAATACCCCACTTAACATCAATGGACAGATAATTCAGACAGAATACCAATAAGGAAAGTGATCTTATGACAAATTAGACCAGTTGAACTTAACAGGTATCTACAGAATATTCCACCCCAAAACAGCAGAATACACATTCTTTTCAAGTGCACATAAAATGCTATCCATGTTAGACCACGTGCTATGGCACAAAAGAAGTCTCAACAAATTTAAAAGGACAGAAATTATATACAGCATTTTGTTCTGACCACAAGGGTATGAAACTAGTATTGGGCGGGGGGGGGGGGGGGGCGGGGAATGGGAGAATACAATCATGAAGAGAGTAAATAACATGCCATTAAAAAACCCGTGACCAATGAAGAAATCAAAGAGAAAATCAGAAAATACCTCAAGAGAAATGAAAATGAAAAACACAACTTTCCCAAATCTAAGGGATGTAGGAAAAGCACTTCTAAGAGTAACATTTTTAGTGATACAGGCCTACCTCAAGAAAGGAGAAAAATCACAAATAAACACCCTATTGTACCATCTAAAGGAATTAGAAAAAAGAAGAACAAACAAACCCAAAAATCAGAAGTAGGAAGAAAACAACAAAGATCGGAAAATAAATACATAAAATAGACATTAAAAAATCATAGAAAAGGTCCATAAAATCAAGAGATGTTTTTTGAAAAGATAAACAAAATTGATAAGCCTTTAGCCAGGCTCATTAAGGAAAAAAAGAGAGAGGACCCAAATAAGCAAAGTAAGAAATAAAAGAGGAGAAATTACAACTGATACCACAAAAATAGAAATATGAACAGTTACATAAAAACAAATTGGACCACCTAGAAGACATGGATAAATTTGTAGAAACATACAATCTTCCCAGATGGACTAGGAAGAAATAGACAATCTGAATAGACCAAATACTAGTAGTGAAACTGAGTTAGTAATCAAAAACTCCCAGCAAGCAAAAGTCCAGGACCAGATGGCTTAACAGAGGAATTCTGCCAAACATACAAAGAAGACCTAATACCTAAGCTTCTCAAACTATTCTAAAAACTTGAAGAGGAGAGAACACTCCCAAATTCATCTTACAAGGACACCATTACCCTGATACTGAAACCAGTCAAAGACACTACAAAAAAGAGAAAATTACAGGCCAATATCTCTGATGAATATAGAGGCAAAAATCTTCAACAACATATAAGCAAATCTAATTCAACAATATATTAAAAGAATCACACACCATGATCAAGTGGGATTTATTCCAGGGATCCAAGAATGGTTCATATCTGCAAATCAGTCAATGTGATACACCACATCAATAAAAGAAAAGATAAAAATAACATGATCATCTCAGAAGCACAGAAAGCATTTGACAAAATTTAACATTCTTTCATGATAAAAACTCTCATGAAAGTTGGTATAGAGGGAACATATCTAAACAAAATAAAGGTATTTATGACAAACTTGCAGCTAACATCTTACTCAATGGTGAAAAGATAAAAGCTTTTCCAAATCCAAACTGGAAGAGAAGTAAATCTGTCACTATTTGCAGATGACATGATACTATATATAAAAAACCCTAATGTCTCCATCAAAAAACTATTAGAACTAATAAATGAATTCAGTAAAGTTGCTGAATTCATTTATTAGTAATCAACGATTAATATACAGAAATCTGTTGTTTTTCTCTACATTAATAATGAACAATCCAAAACGGAAAGTGGTAAAAACAATCCCATTGAAAACCACATCAAAAAGAATAAAATACCTAGGAATGAACTTAATCACAGAGGTGAAAGACCTATACTTTCAACATTATATGACACTGATAAAGGAAATTGAAGGTGATACAAAGAAATGGAAAAATATCTCATGTTCATGGATTGGAAGAATTAATATTTTTAAATGTACATACTACTCAAAGTAATCTATAGATTTAATGCAATCCCTATCAAAGTATCTATGACACTTTTCACAGAAATAGAACAAGTACTCTTAAAATTGATATGGAACTACAAAAGACCCCAAATAGCCAAAGAAATCTTGAGAAAAAAGAATAAAACTGGAAGTATCATGCTCCCTGAATTCAGACTATACTGCAAAGCTTCAATAATCAAAACAGTACATTTGACACAAAAACAGATATATAGATCAGCGGAACAGAATAGAGAGCCCAGAAGTAAGCCCACATTTTTATGGTCAATTAATCTATGACAAAGGAAGCAAGAACATACAATGGAAAAAGACAGTCAATTCAATAAGAGGTACTGGGAAAACTGGACAGCTACACGTAAAAGAATGAAATTAGAATATTTTCTCACACCATATACGAAAAATAGACTCAAAATGGATAAAAGCCCTACATGTAAGACTGGAAACCATAAAATTCCTAGAAGGAAACATAGGCAGAACACTGACATAAATCATAGCAATTTTTTTTAGACCTGTCTCCTAAGGCAAAGGAAACAAAAGCAAAAATAAATAAGTAAGACCTAATTAAACTTAAAAGCTTTTGTACAGCAAAGGAAACCATTGGCAAAATGGAAAGACAACATACTGCAGAGGAGAAAATATTCTCAAAAGATGTGACTGATAAGGGGTTAATATCCAAAATATGTAAACAGCTCATAAAACTCAATATCAAAAAAACAAACAACCTGATTAAAAAATAAGCCAAAGACTTGAATAGACATTTTTCTAAAGAAGACACAGAGACAGTCAATAGGCGCATGAAAAGATGTTCAACATCCCTAATCATTAGAGACATGCAAATCAAAACCACAATGAGATATCACCTCACACCACCACAGAATGATATAGTCACATAATGACTATTATCAAAAAATAAAAAATAAATTGTTGTTGAGAATGTGGAGAAAAGGGAACCTTTTAATTCCTGTTGGAATGTAAATTGGTGCAGTCACTATGTAAAACAGTGTCAAGGTTCCTCAAAAAACTAAAAACAAAACTTCCATATGATCCAACAATTCCACTCATGGGTATATATTTGAGGAAAATGAAAACAACAATTCAAAAAGATACATGCAACCCAATGTAATAGCAGAATTATTTACAATTGGCATGATATGGAAGCAGCCTAAGTGTCCATCAACAGACGAATGGATAAAGAAGATGTGATACACACAGACACACACACACACACACACACACACACACACACACACACACCATGGAATATTACTCAGCCATAAAAAATGAAATGCTGCCATTTGCAACAATGTGGATTGGCCTGGAGGATATTATGCTAAGCAAAGTAAGTCAGACAGAGTAAGACAAATTCTGTATGTTATCACTTATATGTGGAATCTAAAAAATAAGCAATGAATGAATATAACAAAACAGAAACAGATTCACAGATATAGAGGACAAACTAGTGGTTACCAGTGGTGAGAGGGAGGTGGGGGTGAGAGGATGTTCGGGCTAGGGGAATAAGAGGTACAAACTACTACGTATAGAATAAATAAGTTGCAATGATATATTGTACAGCACAGGAAATATAGTCAATATACTATAATAACTTTAAATAAAGTATAGTCTATAATTATACTGAATCAATATGTTGTACACCTAAAACTAATCTAATATTTTAAATCAACTATACTTCAATAAAAAAAGAAAAGAGGAAAACAATAGGATCACTAAAACATATATGATGTGTTTAAAGGTACACACATTAAAATATATGACCATAGCTAACCTAATTAGGAAAAAAAGAAAGAAGATTCAAAGACAAAAAGGTTGAACACTAAAAGAAAAAATGTATTCTATCAGAAATTATTGAGTACTTTGAAAAATATGGCAACAGATTTGAAGAGATAAATGAGATGTATAAATTCATAAGGAAATATGAATTATCTATCTCTGGTTATTTTGATAACACTTTGACTTCTTGCAAAGCATTGATCTGTTTAGGTTTTCTAAGAGTTAATTTCTCACAAAAGGCCTACATAGTCACTGAAGTGTCTTAAGCAGAGAGGTGAAATGATCAGAATTGTATTTTAAGAGATTATTCCCTCCCTCCAACTGGGCCATTCCTTATTCTGAAGCCAGAGAGAATGTTGGCAGAACTCTACTCTGTGCTCTGTGGTGACCTAAATGGGAAGGAAATTCAAAAAAGAGGGGATATGTGTATATGTATAGCTGATTCACTTTGCTGTACAGCAGAAACTAACACTACATTGTACAGCAACTATACTCCAATAAAATTTAATTAAAAAAAAGAAAAGAAGCTATTGCAAAACACCAAAGAAGGATGTTGGTGGCTTTGACTGGGGTAGTGGCAGTGAAGTTAAAGAGATGTGCACAGATTCAAAAGGTATTGAGCGGAATCAACATGATTGGTGATTAAGTGGATGAAGGGGAGGAATGGGGATTGCACACAGCAAATTGATCATATTCATTCTTTCACTTGTCTCTTTCCCTTGATTGTCTTCATAGCCCCAATACCTAGCATAACGTCTATCACATAACAGATATTCTGTGAATTGCTCATTGGTTTACTCAACACATATTTATTCTCAAATAACACTCAAGAGATGCTGATCTATTTTCTGGGTGTTTCAACTTAGACAGTAAGTGTTATAAAAATTATCTAGATGTAAAAATTGCTAAGGAAATAAAAAATTTTAATAAACAGACCATGACTCTTGATTTTCATTAAAAAGGACTGTAGTGAATGCATTATCAAAATTCTAAGAATTTGAAGAGTGTGGGTTGGCATTAGAGTGGCCATTTTCCACAGAAAAAGACTATCAACTTATGACCCTATTCACAAAGATAGTAGAGAACAACTTTTGGTTTGTCCATACTTGATAAAACATAAGCCCATATGAATGAATTTGAAATGAAATCTGAGGTTTTAAAAGCATATTAGAAAGTACATAATAACTAAGCATATTGAAAATGTGATAGACTGTTATTCTGCCAGCATACAATAAGTCTCAACTTGTAGTCAAAATTCCCAAATATTCAAAATGTTTTTTTTTAAATTTTCATAACTAAGAGCCTTTTCTGCTTGCCCCAGACAGGGTTCCTTGACTTCCCTTCTTCTATTACAGCACTTACATTACATAAAAATAATTGGATTTTTAGTCAGCCTACTTTCACTTGAGTTTGAACTTCCTAAGGACAGCAATAATGGCTTATTTATTTTTATGTCCTCATGGATAGTATTTAGCACACAATCAAGGTTTAATAAATATTGAATAAATGGAACTCTGCGTCAGTGCTCCCTCCAAAAAATATCTTTGGATTGTCAAAGAATGGATGAGTTGAGAGAGAGATGCAGTTTAAAAATGTTTCTGTTCTTTTTACCATAAGCTACTGCCAATTCAACACTTACTATTTCATGACTTAGTCTCCCAATTTCTTCTTTTTGTCCAGGGTTTCTTAGTCTCAGCACTGTAGACATTTGGGGCCAGGTAGTTCTTTGTTGCAGGGGGCTTCCCTGTGCATTACGGGTTGTCCAACAGCACGCTTGGCCTTACCCACTAGATGCCAATAGCTCTCTCCTCGTTGTAATCGTGAAAAATGTCTTCAGAGATTTCCCTGGCGTTCCACTGGTTAAGACTCCATGCTTCCACTGCAGGGGACGTGGGTTCCATCCTTGGTGGGGGAACTAAGATCTCACATGCCGTGTGGTGCGACCAAAACAAAACAAAAAAATCTTCAGACACTGTTGATTGTTACTTGTGAGGTAAAATCACCCTAGGTTGTGAACCACTGCTTGTATCTGACTGGGACTTTATGGTACAAAGCAGTAAGGAAAACAAAACAAAACAAAACAAATCCTTGTCTAAGGTCAGTTGGCATGTACAAAATTACATGACTCCAAAGTGAGAGAGCAAACCCAATCCTCAGTTGAGTTACAATGGGAATAAAGCCTACTCTAAAGATTTGTGGTGGGAATTACATGTGATAAAATGTGTAAGAATGCCTGACATACTTTTCTTGGCTCATATTGGCCATGGGAATCACTTGTTGAATGTGAATGCTGATTGATGTAGGATGTCTTTAGAAAGAGGTGTAATTTAGCAAAAACTGGCAACAAAGTCATTTTGGGTTTGCTGTCAGCATGTTTGGCTGCTTTAGTGGTGTTTTTCACATTCCAGTGTTTCTAGTTTCCATCTTTTCTCACATGTCCACTCCAGTTGCTGCATTAGTAACCCATGCAGAAATCATGCTTGTCTACCAGTGTGCTTAGGTAAAACTCCTGCATACAGTGGGGGAGAGATGCCCGCTAGCAATTTAATTATTTCAGGATAGTTCATAATGTCAGCAATAACCTGGCTCCATTGGCATGTGAATGATGTTTTATTTGTAAAGTTTCCACTTAAAAATAAATTAAGACCAACATGACAGTCTTCATATTTAGAACAATTTCCAGAGGAAGGATTATATTATTTCTATCAACATTATTTATAGAACATTGTTGACATGCAAAATAAAAGGCTGAAATGGCCTATTTTTAGTATTTGGAATCCTCTCACCTCTTTATCTTATGTTACCATTTATAAAAAAATAAAATGATAGTTTTTAATAGAATTTTTATAGATTTTTTATAGAATTTTTTATAGAATTATTCACTTTAGTCAAATTTTAATTTAGTCATGCTCTATTAAAATTCATTTTGACATAGATGGAGCCTCACTATCACCAAAGTCAACATTTGACAAAAGTCATTACATGAATCTAAATACTGATTTTCTAAATTTTCTAGAATGCTTTAACTATCTTTAGTTTTGACTCTGACATAAAAATGGAATTAAGGAGAGGAATTAAACCTAACTCTACATGTGTTTATTGACAAATCATCTCATATCCAAATGTTTGCATTAATCAAATCTTAAACAAGGAGAAGCTTAAAAAAATACACAAGTGTGCAACATGGCATTTTCTAGAAACCTGAATAGAAAATATTTTCCCGAATGGGATATATAGCTTAAGTGGCAGATTCTGCCTTATTTCCTGGCCCAGACTTGAACATGTAAGGTCATGTTGTCCTGCAGAACAGGTCTCCATGGCCTTGGGTATACTTTCATTTTGCTATGGGAGAAGGAAAAAATAAAAAGAACTGTTTTCCTCTGCTTTCAGGCAGGGGCAGCTCATCTCTTGGCAAGCCTGCTGCATTCCTCGTGGCTTTGGAAGCAGCCCACACAGAGTCCTGGAAGTCTGACTACCCTGGGACTTCTCTGTATGAGAATCGTGTTTGAGACAGGGGCAGTACATAGTCTAAAAGACGGCTACCCGATCTTGCAAAGGTATCATCTGAATGATCAGGTCTTGACTCTACCACCAACCTAGCCCCCCAGTTCCCCAGCTCTCCACACCTGGCCTTGGTGCAGGTGCCTTAAAAATGTCTCCCTCTTCATTATTCAGGGCTGCCTTGGGGACCTTCCACAAGCCCTTCCTCTCCCAGTTCCACCACTTCTCCAGACACTGCTTCAGATCTAGTCCCTGCAGTCTAGCATCCCCATGACCATGACTTACCATGTCTCATGGCAACTCTTATAAAGAAACCTAATTTTCTTTTTCTGTATGCACAGGGACCACAGTTGCCTGTGATTGAGGATTTACTCCTCTGGAAGAATCCTAAAGGAACCATATAGGGGGGCTTACATGCTTAAGGCATATACCTTTCTTTGCAGGTAGTAAGAATCTAATACCTTGGTTTTACAGGCATCAGGACTCAAAGTTGTGTTCACATTCATCTAGCTTAAAGGCAGAACCAAATACCATTCTTATTTTGGGATATAGTTTTGGAAAAAAACAGTGCTGTTCCTTGTCAATGCTGTCTGTGGTAACAATAAAGATGTCTGCACTAGGCATTCTGGGAAATGGCGAGATAGTCCCTTGTCAGCAGCTGGACTGAAGTTACTTACTGTGGCAGGACTGTTTAGTTGCAGCTGAAAGGAACTGAAAAGAATGATGAATCTGGAGACAGACTAGTAATAATAATTAATAACTCCATAGATCATGTTTTTTAATCCTCATATAATCCTTTAAAATAGGTATAACTATTATCCTTATTTTAACCAAAGCATAAAATAGTTAAGGAACTTACCTACTGTCTGACTAATACTTAATGGAGGCATGATTCAAGTGCAGCTCTGTGATTCCAGCATCTCTGTTCTCTGCCAACATGCTCTCATGCTCCAGAGAACATAGATTCATAATAGTCCTAGTTTTGGAACTTAGCTGTGACTTCCTCTTGTTTACCTCAGTTCAAACTCTTAGAGGAAAACATAGGCAGAACACTCTATGACATAAATCACAGCAAGATCCTTTTTGACCCACCTCCTAGAGAAATGGAAATAAAAATAAAAATAAACAAATGGGACCTAATGAAACTTCAAAGCTTTTTCACAGCAAAGGAAACCATAAACAAGACCAAAAGACAACCCTCAGAATGGGAGAAAATATTTGCAAATGAAGCAACTGACAAAGGATTAATCTCCAAAATTTACAAGCAGCTCATGCAGCTCAATAACAAAAAAACAAACAACCCAATCCAAAAATAGGCAGAAGACCTAAATAGACATTTCTCCAAAGAAGATATACAGACTGCCAACAAACACATGAAAGAATGCTCAACATTATTAATCATTAGAGAAATGCAAATCAAAACTACAATGAGATATCATCTCACACCAGTCAGAATGGCCATCATAAAAAAATCTAGAAACAATAAATGCTGGAGAGGGTGTGGAGAAAAGGGAACACTCTTGCACTGTAAATGTAAATTGATACAGCCACTATGGAGAACAGTATGGAGGTCCCTTAAAAAACTACAAATACAGTGCTTCCCTGGTGGCGCAGTGGTTGAGAATCTGCCTGCTAATGCAGGGGACACGGGTTCGAGCCCTGGTCTGGGAAGATCCCACATGCCACAGAGCAACTAGGCCCGTGAGCTACAACTACTGAGCCTGCGCGTCTGGAGCCTGTGCTCCACAACAAGAGAGGCCGCGATAGTGAGAGGCCCGTACACTGCGATGAAGAGTGGCCCCTGCTTGCTGCAACTACAGAAAGCTCTTGCACAGAAACGAAGACCCAACACAGCAAAAATAAATTAATTAATTAGTAGACTCCTACCCCCAACATCTTAAAAAAAAAAAAAAAACTACAAATAGATCTACCATATGACCCAGCAATCCCACTACTGGGCATATACCCTGAGAAAACCATAATTCAAAAAGAGTCATGTACCAAAATGTTCATTGCAGCTCTATTTACAATAGCCAGGACATGGAAGCAACCTAAGTGTCCATCATTGGATGAATGGATAAAGAAGATGTGGCACATATATACAATGGAATATTACTCAGCCATAAAAAGAAACGAAATTGAGTTATTTGTAGTGAGGTGGATGGACCTAGAGTCTGTCATACAGAGTGAAGTAAGTCAGAAAGAGAAAGACAAATACCGTATGCTAACACATAATATATGGAATCTAAGAAAAAAGAAAAATGTCATGAAGAACCTAAGGGTAAGACTGGAATAAAGACACAGACCTACTAGAGCATGGACTTGAGGATATGGGGAGGGGGAAGGGTAAGCTGTGACAAAGTGAGAGAGTGGCATGGACATATATACACTACCAAACGTAAGATAGATAGCTAGTGGGAAGCAGCCGCATAGCACAGGCAGATCAGCTCTGTGCTTTGTGACCACCTAGAGGGGTTGGATAGGGAGGGTAGGAGGGAGGGAGACGCAAGAGGGAAGAGATATGGGGACATATGTATATGTATAACTGATTCACTTTGTTATAAAGCAGAAACTAACACACCATTGTAAAGCAATTATACTCCAATAAAGATGTTAAAAAATTAAAAAAAAATGCTAGTATAAGTTAAAAAAAAAAGTAAATGGTACAGCAACACTTATCTCAGAGGACCTTTGTGGAAATGACAGAGATAATGGACCTAGAAGTGAAAATATTTAGATTTTAGGATCTGTCACTGTTATAACAGGATGTGGTGCATTGTGGAACTTATGGTAATACTGTGGACTGACTTCCAAGAGTTGCTTTTCATAACTGAATTTAAAGGAGTATGTCTCTATCTTTGTGCCCCGATTTTTTTGGAAACTCAGTTTGACTTACATTTTATGACCAAGTTGAGTTTCAAACAAAACACTTTGACCTGGGCTTTGCCAACCTGGATTAATTGTCAGGTTGTCACTCTGATCCTTAAAGAGCAAACAAAGATTGGGACAACATCTGGCATGCTTATCACGGGCAGTCATATGGTCAAAACAAACTTGGAGCTTCAGTCAAGGTTTGTACTTGCAGAAGAAAAACTAATGCTATTTAATAGCATTTCAAGAAACTGGATACTAACATATCCTGAATGCTGCAAAAACTACTAGATACTGGAAATATTGGATAACCAAGGGAAATACAATGTAAAATAAGAGTGGTTGAAAAGAAATGATGAAGTTTGAGGATGGCCCATAGGAAAATCATGTGAATGCCACTTTATAAGCACAGAAGCATTCTCCTCCCCCAAATTGGTATAGTACAGATATCTTTTTCCCTGTTGGATCTATTTAGAAACTGTTTTCTCTTTATTTTCTTTCTCTGCCCCCATTTTATTATTTAAATCCCTTAAAGGAATTAATTCCAGGTTCTAATGTATTTTTGTTGTTGTTGTTTATTCTCTGGCCTCCTCTCGCTAGGATGTGAGCTACCTGTACAACAAACTGTGTTCTTTTTAACTCTGCCTGAGATTCTGCTATTGGAGAGTCCTTCTTTGTTCTAAGTATCACTCTTTTAAACCTATCCTTCCTTTTTAAAGGGGAAGCCATTATGAAGGGAGGCCAGGGGTACTACTAGCATGAGTGATTTCTTCAGTTTCTCAGAGTATTTTACTTAAGTGTCTTGTAATGGAAGTAGAACTTGTTTCTAAGTCAAACTATTAAGTCATGTCAAATTTCAGCCTTGCCACTTCCTAGCTTTGTGATTGTAAGTGAGTTACATAAGCACTCTGCAACTCAATTTAGTCCTAGATCTAACAGTAAAAATAATAACAACTTTGTAGACTATTTCATGTAATTCTTACAAGATACTGGAAGAAATGCATGTAGATCTGGGCTTGTTATACAGGAAACACTTGGTAAACTGTTTCCTGCCCTGTCGCCACCTTTGTTCCCCAGGATTATTCAATTCCAATGTCTGGGAGATGGAAGGAAAAGGAAAGTAGGAAGCTAGAAGTGGCTATCACCTTAGGAATAGTCATGCCAGTTTTAACTAAATTTAGACAACATGTTCTCCCTTGGGTTATTACTCTAGCTATAGGCAGACTTCTCATGCTGGAGGGAGCAGTTAGTATTTAATTTAGAATTAGCAGTAGTATTTAGGGACAATTAGCAGTTAGTATTTTTAAAATGATGGATCACTTTTTTTTTTTTTTTTTGTCTAGGGCTTTACACTATAGAGATGAATAAGGCAGAATTCCTTCCTTCAAGGAGATTCCAGTCTTGAGATAGCAATTCTTAAATTTCAAGTTTCACACAGGCTATACAAGGCTGCTTGTTTGTTTTTTACGGACATAGTAATCAGGAGGTAGCATCTGATTAAACCATGTTTCCTTCAGGTTTTCCAGATTAAATTTTCTCCCTTCACAGAGTGCAAAATTCTAGAGCCTCACCCCAAAGCTTGTGCCAGTTTTGGAGAAGAGATCAAGCTCTTTCCTGAGGAAAATGCTGTTTCCTCCTGCTGCAGCCCTTCTTGCTGCTCCCTCCACCTCATGCCGAAGGGGCTTCCCGCCTGCCCCTTTGTCAAGGCAAGTCTACAAACCCCGCTCTCCATCTTCCCCACATAGCGGCAGCCTGACCCTTTCCAGACTTGAGAACTACACCACTTAACTCTCACTGAAACCAGCACAGTATCCGTGCTTTAAGAAATTCAGTCCTGTGGTAGGTAAGACAAATAGAAAACAAGGCACAGCCTGCCTTACAGGCAGCTCACATTCTAGTGAGAAGAGGCCAGAGAATAAACAATTAGAGCCCAGATTTACTTCCTTTGAGGCACTTAAATAATTAAAAAGGGGCGGAGAAAGAAAATAAGGAGAAAACATTTTCTATAATAGGGCAGTCAGGAAAAAATGATATTTCAACTTAAAAAAAGCAAGTCATGCAAAGGGCTGGAGAAAGAGTAATTTACCTGGGGAGCCAGTGGGTTTAAGGCCCTGAGGAAGAAAAAAGCTTGGTGCGTTTAGAGGAAACTGAAGGGATTGTGGGCAGCCCGAGAGAAGGATATTTCGGGGAGGAAGCTGAAAAGTGGTTTGAAAATGGAAACCAGGGGAGAGAGCATGTACCTCATAGCCCTCTTCCCCTTCTTCATGGAACAGACTAGATGAAGATATCCTCACGTGAACATCAGGACACCTGATTCTTGTCTTGAGGTTCAGTTTCAGAGGGGAAAGGATTACAGTGCCATCGGCCACATCAGTTTCCCCTGAACCTGCCAGAGGGCAGGTAGAATGAAATAAGCTGCCTTGACTCCTTACTCAATTCCCTGAAGGAGCCCCTTCATCTCAAAGACCTTGCCTGACCTCTTGAAAATGCTTTTCTGTTCAACCCACCAGGGTTTTGCCGCAGCTCATACTAAGCCTAGGAACATTAGCGATAATACTGGAATGTTTTAGTGTTGGACAACTATTCACTAGTTTGGCTTAGAAGGAATATTGGAGTCTAATTTATTAGATTGAGGAGATTAAGGACCGTTTCTAGAGAGCTGTCAAGGAGCCCAAGCTCTTCCTCTCCTCTACCTGAAGTTCTCTCCTCATGTCCATATGCCCCAATTTCCCCCATCTACTCTGTAATTGACTGCTCTTTGCAATGACCCAAATATGCCATCACTTGACAATTTTCAATAATCTACAATCCATTCCTACTGGCCACATTACTATCCAAACTCTTTCCCAAAAGAAAAAGATAATTTTAGCTTATGCTTGATGTTGGGATGGGAGTGGAGAGATGAATCATTAAAAAGAATCACACTAAGTTGTAAATAACTTACTGAGATTCCACTTCATACCTCCCAAAGATATTTCCATTTTTGGAGAACAGTCCAATACCTCACAAAATAATAATTCTCTGATGGTAAAATCCTAGAAAAGGTAACTTTGACTTTGTGTATATTAAACTTAGCTGAGTTCAATAAAAGATTAAGAACTACTGAAGAGATTTCAGACACTCATCTAAGTTTTGATTCCACTGTCTCACCTCATAATCACCAGTTCCAAATTTACATAAAACATTCTATTAGGTAAAGGTGAATTTAATGAAATAAAATTAACTCTTAATCTAAATGCCCAGCTTGATTCTAGCAAATATCAAGCATATTTGTATAATTAGTGTAGAATTTATTTTGGAATGGTTTTTAAGCATTAGATGATGTGGGCCAATAAAAAGAAATGAAATTGAGTTATTTGTAGTGAGGTGGATAGACCTAGAGTCTGTCATACAGAGTGAAGTAAGTCAGAAAGAGAAAAACAAATATCATATGCTAACACGTATATATGGAATCTAAAAAAGAAAAACAAATGGTCATGAAGAACCTAGGGACAAGATGGGAATAAAGACGCAGACCTACTAGAGAGTGGACTTGAGGACACGGGGAGGGAGAAGGGTAAGCTGGGACAAAGTGAGAGAGTGGTAGTGTATATATGGACATATATACACTACCAAATGTAAAATAGATAGCTAGTGGGTAGCAGTCGCATAACACAGGGAGATCAGCTCGGTGCTTTGTGACCAGCTAGAAGGGTGGCATAGGGAGGGTGGGAGGGAGGGAGATGCAAGAGGGAAGAGATATGAGGATATATGTATATGTATAACTGATTCACTTTGTTATAAAGCAGAAACTAACACACCACTGCAAAGCAATTATACTCCAATAAAAATGTTAAGAAAAATAAAATAAAATAAAAAAGTGACTGTGAGGTCAAAAAAAGAGAAGATGTGGGCCACTGATTCACTCAAGATCTGTATGATCCTGTTTGAGCAGTTTCTTTATTCTCTGGGTCTTTTTCTTCATTAGTAAACTGATGGAGTTGAACTAGATATATAATTTTGGGGATTATAGGAATGTATGATTTGTATTACTTATGAGTCCATGAAATACATACAATTTTTGACACACTAGCTAAGTCACACAGGCTTCTTTTGATACAGTCTTTCAGTAGATATTCATCTTAATCACAGCATCTTTCCTATAGGCAGTTGAAAATGTTATTGATCTAAAAGGTATAATTGTTCTACTTAATAATGCCTGAACTTTATTCCAACAAGGACAAGATATTTTAAATTGTAGCAGTAAAAAAACACCTGTAATAGGAACTCCCCTGGCGGTCCAGTGATTAAGACTCCATGCTTCCAGTGCAGGGGGTGCGGGTTCAACCCCTGGTGGGGGACTAAGATCTCACATGCCACGTGTTGTGGCCGAAGAAACAAAACAACCCCCTCCAAAACCACCTGTAATATAATCATAATACATTTTGCCAAATATATATTTTCTTAATCTTCTATTTTTATATTTGCTTTCTATGTGAAGACAAAATACCAGATTCATTTTTTTTGTTTGTTTTACACAATGAGATTCTTTATCCTAAAGAGCAACGTTAAAGTACATTCAGCAAAAGCGGGATAGAGTTTATGCACTGCCATGCACACAGCTAGGCAGAGGCAGGACTCCAAGGACAATTTAACATAATTTGAAGATTTTTATACAGTTGGCTGAGTAGCATGACCCAGGAGTTAAATTGAGTAAGGATTTTGATCAGATTAGATTTCTGATGACAATGAAAAAGAAGCCTGGAAACAATCCTGAAAGGAAGAAACTCATTCCTTAAATCTGCTACTTTCATCTTTTCCTTTTAACGGTCCATCAAAACCCCTCATTCCAGCCTTTTCTGTTCTTGAAACTTTGATTGGTTTTGATTTAAAGCTCAGTTGCATCTCTTCCTGAAAGATTTGTCATCTAGCCTAATTCCTAAGTAATAGTACGTGTTTCTAAACATCTTTTCTTACTCCAAAGAGTATTCATATTTTATATTTCTTTCATCTGCCCTAACATCCTTCCAAATTGTACAGTTTTGCCATTTTACTCTAAAGAAAATTATGTTCTGTTTTCCCAGAAAAATCTCATTTTTCTATCTGAATTCTCAGAGTCTGAACATCTTTGAAGCATGTGGGACATTAATTACTACAAGATAACTCCTTAATTCCTGAAATTCAGGCTGTTAGTCTAAGGAAAGAGGCCAAAATTCAAGTCGAAGGGTAATCATCCATGCATTTTAATTTTGTACCAAATTTTTCCTATGTGAGGTTATCATGTTACTTACTGAAATTTCTGTTTTTTATGTAACTAGTGGATTGCTGAAGCTCCCTGTAAAAACTCTACACTGAATAAAGAGATGATCCTATACTTAAGCTATTTACAATTTTTAAAGAAAGAAGAAGACAGCTCATGCTCCCTACCATATTTTCTGGGGATTGAGTGTGTTTAGACATAACTCCAGTTACTAACTTTAGTCTGGAACAAGTCTTGTGTTAGTCACCACTGCCATACATGGTTCCTGTCTCTCTATTTAAATACTCAACAAATGGATATGCTCACCAATGCTGCTGCTGTTGTTTTGTTATCATTATCATTACCATCATTATTATTATTTACCATGTAATGTACTAAGTGCTTTATAATATTTCATTTAATATTCACAGCAGACTCTTTGACGTAGGTAATATTTTCTTTATGCTACATTTAAGGAAAATGAGTCTCAGAGAGGTTAAATAACCTTTCAGAGGTCCCACAGTTAGAAAGTAATTAAATGAAAGTGTATCGGTGATCCCCTAGAGTTGTGTTTTGCATTGTATCATATGATTTCCTTGGAGGCTGGTATTCCAAGGATACACAGGAAAGTAAAGCCATATTGCCTCCAGGGACCTAGGATTAAATGGATTTCACAGTTTCCCCCATGTGTCCTTAATGCCCCATTATAGTCCTGGAACTTCTCCCATCTAACTGGAATTAATTTTCCATTCTTAGTAAGTTTAAATCACATCTAAAGCATACCTCTTTGGCCTGTTTTCATTTAGTCCAAACTGTTCAAACTGAAGATAAAATTAAGTCTGCTTTCAACAAGTTAAGTATCTGCTCCATGAGTGCTCTGATTTTTTGATCCATAGTTTGTACATCTTTTTGTTGCAAGAAGCCCAAACCAAATTGACAAAACAATAAGGAAATGTGTTATCTCACATAACAATAAACCCAGAAGTAATGTGGGCTCCAGGGTTAGTCATTTCATCCTCAACACTGTCTTCAAGTATACAGAATAAGCATTTTCTTCTCAATAGCAAAGTGGCTATAGCAGTTCCAGGAGTTGCCCCCAGAAATAACAGGGTCTAGTGGAAGAAGAGGAACCACCTCTCTATACTGATCTCTCTTAGGAGCAGTAAAACTTGTAGAATGAAGGTGGAACTCTCATGATTGTCTGGGTGTATAGATGTTGGGCAGTCAAGAACATTGTCATTTCAACTTGTAGACTGCTTCTACCCAGGATGATTCACACCTAACCATAGCTCTCACGTATATAACTGTTTAACAATGCTGTTAGATGGATGTTACTTGATTCCCAGTTCTACAGATGTAGAAACTGAGGCTCAGAGAGGGTAAGTGTCTGTCCATAGTGAAAATGCTAGTACATTGAATGAGGCATGAAGTGAATGGGCAGGGATTAGCAGCTAGTGATAGAGTTATTCCTTTTATTTTAAGACATGACCCCCAAATCCAAATTTTCTCTTCAACTTTATGGCCAGAATGAACTGTTGAAGATACATGTATGTGTGTATATTTTCCTACTCTTTATTGACTAACCAACTTCTAAAGTAGTGGTTCTCAACCCTGGCTGCTCACTAAAACAAAAGCAAAACAAAATAAGACAAACAAATAAATACTTTTAAAGAATACTGGTGCCCATGCCCCATCTCATAAAATTAAATAAAAATCTTTGGAAATGGGATATAGACTTTTTAAAAGCTCCCTCAGATTATTAATGTGCATCCAAGATGTGAATCATAGTCCTAAAAATAAAATCTAAGCTTCTATCTTGAAACAAAACTCATCATGACCTGACCTCTCCATCCTGTGTCACCAGTGAGTATTTTGCCTCTCTAACCTGGTCCCCTTGGGGCTCTATACTCTAAAAGTACCAACCTGTTTCTGAACAAATAAGTGTACCAGACTCTTTCATAATTCTGAGCCTCTGCACATATCATTTTGCCTGAAATCCTTGTTCAACTACAACATATCCTCACCATAGGAATTTGATGAACCCCAGTTCAGCCTTTTCATTGTAGCTCAGATATAACATCATCAAGAACATCTTTCTGGACCCTTCCTCATTAAATAAAGATAATCACTCTTTCTGCTATGTTTCCTCATTTTTCATTTACATGTCCAAGTGCAATATCAAATTCACATACCAAGTGAAGTGAAACTGAGTGTCATGTCTCCTCTAATGGGCCATAAGCTTTTTTAAGGACAGATACCAGATTTTACTATCTTTAGGTACTTAGAATGATGCCTAGCACTTGGAAACCACTTAATAAATGTTTGTTGAATTAATTTCTTTTACTTTTTCCTCAATTTCAATAAAACATTTCCTTTTAATTATTATTTTATTTGCAAAAGACACCCTGTCTTCTAGGCATTCCTCTTTTAAAAAAAACAGAGCAGAGGCATATTTTTTATTTTATAATCTACCTGTACATAGTCCAAATGTTTTTCTTACCATTTATCATTCAATCTTAGCAAGAGAATCTTGTGCTAATTTACCCTTTGATAGCTCCACTAAAGCAAATGGAAAAAGAATCACTCTTTCCCTTGGAAGAAAAATCATGCTGTCGCCAGTATAGCAATTTGATAAAAGTCCACTATGTTCTTGTCTATCACATTTCAAGTTTGGAGCAGGCTAGAAAATCTGACAGTCATTTTGTATTTGATCAGGGCAGGAATAAAACGGCTGTCTGAGTACTGTGCAATGGTTTTTGTAATATATCATTGAAAGTGGCAATCTGATTTGTGGCTAGTCTGAAAAGACAAGTGAATATTGCCACAGACACATTATATTCAAAGTGTATATGGAAAGTTAAGCAGAGTTTTCATACTCTTCCAGTCTAGCTTTCACAAGAAGATACTACCAAATGGAGAAAAATCAGTATGCAATCCCAAATTGAGAGGACTTGCAAAGCTGTGAATCCAGAAGGAATAAAAATCATCAAAGGGCTTCCCTGGTGGTGCAGTGGTTGAGAATCTGCCTGCCAATGCAGGGGACACAGGTTCATGCCCCGGTCTGGGAAGATCCCACATGCCGCGGAGCGGCTGGGCCCATGAGCCATGGCCACTGAGCCTGCGCGTCCAGAGCCTGTGCTCCGCAATGGGAGAGGCCACAACAGTGAGAGGCCTGCATACCACAAAAAAAAAAAAAAAATCAAAAATGACGGAAGTATTAATGACATGGAATGCATTCCTGTGAAACATAGATTTAATTATTTACAAAGGAGGACCGAGGCATTTTTATTGGTCTTGGCAATGACAATGATATATATATATATATATATATATATATATATATATATATATATATATATATATATATATATATATATGAGAGAGAGAGAGAGAGATAGAGAGAGAGAGAGAGAGACTTATTATAAGGAATTATATAATAATATAATTATATATATTATAATTATATAATCACAATCATGTGATTGTGGAGGCTGGCAAGTCCAAAATTTGCAGATTAGGCCAGTAGACTAGAGACACAGGAAGTAGATGCTGCAGTTTAATTCAAAGGCAGTCTGCTGGGAGAACTCCCTTTTCTTTGGGGAATACAGTCTTTTTCCATCAAGGCCTTCAGCTGATTAGATGAGACCCGCTCATATCATGGAGGGTAATATTCTTTACTCATAATCTCATCTGAAAAATACCTTCACAAAAAATTCTAGAATAATATTCAACCAAATATCTGGGTGTAACCAGGTTGACACACAAAATTAATCATCACAGATGATATTTGAGAAATTTCTAAATAAATAAAAGCAATCTTATTCACTCAGAAAATAGGCAATTATAGTCTAAACTATATGGGGGAAATGAGTGAGATTGAGGTTGTTCCAGGATCCACTTTCTTCTTCACATTAGCACCAAGAGAGAGTGAGCAGAAGGAAGCCCTAGGAAAACAGGATTATTACCTTGATCACTATGTTCAAAGCTGGTAGACCAGTTGGCTCCTTGCCCTTCCTGACTTGAGCTGAGCAATGGGCAGCAGCAACATTAGCTCACAGGTTACAGCTCCACAGGGACACAGGGGTGGGAAGGGCAGCACAGAGCTCTTGGAGGAGTAGGAATCACACACTCCTAGGAGTCAAGCTGAGGGACACCACACTTAGTGGCCCATCTCTTACTTTACCATGATCACATAACCAGCACCTAGCAAAAGGAAAACAGAAGTTCTTAAATTCAGAGATTAAAAATCACAATCAAAATCACCAGCCATCTGAACAACATATGCAAGGAACTGTAAAAAGAACAGTTTGACTAAATAACAGAATGTCAAGGAATAACATGGCATGAGATGATATTGGAGCATTAAGAAAGTAGATCATGCAGCACTTTGTAGGCCAAGAAAACATTTTAACTTCATCCTAAGGGAAACAGAAATCTGTTAAAGGGTTTTCATCTTTGATGTAGCATGACAAATTAAAAAACAAAACAAAACAGATCATATGGCTGCCAGTGGAAACTAGTTTGGAGGGACTTTCCACTTCCAGTTATGATAGAGTTGGTAACCAAGAAAACTTTCCAGTGGTTACCAGTGGGGAGAGGGAAGGGGAGAGGGGAAATATAAGGGTAGGGGATTAAGAGGTACAAACTATTAGGTATAAAATAAGTTACAGTGATTTATTGTACAACACAGGGAATATAGTCAACATTTTATAATAACTATAAACGGAGTATAATCTTTAAAAATTGTGAATCACTATATTATACAGCTGTAACATATAAAATTGTACAGCAACTATACTTCAAGTTTTTAAAAGTTCTAGATAAAATATAAAGCCATCAAATGAACTAGAAAGAATATATGCAACATTGAAGTCAAATCCACATGAAGTCAAGAACCCAGATAGATAAAGGGACATAGAAACAAGTTTTTGGCCTGGGTTCAGCTAAACCTGCAGAACTTGAGCTTCGTTCTTCATTCTTTTTGGGTACAGGCAAAGTAAGACAGGGCAAATCCAACCATAGTAAAGAAGATAACAAGAGACTCTACCCTCATGAAGCTGGTACCTAAACTCATCTCCTCCTAGCCCCTCTCTTGTTAAGGAAAACTGCCTCTTTCAACCATGGCACTGAGTGAAGGGGGAAAACACCCCTGTGAAATGTAACATAAGCTGACTTTCTCATGGATTTGCACGTCAAATTCCCATGCCTGGGTAAAACAAAATACCTTAAGTTGTGATTTTAGTTAAAATGATCCCACACAGGTAGTGCCTCTAGCTGCTAGAGAAGTAGAACAAATCTGCATTGAAGTAAATTGCCTTTATCCTACACATCAAAGAATTCCCACAAAAACATATGATGAAAATGTGCAGCTCACAGTAAAAGTATGGTAAAAATAAATTACTAGACACTAAATAAAACAAGCCATCATGAGTGAAGACCAGCCAAAATAACAAAGAGTTGTAACAGACTGGCAGATAATATGGAATAGTTGTTTACTATATTTAAGGTAATTTAAAAAAACTTAAATATCAATGCAGGGAACAGGAAACTAAAATGACAGAAAAAATTAAAGTATCAAGTAACAATTCAATAAAGAAATCAATAACTAATATTTAAAATAATCAATGGATGGTTTTTACAACAACTTAGACAGAAGTAAAGAATTTGTGAACTGGAAAATATATCAGAAAAAGAAATCTTCATTGTAACAAAAGAGGCAAATACATGGAAACCAAGAGAGATAACATACATAAGGGATAGAATAAGAAAGCCTAATATATATCAATCCAGACTCCCAGAAAAATAATAGGACGGAAGCTATATTTGAAGCAATAATTGCTGAGAATTTTCCAACTCTTATAGAAGACACCAATTCACAAATACTAGAAGTTTAATAATTTTCTAGTAGGATAAAAACAAGTCTATATTTAGGCACTCATCTGAACACCAAACATAAAGATATATATTAAAATCATACAAAAATACACTTTTTAAAAGGATAATAGACTGAGAATTGACTTATCAATAGCAACACAATGGAAGGGATATTATAGTGAAATAAAATCTTCAATATGTTGAAAAAAATAACAATTAAAATATTTAACTAGATGTTTCTGGTAACTGCAAATCAGCTTCTTGTAAGTAAATACTTCTTCTAGAAACAACTAGAAAGGCTAAACAAATACAAAGTAAAACAAAAATCTGTTTGAAGGTATCAAAGACCTACCCAGGCACCAAGGGATTGAGGGACCAAGCACAGGGAATTGATCTTGACATCCACTGTCACTTTTCTCTCTGAGGCATTTGCTGACTTTAGATGATTAAAGACTGAGAAACTGAGCAGAGCTTTGAGTGGTCTTATAGGGCTGGGGCAAAATAGAGCTCAGGGCCAGAAGGAGTGGGGGGCCTGATAAACACCTCAAACTGTCCGTTTGAACTCCCAAAGGTCTACACTCTAAGAATAGGGGAAAATTATAAATAAATACAAACCCTGAAGCCCAGTTTGGAAACAATTTTAATTTTTAATTAAACTGAAACAATCTGTTCCAACCTTAACTGGTTGACAGAAGCAAAGTAAATGATTTTTCTTCAAAAAAAAAAAAAACAGATTAGCCATCAGAGAAATGCAAATTAAAACCACAATTTGATACTACTACATACCCATCAGAATACCAAAAATTAAAGAGATTGATAATTCCAAATGTTGGCAAGGATGTGAAACTGTCATGTGTTGCTGGTAGGAGTACAGACTGGTGCAAACACTTTGGAAAGCTGTTCTGCAGAATCTATTAAATTTCAGAACATGCACATACTTTATTCCCAAACAATTCCACTCCTAGGTACATAGCTAACATATCAGTATATGTACATAGAAGGATATATGTAGGCATGTCATTTAGTATTATTTGGAATAGCCTCAAGCTAGAACAATACAAATATCCATCAACCATAGAAAGGATAAGTAATTTCTAGTATATCCATACAGTGGAACACCATAAACAATGAAAATGACCAAACTATTGTTACATATATGGATGAATCTCACCAACATAATATTATACAAAATAAGGTAGAAACCAAAGAATACATAGTATGTAAAATTATTTATATAAAATTTGAAAGCAGGTGACACTAATCCATGGTTTTACATATCGAGATAGAAGTTACCTCTAGGAAGGACGGGGAGAGGAAGGTCATTAGGGAGCTCCAAATGTTTTCTGTCTTAATCTGAGTAGTGGTTACTCTGGAGTGTTCAGTTTGTGGTAATTCACCAAACTGAATACTCATGAATTATTAATCATCTGCATGTATGTCATATTTTAATAAAAATTATTTTAAAAAGTTATACACAGTGAAAATATCTTTCAAAAGTAAGGGCAAAATAAAGACATTTTCAGACAAATATAACAGCATAGAGCTTGTTAAAGCAGACTCATTAAAATAAGTTTTCAATGATGTAATTTATGCAAAAAGTGATATCAAATACAATGTCTGTGATACAAGAAGGAATAGTGAACAAATAAGTTATTAATTGTACAGATAAAGGTAAATCAATGTTTATTGAGTCAATAATAATATCTTATTTGGTTTTTAAAAAGATGAAAATAAAACATTAAACAATAGTATATAATTTGGGAGTAGGTTTAAATGGAATTGAAGTTTTCTGAATTCTTATACTGTTTGAAAAGCAAGTAGGACATTAATTTTAGTTTTTGAAAAGTTAAGATTCATGTAATAATTTCTAGCCTAGACTCTTACAGAATAAAAATGGTGTAACACTTCCAAACTAGTAGAGGAAAATAGGAAAAAATAATCAGTCCAAAGGAAAACTAGTAAGGAAAGGAAATATAACATAGAAAGGACAGAACAAGTAGAAAGCATACAATGAGTTGGTTCCTACAAACCAAAATAATCACTATCACAACAAATATAGATAACTTAAATTCCCCAGTTTAAAAACAAAACAAAAATACAGATTAAATAATATAAAAATCAATCCTAGGTATAAACTCTATGAAAAAAATGATTTAAAAGATAAGAAAAAAGGATAAGGATACAGAAAGGTTAAAAGTAAAAGAATAAAAATTATATTTTAGTCAAATAATAACCAAAAGAAAACTGTTCAAAAGCTTTGTAAATATTAGGTTAAATGGACTCTGAGGCAAGGTATTCATAGAAATGTAGATGAGAACTTGATACAAATTATAAGTTCAACTCACCAACAATTAACTATGTAAATAATTTGGTCATTTAGAACAGTGTAAGTTTTTTACACACATATTTATTTCCCTTGTTCTGTGAGTTTTTGGTCTATATGTGTTGAGAATGTAATTTATATGTGCCTAAAAATTTGTAGATTAAGCAGATAATCAGTAAGGTATAAAATATTTGAATAAAATAATAAGCTAATTTAATGAACACAACATAAATACAACATAAAACACTAAACCACAGAACAGCAGGATATACATTTGTTTTGTCTAGCCTACATAGAACATTTACAAAAACAGACTGCAGACTGGACAATACAACAAGGCATATTTCTAAAAGGGACAATAGAGATTTTTCTCTGATATCAATAACATTAAGCTGGAAATACTGATAAAAAGGTGGCTAAATAAACTCTGTATGTTTGGAAATTAAGAAATATACATCCAAATAATTCATACGTCTAGAGGAAATCACAATGAAAATTAGAAAGTA
Organism: Tursiops truncatus; assembly: GCF_011762595.2. NCBI lineage: Eukaryota > Metazoa > Chordata > Mammalia > Artiodactyla > Delphinidae > Tursiops > Tursiops truncatus. Next base: position 32,063,515 of record NC_047041.1, read on the forward strand.
TTTAGAACTCAATAGACACTATATTAAAACATGTGTCATATGATTAAAGAAATAGAGATAATTTTTACAGACTTAAAGCTTATATTAGAAAAGAAAAATGGCTAATATTTATTGAGTTAAGCATTCATCTTTGGAAATTAGAAAAATAAGAGCAAAATAAACCCCCCAAAATGGATACGTAGAAGGAAGTAATAAAAGCAGATGTGGGAAACCAGTTAAAGATTAGTGAAATGTTCAATTGGAAGTAATCTCTTTAGTGACATTGGAGATGGAGAAAAGAAGACTAAATCAAGAAATAATATGAGGCAGGAAGGGGGGATGGGATGAACTGGGAGATTGAGATTGACAGATATGCACTACTATATATAAAACAGATAACTAATGAGAACCTTCTATATAGCACAGGGAACTCTGCTCAATGCTCTGTGGTGATCTAAATAGAAGGAAATCTAAAAAAGAGTGGATATATGTATATGTATAACTGATTCACTTTGCTGTACAGTAGAAACTAACACAACATTGTAAAGCAACTATACTCTAATGAAAAAAAAAAAGAAATAGCATGAGGCAGGAAAAAAATCTCTGTGAATCAAATGATATAGAAGAGTGAGGAGAAGGGAGATTTTAAGGTGTATTCCCCACTCTGGGATTAATTCAAATTCGTTTCCACTGGGAATTGATGAACAACTTGGTCAAATATAGGAAACACATGTTTAATGCAAACATTACCAGTACTGTGCCATTCTACATATTGGGTCTTATTAATTCTCATGACTGCTCTTTGAGCTGCACCTGTTAATATTCTCAGTTAAGCTGAGGCTTCAAATCTATTAACCAACCAAATCAAAGCTAGCATATATGTGTGTGTGTGTGTGTGTGTGTGTGTGTGTGTGTGTGTGTGTGTGTATATATACACACACATATTTATATATATATATTAAAATATATATATATATATATATATATATATATAAAACTGAGATTTCAATTGGGTCTTGCATTTAAGAGTCCATATTTTTTCTAGATTCCATTTCAAACATGTTAATTTGAGTTGTCATAAGAACACCTAAGAAATCTTGGCAAGTGTGTATGTTCTGACTATTCCAAAAAAATAGTCAAATATAGGATGAAGATATATTTCAAACGAACAACTTCATCAGCATGTTACTGAGTTGCATCTGTGATTTTTTTCTCATAATTCACTTTATTTTTCATCATGATATAGGTGTGTATCTTTTCCCAACAATTACTTTAATGCACGTAAAAAGCAGGGATTTATGAAATGTAATACTTTACAACGTATAAACTCTGGTTTCAATGTGCTCTGCTTGTTGATTTATGAATAACTTGTAGAATCAAATCAAAATCCAGTGCCCTTAAAAGTCCACTCAAGGGCTTCCCTGGTGGCGCAGTGGTTGGGAATGCGCCTGCCGATGCCGGGGACACGGGTTCGGGCCCCGGTCCGGGAAGATCCCACATGCCGCGGAGCGGCTGGGCCCGTGAGCCACGGCCGCTGAGCCTGCGCGTCTGGAGACTGCTCCGCAACAGTAGAGGCCACAGCAGTGAGAGGCCCGTGTACTGCAAACAAACAAACAAACAAACAAAAAAAAGTCCACTCAAAAAAAGAGAAAAGTTAGCAGTCTTCCAACATATAGATTAGATTGCTTTACCTGGGGTAACACAAGGCTCAACAGAGAGCAGTCTCTACCTTTTAACAAAATAATCTTGAAAGAGAAACTTTATCAGAGGAGGAAAACAGTAATTGTTCAAGGGAATGTCCAGTAAATAATAATTTTACATAAATACTGGGTTTTTTCATGAAACATTTCATGCCTGTCTAATCATACACAATGAAGAAACAAATAGAAATGCATTATTTTGCCATGTTAATTTCTGACAGCAAAATTGCTCAATGAATCCTAAAGAATATGTAATCACACATGGATGCTTCTTCCTTGTGAAACTAAAAAATTATTAGAGTAAAATTGAATATGCAAAAGAGTTCAGGAGAAAGATAATTTTTTAAAAAATCATTTATAGAAAAATAAGATAAGTTTTCAGGATATAGAAGGTAATGTTAAAGACATAGAAATTCCACTTTTTAAACTCAACTCTCAAATATTCAGGGATTAAAAACAAAGCTAGTTCCAGTTCAAGATGGTGATGCAGGAGGATCCTGAACTTAACTCATCCCAGGGACATACAGAACCTATAGCTACATATGGAGCAATTACCTCTGAAAAAATACTAAAACTAGCTGATCAACTCCTACACACCAGTAAACAAGAAAATAACCCACACTGAAGTGGTAGGAGAGGCTGAGACACATTCTTTTTTTTTTTTTAGTTGAAATTGGTTGGCCAAGGTGATAGAGTAGGAAGACCCTGAACTCACCTCCTCCCATGGGGACAACCAAATTACAAATATTTATAGAGTGACTATTGATGAGAATGACCTGAAGACTAGCAGAAAACATCTACAACTAAAGATATAAAGAAGGAACCACAATGAGTCAGGTAGGATGGGCAGAGACTTGGTATAGTCAAGACCCATACCCCTGTGTAGGCAACCTACAAATGGGTGAATAATCACAATTGCAGAGGATCTCCCCAAGTAGTGAGGAGTCCAAATATCACTTTGGACTACCCAGCCTGGGGGTACTAAGGGGGTACTGTACTAAGAAGAAGAGCACCCAGAACATTTGGTTTTACGGCCAGTGGGACTTACTTTCAGGAGAGGCCCAGCACTGTAGAAAACCAGGACTCTGCTCTTAAAAGTCACACACAAAATCTCACATGCTCCAAGACCGAGGGCAGAAGAAATAATTTGAAAAGTGCCTGGGTCAGACTCACTTGCTGATCTTGGAGAGTATTCTGGAGAGGGACAAGGCAACTAGGACTCATGATCAGAACATAGATGCAGGCAGCAGCAATTTTAGGGAACGCATTCTACCATGCTGGTGAACACCATTTTGGAGTCCTCCCTCTAGCTTATTAGCGCTGCAGTCCAGCCCTGCCAGTCAGTAGGTACCAGCCAGTAAGGAACAGTCCTTGGAACCCCGAAGCCAAGCAGCTAACTACATGGATACACAGCTCTCCCAACCAGAAGTCAGGCTTCCATAGACCTCCACTGAGCACCCCAGTCTCCTGAGACACAACACCATACAACAGAGGGCCCTGGACCTGGCCCCACCAACCAGCAGGCCAATACCAGCTCCAGGAGCCCCAGGGCCCCAAAGCCAGAAACCCTGGGCCATAGATCTGCCCACCAACATGTGGACACCAGTCCTGGGACTGGTGGTGGTGCTGGGACCACCACAGCCCCAGAGCCAGCCACCCTGGGATTTGACCCCACCCACCAGTGGGCCAAGACTAACCCAGGATCCAACCTCACACACCAGCTGGCTCACAATCTTGGGCCCCAGAGTGAAAGAACCCAGGACCCGGCTCCACCCACCAGTGAGCAGGCAATAGACCTAGGATCTGGTCTCAGCCGGCAGTGGGTGGGCTCTAGTCCTGGTACCCCCTGGTATGTTCCCTATCCACCAGCAGCAGACCCTAGCTACAGCACACCCTGGGGCCTTCAGCCAGCCATGTCAGGTACCAGTTCCACCCAGCAGTGGGCCAGCACAAGCCCAGGCACTGGCCTAACCACCAGTAGGCAACACCAGCTCTGGGACCCCTGGCCCTGCAGCCTGCTATCCTGTAACCCACACCAGTGGGCTGGCACTAGGACTGGGACTACCTGGGTTATGCAGCCAGACAACAAGACTCAGCCCCACCCACCACTGGTTGGAGCCTCCACACTAGGCAGAGCCTGGCAACAAACCAGGCCGGGAGTCAGCCATGCTTATTAGCATGCCCACAGCAGTCAGCTCTACCATAACAGAAGGTCCCATGCAGCCCACATAGAGGTTATCCTAGAGCATATAGCTCTGGTTAGCAGAGGAGGGTGTGCTGCTGGGCTCCATAGGACATTGCCTACATAAGACCACTTTTGCAGGATCAGGCAGTGTAACCAATCTACTAATTTCATAGACATAAAACCACTGAATTAGGCAAAATAAAACAAAGGAATGTGATCCAGATGAAGGAATAAGATAAAACTCCAGAAGAAGAACTAAGTGAAGTGGAGATAAGCAATCTACCCAATAAAGAGTTCAAGATAAGATTACAAAGATGCTCAAAGAACTGGGGAGAAGAATGGCTGAACACTGTGGGAAGTTCAACAAAGAGTTAGAAACTATAAAGATGAACCAAACAGCACTGAACAGTACAGTAAGTGAAATTAAAACTATACTAGAAGGAATCAAGAGTAGATTAGATAAGAAAGAGGAATAGATGAGTGAACTGGAAGCAGAGCAGTGGAAATCACACAAGACTAAGGGAAAAAAGCTAGCCAAATTGAACAATACATTAAAAAATCATACACTATGATGAAGTGGATTTATCATAGGGATGCAAGAATGGTTCATTATCTACAAATCAACCAATGATACATCACATTAACACATTGAAAAAAAAAATCAAGTGATCATGATCATCCCAAAAAATGCAGAAAAAATTTTGACAATATTTAACATCCATTTATGATAAAAATTCTCAACAATGTGGGTATAGAGGGAACATAATATTAAAAAGGCCGTGTATGAAAACCCATTGCCAACATTATACTCAATGGTGAAAAGCTGAAACCATTTTGTCTAAGTTCAAGAACAAGACAAGAGCACCCACTCTTGCCATGTTTATTCAGGATAGTATTGGAGAGTTCCTGAGGGATTCCGGAGCCAACCGGGACGCTCTGTGGGACCTCGTCCGACTGGGTAGCCGAGGCACCGCCCGCACCCCGCCGCCGCGTCAAGGCGATTCATGCGCCGCCCAGGAGAGCGAGCTCGGATCATCTTGTGGTGCGGCCACGCCTCGGGGCCAGGAGCGGGGAAGCCGAGCACGAGAAACCCCCGGACCAGAGCTCAGCCTCTTCCTGCCGACCGAATCATCATGACCCACTTCAACAAGGGCCCTTCCTATGGGCTCAAGATTGCTTCCAAGTATGATCATCAAGCAGCAGCAGATCTTCGCAATTGGATAGAAGAGGTGACCGACATGAGCATTGGCACCAACTTTCAGCTGGGCTTAAAAGATGGCATAATCCTCTGCAAACTCATAAACAAGCTATAGCCGGGCTCAGTGAAAAGGTCAATGAGTCCTCATTAAACTGGCCTCAGTTGGAGAATATTGGCAACTTTATCAAAGCTATTCAGGCTTATGGTATGAAGCCACATGACATATTTGAAGCAAATGATCTTTTTGAAAATGGAAACATGACCCAGGTTCAGACTACAGTGGTGGCCCTAGCAGGTCTGGCTAAAACAAAAGGATTCCATACAACCATTGACATTAGAGTTAAGTATGCAGAAAAACAAACAAGACGTTTTGATGAAGGAAAATTAAAAGCTGGCCAAAGTGTAATTTGTTTGCAGATGGGAACCAACAAATGTGCCAGCCAAGCAGGTATGACAGCATATGGGACTAGGAGGCATCTTTATGATCCCAAAATGCAAACTGACAAACCTTTTGATCAGACCACGATTAGTCTGCAGATGGGCACCAACAAAGGAGCCAGCCAGGCGGGGATGTTAGCACCGGGTACCCAAAGAGACATCTACGATCAGAAGCTAACATTACAACCCGTGGACAACTCGACAATTTCTCTACAGATGAGTACCAACAAAGTCGCTTCCCAGAAAGGAATGAGTGTATATGGGCTTGGGCAGCAATTATATGATCCCAAATACTGTGCTGCTCCCACAGAACCTGTCATTCACAATGGAAGCCAAGGAACTGGAACAAATGGGTCAAAAATCAGTGATAGTGATTATCAGGCAGAATACCCAGATGAATGTCATGATGAGTACCAAGATGACCAAGTATCTCAGAGATTACCAATATAGAGACCAAGGCATTGATTATTAGATTCACAGAGGAGCTCAGTATTTAGCCGTTGTTTTTATTCAGTGAGAACCAAGCTAGCCTTGAGTAATTTTTACCTTGTCTTCCTAAAACACTATTATGCTTATTGTACCTAAAAGAAATACTGCCTTACATACATTCCTTTTTCCTTTTTCTTCCTCTTCCCTAAATAGTTGCCTTTTAGTGCTGTAACAGTTAAATCCTACAGCATAACCAATAACTCACATATGAAGTAAAAAGGAATATGGTGAAAGGGGAGTACTCTTGCACAGTCAATTCTTTTATTAAAGATCTATGCATTTTTACAATCCTCTAATTTAATTGGTATTTTCAAACAATAGTAAGCATTTTTTTTTTTACAGTTTAGTATTGGTTTCTACATGGAAGACTAAACTCATGCTTATAGCTAAATGTGGTCTTTGCCAACTAAATTTAAGATGCAGCATTTTAGAAATTTATATATCAATGTGTTTACAGTATTGTTTGCTAATTTTTAAATAAAGTCCTGATCAGTGTGCCTTTGTGATTATATGTGTACTCATTCTTACCTAAGCCGACAAGATCTTTTCCGATTGGTGTTTTGAAAGGAGTGTGTACAAAGCTGGCCTGCAGACATCGATGTCTGGGGGGTGTGTTTGCTCTTCCTGTTCGTGTCAATGTATGGATGTAGAGTTGCTCTGTTTTCTTCCACTGTATTTATTGCTGCATTTCTCAGCATAAACTTATCCCATTGTATTTTTTATAAATAAATATTTTTTTGAGAAAAAAAAGATAGTATTGGAAATCCTTGCCATAGAAATCATACAACAACAACAACAAATCAACTGAATCCAAATAGTAAGGAAGAAATAAAACTATCACCGTTTCATATGGCATAATATTGGACTGGCCAAAAACTTCTTTCGGGTTTGTGCGTAAACTGTTACAAAAAAAACCTGAGTGAACTTTCTGGCCAGCCCAATACTATATATAGAAAACCCTATAGACTACATCAAAAAACTAATAGAAATAATGAATTCAGTAAAGTTTCAGGACACAAAATTAATATGCAGAAATCTGTTACATTTCTATACACTAATAACAATGTACTAGAAAAAGAAATTAAGAAAACAATCCCATTTACAATTGCATCAGAAAGAATAAAATACGTAGGAATAAATCTAACCAGGAGATGAATGACCTTTACTCTGAAAACTATAAGATACTGATGAAAGATATTGAAGATAACATAAACAAATGGAAAGATATACCATGCTCATGAATTGGAAAAATTAATATTGTTAAAATGGCCGTACTTCTCAGGGCAATCTACAGATTCAATGCAATCTCTATCAAAACACCAAGAGCATTTTTCACAGAACTAGAACAAATAATACAACAATTTGTGGAAATAGAAAAGAGCTTAAGTATCCAAAGCAATCTTGAAAAAGAAGAACAAAGGTAAAAAACACCCCACTTTTAAACTATACTACAAAGCTACAGTAACAAAACAGTGTGGTACAGGCCCAAAAAGAGACACATGAATCAATGGAACAGAAGAGAGAGCCCAGAAATAAACCCACACTTATATGAGCAATTAATTTATGACAAATGAGGCAAGAATATACAATTGAGAAATGACAGTCTTTTCAATAAGTGGTGCAGAGAAAAATGGACAGCATCAACTAGCTTTCCTTTAAGAGAAAATTGTCTAAAATATTGATATTCTCTTTTTATTTTTATTTTCCCCTTATTAATTTTTTATTGAAGTATAGTTGATTTACAATATTATGTAAGTTTTAGGTGTACAGCATATCAATTCAGTATTTTCTCAGATTATACTTCATTATAGGTTATTACAAGAAAATGTCTATAATTCCCTGTGCTATACAGTATATGCTTTTTCCTTATTTATTTTATAAATATGAGCTTGTATCTGTTAATCCTATACCTCTAATCTGTCCCATCCTTCTCCCCTTTGGTAACCACAAGTTTTTTTCCTGTATCTGTAAGTCTGTATTTTTTTTGCATATGTATTCATTTGTATTCTTTTTTAGATTCTACATATAAGTGATATCATACAGTATTTGTCTCTCTCTGCCTGACTCATTTAATGAAACATAATATTCTCTAGGTCCATCCATGTTGCTGTCAATAGCAGAATTTCTTTTTTTTATGGTTAAGTAATATTACATACCACATCTTCTTAAGCCAATCATCTGTTGATGGGCCTTTGGGTTGCTTACATGTCTTGAATATTGTAAACAGTGTTGCTATGAACATTGGGGTTCACATATCTTCCTGAATTAGTGTTTTCATTTTTTCCACATATATACAGAGAAGTGTAATTGATGGATCACATGGTAGTTCTTTTTCAATTTTTAAGGAACTTCAATACTCTTTTCCATACAGGCTTCATCAGTTTACATTTCCAACAACAGTGTACAACAGTGCCCTTTTCTCTACATACTCCCCAGTATTTGTTACTTGTAGACTTTTTGATGATAGCCATTCTGAAAGGGTAAGGTAATACCTCATTGTGTCTTTGATTTTCATTTCTCTAATAATTAGTAACATTAAACATCTTTTCATGTGCCTGTTATCCATCTGTATATCTTCTTTGGAGAAATGTCTATTTAAGTTTTCTGTCCTCTTTTCCATTGGGTTGTTTTTGTTGTTGTTGTTATTGAATTGTATGAGCTGTTTGTATATTGTAGATATTAACCCCTTGTTGGTCACATCATTTGCAAATATTTTCTCCCATTTTGTATGTTGTCTTTTTGTTTTGTTGATGATTCCCTTTCCCGTGCAAAAGCTTTTAGGCTTAATTAGGTACTATTTTTTTTAAATTTTTGCTTTTATTTCTTTTTTCTTAGGAGACAGATCCAAAAATATATAGCTACAATTTATGTCAAAGAGTGTTCCACCTAGGTTCTCTTCTAGGTGTTTTAGGGTTTCAGGTCTTACATTTAGGTCTAAACCATTTTGAGTTTATTTTTTTATATGGTGTGAGGGAATGTTCTAATCTCATTGTTTTTATATGTGACTGACCATTTTTCCTAGTACCACTTTTTGAAGAGATTGTCTTTTTTCCGTTGTCTATTTTTGCCTCCTTTTTTGTAGATTAATTGACTGTAGGTTTGTGGGTCTGTTTCTGGGCTTTCTATTCTGTTTCATTGATCTTTGTGTCTGCTTTTATGCCAGTACCATACTGTTTTAATTATCATAGCTTTGTAGTATAGTCTGAAGTCTGGGAGGATTATTCCTCCACCTTTGTTCTTTTGTTTCAGGATTGCTTTGGCAATTCAGGGTCTTTTGTGGTTCCTTATAAATATTAGGATTATTTGTTCCATTTCTGTGAAAAAATGTCATGGGTATTTTGATAAGGATTGCATTAAATCTGTAGATTGATTTGAGTAGTATGACCATTTTAATAATATTGAGTCTTCCAATCCAGGAGGATGGGATATCTTTCCATTTCTTTGAATCATCTTCAATTTCCTTCATCAATGTTTTATAATTTTCAGAGTATAGTTCTTCCACCTCCTTGGTTATGTTTATTTCTAGGTATTTTTGATGCATCTTTAAATAGAATTTCTTTTTTACTTTCTCTTTTCCATTATTCCATTATTAGTGTTTAGAAATGCAACAGATTTCTGTATATTAATCTTGTATCCTGCAACCTTGAATTCATTTATTAGTTCTAACAGTTTTTTGGTGGAGAGTTTAGGGCTTTCTGTATAGAGTATCATGTTATTGGCAAAAAGTGACAGTTTTACTTTTTCCCTTCCAATTTGGATACATTTTCTTTCTTTTTCTTGTCTGATTGCTGTGGTTAGTACTTCCAATACTGTGTTAAATAGAATCAGTGAGAGTAGGCATTCTTCTCTTGTTCCTGAATTTAGTGGGAAGGCTTTCAGCTTTTCACCATTGAGTTTTATGTTGGCTGTGGGTTTGTCATAAATGGCCTTCATTATGCTGAGATATGTTCCCTTTATACCCACTTTGATGACAGTTTTTATCATGAATGAATGTTAAAATTTTCAAATGTTTTTTCTGCATCTATTGAGATGACGATGTGATTTTGTCTTTCGTTTAATTAGTGTGATATATCACATTGATTGATTTGCATGTGTTGAACCATTCTTGTGACCCTGGAATAAATCCAAGTTTATCATGGTGTATGATCCTTTTTACATATTGTTGGATTCAGTTTGCTAATATTTTTTAAGGAGTTTTTTATCCATATTAATTGAAGTTATTGGCCTGTAATTTCTTTTTTTTGTAGTGTCTTTGTCTGACTTTTGTATCAGGGTAATGACGACTTTGCAGAATGAATTTGAGAGGTTTCCTTCCTCCTCAGTTTTTTGGAATAGTTTGAGAAGCATAGGTATGTTTGGTACGATTCCCCTCTGAAGCAATGCGGTCCTGGACTTTTGTTTGCAAGGAGCTTTCTCATTACAGGTTCAATTTCACTTTTAGTGATTGGTGTGTTTAGACTGTTAGTTTTTTCTTGACTCCATCTTGGCAGGCAGCATGTGTCTAGAAACTTGTCCATTTCTTCTACGTTGTCCAATTTGTTAGCATATAAATGTTCATAGTATACTCCTATGATATTTTTGTATCTCTGTGGCATCGGTTGGTTGTTATTTCTCCTCTTTTATTTCTTATTTTATTTGAGTCCTCTCTCTCTTTTCTTCTGGGTGAGCCTGGCTAAAGGTTTATCAGTTTTGTTTATCATTTCAAAAAACCAGATCTTGTTTTCATTGATCTTTTCTATTTTTTTAATCTCTATTTCAACCAGTTCCTCTCCAATATTTATTATTTCATTCCTTTTGCTGACTTTGGGTTTTGTTTATTCTTCTTTTAATAATTCATTTAGGTGGTAGTTTAGGTTGTTTAGTTGAGATTTTTCTTGTTTCCTACAAAAGCCTCTATTGCTTTGAATTTCCCTCTTAGAACTGCTATTCCTTCTTCCCATAGGTTTTGGAAAATTGTGTTTTTATTTTTATTTGTTTTGAGGTATTTTCTGATTTCTTGGATTTTATCACTGACCCATTGTTTTTTGTTTGCTTTTCATCACTCTACATTCTAAGACATGCCAGTAATATTTTAAATCCATAAAAAGTAAAAAGTATACCAATGCAAAGACTAAATTTATCGTCATCTTTCTGCAATTTAAATATATTTAATCCTTTTTTTACTTGTCATTGTAAAAATTTAGATAAAGAAAACCTGAACCTCAAATGAAAAATGTTACTATTTTTGTTATTTTTTCTCATAGAATTAGATTGATTATTTCCCGCTCAATCACTTTTTTTTCTGTTTTGGTAGGTGAAAACTTCTTGTACATGTCTCATGGATGTCTCTTTATGGTCTCAACATGGAGCATACTATGAAACTTGAATACACAGTTTCCTTGGTTTGTTGCAATAGAAAGCTTTACACAATGAAGGAGGAAAAAACAAGTGAGTGGCAAATTCATGTTAATGTTTGTTTGAGGAGGAATTCTTTTATTTTGATGTTCCAGGCAAAAGGCAGATTAATAATGCAGAAATCTTCCCACCAAGCATCTACAGAGGCTGAATTTTCTGTAAGTATGACATATATAAAGTTTATATATAGATGTATAAGAATGTGTTTATGTGCATGTGTATACTGTACATTCTTAATTGAATTCTCCAAATAGAATGGAAAAATCCATAGGTACCAAAAAAAAAAAAATCCTAGAAGTCTGATGTTGATGGAAGCCCCAGCATTAAGGGGATGGGAGCTTATCATACAGGTTTTGGCTACAGATTTGATTTGGTCTTATAAGAAAGAAGAAATTGGAACTAAGACTTTTGCATAAGGCCATGATCCTCAAATAGGTGAGCACTTAGTTTAAAAAGATGAGAGAAATCCACTCATGTGGACCTCCTAAAATTTACTCTTGCTTTCCCTGGTGGTTTTTCTCTACTCCTTCAGACCAGAAGGGCTGGGTCTAGCTTCACAGCTTATTCTCTAGGTATAAATGCCCCACTTTTACTATCATATTTTCTTAAAGAATAACATTAGGAATATGGCTTCACCCTATTCTTCTAGCCTTCTCTCTATCAGGTATGAGTCAATATCAATGTATTGGATTAAATAGCTGCAAGTAAAAAAGAAAAAAGATCTGGACTTTAAGACCTGGTCTTCATTGAGGAAAAAGGGGGTATTGAATCAGGATAGAGGTAACTCTATGGATGGAAAGAGGAGGAACAGCATAGTGTACTAATTAAGGCAGGAAGGTAGGCAGGCACAGGAACCACTAATCTGGGATCCAAAATCCAGAGGGGAGATTGAGAGCAGAGTTCAGAGCAGCATCTTGATAGTCATGACTCACTAGCTATGCTTGGAACAATACTTAGTATTAATAATAATAATATAATAATAGACAATATTTATTAATTATACACTATGTGCCAGTTGTTTCACTTATGGCATTTCATTTTATCCTCAAGAAATTATATATCTTAGTAGATATCATTATATTCATTTTATAGATCCTGAAGTTGAAACTCACTAGATTAAGGTGTCTTCCCCAAGTTCCAACAGCCAAAATGTGGAGGATCTAACCCTGGAGTCCAGATTTGTAGGAGTCTAGTGACCATACTCTCTTCATTACTTCTTTGCCTGTTTAACAGCGTTGAGGTCATTTGACTAAGACTACCTTCCAAAATAAGGAAAAAATGAGTTGATATGTCAAATTTAATATATCAAAGCTGAGCTGCAAATCAACCCTGCCCTCTCACCCACCACACACATGCACACACCAGTTCTGTTTCACCTGCTACCTTTCCATCTGACCTGCTATTACCAATAATTTTAGTTGCTGAGGTCATAAACTTTGGAAGTATCTTTGGCTCCTTTTTTAGCTATGTCCCACAGATGATCTGACAAGGAAACCTAGTAGACTCCACCTTCAAAATATATCCAGAATCTGACCACTTCTCACCATGTTTCCTGCTACCACCTTAGTTTGAGCTCTCGTCATCTTTTACTTGAATTTTTGTAATAGCCTCCAACATAACAGACAGTGAGTCTTCTAAAAGTAAGCAAAAGTTTGTCATTCCTAGGCTTAAAACCTTGTAAAGGCTCTCCAAGACCTTCTATTATCTGTGTACAAGCCCTCCCTGTGTCCCACATCACAGACCTAAGAAAGTAAGAAGTTAAGTGTCTTGCCTAAAGTCACAAGGTTTATAGTTATAAAGATGAGTAGAACCCAACTCAGTGCAATAAGACAAGAATGGTACGTTTCAGGTTTTTCCAGTCACACTGACAATTTATTCAATTTAATTCATAGTGGATAAAATGTGGGAGAGGACTGTTTTCCCTACCAAAATTAAAATTGGTCAAAGGCAGTGATTCATTCTTCTAATTCTAGATTCTTCCCAGGATCTTTCTTAAATGAAGGAATCATTCCACCTCAAAATGACCAAACGTGTAACGCAATGACTGACTTTCAGATTGTATACTGTATTTAGGTAATGGATGTCATCCATCAGTATTTGTCACCATCAGGATTCTACTACTAATCTTCCCTGGCTATGCCCAGCAAGACATTAAGAAAATCTTAACGAAACAATGGTTTCATTGTTTCAATGTATAATGATGGTTTATACATTTATAAACAGGAAGTGCTTAATAATAATAGTATAACAGATGATGAAACTATTAGTTCTATAATATCTTTAGACTCCTCAAACTCCCAGCAACTTTTTGCTAATGTCTACTACTCTGCTGAAAATGCTCTCTTCTCCTCATCCTCGCTTCTACTTCTACACACATGTGAAATAAGCTCTGTTAACCTGAACTCCCTCCTTAAGAAAACAATCACACACTTTGCACTGGGCCTGGTTCAGAATGTTATTTATTAAATCTACGGTGGATGCTGAAAATGAGAGTTCCTTAATGAACACTGGGTAACATGGAGGACCCATCTCCAGGGGCAGCAGGCCCTATTTGTACCTTTTCCCACAAATGGAGGAGGTAAGTACAGATCAAGTAGGTAAGGTTATAAGACTAATGCCCATTGTCCTTTTGCATTATTCCAACCCTGCTTATCAGTCTGCTTGATTCTAGAGAAGGGGATTCTGTTGATATTAATTGCTCTGGTATGCAATATTTTTATTAGTGCCCTTCCCCAACATGATATTTCTGATAGTAGCAAGAGATAGATGTGAGTAGACTAACATAATAAATATTATATACCTACATGTTAATAACCCTAAGAAATATCAAAAATGACACTCTTTTCAACCAATCAGTTTTTTTTAATGTATTTAAAAATAATATAATAAGTACTATTTTGAGTTCCATTCTCTGAGTTAAAAGTCTTTTGAGTGCTTTATGTCATTTCACTCTAGAGAGCTGTTTATAAAACACTCACTTATTCTTTATTTCATAAATGGATCAAAAAGGGGGTCAAATCATTTGCTCACAGATACAGAACAATGTTGGCACCAAGTCCCATGATTCCACCACTCAACATAGAGACACATGAGGCCATTTGTGAAGTTATGATAAACAATGCATCAGTGGCGAGAGATGGAACCAGAGACCCTAAAAGCTTTCCTTGTTCTAATTTTCTTGATTGGAAGCAGCATCAAAATTGCTCCCCATTTTCCACAGTGAAAAATACTGCTTTTGAAGCCATTCTTAAAAGGGTATATTATGAGACGCTGTCTGTGAAACAAACATTTCCCAGGTTGTCTCCATCCCTAACAACCCACTTGCACTCAAGAGGGTAGTTTGTTTTTCACTTCGCTTAAAGGATTTGGTCAGAAATTGGAAAATAGAATATCCTCAACAGAGAGCTCCTTTCATCTTTTGAAAAGTAAGATGGAAAACAAAATCCAGGAAAATCTTTCAATAACATGGGGATAGTGCCTGGGGAGGTTATTTAAAGGCTGGGCACAGTGTTCTAGCTTGAATGCTTAACAGCCTCGTTCCTGGTCATGTCTCTTCCCAATACTCTGTTGCAATTGTATTGAACTCATTGCAGCCCTTCTGAAATGCAGCCTTGAGGTGATAGGGAGAGCATGCTGTTTCCTCTGCTTTTAATATTCTTCTCTTTGCCTGGATAACAAAGATGCCATTGTTCAGAATTCACCTCATCCAGGAAACTGTTGTGTTTCAGTGTCCCTCCTCTTGTCCTCCTATACATTCCTATACTACTCCTACTGTAGCCTGCCTTAAAAGTTATTAAATTTACCTGTTTACGTTTATGTTTCCCTCTACTGTAAGCTCTCTGAGGGTGAAAACTATGTATTCCTCGAGCCTAACATGTTTTTACTCAAATATTTGTTGAATTCATAAAAGAAGGAAGTATGGTTTGCCTTTTTCCTCTTCCCATCTCACAGTCCTCATACTGTCATGTAAAGTATGAGAAAATCTAGTGAATTTCATAGTGCTTTAAATCATTTTTTTCTGTTTTTCTTCCCCATTAAAATTTATCCTTTCATGATCTCATCTATCAGAGTCTTGATCTACATGCCCATTTGTCTAATAGTGGCTCACATTTCCCCACCAGCTTCCCAAAGTAGTGACTTCAGGCAATCTAGGCATTGAGGTAGATGAGGTTTCTGTCCAAATCATACCACAAAGGGTCTGCCTGCTTTATCAACACATACGCTCTGTTGTAGCATTATGACACTTAACTTTCAGAAATGTATGGGCTTTGATGTTCTGCCAATTGGTATGATCACTGTTATTCCTCTGGAAAATATCTCTAATTCAGAGAAAGGTTATTTCACTAATTATAAATATTTGTCTGAAATTTCTAGATTTTGGAAAATACTTCTGAGATTATTATGTTTTAACTCTCAAATTTGTACATGGGTGTTTTTTATAAAAAGACATAACTTTGACAATTCTGTCTAGAGCAAACAACATGAAAAAGATCTTGTATCAGAAAACTACATTGTTTCTCTCCATGGGAGAAAGTTTAAAAAATGCTGGGAAGAAAATTCTTCATTTCCCAGTTGTTTAAGAGCCAGGGCTTCTTGACACTTTGCGCCTCTACTGTTGACCGCCTTACACAGTTTCTTGGACTTAAGGTTTAAGGTTTCTGGATTATAAACACAGAACAGGACAGAATGTGGCTACAGCAGCCAATAATGCCTGTTTTAAATTGGAACCATTCTAAGGCTGCCTAAGCCTTCAGATACTGTTTGAAAAAGACTGAAGAAAACAGATTGCCAATAAGGGAGCAGGAAGAAGCATATTGCTAGTCTGGAGAATTCTCTGCAAGCCAGGCAAGCACACATTGACTGTAGGTGTGTTCTGTGTGCGGCAATAACAGAAGCAAATCCTTGTAGGTCTGGTGGCATTAAATCAGCTTCTAAGATACCTAGATTTGGGCTGGGCATCTAAGTTTTAGTCCTGAGTGGAATGGTAACTTATTTGGCAGCACCAGGAGTATAAAAATTATTGTAGAAACTATTCCTTGCAACAAACAAACTTCTTTGCCCATATTACATTAAGTTCAACCTTTAAATTCTATGGAATTATCCCCTTGGGAGTTTAGATGATTTTGACCTTTAGGATTTTGCAATAACAACTATAAAAGCTAAGAGGGAGAAATCTGAATAAGAATCTCCTGCCAGGACATT
Source organism: Tursiops truncatus (assembly GCF_011762595.2). Classification (NCBI taxonomy): domain Eukaryota; kingdom Metazoa; phylum Chordata; class Mammalia; order Artiodactyla; family Delphinidae; genus Tursiops; species Tursiops truncatus. The sequence goes on from NC_047041.1 coordinate 32,080,100, forward strand.
TCTCATCTGATCCTTCTTAGAAGTGAATTCTTAGCGCACCAAGGAATTTCCTCTCTTCTGTCCCTTCATCCTGGGAAGTAGTAGCAAACTGTTATCAGTAATACTTGGCACTTTACATAGAACATTTACATGCAATATCTTGGTCCTATCAATACCCCTGATGTCAGATAGGACAGTTGTTACTACCCCAGTTTAGGAGATAAGGAAGTTGGCTACCAAAAAAGCTAAACGACTTAATCAAATTCATTAAAAAAATGAAGGATAGTGAAGATAAGATGATAATCCTTGCTTTCTGTCTCTAGAGCCAGAGATTGTTCCACCAGTGGTTCCTGTCTCTCTTATTCCACTTATGAGATGCTGATATATACAATTATCCATATTTTAAGAAGCACACATTAACCTCTTAATAGATATTTGTGGAATTAACTAAAGACTATTATACGGAGGGAGAAGAAAACTTACTGTAAGTCTGGAGAGTATAAAAGTACCTAACACACAGAACCTCATTTAATCCTCGCAGCTACCCCATGAGGCAGCTACTATTGCCATCTGCATCTTACAGGGGCAAAAAAAACAATGAATTTTTGAGATGCTTAGGTATGTAATTTATGGAGATATTATTATGTGTCTGGCATATGTAATTTGCTTTACATAATTGTTCCATTTAATCTTCACAAGAATCTTATGTGATAGGTAGTCTCACAATTTTTCCCATTTTATTTTATTTTTTACTTATTTACTTATTTATTATTTATTTTTGGCTGCATTGGGTCTTCACTGCTGTGTGCAGGCTTTCTCCAGTTGCGTCGAGTGGAGGCTACTCTTCATTGCGGTGCGCGGGCTTCTCATTGTGGTGGCTTCTCTTTTGCAGAGCACAAGATTTAGGGGTGCAGCCTTCAGTAGTTGTAGCATACGGGCTCAGTAGTTGTGGAACATGGGCTTAGTTGCTCCATGACATGAAGGATCTTCCCGGACCAGGGATCGAACCCATGTCCCCTGCATTGGCATGGGGATTCTTAATCACTACGCCACCAGACAAGTCCTTTCCCATTTACAGAAAACTGAAACTCAGAGAAGATACGCAATTTGCCCTGGGTCAGACACAGAGCTGACTTAGATGCAAATTTTTATATTCTGGCCCTTCTCCACTGTACAAGCCCGGGTTTCCTCTGCTGAACAAGCCTTGGCTCATAGGCCTGTGACAGCTGGAGTCAGGATTTAACCTCAGACTTCATGGGCCGTTCTGTTTCATACAGACTGCGCTGCCTCCTGAGTAACTAGGTGCACCATGAAGGCTTGAAGTATAATAACAACTGGACACTGTTAAAATCTTTGTTCTATTGCATGATCTATAGGAATCTAGTACTCAATATAAATAAAACAAAATTTCAAAATTGGTCTCGTAGAAATTCTCTAAATGAAAAGAAACCATAAATTCTGCTTTTTGTGACTCGCATTTGTTTTCTTATTTTTCTGTGGTCAATACCACAAACTTGCAGAGTCTTCATATTCCCCATTAACATCAAAGTAGTTGCTGACAGACATTAAATTCATTTTTATGTGTAAGCAGGAATCACCCAGACTGTGCTTATTTTGTAAAGAAGACTGAGAGGAATGAAAAATCCTTACAAATGAGATTATGATCTCAAGATCCATATGTAAATTACAAATTTGTCCTTTCCTTTAGCAGACAGGAACACCTAAAAACTGTGGTTCCCAAACATTTTGGAGTTGTGAAGTTCCATAGTGCAATTTTTTAGATTTCAAAACATCTGTTCCCTTCTCCTTCAAAAGTAATACAGAAATGTGTGCAAGTTTTCTAAATTTAGAGTGAATTTCATGTTAAGATCTTTTTGAAAAATTAATGACGATACCTGACACAGTTGTGCCATGTTGTAAAACAAGAATTTGGAATCACTTGTTAAGTACTACCCAAAACCCCAGCTATATAATTTCATAAAAAGTCAATAATGGCAAAGTTGATTTGTGGAAGCAAAGGGCCAAAAATATCATTCCTCAAACAAATGCTATTCCATCAGCATTTAGTAAAATAGATGAGATGGGATATATTCATAAAAACTATAATTTAATTCAATTATGAAACTATTTTTTAAGAATCAATTTTATGCCCAAAACTATATAGGATCCTGTCTTTGATACAATGATGAATAATATATGGTTTCTCTCATCTTGGAAATTACATTCTAGTGAAGGAAACGAAATACACATTATATACTAGAAAAGATAAAGTAGAACGTAATGGTTTAAATAACATGATGTGGGAGTTATGAGGCTGAAAGAGATACATTCCAGGGAGGAAAATCTGGGATGGATCCTTGCAGAAGATATTAGAGATGTGCTTCCTTCTCACTTAACAAACAAGGTGGGGGGGAATCTGCGTCCATGCCAATCAGGATGCCAGTCCAGTAGAATATTTATCAGCCTTAATTCTACTTTACCATTCTGAAGCATTTGATACTTTTAACCACTCTGTTCTTCTTTCTTTAAATTCTCTTCTGGTTTTCCTTCTCTCTCATTTTCTTTATCCTCAATTTCTTCCTCCTTTTCTTCCATATAATGTTTCCTACCAGAGTTCCTATAAGCGTCTCTCTCACCATGCCTTGCACTTCCTCTGGTGACAGCATTCTTCATACTTCCACCATATGTTTATGTCTCCCAACTTACGTCACCTGTTCTAGCTGTTGTCTGAATGCTAAACCTGTACATCTAACCATCGACTGTATACAACCACTTGGTTATCTCACTGATGTCTAAACTCAGTATGTTCAGAACCACATTTGATTTCTCTCAAACATGCTTCTCCTTCTGAAATCCCTACCCCATGAGTGGCATTGCAGTCCACTGAGACATTGGAGTATCCTAACCTGATCTCACTCATTCCTCTTTTCAGAAAGTTAACAAGGCCTATGGATTCTACTTCATCAGCATACTGTATTCCTTGGGTCCATCCTGGTTATAACCTCAGTAACAGCTTCAATTCAGGCCTCGAAGTAGGCTTCTTTTTGTATCCAGCTTGTCCTCATCTATCTTCTTGCTACAGAGTAAGACTTCTAAGTTTAAAATCCATCTATCTTTACCCAATATTTATCCTGAATATTGTGTGAAGTAACAGGGAGATTTCTAACTCTGGGTGTCTTTGCACAAAAGGCTCCTGCTTATCTCTCTGGGGTCAATACTCAAGCCTCCTCCTTCATGTCCTGCTTCTTCATCCGTTCCCCCAGCCTCCAACCCAAATACACCGAATTATTTTCAGAGAAACAAAAGCATTGTGCTGTTTAATGCCATTGTACCTACAAGCACAATTTTGCCTAGAATTTTATTCTGTCCTCTGGTGTAGTTATTCAGTCTTAAAAATTCAGCTCAATTATAATATATTCCTTCATTGCCCACAATTTCATTTATATGACCTTTCTCTGCTTTCATAGCACAAATGCATACTTTTATCAATATTGCTTTTTTATTTATATGTCTTCCCTTCTCACTAGGCTGATGTTTGTTTTAACCTTTTGGGAGAGTCATTTACACTTATATCTTTGAGATTTTAATAAATAATTTGGAACTATTTTCTAGAAAAATGTAGAATCATAAATTTTTCTCACAATTTCCAGTGATGTGCAGATATCTATCCAAGTATTCATGAATAAATTCCCAGGGACTCTAGACCAAGTGCCCCTTCTTAAACAGTAAGCTCCTTGAGGATAAAAGCTATATTTTTTCCTTTAATTGACTTTATTTGCCCAGTATTTAACACAATGCCTAGCATAAATTAGTCTTTCATCATTAATAAAAAAATGTTTATTCAATGAGTGAAGGGTAAGACTTTGACATTTGGTTATGGCAAAGGGTCTAAGGAAAGAAAGTGATCTTTTAAGACAAATGAAACAGCTTGATGGATTATGGTTTTAACTTCATAGATAATATGTAATTAGTTATCTTTGCAAGTGGTTAAAACAGTAGAGGTAAGATTTAGGGCTCAGTTAATTTTTCCTCATAAAGTTGAAACTATAAACTGGAGGCTTCATAAGCCTAACCATTTACCTGAAAATTATTAAATGGATAAAGTCTAAGAATATCTTATTTTTGGCTGCTCACCTCCAACCTGCTTGCTTTCAGTGCCTATAACTGAAAGATAAGTAGACTAGTCTATGTAATTAAATAATAATGGAATTAAGGATATGATCACAATTTAAACATCACTCATAGTGTGTTGCATCATCCTAAATCTGATACAAGGAGTGTGTGAGTTTCCGTGTGGTGTACTAGTCATCCACAGTTGTCTGGCTGTGATGAAAATTCATTCTTACTTCTCCAAGAGATGAGGAAAAGATTAGATTACAATAATTGCTACAATAGGATGTGTCAAAAAGTTGACTATATTGGCATAAGAATTCAGTCCAAGAAATACACCCAAACTAGTTTTTCTCCTACCCTTAGAATGTTGTTCTGAAGCTATCTCTGCTCCAGAACAATAAACAATCAAAATGATTCATTCCTGATCTTGAATACACATTAACACCTCCTTTCCTTTGACACTAAAATCTGCATAATAACATATACTTGAAGCACACTGTTTTGATAGTAGTTGACAACCTAGACATTGGAGTCAGATAAACTGTGGTTCAAACCCCCACCCCACTAATTTTAGCTGTGGTATTTTGGACAACGCATTTTACAGGTAAGGAAATTGGGGTTTAGAGAGTTTAAAATTTAGGTTTACAAAATGGTACCCTCTAAATTATTATTATTTATAAAATGGTACCTTACATTTTAGTATGTTTTGCACATTAAATCAGAAAGTAACTTATGTAGAGAGTTGGATTTGACTTTGCCGGAAGAATTTCTTTTCATGGCATCTAGTCAGAAAGCCGTGAGTGCAATAGCATGGCAGCCCAGATTTTAGAATTCCCAGTAATCCCATAAAATGATATAAATTGCAAATGCACAGTCCAGTGATCTCTCACTGAAGACTCAATAAATATTTACTGAATGAACAGCAGAGTTTAAAAGGAACACATGATAAATATATTAGTCAAACATTGAATGTAGATAGCCTTTCCGAGGATATCTTCACATGATTACTTCACAAATATGAAAGATGTGGCACAAAAAAAGCTCCCTGTTGTCACATAAACTATTAGAGTTAGATGTGTGAATAAAACGTGAATTATGAGATCTAGTAATTGCCTTGAAGGGAGGTCAAAACTGTTGTGTAACAACCACAACTTGCTAAATTTCACATCAATTAATAATACATAGAATATTTTAAATTTTTTAATGTATTGCATAAGGCAAATATACAGTAATTGCTAATAATGAATGGAGAGAGGGATTTTGTTAAAGCAAATATTTTCTAACTCCAAAGGAGGGCGCTAAAGAAAAAGACAGTTATGCCTGGTATGTTTATATTTTAACTGGCTTTGAGCACAACACATGTTATTTCTTTTTTTCTTTTTTTTGTCTTTCTCTGTCTGACTAATTTCACTAAGTATAATACCCTCAGGACCATCAATGTTTCTGGAAATGGCAAAATTTCATTCTTTTTTTATGGTTAATATTCCATTATATATATATACACACACACACAAACACACACACATATATATTTCACATCTTCTGTGTTCATTCATTGTTGATGAAAACTTGACTATTGTAAATAATGCTGCAATGAACACGTTGAACATTGGGGTGCATATATCTTTGTAAACTTGTGCTTTTTTTTCTTCAGATATATACCCAGGAGTGGAATTGCTGGGTCATACGGTAGTTCTATTTTTAATTTACTGAGGAACCTCTATACTGTTTTCTATAGTGGCTGTAACAATTTATATTCCCACCAACAGTGTACTAGGATTCCCTTTTCTCCGCATTCTCACCAACACTTGCTATTTGCTGTCCTTTTTTTTTTATATATATCTTTATTGGAGTATAAATTCTTTACATTGTTGTGTTAGTTTCTGCTGTATAACAAAGTGAATTAGCTATATGTATACATATATCCCCATATCCCCTCCCTCTTGCGTCTCCCTCCCACACTCCCTATCCCACCCCTCTAGGTGGTCACAAAGCAAGGAGCTGATCTGCCTGTGCTATGCAGCTGCTTCCCACTAGCTACCTGTTTTACATTTGGTAATGTATATATGTCAATGCTACTCTCTCACTTCATCCCAGCTTCCCCTCCCTCTCCCCGTGTCCTCAAGTCCATTCTCTACATCTGCATCTTTATTCCTGTCCTGCCACTAGGTTCATCAGAACTACTTTTTCTTTTTAGATTCCATATATATGTGTTAGCATATGGTATTTGCTTTTCCATTTCTGACTTACTTCACTCTGTATGACAGACTCGAGGTCCATCCACCTCATTACAAATAACTCAATTTAATTCCTTTTAATGGCTGAGTAATATTCCATTGTATATATATGCCACATCTTCTTTATCAATTCATCTGTCGACAGACATTTAGGTTGCTTCCATGTCCTGGCTATTGTAAATAGTGCTGCAGTGAATATTGTGGTACATGTCTCTTTTAGAATTATGGTTTTCTCAGGGTATATGCCCAGTAGTGGGATTGCTGGGTTACATGGTAGTTCTATTTTTAGTATTTTTAAGGTCCTTCCATAAAGTTCTGCATTGTGACTGTATCAATTTATATTCCTACCCACAGTGCAAGAGGGTTCCCTTTTCTCCACACCCTCTCTAGCATTTATTGCTTCTAGATTTTTTGATGATGGCCATTCTGACTGGTGTGAGGTGATACCTCATTGTGGTTTTGATTTGCATTTCTCTAATGAGTAGTGATGTTGAGGATCCTTTCATGTGTTTGTTGGCAATCTGTATATCTTCTTTGGAGAAATGTCTATTTAGGTTTTCCACCCATTTTGGATAGGGTTGTTGGTTTTTTTGATATTGAGCTACATGAGCTTTTATATTTTGGTGATTAATCCTTTGTCAGTTGCTTCATTTGCAAATATTTTCTAAAATTCTGAGGGTTGTCTTTTCATCTGGTTTATGGTTTCCTTTGCTGTGCAAAAGCATTTAAGTTTTGTTAGGTCCCATTTGTTCATTTTTGTTTTTATTTCCATTACTCCAGGACATGGATCAAAGAGGACCTTGCTGTGATTTATGTCATAGAGTGTTCTGCCTATGCTTTCCTCTAAGAGTTTTATAGTGTCTGGCTTTACATTTAGGTCTTTAATCCATTTTGAGTTTATTTTTGTGTATGGTGTTAGGAAATCTTCTAATTTCATTCTTTTACATGTAGCTGTCCAGTTTTCCCAGCACCACTTATTGAAGAGGCTGTCTTTTCTCCATTGTATATTTTGGCCTCGTTTGTCAAAGATAAGGTGACCATACATGCGTGGGTTTATCTCTGGGCTTTCTATCTTGTTCCATTGATCTATATTTCTGTTTTTGTGCCAGTACAATACTGCCTTGATTACTGTAGCTTTGTAGTATAGTCTGAAGTCAGGGAGCATGATTCCTCCAGCTCTGTTTTTCTTTCTCAAGATTGCTTTGGCTATTCAGGGTCTTTTGTGTTTCCATACAAATTTAAAAATTTCTTGTTCTAGTTCTGTGAAAAATGCCATTGTTAGTTTGATAGGGATTGCATTGAATCTGTAGATTGCTTTGGGTAGTATAGCCATTTTCGCAATGGTGATTCTTCCAATCCAAGAACATGGAATATCTCTCCATCTGTTTCTGTCTCTTCGATTCTTTCATCAGTGTTTTATAGTTTTCTGCATACAAGTCTTTTGTCTCGTTAGTTAAGTTCATTCCTAGGTATTTTATTCTGTTTTTTGCAGTGGTAAATGGGAGTGTTTCTTTAATTTCTCTTTCTGATTTTTGTTGTTAGTTCATAGGAATACAAGAGATTTCTGCGTATTAATTTTCTATCCTGCTACTTTACTAAATTCATTGATTAGCTCTAGTAGTTTTCTGGTGGCATCTTTAGGATTCTCTATGTATAGTATCATGTCATCTGCAAACAGTGATAGTTTTACTTCTTTTCTGATCTGGATTCCTTTTATTTCTTTTTCTTCTCTGATTACCATGGCTAAAAATTCCACAACTATGTTGAATAATAGTGGTGAGAGTGAGCACCCTTGTCTTGTTTCTGATCTTAGAGGAAATGGTTTCACTTTTTCACCATTGAGAATGATGTTGGCTGTTGGTTTGTTGTACATGGCCTTTATTATGTTGAGGTAGGTTCACTCTGTGCTCATTTTCTGGAGAGTTTTTATCATAAATGTGTGTTGAATATTGTCAAAAGCTTTATGTGCATCTATTGAAATTATCATATGGTTTTTATCCTTCAGTTTGTTAATGTGGTGTATCTCATAGATTTATTTGCATATATTGAAGAATCCTTTCACCCCTGGTATAAACCCCACTTGATCATGGTGTATGATCCTTTTAATGTACTGTTGGATTCTGTTTGCTAGTATTTTGTTGCAGATTTTTGCATCTCTGTTCATCAGTGATACTGACCTCAGTTTCCTGTTTTTGTAACATGTTTGTCTGGTTTTGATATAAGGGTGATGGTGGCCTCATAGAATGACTTTGAGAGTGTTTCTCGCTCTGCTATATTTTGGAAGAGTTTGAGAAGGATAGGTGTTAGCTCTTCTCTAAATGTTCGATAGACTTTACCTGTGAAACCATCTGTTCCTGGGATTTTGTTTATTGGAACGTTTTTAATCACAGTTTCAATTTCAGTGCTTGTGATTCATCTGTTCATATTTTCTATTTCTTCCTGATTCAGTCTTGGAAGTTTGTACTTTTCTAAGAATTTGTGCATTTCTTCCAGGTTGTCCATTTTATTGGCATAGTTGCTTGTAGTAGTCACTCATAATCCTTTGTATTTCTGTTGTTTATTTGATATTTTTCTCATTTCTTGAGGTAGGATTGTATTACTATAAACTTCCCTCTTAGAACTGCTTTGCTGCATCCCATAGGCTTTGAGTTATCATGTTTTCAGTGTCATTTGTTGCTAGGTATTTTTTGATTTCCTCTTTGATTTCTTCAGTGACCTCTTGGTTGTTTAGTAGCATATTGCTTAGCCATGTGTTTCTATTTTTTACAGCTTTTCTCCTGTAATCGATATCTAGTCTCATAGCATTGTGGTCAGAAAAGACACTTGATACGATTTCAATTTTCTTAAATTTACCAAAACTTGGTTTGTGACCCAAGATATGAACTATCTTGGAAAATGTTCCATGTGAACCTGAGAAGAACATGTATTCTGTTGTTTTTGGATGGAATATCCTATAAATATCAATTAGGTCCATCTAGTCTAATGTGTCATTTAAAGCTTTTGTTTCCTTATTTATTTTATTTTGGATGATCTGTCCATTGGTGTAAGTGGGGTGTTAAAGTCCCCTACTATTACTGTGTCACTGTCAATTTCCCCTTTTATGGCTGTTAGCATTTGCCTTATGTATTGAAGTGGTCCAATGTTGGGTGCATAAATATTTACAATTGTTATATCTTCTTCTTGGCTTGATCCTTTGATCATTATGTAGTGGCCTTCTTTGTCTCTTGTAATAGTCTGTATTTTAAAGTCTATTTTGCCTGATATGAGAATTTCTATTGCAGCTTTCTTTTGATTTCCATTTGCATGGAGTATCTTTTTCCATCCTCTCACTTTCAGTCTGTATGTGTCCCTAGGTCTGAAGTGGGTATCTTGTAGACAGCATATACGGATCTTGTTTTTGTATCCATTCAGCCAGTCTGTGTCTTTAGGTTGTAGCATTTAATCCATTTACATTTAAGGTAATTATTGATATGTATTTTCTTATTATCATTTTCTTAATTATTTTGGATTTGTTTTTGTATTTCCTTCTCTTGTGCTCCTGCCTAGAGAAGTTCCTTTAGCATTTGTTGTAAAGCTGGTTTGGTGGTGCTGAATTCTCTTAGCTTTTGATTGTCTGTAAAGCTTTTGATTTCTCCATCAAATCTGAATGAGATTCTTGCTGGGTAAAGTTATCTTAGTCGTAGATTTTTCCCTTTCATCACTTTACATATGTCCCTTACATATGCTACTCCCTTCAGGCTTGGAGAGTTTCTTCTGAAAGATCAGCTGTTAACCTTATGGGGATTCCCTTGTATAGTATATGTTGCTTTTCCCTTGCTGCTTTTAATATTTTTTCTTTGTATTAATTTTTGATAGTTTGATTGATATATTCCTTAGCATGTTTCTCCTTGGATTTATCCTGTATGGGACTGTCTGCACTTCCTGGACTTGATTGACTATTTCCTTTCCCATGTTAGGGAAGTTTTCAACTATAATCTCTTCAAATATTTTCTCAGACCCTTTCTTTTTCTCTTCTTCTGGGAGCCCTATAGTTAGAATGTTGGTACCTTTAATGTCCCAAAGGTCTCTGAGACTGTCCTCCATTCTTTTTACTTTATTCTGCTCTGTGGCAGTTATTTCCACTATTTTATCTTCCAGGTCACTTATCCATCCTTCTGCTCAGTTTTTTTGTTATTGATTCCTTCTATAGTATTTTTAAATTAATTTATTGTGTTGTTCATCATTGTTTGCTCTTTAGTTCTTCTAGGTCCTTGTTACACATTTCTTGTAATTTCTCCATTCTATTTCTGAGATTTTGTATCATTTTTACTATCGTTACTCTGAATTCTTTTTCATGTACACTGCCTATTTCCTCTTCAATTGTTTGGTCTGGTGGGTTTTTACCTTGCTCCTTCATCTGCTGTGTTTTTCTCTGTCTTCTCATTTTGCTTAACTTACTGTGTTTGGGGGTCTCCTTTTCACAGGTTGCAGATTCATAGTTCCTCTTGCTTCTGGTGTCTGCCCCCTGTGGGTGATGTTTGTTCAGTTGCTTGGGTAGGCTTCCTGGTGGGGGAGACTAGTACCTGTGTTCTGGGGGGTGGGGCTGCATCTTGTCTCTCTGGTTGGCAAAGCCGCATCTGGCAGTGTGTTCTGGGGTGTTTTGGTGTCTGTGAACTTAGTATGACTTTAGGCAGCCTCTTTGCTAATGGGTGGGGTTGTGTTCTTGTCTTGCTAGTTGTTTGGCATGGGGAGTCCAGCACTGGAGCTTACTGGCTGTTGGGCGGAGCTGGGTCTTATTGTTGAGACTGAGATCTCTGGGAGAGCTCTCACTGATTAATATTACATGTGGCCAGGATGTCTCTGCCAGTCCAACATTCTGTACTTGGCTGTCCCACCATGGAGGCTCAGGCCCAACACATGGCTGGAGCACCAAGACCCTGTCAGCCACATGACACCAAAGAAAAGAAAAAAAGAAAAAAAAAAACTGAACAGACAGAATCCCAAAACAAATGGTAAAAGCAGAGCTAAACAGAGAAAATCACAAAAAGGAACATACTCACACACGCTCAGAAAAAAGATGAAAGGAAGAGACAACTAAACCAATAAACAAACCCACAAATGAAAACAAGCACTAAAAACTAAACTATGATAAAAACCAAAAACAAATCAAACACAGAAAGCAAACCCCAAGTCCACAGTTGTCTCCAAAGTCCACAGCCTCAATTTTGGGTACACTCCTTGTCTATTCAGGTATTCCACTGATGCAGGGTTTACCAAGCTGATTGTGGGGATTTAATCCACTGCTCCTGAGGCTGCATGGAGAGAGTTCCTTTTCTCTTCTTTGTTCACACAGCTCCTGGGGTTCAGCTTTGGTTTTGATCCTGCCTCTGCTTGTAGGCCTCCCTCAGGCATCTGTTCCCTGCCCAGACAACAAGGGGTTAAAGCAGCGGCTGATTAGGGCTTTCTTGCTCACTCAGGCTGGGGAAAGGGAGGGGTACGGTAGTCACAATTGGGATGTGGGGAGTGCCTGCAGTGGCAGAGTCCGGTGTGAAGTTGTAACAGCCTGAGGCACAACATGTGTTCTCCCAGGGAAGTTGGCCCTGGATCAAGGGAGCCTGGCAGTGGCGTGCTGTACAGGCTCCCGGGAGGGTATGGGTAGTGGCCTGCACTTGCACACAGGACCCTTGGTGTCAGCGGCGGCAGTGGTAGCAGTCTGTGCCTGCCTCCAATGTCTGAGATGATAGCTGTGGCTTGCACATGTCTCTGGAGCCTGCTTAGGCAGTGCTCTGCCATTTGTGTGCACACAGAGCAGGAAGCCCCTCTCCTTGCATACCCCGAAACAATGGCCTCTTGCCTCTCTGGCAGGTCCAGACTTTTTCCCAGACTCCCTCCTGGCTAGCTGTTGCACACTAGCCCACTTCAGGCTGTCTTCATGCAGCCAACCCTTCCTCTCCCTGGGGTCTGACCTCCAAAGCCTGAGCCTCATCTCCCAGCTCCCACCCACACCAGCAGGTGAGCAGACAAGTATCTCAGGCTGGTGAGTGCTGATTGGCACTGATCCTCTGTGCAGGAATCTCTGCTTTGCCCTCTACACCCCTGTTGCTGTGCTCTGCTCTGAGGCTCCGAAGCTCCCCCCACATCCCCACCAGTGAGAAGACGTCCTAGTGTGTGGAAACTTTTCCTCCTTCACAGCTCCCTCCTAGAGGTACATGTCCCATTCTGATTCCTTTGTCTCCTTTTTTTTTTCTTTTTCTTTTTTTTTTTTGCCCTAGCCAGGTACCTGGGGATTTCCTTGCCTTTTTGGAAGTCTGAGTTCTCCTGCCAGCATTCAGTAGATGCTCTGTAGGAGTTGTTCCACATGTAGATGTATTTTTGACTTATTAGTGGGGAGAAAGGTGATCTCCATGTCTTACTCCTCCACCATCTCAAAGGGCCTCTCCTAATTTAGTCAATTCATGTTATTTCTAAATGGAATTCTTGATTTTGGAAAATATTTTCTCCCCCAACCCCCATAAATTCTGTACTGATTTTGGACCAATTTAGTTTTCCTTGGCAATACCTGTCAACATGTCAATGTCTGCATTAGCAAAATTATTTCCATTTAACTGTCTTGTGTTGTCTAATGCATTTCTTCTTGGTCTAATATAGTGTCCAAGCTTGACCAATCGTATCTATGAGAACTCATCAGTCCATGGATGGCTAAAGGGATAGGCCCAGGAGGCTAACTTTTGTAGCATTTGTGCCAGATTTCCCCTTCCATAGTTGATTGAACCACGTCTGGGTACCTGACTTAAGAAAGTGATGTGGTCTGGTGCAAAACAATGAACCAAGATGCCCATGAACATCAAAAATGTCAAAAGAAAAAGCTAAAGATGATAAGTCATGACATAGAAAGAAAAGGGTGTGACCATGATGGTCATGTACTACTAAAGTAATGAGGTAACAGAATTTATAAGGAAACTGGAGTGGTAGAGAGAGAGAAAAAAATAGAATTAATGTGTATAGAGAAGGTGAGCCTTCAAAATAAAGAGCCTGTGCTGCCCATAAGAGAGCAAAGGAAAGTTGTTGCTGGATTTGAATTCCTCAACCTAGTTCAGCTTATGGAGATCTTTTCATTAACTTCTTATATATATGAAGTAACTTGACTGATTCTTTGACTTAACCTAGCCTCTACTGTGTTTTCCCAGCACCCAAATTAATGGCACACTTGTATGCCATGGTATAATACATAGAAAGTTCTACTCTACCTGAAAATTAGTTGTCCCCCAAGGACACACACAACCCCCACACATGATGACCCATAAAATGTATTAACACATCAACACAACTTGCTCAATCCTTCTATTTTTGGATCCTAGGAGAATGATGGTCTGGAATACAGAGCAATGGACGTGTCCTGGCAGTTTGTGGTTAGGATTAAGGAGGAATCCTTCCCACAAAGAATTAATAATTTCAATAGAGGCTAAAGGGCAGAAAAATATGTAATCCATAATTATAAATACTAAGTGTTTTTGGAGGGGATCTTAGGGTGATTGAGACCACTAACTTGCTCCAAATATCCAGTCTCTGCCTTTTCTTTATTAAGAGGGCTCTGGTTGTGTTTAGAGCAGCAATGACCCCAGCTATTGGGTTGGCCAAAAAGTTCATTCGGGTTTTTCCGTAAGATGTTACAGAAAAATCTGAACAACCTTTTTGACTAACCCAATAAAACGTGACATTTCTCAATCAGTTTTATAGAGCTCTGTGATAGCATTTTGGTTATCAGCAGAATTTTGTGAGTAGGACTTTCAGAAGGATTCTGAAAAGGAAGATAAACATCTGGGATTTGTTTCTTCTTTATTTCCTCTTCCAGCTTCTTGTCTAGAATGAAGATATGATGACTGGACCTCCAGTAGCCATCTTGGACCATGAGGTCATTGTGAAAACAAAAGGACTAGTAAAGCAGATCGATAGAAGGAACATGTGCCCCTGATGACCACCGAGATGCCCTAACAGCCTTGGGCTGCCTACTTTGGGGTTTCCTCTACATGAGAGAAAAATAATTTTTATCTTACTTAAGCAACTATTATTTTAGGTGCTCCACTATATGCAGTTGAATTTAATCCCATCTGAACAGCCTGAGGGTGTTAACAATATAGGTGCTGGGCACCTCTGACTCTTCCATGCTCTTGCTTCTTCCTGCTGCACACTGCTTCTTATAACTTGAATCTTCTGGTTGCAATGCTATATGACAGTTTCTACTCCAGTTTATAAAACACTGGAGCACACACAGACTTATTTTCATTGATGTCCAACAGAGTTTTAGTAAAGCAGCAGTTCTCTTACAGCAAGCTCCTTATACAAACAGACATCTGTTGGACCACCCTATCAGTTATTAGAAACATCTGAATCCTCAGCAATGACAACAGGCTAGGATTAATCTGTGATTTCTGACTCACAAACATTATTTTATTAGTTGATGCTTCCTACCTTGAAACGTATATACAAGTTACAAGTGTCAGGACAAGTGAAACATTTATGGAAAGGGTATGTTTGCTTTCATCTCAATTCCTGCTTCTTTTTCACCAAGAGATGCAGGTAAGAGAAGCTAAAAGTTTTCCTGGCTCTGGATCAGTTAACAAGTACAGCATTCAATTCATCACAGTGTAAACACACGACACTGGCAGTAGGAGGTAAGCATCAGGTTGGTAGTAAAGCCTGTTCCTGTCCAAGAATGAATGGCACCAGCCTGGCTAGCTCCTCTGGGCAATGGACAAACAAGCATAAGATAAGAAAAAGCTAGGGAACTTGAGTGCAAGGACAACAAGAAGTCTCTACTCACAGCAACATCATGCTGACCATTCTCTGCAGCCAGTATTTTCTCTTCCTTAGGATAATTTATCATGCCCTTGCAGTTGAACCCCTTACTGCTCACAAAGGACACACCAATCAGAACAAATTTTAGGCCCATCCACTTTGTTCATCTATTAGACAAACCAGGAAAACTTTTACACTGTGTAAATTAACTCAGCAGTCTACATGATTTTAAATTTATTTCTTATGTATCCTGAATACTGGCACACATCCATCCCTTTTTTTTTTTTTTTACAGAATGAGGAACTTATAGCCACTACATATTAATTTGTTAGGGGAAGGAGCTAGGTATGCAAATCCAAAGGTTTCTCCTCCACCTTCCCATAACATTTTTATAGATCTAAGTGACTTGTCCATGGTGAAAAAACTAGTACTCATGAACCTTAGATCAAACCCAGATCTCTCTGATTCCATGGTGGAATTTCATATATGAGTCTAATGGATGGATTGGGTAGCTTCATTCCATTTCATACTGCTTGGAAGAGCTTCCCTCTGAAGATTAAAATGAACATCTCCCCATCTAGCTCCCAGAAAAAAAGATGGATCAGCAACCTCTTAAGTATCACTTCAATCCTCTAGTTGTCTCCTTGGTCCAGCTGCTGTCACAGTGACCAGCTCTTAAGGCAGCCTCCAAACACCTCATCTCATGCTGGTGCAGGTGCACTGTACCTCTCACTTCCTCTCTGGGGTAGGATGCAGTGGGACCACACATGATTTTCACACATGCATAACACAGAAAAACAAGGGTGTCAATGCTCTGCGGAACACACCTTTAACCAATGGAAAAATATCATAGATAATTCTCTGTCCTTCATTCCCACAGATGTACTATTCTGAAATGCAGTTTATATAGCTTCTTAACGATTGCCTTTTGGAATCAACATTCTCATCTGCGTTACTCCTTCCCTGCTTCCCTGTAGTGTAAAGGGAGGCACATTACTGATGAGATTAAAGTATTTCCAAACATGTCATTAAGAAGTCACTATCATAAAGTATATTTAGCATAAATTATGCTGTAGCACATCATGAAGGCCATTAAACTTGAGAAAGCATGGTATTTTAATGAAGAAGCAATGATGAGCAGGTATCCAGCATAAAAAAGAGTAAAAATGCAGACTATTATTGCTAGAACTGTCCTTATAAATGGTTTTGTTCAACCCTGCATTTTAGATATAAGGAAACTATGGCCAGAGAAGTTGTGAATTCTCTCAAGCCACACAGTCAGTTGATGGCAAAGCTTAATTGGCATTCAGGCTCCGCCCAAGTCTCAACACTGTGTTTTGTACATTACATCACAATACTTATCCTGACCAGTGACATCAACACGCTGTCCACTGGACAGTTTTGGCACACAGAACAAAGCGTGAATTATCAGACCACCACAGCTTGATGAAAAATATCCACTAAGGGCTCCAACTTGGCATTCTCTATTCTCCCAAGTCTTTCTGGTTATTAATCAGTTTACACAGGGCTCTCATTTCAGAAAGAGGTAGCCATGATTATTGTGCATAAATATTCAATCTACCTAATAGCTACATACCCAAATGTAAATTATTTTTAATCAGTTCCCCAGAGTGCAATATCTCTAAGTAAATGAATAAATATAATTCTGTTTCTTGAATTGGAGAGTAAGAGGACTGGACTTCAGTGCTTATAAACAACAGTAACATTTGAGTGTCTGCCCACAACAGAAGCCAGACTCCAATCCATATGGCTTTCTCCTCCTCTTTGGTTTCTATCAATGAATAAAAAGTTTACTCCAAAATTCATGTTAGTTTAATTCAACAAACATCTGTTGAGGATCCACTATATGCAAGGAGCTGAGCTCATGGAAACTCAGTCATATCTTTGAGAATCTGCTCAAGTCCTTTCTTTTCCACAAAAATCTTCCCCAGATACTGTAGCTCTCTCTTGCTGAGTGACAACAGCACTTAAACCACATATAATAATGGAAAAGCCTGTGGCACAATCAGTATTACTCTTTCATTCTTTCAAGACTTTAAACTCTGCACAGGCGGGAACTGTATAGGCATATATTTTGTTATATGCTGTAATCTCTAGTGTCTATACATTACACATTTTGTGTAAGAATTTATTAATACTTATTGAATTAATTGTTGAATCAGTTAGTCTTGCTCCTCCCCCATATGGTAACCAACTTGTCCCAATTTACTGAGGACTTTCTTGCTTTTTCACCAAAAGTCCTGTATCCCAGGATACTCCTGAATCTCAGGAAAATGGGGAAGGTTGGTCACCCTATTATAAGAGTTCACAAGCTGGTTAACTTGTGAAAAACATGTCTTCTAAAATCACATACGCTGAGACTCTGATGGGAATGTAATAAATAATAAATATGTATTTATTATGAGTTTTCTCCCTAGACACTATTCTAACTAGAACTCTTTCAAAAGAGACTGTTTTCTCAGACTATTCCCAAAAATCTACTAACACTACCCTCATATGACTAGAATTATGTTGGAGAATATTTTCTCTGGCAAGAAATAAATTCCACTGCAATTAAAATCTGATTCACAGAGATGCTCAAGTGACCAAGGATCAGGGCAATTCAGAGGCAAGAGGAGAGCATAACGACCCAGCAATTCCCTATGAAGAGCCGTGAAAGTCTCAAACATCAAAGTGAGAAGAGGCAATTTCCCTTAGTTATTAGTAAGTGACTGTATCTTGTAATCCTTCTTTGATGCAGCAGAACTGGCAGTCCCACTTTTTTGGTCCCACATCCTGAAAGTGTGGTAATAAAAATTGTAGAAGACACTCTTCATTAGCTCAAGATTTTCTGTTAACTTGTTTGATTCAATTTCCCTTTTATCTTAGATCTCAAATAAGTAATGCAATACTTACATTCTAATTATATTAAAAATAAGAAAGTATATAAAGTAAACAATTTCAAGTACAGTGCCCACTCCACAGTCACCCTGCCCAAATCTTTTCCTCCCCAGAGGGAACTGCTGTAAATGGTTTAGTGTGTATTGTTCTTGGATTTTTCTTGAGGAATTCATTCATATATTACATATAAGTATATAATTTCTTCAGAAATAGAATCAACCTTATGCATTTGCTATTTCACATATATCTCTCAGAGAACTTTCCATTATTAATATAGATTTACCTCATTATGTTTCTTTTCTTGTCCCAATACATCTATTAAACATTTATCTTTATATCAACATATGATTCCTAATCTTTTTAAAGAAAGACAAATGGAGGTGTACAATTTAAATTACAGGATTTGATGATACATAAAGGAGTTTTAAACTGTAAAGTACTGTATATTTAAAATGGATTATTATATAGTTTTTAAGTTCACACTTCAGGAAAGATAGTACTGTGTATATAATTCTTAAGTTTACCTTTAATTTAAAAACAGTACAATTCACTTAAAAAATTGTTTTTACAATTCACTTTTTTTTGGTGTACAGATTTCTGTAAGTTTTGAGAAACGTATGGAGTCATAGATGTACCACAATCAGGACACAAAACAGCTCCCTCATCACAAAAAAATCTCCTCATGTTGTCCCCTTTGCAGTCAACTTTACTCCTTACTACACCCCTGAGAACTACCTTCTGTTCTCTGTCTCTATTGTTTAGTCTTTTCCAGAATGTCATATACATGGCATCATACAATATGTAAACTTTGAGACTGGGTTCCTTCACTTAGCTGCATTTAAAATCATTCGTTTTGTTGCCTGAATCAGGAACTCTTTGTTTTCTATTGCTGAGCATCCACTGTATGGACAAAACCACAATTTTTTTATCAATTCACCTGTGGAAGGACAGTTACATTGTTTCTAGTTTTTGATGATACTGCTATAAGCATTTGTGCATAGGTTTTTGTGTGAACATAAGTTTTCATTTCTCTAGGAGTCGGCTTGCTAGATCATATAATGATGTATGATAAACTTAAATTACCAAACATTTTTCAGAATAGCTAGAACATTTTGCATTCCTACCAGAATGTATGAGCATTCTAGTTGCTATGTGTCTTTGCTACTTCTTATATATAGTGTTTTTTATTTCAGCCATTCCCATAGGTGTATAGTAGGGTTTTTTTTTGGGGGGGTAGGAGTTTTTTATTAATTAATTAAATTTATTTTGGCTGTGTTGGGTCTTCGTTTCTGTGCGAGGGCTTTCTCTAGTTGTGGCAAGCGGGGGCCACTCTTCATCGCGGCGCGCGGGTCTCTCACTGTCGCGGCCTCTCTTGTTGCGGAGCACAGGCTCCAGACGCGCAGGCTCAGTAGTTGTGACTCACGGGCCCAGTTGCTCCGCGGCATGTGGGATCCTCCCAGACCAGGGTTCGAACCCGTGTCCTCTGCATTAGCAGGCAGATTCTCAACCACTGCGCCACCAGGGAAGCCCTATAGTAGTATTTGATTGTGATTTTAATTTGCATTTTACTAATGGTCAATGATTTTGAACATCTTTTTATGGGCTTATTTGACCTCTGTATATGCTCTTTGGTGAAGCATCTGTTCAAATCTTTTGGCATTTCTTTAAAAAAATAAGTTTTCTTCTTATTGTTGAGTTTTATTGTTTATTTTTTACTGAAGTATAGTTGATGAACAATATTATATTATTTTCAGATGTGCAACACAGTGATCCAACAATCAAATACATTACAAAATGATCACCCTTTTGTAACATACAGGTCCAGTAACCATTTGTCATCATACAAAATTATTACAGTATTATTCCTTATATCAATATTATATCTGTAACATATATTTTAAATCTGGAAACTTCTATCTCTTAATCCCTTTAACTATTTAACACAACCTTCCTCAGCCCTCTCTCTCTGGCAGCAACAAGTTTGCTCTCTGCATCTAAAGTCTATTTCTGTTGTGTTGGTTCATTTTTTTTTTTTTTTTAGATTCCAAATATAAGTGAGGTCATACAGTATTTGTCTTTCTCTGTCTGACTAATTTCACTTAGCTTAATACCCTCTAGGTCCATCTATGTTGCTATGTTGTCACAAATGACAAGATTTCACTCCTTTTTATGACAAAGTGATATTCTATTGTGTGTGTGTGTATATATATATATATATATATATATATATATAACTTCTTTATCCATTCATTAATCTGTTGATAGACAAATAGATTGCTTCCATATCTTGGTTATTATAAATAATGTGGCTGTCAACATAGAGGTGCATATGTATTTTTTAATTGATGTTTTTGTATTCTTTGAGTACATGCCCAGAATTGCTGGATCCTATGGTAATTCCGTTTTAAATTTTTTGAAGAACATTCATATTGTTTTCATAGTGGCTATACCAATTTAAATTTCCACCAACAGTGTACAAGGGTTCCCTTTTCTCCACATCCTCTACAATATTTTTATTTGTTGTCTTTTTGATGATAGCCATTCTGACAGGTGTGAGGTGGTATCTCATTGTGTTTTTGATTTGCCGTTCCCTGATGATTAGTGATGTTGAGCATATTTTCATGTGTCTGTTGGCCATCTGTATGTCTTCTTTAGAGAAATGTCTATTCAGGTCCTCTGCTCATTTTTTAACTGGATTTTTTTTATATTGAGTTGTGTGATTTCTTTAGAAAATTTGGATATTTATGCTTATCAAATATATTGTTTGCAAATATTTTCTCCCATATGTAGGTTGCCTTTTAATTTTGTTAATGATTTCCTTCCCTGTGCAAAAGTTTTTTAGTCTGAGGTAGTCCATTTGTTTATTTACGCTTTTGCTTCCCTTGCCTGAGGAGACAGATCCAAAAAATATTACTAAGACCAATGCCAAAGAGCATACTTACTGCTTATGTTTTCTTGTAGGAGTTTTATGGGTTCAGGTCTTACATTTAAGTCTTTAATCTATTTTGGGTTTATTTTTGTATATGGTGTAAGAATGTATTTCAGATTAATTCTTTTTTATGTAGCTGTTCAATTTTCACCATTTGTTGAAAAGGTTGTCTGTTCTCCATTGCATATTCTTGCCTCTTTTTTGTAGATTAATTGACCATCTAAGTGTGGGTGTATTCTGGGCTCTCGATCCAGTTCCACTGAGCTGTGTGTCTGTTTTTGTTCCAGTACCATACTGTTTTGGTTACTGTAGCTTTGTAGTATAGTTTGAAACCAGGGAGTGTGATATCTCCAGCTTTGTTCTTCTTCTCAAGATTGTCTTGATTATTTGGGGACATTTGTGTTTCCATACAAATTTTTGTGTAATTTTTTCTAGTTCTGTAAAAAATGCCCTTGGTATTTGATAGGGATTGCATTGAATCTGCAGATTGCCTTGGGTAGTATGGTCATTTTAACAACATTAATTCTTCCAATCCATGAACAGTATATTTTTCCATTTGTTTGTGTCATCTTCTATTTCTTTCATCAATGACATAGTCTTCAAAGTAAAGGTCTTTCACCTCTTGGTTAGATTTATTCCTAGATAGTTTATTCTTTTTACTGCAATTGTAAATGGAATTGTTTTCTGAATTTCTCTTTCTGATACTTCATTTTTAGAGTACAGAAATTGGACAGATTTCTGTATATTTATTTTGTATACTGTAACTACTGAATTCATTTATTATTATTTATAATATTATTTCTGATAGTTTTTTGGTGTAGTCTATAGTGTTTTCTATGTCTAGTGTCATATCATCTGAAATAGTGACAGTTTTACTTCTTCCTTTCTAATTTGTATGACTTTTATTTTGTTTTCTTGTCTGATTGCTATGGATATGTTGTAAAAAAGGGGTGAGAGTGGGCATCCTTCTCTTGTTCTTGATCTCAGGAGAAATACTTTCAGTTTTTCATTGTAGAATGATGTTGACTATGGACTTGTCATATAAACCTTTATTATGTTAGGTATGTTCCCTCTATAAGCACTTTGTGGAGATTTTTATCATAAATGTGTCTTGAATTTTGTCTAAATCTTGTTCTATATCTATTGAGATGATCATATGATTTTTATTCTTCAGTTTGTTAATAACTGCATAACATAGATTGATTAGCAGTTATTGAACCATCCCTGGAATAAATTTATTCATTTATTCATCCCTGGAATAAATTCCATTTGATCATGGTGTATGATCCTTTTAATGTATTGTTGACATGGTTTTCTAATATTTTGTTGAGGATTGTCCGGCGATTTTCTTTATTTGTGATGCCCTATATGATTTTGGTGTCAGGGTGATGCAGGCATTGTAGAATGAGTTTGGAAGCATTCCTTACACTTGGATTTTTTTTTTTTTTGACTATTTGAGAAGAAGAGGTGTTAAATCTTCACTAAATATTTGGTAAAATTCACCTGTGAAGCCATCTGATTCTAGACTTTTATTTGTTGAGAGTTTTCTGATACTAATTCAGTTTTATTACTTGAAACTTGTCTGTTCATATTTTCTATCGCTTCCTGATTCAGTCTTGGGAGATTTTACGTTTCTAGCAATTCACCCATTTCTTCTAGGCTGTGCCTTTATTGGCATATAATTATTTGTAGTAATCTCTTATGACCCTTTGTATTTCTGTGGTGTCAGTTTAACTTCCCCACTTTCATTTCTGATTTTATTTATCTGGGTCCCTTCTCATACCTTTTTTCTTTTTTTTATGATTCTGGCTAAAGGTTTATTGATTCTATTTATCTTTTCAAAGAACCAGCTCTTAGTTTCATTGCTCTTTTTTATTTTCTTTTTGGAGTCTCTGTTTCATTCTTATTTTCAGTATAATCTTTATTATTTATTTCCTCCCACTAAATCTGGACTTTGTTTTTTTTTTTTTTTTTTTTTTTTTTTCTAATTCCTTTAGGTAAAAGATTACCTCTTTTTTGAGATTTTTTTGTTTGTTTGTTTCCCAAGGTTGGCCTGTATTTCTATAAACTTCCTTCTTAGTCCATTTACACTTAAAGTAATTGTATATAGGTATGTACTTATTGCCATTTAGTTAATTGTTTTCTGGTTATTTTGTAGTTACTTTTTGTTCCTTTCTTCTTCTATTTCTCTCTTCCCTTGTGATTTGATGACTTTAGTATTATGTTTGTATTCCTTCTTTTTTACTTTTTGTGTACCTATTACTGTTTTGTTTTGTTTTGTGGATATCATGAGGTTCATATATAACCAACTATGTATATAGGAGCCTATTTTAAGGTGGTGGTTGCTTAATACTGAGCACATTCTAAAAGCACTATATTTTTATCCCACCCTCTTTATATTTTATGTTTGTGACATTATCTTTTACATTTTTCATTTTGTGTATCCCTTAGCTAATTATTGTAGATATATATGATTTTACTAGTTCTTTTTTTGACCTTCATTCTAACTAGTTGATCCATTTACTGTATTTTTGCCTTTGCTGGAGAGATTTTTTTCTTTCATACTTTTTATACTTCTAATTATGGTGTTTTCTTTTCTGTTTAAAAAAGTCAAGGGGAACTAAGATCCCACATGCCACAAGGTACAGCCAAAATATACATATATCAATAAAAATAATAAAGAAGTCAAACATTCCTTGTAAGGTAGATTTAGTGATGATAAACTCCTTTAGCTTTTGCTTATCTGGGGAACTCTTCATCTCCCCTTCAATTCTAAATGATAGACTGTCTGGATAGAATATTCTTGGTTGTAAGTTTTTTCCCTTCAGTACTTTGAATATGTTGTGCTACTCTCTTCTGGTTTGTAAAGTTTCAGCTGAAAAGTCAACTGATAATCTTATGGGTGCTCTCCTATATGGAAGCAACCTAAATGCCCATCAATAGATGAAGGGATAAAGAATATGTGGTATGTACTATTTTCCACATCTTTTGTGATGAAAAAATAAATTCATGTAAAATAATTATTACTAACTTCACTACATATTCTGACATCATGTAGTTTCCATATCTATATTTACTAAAAATTAATTACCATCAACAAAAAAGAATATGTGAGATATATATATATATATATATATATATATCTCATAGAAGGATGGATATAGAAAGCCCTAAGTCAGACAGAGAAAGACAAATACCATATAATCTCACTTATATGTGGAATCTAAAAAACAGAACAAATGAACAAACATAACAAGACAGAAACAGATTCGTAAATACAAATGGGTGGTTGCCAGAAGGGTGGGGACTGGGGGGAGGAGATACATAGGTTAAGGAAATTAACAGGTTCAAACACTGAGATAAAAAATAAGGCATAGGGATGTAATATACAGCATAGGGGATATGTTCAATAGCATTTTAATAACATCATATGATGACAGATGGTAATTAGACATATCGTATTGATCATTTTGTAATGTATAATAATATTGAATTAGAATGTTGTACACTTGAAACTAATGTAATATTGTAAGGCAATTATACTGCAATAAACATTTTTTAAAATAAATAAATAATAATAAAAATGGTCAATGAACCTTCTTCACATATGTCCTGGGTGCATTTCAGACTGCTGCCTCTGTGCCTGGACTCAGAACATGTGAGGTTGTGCCTATGTCCTTTTAGAGAGGAGTCTGGATTTCCTATAGCCCTCTAGCTCTCCTGGACTTAAGCCTTGCTGGTTTTTAAAGCCAGATATTATGGGGGCTCTTCTTTGCACTGTAGGTCTCATGGGCTGTGAAGCTCAATGTGGGGTTTGGAGCCCTTGGTCTTCACAGGGAAACTCCAAGCAATATCCCTCAGGCTCGGGTCACAGCATTACAGGGTAAGGGGTGGGTCCTGATCAGTCTGCATCTCTTCCACTCCTACCCATCTCAATATGGGTTTTTCTTTTTACCTTCAGTTGTGTAAGTTGTGTAAAATATTTTCTGCTAGTCTGCAGAGTATTCTCAGGAGATAGTTTGTCTACATGTAATTGTAATTTTGGTGGGTCTGTGGGAGGAGGTGAGCCCTGGATCTTCCTACTCTGCCATCTTGTCCCACCCAATTTTTACTTCATTATTTTAATAGCTTCCTGATGTATCATTATATGGATGTAATAATTTTAACGATTTTCTCATTGGTGCACATTTAGTTTGCTTTTAAGTTTTTTCTTATTGTAGCTCTATTTACAATAGCCAGGACATGGAAGCAACCTAAGTGTCCATTGACAGATGAATGGATAAAGAAGATGTGGCACATATATACAATGGAATATTACTCAGCCATAAAAAAACACAAAATTGAGTTATTTGTAGTGAGGTGGATGGACCTAGAGTCTGTCATACAGAGTGAAGTAAGTCAGAAAGAGAAAAACAAATACCATATGCTAACACATATATATGGAATCTAAAAAAATAGTTTATGAAAAACCTAGGGGCAGGGCAGGAATAAAGACGTAGATGTAGAGAATGGAGTTGAGGACATGGGGAGGGGGAAGGGTAAGCTGGGATGAAGTAAGAGAGGGGCATGGACTTATATATACTACCAAATGTAAAATAGCTAGTGGGAAGCAGCTGCATAGTACAGGGAGATCAGCTTGGTGCTTTGTGTCCACCTAGAGAGATGGGTTAGGGAGGGTGGGAGGGAGTTGCCAGATGGAGGGGATATGAGGATATATGTATGCGTATAGCTGATTCACTTTGTTATAGAGCAGAAACTAACACACCATCGTAAAATAATTATACTACAATAAAAATGTTTTTAAAAAGTTATGTGGATTTTAAATTTGATATATTCAATTTAAAATTGGTGTCTTTTTTTTGGAGGTCAATTTGGTAGTATCTGGGAGCACTAGTTCACCATATCCTTACCAACCCTAGATATTAATCTTAAAAAAATTGCCACTATAAAGCAAAAATATATCATACTGTAATTTTAATATTATTTTCCTTGATTATTAGTTAGATAAGTTTTTAAAATCAAATCAACAACTCTTTTTGGAGTATATACAACATGCAATACCTCTTCTAAGTGTTCTTATTAGACTAACTCATTAGATGGGTATATACTGGTAAACAAGACAGACAGGGCCCTAATTCTCATGGAGCTTATATTCTACTCCAGGGAAACAAGCAATACACAAATAGAGAAACACACGTGTCAGGTGTTATAAATTCTGAGTCAAAATAAGTAGGGAATGGAAGATAGGGAATCATGTGGGGGCGTGATGTTTTATATAGGGTGGGTAGGAAAGATATCTCTGACTAGAAGACATTAAAACAGAGACCTGAAGAAAGTGAGAGGATGAGTCATGTGAATATCTTCAGGCAATAAGGTTTTAAGAAGAAGAAACAGAACATGAAAAACAAACATGAAAACGGCAAAAACGGCTTAACATGTTCGGTTTCTTGGCCATTTGTTATTTCTTCTGTGAGTTACTTGTTCATACACTTTCTCTATGTTCCCACAGGGTTATTATTTTTTTCTTATTAATAAACAGGAACTCAGTATATTATGGCTAGTCATCCTTCAATCTTTTATTTATGTTGCAAATATTTTCTCCCAGTTTTTTTTTTACTAGAATTCCATACTTGGTGCTTCTTTTATTGTTCTTTGTGAACAGGAGTTTTAAAGTTTTGTGTCTTGTGGAAGAAAGTTTTCATGAACAAGTCACTTTTATTTTTCCTGTGAAAATAGAGGTCATAATCATTCCAGATAAATTACCCTCAACTGCCTTATTTCTGACTGATCTCCCGACCCTTCTGGTATTCCTGCAGGAACTCTTTGACTTATTACAGCCATATCCTAGGGAAGTTGCAGGACTCAGGAATCACCACTAGCAGCTGTCAGCCTTTCCAAGAAATGGGTCTGCTCAATGAACCCCACAACTATACACTGGATACAAGTTATTTTCCCTTCAGGCAATGAAGAAATGAGATTTGGATTGATTTAATGGGGTTCAGAGATAACCTCAGAGTGGATGTATTTATAGGGTATCCTCTGGGTGGTTTTGGAAATGGTTTAGTGAATGAGTTAGTCATAAATTCCTCCCTTCCCACATATTCCTAAGATTCCAGGAAGCTATATGACAAGGAAATGCAGAAAACAATGAGGAACTGATCCCTCAAGGCTTTGGAGAACAGATAGTTCAGAAGCTTGCATAGATTACAAACTCCTTAGGTGTATTTTAGATATGGCATACAGCAGCTTTGAGATAAGCCCTTAGGGCATGGTTCTCAGATCTGACAGGGCATCAGAATCACCTGTATGGCTTTCTGAAAATGCAAACCTTAAACCAAGAAATTGTAATTCACTAAGTAATGGGCGAGCCTTGGAAACTATTTTAAAAGCCAAATGGGTGATTCTGGTGCCCATCCATGCTTGGGTAGTCTGATTGCAAACATCAAGTTCATATCACGCCAATGGTCTATACATATCCACCATATCTGTTCTATTTCCAAAACAACTTCAGATCACTTGAGTATTATGGGCTAATTAATCATCTTTTGTAAGAATGTTGAGTAGTAAATATTTTATAAAATTGAGTGTACATGCTTTTAGTCATTCAGCTTTATGAAATGAAACACTAAGATTTGCCCGTCAAATAATTAAGGGTGTCTTGTGATAACACATCTCACGTTTGTAAGATTTTTTTGTTTGTTCTTGAATATGGAGTATTTTAACTTGCTTTTGTTCTGTTTCTTCCCACTAGTTTGTTATTTTCTCAGAAGTGGGAATCATTTCAAAATTTTTTTTGCCATCATAACATCCAAAAGGGTCAAGAACAATATTGAAAGGTGGTTTATAAACATAATCCATATCTGACCACATGCTCCAGAAATCAGGAAACTGAATAAATCACTATTAATTTTTAAGAGTTAGTTGTATAAACAGCATAATTAGGTTCTCTATGTACTATCCATAAAGAAAGATGTCTTATTAATTAACAATCATCATAAAAAGTAAGCAACTCTAAGGCCAAACAGAAGAACTTCCCTATCTTGAGTAAAGTTCTAAACCATAAAGACAGTAACAACTGGCGTGGTTAGAAAATAAAACACATATGGAAATTCAAATACAAAATACAAAATTCAAAATACAAAAATAAGGTGATTTATTTCTGAAATATCAAGTTTGAGGGGGTGAGGGAGATTTGGGAGACATGTAGAGGACACAATTCCAGGCAGTTTTGCTATTTTTATGGCCCTACAAAATCATTGTAGGAGTATGTCATTCTAACCCCAATCACAAGACAGAAAAATACTCTCCCTTGCCCTAACCTCCAGACAGCTGCAAAACTAAGTTTATGATTCTCTCAGGAATCCATGATTCACTTTGGAAGAATCAGAGGCCAACACAAACTGTCAAGTCTTCTGCTTCTGACTGGGACAGAGCAGCCCACATTTTTAGACCTCCATCTGAGAAACTCTGTTTTACTCAGTTCATCCCAAGTCTAGCTGGATGCTTTTCTATGTTCCCCATCACCCGGCTTCTTACCTACCTCTCCAGTCTTAGTTTCTATCTAGGCTTCACCCCTCACACTCTGTACTCCAGCAAGGATGACATAAACATCACAACATAAGCATCCTTGTTTTCTTCTCCTCTCTACTTTCTAAGAAGTCTATTTGTAATACTGAGCTTTTGTATTATTTATCTCTGAACACTATTGTGTGGTCAAGAAAACAGAGACAAAGGAAGAAGCTAGGAAGGGCTAAAATTATATATATATATGTTATATTATTATATATTCTATATATATAACAAAACAAAAAAATTTATGCTTCCAACATCATACCTGTGCCAATGGCTGGGTATGACAGGTACAAAAAAAACCTCTTTTTCAAAGAGTGGGGAGGTAACTCTGTGTGGTTTATGCTACGTAGCCCTCCCCGCAAGTAGATCAGGTCAAGGCTAGATCTTATCTGAAACCACATCCTTGTTCAGCTCTATCTCTTTTGTTTTCCTGCTTTCTTTTATTGGTTCTTCTTGAAAAACTCTCCCTGAATGAATCACATGCACCCCAATCCCTGCCTCAGGTTCTGCATTTAAGGGGCCTGAACAATGTCTAAAAAGGACTTTTAGGAATTTTGCTATATGTTGTCTGACCATAATTCCAAGCTTCTTGATACTAGCATTCTGTTTCTTTTGAATATATCACTACATTGAAATAGCCTTGAGGACAAAAGCAAGAAAGCCAGATTATTCATATTATAATGAACTTCTCTGATTTCCATCAAACGTACCTTACCTTCTCTTCAGATCTTTTTACATGCTGTTCCCTAGGTTTAGGACAATTTTCACCTTATTTTTTTTTTGTCTAGAAAACTCTAATTTATCCTCAGTTGAGGTTCCTCCAGGAACCCTCTCAGACCTCTCCCTACCCTGCCCTTCTAAATCTATGTTATGTGTCACTCTCTCTCATGTATTCCTGTAACACTCTGAACATCTTCCAGTCATGATATATTATAAACTCAAGAAAGATATGGAATGAGTCTATCTTGGTCATTTCTGAATCCCCAGAATCTAGCATAATACTTCACACACTAAGGATGCCATTTTAAATAAAAATGAATGAATGTGCAAATGCTAACAAAATGGAAGATATTTTGGGTGGTCTTGTTTATTATATGATCCTTAGCACAGGCTTGAACATGATGTAGGCTTGGGGCAATTTTTTCTCACCAGGTGGACATTTGCAATCTACCCCTTATCTAGCCTCCTCCAAGTCATTTTCCATCACCTTTCCAAAATAGTGCTGTGAATGGGAGTGGAGGGTTCTCGATACTGCATTTGGAAAGAACTTGAATTAAGATCACCAGACAGCAAGTTGCTTAATGGAATGGACTATATCTCATTTACCTCTTTATTCCAAAATGCTAGCAAAGAGCTTAGCAAGCAGACAATTTTCAAGAAATATGGAATAGAAAAATGAGTTTAGTTTCCTGAAGCACTAAACCTAGTGTCATATAAATTGTTTAAAAATAGAATTCTGAATCTGCCTTTCCTACCTACCTTTTTTATTATTAATTAATACTGTGCTTACCTTCCTCTAGAATCAACTTATACTCCTCTTCCATTGTGAGTTGCCTCACCATGCCTCCGTATATGCTGTTCTCATTATCTAGAGCACCTTTCCTATCTCCTCTGTGCATCCAAATTCCAGAGAATCCAATGAAGTCCTCAGTTGATTCATGAGGCTTCCTTTCCCAGACTCTTCCAGCTCTTGTTGAGCTTCTTCATTGGATTTCATAAATCTAAAAACCACAGAAATATTGTCAACTCCTCTAGGGCAAGAGCTCTGTCTTAGATACTGGGAATACAGAGATAAATAGCACAGCGCCCAAAGCATAATCAGCATTCAATTTTTTTATTTTTTATTTTTAAATAAGTCAATATAGTGGAGTTAGGGTGAGATAAAAATTCTTTCATCATTTTCTGTAGTCCAGAGCTAAATTTAAGATTAGAGAAAAGCAGCTTGGGCCCAGGAGCATTCATTGGCTGTTAACATACAGAAATTTACAAATATATCCAATGCAGTGGGAAAGTTAATGTACTCTTAACACAAAAAAACAGGGTTATTTTATCCCAAGAAGGGGTGTCAACATTACACTAATTTTAAAAATTTGAGTGCCTCATATAGAATCGATGGAATTTCAGAGGGAAAGTAATTTGTATTGTGGCAAAGTGTGTTTGATTTTAGATATTGAAGGAAAAGTACAGTCGTAGTCCTGAGTTGAAGCCATCACACTATTTTATGGCCCTCTCTACTAGCTATAAGACTCCCTATTCCTCCTCAAAATAACAAGCACTGAAACAAGAACCCACCCTTCTCCTCAAAAGCATTTGCATTCTGCAGTTAGACAGTCCATGACATTTTCAGAATCCCATAGAGAAAGGAAGTAGCACATAGTGTGAAAAGGAATGGTGCTTGCTGGGAATAATGGTTGAGGATAGGAAAACTGACATGAGACAGTTAAATTAATAAATACTGCACATGAAGGAGAGTTTCTGGAGATGAAGACATGCCCATGTGGAACACCTTTGGAGATCTGTGTCCGGGATCACAACTCAAATGACTTCAAGAGACAGAAAGGAGTGCGGGACTCTCTATCAGATCAAAGAAAGCTTACATAACTTACAGACATTTAAATTTAAAAAATCTGACCACAAGTTTTCAGCTCTTAGCCCAGGCAGCAAAGCCTTGTGCTTTTTTTTAGTCTGGGAAATACACTTGATCCACAAACATGCCCCAAACCTTAAATTTCTATGTAGCTTCTAGAAAATTGCCTAAATCTGTTAGTGAGTAACATTGAAGTCCAGGTCACATTTCAGCTGAGAAGATGGGCAAGACAGTCCCTGGAATAAGAACAGATCACCTCACTACCTTTGCCAGTACAGTCAGTGGACATTAACAGCAGCTTGATTTTGTATTACTGAGTGGTAAGGAAATAGTCCCCTAGAGGGAGAAACAAATATGATCTATACCTTAACTTTCCTCTTACCAGGAGGTAGCCTGAAACATATTTGGCACCAAAAAAAAATGTTCAAACCTCAGCTATGCTACAGACTAGTTGTGTGCCTTTGGGCAATTCATTGGACTTTCTTACCTTTAGTTTTTCAGCTATAGTATGAACATTTGGGCTGAAAGGTTTTTTTTTTGGTTCCTTTTGACTCTGAAAGTTAATAATCTTAGGGAAATTTCAATTATTATAAAGCTGTTTATAATGAGCAAAAATCTTAACTGTAATTTCTTCCAGTATTCTGTACAGTTTTTAAAAGTAGAAAGTGTACTAACTCATCTGCCCTCTTAATATTATATTCTCCTAGTTAAACATCTCTCACAAATGGATGTCATCATTATCTTTATGAGAAGAGCAGTAAAGATTTATCAAGGGGCTTTACTGTCATCCAAACATATCCTTGAAGTGACTTTGCATAAGCAATCTAAAAACTTTTTCCAAAAAATCGAAAGTGGGTTTGTAAAGTATGCTTTATTCTTATTGGAGATATCCCCTGGTGATATCACATCCTTTAAGTAATAGGAATAATAATAATAACAATCTCATAGATCACTTAGTATGCAGCTGCAATCTTTGACATGGCTTAAGAGAACTGAATCTTCACAGCG
Source organism: Tursiops truncatus (assembly GCF_011762595.2). Lineage (NCBI taxonomy): Eukaryota > Metazoa > Chordata > Mammalia > Artiodactyla > Delphinidae > Tursiops > Tursiops truncatus. Next base: position 32,112,201 of record NC_047041.1, read on the forward strand.
TTCTTGTAAGATAGGTACTCCAATTTTACAGCTGAGGAAACTGAGGCACACAGAAGTTATGTAACTTACTGAAAGACATACAGCTGGAAAGTGGTAAAGCCAGCATGCAACCAAATCAGTCTAGCTTTACTTAATATCCATTCTAAAATTCTGCTGAAATTGTCCAGTTTGGTATCTAGATCATAATGTCTAACACTCATTTCTTCACAGTAATTGTTTAGTATTTTCTCACCTCCGGAAATCTGGCACTTCTGTTTTCTGTGATTCTTCAAGTACTTCAACAATGGTACCTTTTCTCAAGACTTCAAAATAAGTGAAGTGTTCTCATATCGTTGGAAACCCAACAATATGTGATTGTTTTACCCTTTCCAATTATAAAGCTCTTGATGGAGATTAATCAACAAGGGAGAGGTAGTTATCATTCTGTCTGTCATTTGTTAACCCAGCTATGGCTCTACGCCTCTTTGCACTTCCTTAATCTCCAAACCTTTTGTACTTTCATTAAAAAATCTACTAAGTTCTAGTTCCTTCTGGCCTTTGTCACTTTTATGTATTTAGCGTTACTTACTTGACTCTGATCATTCAACAAATATTTATTGATCATGTATTATGTATCAGCCACTGTGATAATCTGGGGATCAAAGATGAAGATGGTTAACTCCTATTTTCAACCCCTACTCTCAAGGAGCTTATAGTTTATTAAGAGAAAAAAGTGACTTAGAAAATAATGTGAGACTGCAGAGAGTGTTAGAGGTCCTTCTTGTTCTATCTGGAACTCTCACTTCCAAATATGTCCTTTCAGAAGAATGGTTAGCCCTCATCTCTTCTAAGGCTCATCCTTCCACCACTGGAAGCTGATTTTCTTATTTTACTTTTATCACAAACCAGTACTTTACTCAGAAAAAGAATCATAGAATGTTAGAGTTAGATGGAACTTTGCAGATCTTCTTGGCCGAACTCAACAAAGGTCCCAAAAGTCACCTGATGGAGTCAAAAGTATAGTTGACTTCTTACATAGCCCTCTGTCTACTTCACAGAGCACAGAACACATATTCCAGACCCTGAGAATCTGCCCTCAGATTCCATGTTGATTAGAAGAATAGAGTTCATTAAATAAGAGGAAATATAGTTTGTCTATTATTGTTTTTTACTAAATAAATGTGTGATACCCAGTCATATATACACACATGCACACACATACACACACCATTTTTTTAACACAGATTTCTTCAGCTTCAACACCAATAAAATGTCACACAGCCATTAATGGACTAGGAGGAGAAAATTAAAAGGAAGCTTGAGGGAAGATACAGGAAAAGCCAAAATTAATGGAAGATATAGAAAAGCAGGAGGGAAAAAATGAAAAGAAGGTTATAAAGCAAGTAGACTGTAGGATTTAAGGAAGAACAGTGGCTTTCAACGCTTTTGCTCTTTTCTCGGATGGTGCTATTAGATGCCCTAAATTGCAAGGGAACAGCTTATCACAAAGCAGATTTAGGTGGAATTACTTTTTCTACGGATCCATTTATTTGATGCTCATTTCATAGCCTGGCATGGTGAAAAAAAGGACCTAAACTGCTCTTCAGTATGGAATCTGGTCCAGTAAAAGCATGCCTCACAATTTAACACATGTTAAATATGCATGGTGAATAATACATCACTCTTCTCAGGATATTGGTTTTAGGAGAAAGCTTTTAGTGGGAGTTTGGTGAATCATATTAGAGATTGTGTTCCCCAAGAGGTTCAAGATAAGAATGAAATGAAGGTCTTTTACAATTCTGTTGTAATATTTGGAAGTCAGAATATAAGTTGCCAACAATTTCTGCTATTAAAAAAAAAGAAATGATGAGAAGGAATTTTTTGGTCATCACCTTGTCTCTCTCCAGCCCCATTTCCTCCTACATATTTTCTTCTTAAACAATACAGAGGTGATGCAGAAGTAGCGTAACTATCCTCAATGCTATCTCTGTATAAAGTTTCTGTGGTCTCAAAATTCCTACTACTTTTATGGACTATATCATTACATTGGTACTTCTTAAATATTGTCTTATACTTCTTTGTATTTACATTAGAGTCTAGAGAAGAAACAAGCAAATTGAAAAATTGATAAATAAATATCAAATAACTTCCAAATTAATACATATTTCTTCTCAGATCTTGCTTCTGAGCTTCATTCTCCCAAGTCCAAATATCAATATTTTCTCTACATCTCCATATAAATATGTCCTAGGAACTTCAAACTCATTATAGCTGAAACAAAATTTAAGGTCCTTCTCTATCCACACTAACCAAATATGCTTCTTTGCCTGTGTTCCCTAACCTAATAAATGGTCCTGTATCTATTTATGACAGAAACATGAAAAATCATTCCTGACTTTTCCTTCCCACTGCCACAGTCTACTCCATTTCTGATTCCTATCCCTTCTATTTCTGACATATTTCTTGAATCCATCCATCTCTTTGCATTGTCAGCACCTTAGCACTTTCATCTCTCTCCAGAGGTCCTGCAATAGCCTGCTGACCTATTTTCTCATCCATTCTTGCTAGACTCCTTATCTCTCAATCTCTCTTCAGGTACTGATCAGAGATATCTAGTTAAAATAAAAATTTTGTTGAAGACATTCCTCTGGTTAAAACCCTTCTATAAATTCTTACTACTATTAGGACAAAAATTTTAATGTTTTGCATGGTTTTTCAGTTCCTCAATGATATGTTCCCTAATCTCATTATAAAACTCTGTCTCTTAGTTTCCACACATATAAAATGGGGATAATAATTGTACATATGTCATAGGATTATTATAAGGATTAAATGGATACATATTTGTAAAGCACTCACAGCTGTTCCTGGCACAGAATAAATGCTATACAAATGTTTATTAAATGAACAAATCAATAAATCTCATCATCAGCTATTCTTCCCTTATTCAGATTTCTCCATCACATTCCCCCCTTTAATTTCTAACTACTCCAAGCTTGTTCCCCACTTGGCCTTATGCTCAATTAAATTTCTCTACCAGGAATTTTCAGTCCCCACTTCATCCTTGTTACTGCCCAGTTTAAAAAGGGAAGCTTTTTTTTTTTATGCGGTACGCGGGGACTCTCACTGTTGTGGCCTCTCCCGTTGCGGAGTACAGGCTCCGGACGCACAGGCTCAGCGGCCATGGCTCACCGGCCCAGCCGCTCCGCGGCATGTGGGATCTTCCCGGACCAGGGTACGAACCCGTGTCCCCTGCGTCGGCAGGCGGACTCTCAACCACTGCACCACCAGGGAAGCCCAGGGAGGCTTTTTTGACACCCCCAACTTTCCAGATTAATTAAGTCACCCAAGTACATATTTTAAAGCACCTTCTACTTTTCCTTTGTAGGACTTATCATAATTCTAATTATTTGTGTGTTTTTCTCCCTAATGTCCATATACCTAACTGAACTAGAAGCCTCAGGATGTTAGCATTAGGATTGTGTGTGCATTGTTTATGTTCTAATCCCAGCATTTATCACAGTAACTAGTCCATGGTAGGCTCCCAGTAAACATTTAAAAAATAAACAGTGAATGAAGAAATGATACCCCATCTCTGTATGCAATCCAATTCACCTTGAGTTTCATACCTACCTTGAAACAAAATGGAAGTTTAATCTTGTCAGTTTATGAAAGAGAGATGTGCCAAAGCTGAGCTTTAGACACTCAGTCTGAGTGGCTTTGTGCAATGTGACTAGTTGTTTAAAGATGTCTTAATATGAATATTAACACTCAGTGTTACTCTCCTTAAACTTCTGTCTCAAATTATGTTGCAAAAGTAATAAATCCCCAGCCCAATGATAACTTATTTCCTTAGTCATAAAGAAAAAGTTCAAATAATGTTCTGCCTATAAGATGCTCTCTGGTTATCAGTCAATTTACAATGAGTTGAATAACTCTTCCTGAAAAGGCAGGCTTATCTCAGGGTCTTCAACTGAACAACCCTCCCTTTTCCACATGTGGGGTCTCAGAAAAGCAAGCAGAGGAAGTCATCTCCACAGCATCCAGCTGTGAAGTATGTGTAAGACTGAACTGCTGTCCTATGGACCAGTGAGGAATACTTACTTTCTTTTTAACCATTTTAGAATGAAAAAAAAAAAAAACCCAACAACTTTCTTTCCAAGGGAACTGTGCAGTTAAATTGCAACCACTGGAGGGGCCAAAAAAATACTTTCAGCTACCTCCTAAAAAAGCATCTATTCATTTGTACATTTGCTCTTATGCTCTGAAACATCTCAGTCTTGGATTGGTTGATTTATGAAGGGATCAGCTCGCCTGTGAGCCAAGCACTCTCCTTGTAACAAGCTAGGGATATAACCACTTTCGTGGCAGCAGGGTGTCTTGACATTATGAGGTAAATTACCTCCTCTTGGATACTAAGTGGTACCAGGAAAAAATAATTTACCTTCTTCAGGTTACACACTCCCAGAGGATAAAGCACTCACCTAGATGAGCAAATTGCTTTTTCCTTATCATTATGAAATACCATCCTGACACAGTGTTCTCTTTGCCCTGGTCCATCAGAGGGCTGGCTTTTATCATTCATATTTTTACTTTTCTCCTTTTCAGAGTACAGCTAGGGAAAGAACTCAGTGACAAAATGAACAGTGCTGTTTTCACTGAAAATCGAAGGCCACAACTCAATGGAGTAATACTGGTTTGCTTATTCCTTAGAATTTGTGTCCCTAAAACACAGATGGGATCTACATTAAAGATAAAAGTGCATTTCTAAAAGTGAAGCAGAACAGCAAGGTACAAATATGTTCAACTGGGCTGATTTGCAGCCACAAAGAAGCAGCCTGAGAATAAACAATCTGAATGGTAGTTTTTACAATTACTCATTGCAACTACTTACAATTATTTTACTAAAGTTTACAGCCCTAACTCTAGAGTTTAATTTGGCATTTAATGGTCCTGCAAATCCTTAGCAAGAATGAGGAGAGATGACCTCTTTCAGGATACCCATGAGTTCCTTTCAGTCATGAGGGCATCATGTTATGTCCTCAAAAACACAATTTCATAAATTATCCTTTGTGTCTTCCAAGAGTTAATGTGACCGTCCTCCTCCCAAATGACTCATTCTCTTTTCATCCACAGAGACAGGTGTGCCATGGATTTGATTGCATCAAAATAAGCAATAACTGAGGATAGAATGTTTACAGAATTAAGGCAGAAGAAAATATTAGACATATATCAAGATGGGCAGGTATAAAAATACACAAGGGTGTCCTGACCCATAATGGTTTTCATGGAAGAATTAACTTCAAAAAGGAAATGATTTTTGTGGTTTGTTTCATTTTGTCTTCTGGGAACACTGCTATATTAATTGAGAGAAATAAAACATAGACCACAAGATTTCACGTGTTCAGCTATTATTTTGGTAATGTGATTTTGCTCCTAAGCTTTGTTTATCTTTAAATATGGCCTCTGTTTGCAGCCATGGAAAATTAACATTTAAAAAGTAATAAATACAACATTTAAAATATGAAATGCTTCTAAACTAATGATATCTTAAAGTAATCCTTTGGAGGAACATAAAATTAAGGGAAAAAATAGTGTGAAATTATGCTGCTGTAAATACTAAGTAGTAAATGAATGTGATCTACAGTACTGCTCACTTCTCCTTGGATCCCTCAGGTAAGAGAAACACAGACCTTGAAGGACCTTAGAGGTAATCTTGTCCAGCTTTTCAATTAAATATAGCACACTCTGCTCTTGTTAGATTTGTACTTAACCTGTCTAGTCCCCACCAAACCCTAAGTACACAATTATTTGGCTAATGAGTTTTTGGTTCCCTAAATATAGCACATGTAATATTCAACATGTAAGATTTAAGGTAGAAATGAAAAAATGGATGCACTTGAAAGTATGTGCCTCCCCCTTTGGGATAGACAATGACCAGGAGGCAATCTTCAAAATTCTTGTCCACAGCATCCGCTATGTATTTTGAGAAAGCCCAGGTTCCAAACCCCACTTCTAAGCAATAACTAATTGCTTCTGCAAAGTCTTTCTTGCATTTCCTTTTCAATTCCTTTTTTCACAGCTATCTCAATTTTATTGTATGAAAGGAATTTTCAAATTAGTGTGCATTATACAAACATGCTATTTGTATCTCTTTCCCCCGGTACAGCTGGGACTTTTTATATCTGTTCATTTATTCATTTATTCAATCTATCATTTATAGAGTGAATATTGTCTGCTAGTAATTGTGTTAGCCAGTGGGATTGCTGCATTGGAGAGGACATAGTAGTTCTTGCTCCAACATATAAAAATTCTACATCCAAAAGGTTATGTTGTAAATATACAAATTAGCAAAAAGCCAAAAAGGTACATACTTTTCAATATATATATTTTTGATTCTGAGTTGGCAAAAGTAAGCAATAAAAGAGACATCTGTTTCTGGATAAGATAAAGTATTTGGGACTGGATTCTGTCTGAAATAACCTGAAACTGAACAAAATATATAAATATATAAAATATATAAAGCAATTGTTTCATTATTCAATGGTCAAGCATTGAACACCAGGCAACAAAGGACAGAAAACCAGTCCCAATGAAGGACTGGGAACAAATGAAGTTAGTCCTACAAATTCTTAAATTATTTAACTTACTACCTCTAGCTAGTAAGCTACAACAGAGAGAAGGGAAACCTAGTCAGAGCCTGGTCACAGTTGAGAAGATGGACCTGAGGGTTCAGAGAGATCAAAGCAGCTAGAGTAGGCAGGACAGAGTACTACAGAGGAGAAATCTGCAAAGAGAACTCTAGATGTCTCCATAGAGTCCTTTTGAGCCTACAGCAGAATATTAATAAACTAATGTATATTCTAAAGCTACACAAATGAGTGGGGGGAAAACCAAAATACTTAGAAGTTACAGTGCTGAACACTCACAGAAGGATAGCAATAGTGATTTTTCCCACCAGCCAGACTATAATTTATATACCTAGTACATAATATGGGGTATTAGGAACTGTACCAGAATTGTCTTGCCTCAGTAATTGGGGAATAATTAAGCTAGATAAATCACTGTTCTTATCCTACCTAACACATTTTAAGAGCAAGACCAAAAAGAATCAGTGTGTTTACAAGTAACTTAACTGTATCCCAGAGCAAAACTCAAGAATATTTATAGCAATATGAAAATATCCAGCACCTAAAAGGTAAAATTCATAATGCTAAACATCCAGTCAAAATCAGCAGAAGTGCAAAGAAATAAGAAGATATGAATCATGAAGAAGAGAAAAATCAATCAGCTAAAACAACCAAGAACTGACACAGATATTAGGATTTGCAGACAAGGACATTAAGTGTGTCCTTATAATTGTATTACATATATTCAAGAAGTTAAGTAGTGACATGGAAAATATAAAAATGGCAAACTCAAATTTCTAGAGAAGAAAATTACAATGTCTGAAATGAAAAATGCATTGGATAGAAAGAGTAGCAGATTAGCCATTTTGCAGACAAAAAGATTACTAAACTTGAAAATATAGAAGTAGAAATTATAAAAATTAAGCACAAGGATGAAAAAGAATTTTTAAAAAATCAGTGAGTTGTGGGGAAACTTCTCGCAGCCTAACATCATGCAGTTGCTATCTCTGAAGGGGAGGGGGGACATTAAAATATTCAAAGAAATAATGGTCAAATATTTTCCATATCTGATGCAAACTTGATGAACCCCAATAACAAGAAGTATAAGAACTACACCAAGTCCTATCATAATCAAATTTCTCAAAACTAGTGACAAAGATAAAAATCTTAAAAACCACCAGAAACAAAAAGATTTGTTATGTTAAAAGAATTAAAAATATGGATGATATTAGGAACTGCAGCCCGGTTCCTAACTGGTACCAGTCCACAGCCCAGGGGTTGGGGACCCCTGCTCTACAACATTCAACTTTTAACCTCAGCATGGACACCTCCAGTGCCAGAAAATCTGGAAAGTGTTTTATAGTATGAAGAACTGATAACTCTTAAGAAATGAGTGCTCTAAGAATACCACATTTATCATCACAGAGGGCAACTGGGTAGAGAAGTTGAGAAGACAGGCTATAGAATCTGACTACCTGGGTTCAAATACTGACCTCTACCATTTTAAACTTTACTAAACCCTAAATCATCACAGTATATTTTAAAGGCCATAAATAATGATGGCTCAGGTCATCTTATGTTTTATTTAAAAAGGCATTTGTGGCAGAAAGGATGAAAACAGGAATAGAAATATTAATTTTATCAAATACTATTGCTTTGAGATTTAAAAAAAAATCCTTCTATACTTATTCACCTCCTAATTCCCCATCAGTGATATAGACTTGCTTTTCTCCTCCCCTGAAAATTTGGAGATAGCCCAGCCAGACGCTAGGAGGGGTTCTTCTATTCTTTTGAGATTTTCCATGTCATATAACCTAAAAAAAATGCTACATCCTCCCAAAGAAAGATTTTCATAATGAAGTGTTTTCTGTATTCTTATATTTATAAATACTAAACATTCATTTTTAGTAAACAGTGGATAAACAGGACATCGTATGCCATCAGTTCAGTGAACACAGGCTCCCATTTTAACAGGGTTTGGCTTCATAAATGCTACAATTCTGGTGTCATGCAGACCGGAATTGTGAACTTCAAATACATGTAGACTCTCTAACTTGAAACTAGTAGTTTAATCTGGAGCAATTTAATAATCCTCTCTTCAAATTTAGTTTGAGAATAATAAAATATCTACATTGAAATGCTTTTATAAATGATTAACTGAGAATAAATTTAAAATAATTGTCACAGTGTGCATTCCTGATAAGAGATAGCAATTATTTATCATGATAACTGCATGGTACCTTTATGGGCATATAAAGATCTACCAAAGACAACTGAAGACCAGTTCTTTTTCAAAAATTTGTTTCAATTTAACAATCTGAAGTAAATAACATTGAATAGGCAATGAGTCCTATTTTTTTCTCTTGTGTTTATTTTTATTTTTTATTGGAGCATAGTTGATTTACAATGCTGTGTTAGTTTCAGGTGTACAGCAAAGTGATACACTTATACATGTACACATATTCATTCTTTTTCAGATTCTTTTCTCATATAGGTTATCATAAAATACTGAGTAGAGTTTCCTGTGCTATATAGTAGGTCCTTTTTGGTTATCTATCTTATATATAGTACAGTGTGTGTGTTCATCCCAGGCTTCTGATTTATCGCTCCCCTGCCACATCTCCCCTTTGGTAACCATAAGTGTGTTTTCACTACCTATAACTCCATTTCTGTCTTCTAAATAAGTTCATTTGTTTCTTTTCTTTTTTGAAAAGAATTAGATTCCACATATGAGTGATATGATATATATTTCTTTCTCTGTCTGACTTACTTCACTTAGCATGATAATCTCTAGATCCAGCCATGTTGCTGCAAATGGCATTATTTCATTCTTTTTTATAGCTGAGTAATATTCCATTGCATGTATGTACCACATCTTCTTTATCCATTCCTCTGTCAATGGACAACTAGGTTGCTACTATATTTTGACTACAATAAATAGTGCTGCAATGAACATTGGGATGCATGTATCCTTTTGGATTATGTTTTTCTCTGGATATATGCCCAGGAATGGAATTGCTGGATCATATGGTAGCTATATTTTTATTTTTTTGAGGAATGTCTATACTGTTCTCCATAGTGGTTGTACCAATTTACATTCTCACCAACAGTGTAAGAGGGTTCCCTTTTCTCCACACCCTCTCCAGCATTATTTGTAGAGTTTTTGATGATGGCCATTCTGACTGGTGTGAGTTGATACCACATTGTAGTTTTGATATGCATTTCTCTAACAATTAGTGATGCTGAGAATTTTTTCGTGTATTTTTGGCCATCTGTATGTCTTCTTTGGAGAAATGTCTGTTTAGATCTTCTTCCCATTTTTTTTTATTGGGTTGTTGGTTTTGTTGACATAGAGCTGCATGAGATGTTTGTATATTTTGGAGATTAATCCTTTGTTGCTATGTCTGCAAATATTTTCTCCCATTCTGAGGGCCGTCTTTTCAGTTTGTTTATGGTTTCCTTTGCTCAGCAGAAGATTTTAAATTTAATTAAGTCCCATTTGTTTATTGTTTTATTTTCATTACTCTAGGAGGTGGATCAAAAAAAGATATTGTTGCGATTTATGTCAAAGAGTGTTCTGCCTATTGTTTCCTCTAAGAGTTTTATAGTGTCTTCCCTTACATTTAGGTCTTTGACCCATCTTGAGTTTATTTTTGTGTATGGTGTTAGAGAGTGTTCTCATTTCATTCTTTTACACGTAGCTGTCCAGTTTTCCCAGCACCATTTTTGAAGAGATTGTCCTTTCTCCATTGTATATTCTTGCCTCCTTTGTCATAGTTTAATTGACCATACATGCATGAGTTTTTTTCTGGGCTTTTTATCTTGTTCCATTGATCTATATTTTGTTTTTGTGCCAACACCATACTCTTTTGATGACTGTAGCTTTGTAGTATAGTCTGAAGCCAAGGAATCTCATTCCTCCAGCTCTGTTTTTCTTTCTCAAGATTCCTTTGGCTATTCAAGGTCCTTTGTGTTTCCATATACATTTTTTATTTTTGTTCTAGTTCTGTGAAAAATGTCATTGGTAATTTGATAGGGATTGCATTGAATCTGTAGATTGCCTTGGGTAGTATAGCCATTTTCACAATATTGATTCTTCCAATCCAAGAATATGATATAACCTTCCATCAGTTTGTGTAATCTCTGATTTCTTTGATCAGTATCTTATAATTTTTAGAGTAGAGGTCTTTTGTCTCCTTAGATAGGTTTAATCCTAGGTATTTTTTTTGATGCAGTGGTAAATGGGATTGTTTCTTTAATTTCTTTTTCTGATCTTTCATTGTTAGTGTATAGGAATGCAGGAGATTTCTGTACATTAATTTTGTATCCTGCAACTTTACTGAATTTATTGATGAGTTCTAGTAGTTTTCTGGTAACATTTTTAGATTTTTCTATATATAGTATTATGCCATCTGCAAACAGTGACAGTTTTACTTCCTCTTTTCCAGTTTGGATTTCTTTTATTTCTTTTTTTTCTATGATTTCTGTGGTTAGGAGTTCCAGAACTATGTTGAATAACAGTGGTGACAATGGGTATCCTTGCCTTGTTCCTGATCTTAGAGAGAACACTTTCAGCTTTTCACCCTTGAGAATGATGTTAGCTGTGGGTTTGTCATATATGGTCTTTATTATGCTCAGTTCTCTTTATTCCCACTTTCTGGAGAGCTTTTTATCATAAATTAGTGTTGAATTTTGTCAAAAGTTTTTTTCTGCATCTACTGAGATGATCTTATGGTTTTTATTGTTCAATTTGTTAATATGGTGTATCAAACTGATTGATTTTGTGGATACTGAAGAATTCTTGCATCCCTGAGATAAATCCCACTTAATTATGGTGTATGATGCTTTTAATGTATTGTTGAATTTGTTTTGCTAGTATTTTGTTGAGTATTTTTCTCGTATGTTCATCAGTGTTATTGGCTTATAATTTTCTTTTTGTGGTATCTTTGTCTGGTTTTGGTATCAGGGTGATAGTGGCTTCATAGAATGATTTTAGGAGTTTTCTTTCCTCTGCAATTTTTTGGAAGAGTTTGAGAAAGATGGGTGTTAACTCTTCTCTAAATGTTTGATAGAATTCACCTGTGAAGCCATCTGGTCCTGGACTTTTGTTTGTTGGAAGATTTTTAACCACAGTTTCAATTTCATTACTTGGGATTGGTCTGCTCATATTTTCTATTTCTTCCTGGTTCAGTCTTGGAAGTTTATAGCTTTCTAAGAATTTGTCCATTTCTTCCAGGTTGTCCATTTTATTGTCATGCAGTTGTTTGTAGTAGTCTCTTATAATCCTTCGTATTTCTGTGGTGTCATTGTAACTTCTCCTTTTTCATTTCTATTTTTATTGATTTGAGTCCTCTCCCTTTTTTTCTTGATGTGTCTGGCTGAAGGTTTATCAATTTTGTTTATCTTCTCAAAAAACAAGCTTTTAGTTACATTGATATTTGCTACTGTTTTCTTCATCTCTATTTCATTTATTTCTATGCTGTTCTTTATGATTTCTTTCCTTCTACTAACTTTGATTTTTTTTTTGTTCCTCTTTCTCTAGTTGCTTTAGGTGTAAGGTTAGGTTGTTTATTTGAGATTTTTGTTTCCTGAGGTAATATTGTATTGATATAAACTTCCCTCTTAGAATTGCTTTTGCAGCACTCCAAAGGCTTTGGACTGTAGTGTGTTCATTGTCATTTGTCTCTAGGTACTTTTTGATTTCCTCTTTGATTCCTTCAGTGATCCATTGATTTTTAGTAACATATTGTTTAGCCTCCATGTGATTGTGTTTTTTACTTTTTTTTTCTAAGCAATGAGTTTTAAGTTGACATTAAGTGTAATTTTTCTTCAGGATGCTGTAAGAAAATTATTTTCAATATTTGTTTCCAATTCTAGATTAAGTATCTTTTAAATATTTTATAAAGCTATAGCAAAATTTTCCTCAAAAGATATCAGAGGACACCAGTATGTTAGTTTATGAAAACAGATTAACTGGTTTGTGTGCAGATTTATTTTTTTTTTTATTTATTTATTTTTTTTGTGGTACATGGGCCTCTCACTGTTGTGGCCTCTCCCATTGTGGAGCACAGGCTCTGGACGTGCAGACCCACCGGCCATGGCTCACGGGCCCAGCCGCTCCACAGCATGTGGGATCCTCCCAGACCGGGGCACAAACCCGTGTCCCCTGCATCGGCAGGCAGACTCCCAACCACTGCGCCACCAGGGAAGCCCTGTGTGCAGATTTTATATTTGCTTTTTCAGCTTTAAATACTTGAAGAGTATCTCTGAGTTCAAGATGAGTACAAAGACATAAGTAGTACCTTTTGAAATTACTTATCTGTGAGAATCAAGATTGTTCCAACTCTGAGCCAAGTGAAATACAGAAATAAACAATTTGCAGAGACATATATAAAATTGTAAATCTGGCATCATAACTCCCACCTGCAAATTTTTGTACTCATCAAAGAAAGTCTTATTTGTCTTATTAACTGATTTTATAACAAGCTAAATATGATTTTGAATTATATTTATAACTGACCTTACACAAATATAATTATATTTAGTATTTATCTGAAGGCAAAGGAAAGTTTTATTTGTAAAACAAAGTTCATAATCACTGTTCTAAGGTATAGAAATGGACATTGCTTATTTGATATTTCACCCCTTCTAGAATTCAGTTGCTATGAGAAAAGGAAATGCATATATAAAAATCTTAATCCATATATGCTTATTGACAAAGTAACATTCTTTTGATGACTTTTCAAAACTGAGGAACTATAAAAAGGTAAATGTTAGGTTGTGAAAAAAAATCAAATGATTGAATTTAGACAGATTACAGATTAGAAGCATTAGTGGGGAAATAGCTTTCATTAAAGGAAGTATGTCCTTGTTCCAAAGAAGGAGAGAGACAGATAATGTTAATTTACCAGTGAAGTAAAAGGTTGTTGGAGATGTGGTGGGGAGGGGGTGGGTGGTGTTCTTCCTCCAAAGAAGTTGACAAATTCAGCAGATTCATGTCTAGCAGATTAGACCCTCAAATACTATTTATGCTGATACTGTTGATAATGGTGACTATCTCTTGTGGGTCAATCAACAGACAGATACTATACATATTGTGAAAAAAACCTAATAGATTATGAATATCCACTGAGTAGTGAAATATGAGAGAAAAGAGAGAAAGGAAGGGGAGAACAAGGGAGGGAGGAATTATAATCTATTGAATGCCTGCTCTTCCAGCGTTTGTTAAACTTCTTTACATATGGAGGTTCACTGAATCTTCTTTGCAGCAGCTGATATTATCACTTCATACTGAAAAGAAAGCTGAAGTTCTGAAATGTTAAAATATGTACATTTATTCTACATATATTGCACACCAAGAATGTACCATTACTGTGCTTCTCTCTAAGATATAAAGATGAAAACAATCAAATGTGATTCCTTCTTTCAAGAAAATTGCTGTCCAAATGTATGATAACCATAAATAAGTGATCCATCCAAGTTTACATAAGTCATGAGTAGAAAGGGATTTGGATGTTGGTTTTCCTAACTGCAACACTTGTGCTCTTGGTACCATCATATCAGGAGGAAGAAACTTGGTGTTTCTCTCCATTACATTCTTTCACAATGTCCAAATTGAGGTTGTGGACAGCTCCAATATTACATTTATCTATATTTTCTAAGCCTAGTTTTGTAGGACTTGCTTGGGCACCCATCAAACTGCTAAATACAACAGTAAGATTTGCTTAGAAATCTAAAATAAATAATTACATGGGTCAATAGTTGTAACTGAAATATATTTTGAGTTAATGACTTACTAATTATTTTTGTCTTTCTGAATATTCCCTTTCATTTTCCCCCATATTTAAGTTTGATACTGGTTCTGCATTCATTGATTTAGGAAAGGTATGTGTCAGGGAAAAGACAGAAAGACCTGTAAGTTTTTGTGGCTTTTGTTTCTCTAATGAACAAAGAGAGGTGAATGTTTAGACAAAATATTTTGAAAGAGGAAAGATGTTTCCAAACATAACCCCATTTGTTGACTAGAATGAGACCCTCTTGGGTGAGAAGAGGTAGGCAGAGATGTTGGAGCCTGCTGTGGGTCCACACTGTACCTGGCTTTGTAGAAGAGTAATTGAGAGAAGACCACCCCAATAGAAAATTTTTTGCAACATCGCGAAATATTTCTATTCCCTAAATGCAGCAGTGAAGCAATGGAGACAGAAGAGCCTCATGGATTAGGAAAATGAAACTTATGACAATAGGTATAAGTTCTGGCAGGTAGAGTGGCTGCCTGATTCAGGAGGAGGCTTCTTCATCTGGCACCAAAGAGTTCTTCTTGTACCCAAAGTCTTATGAAGTTGCTCTGTTTTAGTTGCATCAGATTTTACTATGAGGCAACTGCATTTGTGCCACCTATTCCATCCTTTAGTCTTTCTCCTCTAGACTGTTCTTTCCAGATCAAGCCTTCACTCTCCCCATCTACACACACACACACACACACACACACACACACACACACACACACACAAGCAAAACTTACCTGACAGAAAGCAGGGCAGTGGTAGAGATATTGGTAGAGAAGTACCCTATTACTTGTATAGGTTTGCTTTAAGTACTAAATAAGGGAAAGGTACATTTTATAAGAAGTTTCTGGTTTCTTTTCATATCCATTTTTATTAGTGGATCTCACAGGTAAAAGATTCAAGACTTCACTATTGGTTTGAAAATTCTTCATTACATTTAAATCTTAGGAGAACAAAATAATATGGGTTTTGATCCATGACCCATAACTCTGGGTCATGGGATTATATTGATTTCTCTTTTTTTCTAATGTGTACTTAGATTTTTTTCTGTTTTTTTATAGTAAGTGCTTTAACCTTTATGATCTAAAATGTCTTATGCAGGAAGAAACTGAATCTTCTCAGCCAAATATTTCTTGAAAGTCTGTCTCTGTACTGTAGGCAAGGACAATGTTCTCTGCTATTCCTGACACAACACCCCCTGGAGTTCTGAACCACGTGGTCTTCCAGTAAATATATTCACTGATTGATTTTATGAGACTTTTTCTCAAGAGAACTGCTCCCATCCTGAGTTGTTCTGTATAAGCTGCTGGCATTTTCCAGAGGTTTAGAGCACGTCCCTATTTGAAATAGGTTTTAGTAGGCATTTCCAATATTTCTTTTGCATGTTCTTCTCATGTTGCCTAATTCCAACTCACCATACAGGAATTTTTGAAAATTACTTGTCTCTCCTCTTTATATGCTCTACTGCTGACTATGGACTGGCATATCTCAGAGGATGTTAGGTGAAAAGCCTCCTAACATTCCTAAGATAAGTACTATAAATTATAAATGTGAAAAATGATTTTTCATTTTGTCTTTTACAAATGACTTCACATAAGATAGGCAGTGATGGCTCACATAGCCAATAGTCTAATATCATAAAGATTTTATCCCTTTAATAAAAGCAATTTGTTAAATGAATAATCAAATCTGGCTTAAAAATCTATGCCTTGTCAGAATGTTTTAGTAAATAAAGTCACAAATCAGGAAGTATCTGTTGTCTGATCATATGTCTCAGTTTGAGGTTTGGAAGCATGATCACCATAAGCCACTCCTGGGTTGAGTCTCACTGAGCCTGTCTCCCACTTTTTCTTTGTATGATTTCTAGGCTCCAGGCATTGGCAAGACCCTGAAGTACCATTTTTCTCTTACTTTCCTTGTTCTTCTCTCTTCTTGGAACACTCTCCTGTCTTTTCCTCTTCTGTCTTTTGAAGAAATTTTAAGACAGTTCTTTCCATTACTCTCTCCCAAAATTTCATACAGTCCTCTCCATCATAGCATCCACATTTTTCTGATGTTTGTATATAAGTCCTTAGCAAGTCTTTCATTGCTAAGTAACACTCAGATTTTATTTTAAATGACAAAGTATTCTTTGGTAAGAACACACAAGTCTGAAATATCTCAAATGATGCTAATTTGGAGTGTTTATATACCAGCTGACTAAGAGAAAAAAGAAGAGAAAGAAATTTAACTCAGAATTACTAATTATTCCTGAGGGGTAAAACTTTGCAAGTACAAATATTAGAAGTTTCAAAAGCCTCAGAGTTACCTTTTTTTTTTTCCATACTGTGTAGCTTGTGGGATCTTAGTTCCCTGACCAGGAATCAAACCTGGGCACTTGGCAGTGAAAGCACAAAATTCTAACCATTGGACAGCCAGGGAACTTCCTAAATTTATGCTTTAAAATGGGTATAGAGGAAACGTGCCTCAACATAATAAGGACCATATATGACAATTCTAGAGCCAAAATCATGCTCAATGGTGAAAAGCTGAAAGCATTCCCTCTAAGATCAGGAACCAAAACAATTATGCTCACACTCACCACTTTTATTCAACATAGTTTTGGAAGCACTAGCCACAGCAATCAGAGAAGAAAAAGAAATGAAAGGAATCCAAATTGGAAAGGAAGAAATAAAACCATCACTGTTTGAAGATCACATGATACTATACATAGAAAATCCTAAAGACACTACCAAAAAACTACTGAAGCTCATCAAAGAATTCAGTAAAGTTGCAGGATACAAAATGAATATACAGAAATCTGTTGCAATTCTATACAGTAACAACAAAATATCAGAAAGAGGAATTAAGTAAACAGTCCCATTTACCATCCTATAAAAAAGAATAAAATACCTAGGAATAAACCTACCTAAGGAGACAAAACACCTCTACTCTGAAAACTATAAGACACTAATGAAAGAAATTAAAAAATTAAAGATGACACAAACAGATAGAAAGATATGTCATGTTCTTGGATGGGAAGAATCAATATTGTTAAAATGTCCATATTCCCCAAGGCAGTCTACTTATTCAATGCAATCCCTATCAAATTTCCAATGGCATTATTCACAGAACTAGAACAGAAATTTTTAATTTGTATGGAAACACATACAACCCTGAATAGCCAAAACAATCTTGAGAGAAAGAACGAAGCTGGAAGAATAACACTCCCTGACTTCATACGGTACAACAAAGCTATAGCAATCAAAACAGTATGGTACTGGCACAAAAACATATTGATCAATGGAAGAGGATAAAAAACCCAGAAATAAACCCATGCACTTCTGGTCAATTAATCTACAACAAAGGAGGCAAGACTATACAGTGGAAAAATGACAGTTTTTTCGATAAATGGGCTGGGAAAACTGGACAGTTACATGTAAAAGAATGGAATTAGAATATTCTCTAACACTATATTAAAAAAAACATGCAAAATGGATTAAAGACCTAAATGTAAGACCAGATACTGTAAAACTCCTAGAGGAAAATATTATTTTGGATCTATCTCCTAGAGTAATGGAAACAAAAGCAAAAAGAAACAAATGGCACCTAATCAAACTTAAAAGCTTTTGCAAGCAAAGGAAACCATAAACAACATGAAAAGAACAACTATGGAATGGCAGAAAATATTTGCAAATGATGCGACCAATAAGGGTTTAACTTCCAAAATATACAAACAGCTCATACAGTTCAATATCAAAAGAACAAAGAACCCAATCAAAAATGGGCTGAAGACTAAATAGACATTTCTCCAAAGAAGACATATAGATGGCCAATGAGGTATCACCTCACATTGGTCAGAAACATCAAAAAGTCTATAAATAATAAATGCTGAAGAGAGTGTGGAGGAAAGGGAACCCTCCTGCACTGCTGGTGGGAATGTAAATTAGTGTAGTCACTATAGAGAATAGTCTGGAGTTTCCTTAAAAAACTAAAAATAGAGTTATCATATGATCCAACAATTCTGCTCCTGGGCATATATCCAGAAAAGATGAAAACTCTAATTTGAAAAGATACAGGCACCCCAATTTTCATTGCAGCACTATTTACAATAGTCAAGACATGGAAACAACCAAATGTCCATTGACATATGAATGGATAAAGAAAATGTGGTATACATATATATCATAGAAAAGAATGAAATAATGCCATTTGCCCCAAAAAGGATGGACTAAGATTATCATACTAAGTGAAGTAAGTTTGACAGAGAAAGACAAATACCATATGATATCACTTATATGTGGAACCTAAAGAAATGATACAAATGAACTTATTTACAAAACAGAAATAGGCTCACAGACATAGAAAACAAACTTATGGTTACCAAATTGGAAAAGGGGGGAGGTAAATTAAGAGGTTGGTATTAACAGATGCGCACTACTATATATAAAATAGATAAACAACGAGGACCTACTGTATGGCACAGTAACTATATTCAATATCTTGTAATAACCTATAAAGGAATCTGAAAAAATATAGATAGATAGATATGTACCACTGAATCACTTTTCTGTATACCTGAACTAACACAACATTGTAAATTAACTATACTTCAATTAAAAAAGAAAAAAAGCCCTTAACTTTACCCTTTAAAAAAAGTTACCTTTTAATAACACTAGAATAGTTGGTTGCATGAAGATCATATATATATATATATACACACACACACACACACACATATATATATATATGTAGTGAATGGAGGTGGTGAATTGTCACTCTGTTATATGAAAAGTTAAAATTTCTGCCTCATGCATAAATTCCCCCCAAAATAATGCATCTCAAATAATTTATCTGTACAATTTGAAAAGTTATGTTAGATGACTGAAAAAAATCTGAAGATAAAAATATAAATGTTAAATATGCATGTGGATAGTTTAAAAATTTGATTAATAAAATGTCAAAATGAAAAAAAAATCTAAATTAGTACATTATATATAAGAAAATCTTAAACATGAATTCATAATTCAATTGATAAACTCAAACATTATAGGCAGATATTTTGGCTATTTCATTTACATTGTTAAAAGTTTATATAGTCAAGTTTCATTTAGAAATTAGTCAGGGTTGTTTAAATTCAAATATAATAGTGACTCTGTAATTTATTTTCCAAAAAAGGACACTCTTAAAAGTGTAAGGGGAACTATAAATAAGTAGATGAGGAAACAGGTGTAAACAGTCAGTGACTCAACCAACCAACACATATGTTTATTCATGGTACATAGAACTATTCATGCATTTTAAAATATTTATTTATTTATTTTTGGCTGTATTGGGTCTTCGTTGCTGTGTGCAGGCTTTCTCTCTAGTTGAGGCGAGTGGAGGCTACTCTTCATTGCAGGGCTCAGGCTTCTTGTTGCGGTGGCTTCTCTTTATTGCGGAGCATGGGCTCTGGTGCATGGGCTTCAGTAGTGGTGGCTCACGGGCTCTAGAGCACAGGCTCAGTAGTTGTGGCACATGGGCTTAGTTGTCCCGTGGCATATGGGATCTTACCGAACCAGTGTCCCCTGCATTGGCAGGCAGATTCTTAACCACTACACCACCAGGGTAGTCCACATTTTTCTATTTGAGAGCTGAGAATGTGTTATGGATCTGCATATCCTCTATCTAGTAAGGTATTTGACATATAGTAGATAGTTAAATGCTTAAACTAATACAGGGATAAAATTATTGATTAATTAAACACAATATAGAGATTTGAGTTATGACCCAAAAAAGGAAACACCAGAATTTCATCCATTCACTCTAGTTCTATAAAAATAGCCAAAATACCAATAGAATGTTTTACTGACATTTTTTCCTGAAGAATAAATATTTATAAATTTGAGTAAATAATTATTGAGAAAGGATTGATTAAAAATAACAGCAAATGAGAAAATGAAAGAACCAAGTACAGAAACTATCTACAACTAACCCTTTTAAGATTACATTAAATTTATTTAAAGGTTTCAAAAAATTATTTAGTAAATTTACAGGAAATAAAAAGCCATTCATGTTTGGTGAGTTAACTTAGAATAGCTGAACTAAATAACCCATGTTACTTACCTCCTTGAGCCCTACAGAATATAGATTGACAATGCCATGGTTTCTTCAAATGATAGGAAACACAGTTTAGACTGGAAAAAAGTTCAGAATATTAGAAAATATTAATAAGGTAATTAAGGCTCAGAAAATATGAGAAAGTGCTTGTAGCTATGGAAAGGGCAGATGGCAGTTGACAGGTAGAAGAAAGATAAACAAGCCAATGTTTAGAAAAGTAGAGATTAAATTTATGAAATGGTACTTGACTGGCAGCTAGGAGACTTTGTTTCTTTTCATCTTGGCTCTAAATTATATTTCTTTCTCTAGAAGTAGAAAATAGAAGGTATACAGAATACATACATATTTATGTATGTATATATAACATATGCACACATATAACATGTACAAAAAATGGGACATAGGTAAGTATAAGTATACTGAACATAGGTAAGTGTAAGTATACTGAACAATTCTCTACTCCTTTAATTTCCATCCTTAAAGTAAGTAAATCCACTGGGTCTCTGGTAAATCACTTTAGCATCATTACTAACCTGGTAGCTATATATGATCTGGGAGAAATTTAATTTTTCTGCAGGAGTTTTCAGCAAGCTCAATTCCTTATAAGCAATACAAATATCAGGGCAGTATTCTTAATTTTTTCAACTCAGTATAACAACAGGGTCCACTGGACTCATTGACAATCAATATAGAAACATTTGATTCACAAACAAAATGATAAAAATCATCAGAGGCTGAAATTAAGCTGTAAGTTCTGTTCAATCACTAAAAGTTTAGTTCAATTAATAAATTTCCTACAGTCAACCAAATAGATCTTTTTTTAAAAAAAATTAACTACTATCTAACATGTATAGATAAACTTTAAAATATAATTGAAAAGATTTTCTCCGTGTTTTAAAGAAAGCCATTGAAAAATTGTCAATTCTTACCTAGGGACTCCTGATATTTTTAGGTCGTGGGCTCCCTGGAATTCATAGTTCTTCTTATGGAATACCGTAAAATATCAATATATTAAAAATAAAATCATCAAACATGGAATTCTACAATATCTTAAACTAAATTCAACTGTATATAGGTAGCAGCAGATCCCAAATTAAAGAGAAAAATAATTAATTTTTAAAGTAAAATGTTGGAAATTCCATATATGCTATTTTTACTCAAATTTGGATGAGATGATATAGGTTAATATTCTCTTTTACATGATAAAAATTAGTACACATCCTTGTGGTATTGAATGCACTATGTTGTGACCTGAAACTAACATTATATTGTACAATAAGTCAATTATACTTCA
The DNA here is from genome assembly GCF_011762595.2 of Tursiops truncatus. Taxonomy (NCBI): domain Eukaryota; kingdom Metazoa; phylum Chordata; class Mammalia; order Artiodactyla; family Delphinidae; genus Tursiops; species Tursiops truncatus. The sequence continues at coordinate 32,133,965 of NC_047041.1, forward strand.
ATTTTTAAAATTTTAAATTAAAAAATAATAATGCACATTCTTAAGCAGCAGAGTTTGCTGTTATGCTCTCCAGTTAGCACGCAATCTTAACTAGTATTGTTAACAGGCATCTGGGAAGACACAGGGTCTCTAGACATGAGTAGAACAGACACCAGATTAAGTAAATAATTAGTAACTGCAGTTCAGAATAGTGGTTGGAGCACAGAAGAAGCTAGTGTCCTGCAAATAAACAGCAGAAAAAGGAGGGTGGATGGAGTGCCAGGCAAGGCATGGGCAGGGAAGACCCAATCAGCACCAAAGAAGAGTACAATGGAAACTTTTTTTTTTTTTTTTTTTTTGCGGTACGCGGGCCTCACTGTTGTGGCCTCTACCGTTCCGGAGCACAGGCTCCGGACGCGCAGGCTCAGTGGCCATGGCTCACGGGTACAGCTGCTCCATGGCATGTGGGATCTTCCCGGACCGGGGCACGAACCTGTGTCCCCTGCATCGGCAGGCGGACTCTCAACCACTGCGCCACCAGGGAAGCCCTGGAAACATTTTTAAATGACACTAGGATACCTACCCAGAAAGATAGAGTCAAAGGATGAGATTGATAAACTTATGTGAATATGAGTTGAGACTTTAAGATTCTTTAGTTCAATCCCTTCTTTTTATAAAAATATAAACTGAGGTTCAAGTATCTTAACTTGACAAATGTCATAGAGTTAGTTAATTGCAGATGCAACCATAGAATCCAGATTTCCAGAATTCTAGTCCATCATTTTCCCAAGAAATTACCATGGGATAGAATATTGGGACAGATAGACATGTTCTAGGGCCCAAAGGAACAAATAATTTTATTAATCAAAATTTTGGGCAAATATTCTTAACAACATATATTTCCTTTTCTGTTTTCTGAACTTTCTTTTACCTCTCCGGAGATACATTCTCAAACCCACATATTCAGACACACAAAATTCAAGTTTATAATATTGAGATGAGTATTCAGCTATTTGTGAAAAATTATTCTTAAAGTTTGTAAGTTAAAAGTCAGTCAGACTGGGTTCCATTTCCAGTAATGACAGAGTAGTATGTAGTAGACTAATCCACCCACAATTAACAATTATAAAATGTGGAAAATATATATAAAGACTACTATTTAAAGACATTGGAGAGTAACCAAAAGCAGGGTAAAAAATGGAGAGGAGCTAAATCTCAAATGAGAGGGACTTCAATGGGTAAGAAATATATTTATACAGCTTTTCACCTAAAAGTACTAACCAGTCTGCCTGGTGTGGAGCAGCTGGAACTTAAGGAGAAAGAAAGACGTAGTCTTAATATGTTGGGAAGTAAAAGGATGTATTTCAGGTCTGCAAGAGAGATTTGAAATGGGGGAGCACAGAAAGTGGTTTACTATAGAGGGGGGAGCACTAAAATCTGAGTAAAATTTTGCCAAATGCCTTAGTTGATCCCTGATCTTTGCATTCACAATGACCAACAAGAAGGTAAAAAATAAAAGGGTGACAGAAGTGAGCTGAGCTTTCAAGCACTAAAGGAGAGATAGAGTGTAGATTCAGTCCAGGCAAGCAAGTTTTCTGCTAGAGCAAAACCAACAATCTTTAGATGAAGATACAGAATCTAAAATCTCTAAAATGTATCATTTACAATGTCAAGGAGTCAATGAAAAATAACTAGACATGCAAAGGAACAGGAAAATGGGATCCATAGTCAAGCAAAAAAAAGAAAAATAGAAACTGAAGTCGACGAGACAAAGGTTTTGGAATTAGCAAAGAAAAGATTTAATTGTCATGCATATGTTCAAGAGATAAAGGAAAATATACTCACAGAAATGAACAAATGATGTATTAATACATAAATGGAAAATATATGTAAGAATCAAATGGAAATTATAAAACTGAAAACTACAGTGTCTGAAATAAGAAATTAACTGGGTGCGTTTAGTAACAGATTGGAGATGCAATAAGAAAAAAGAGAAAATGTGAAAAACATATTAATGGAAATTACCCAATCTAAAGAATAGAAAAAAATTGACAAAAATGAATAGAGATTCAATGCAAATCATTCTAGCATAACTCAATTGTACTTCCAGTAAAAGAAAAATTATCAGGGCAAAAAATATTTGCACAAATAACAGCCAAATAATTCCTCAGTTTTAGTGAAGAAGCATAAACTTACAGAGATAAAAATCAGCAAACCACATTCAGTAAAATTTCAAAGGAAGAAAATCAAACTTCTGCAAAACAGAAAAAGAAAATCTTTAGTCCAGCTAGGCAAAAAAGATGTATGATATATTTGGGATAATAGGTATGGCATGATAGGTATAGCTAACTTCCTGTCAGAAATTATGAATGCCAAAATACAACAAAATGACATTTAAAATAATAGGCTGAGAGGGGAAACTGTCCTGCCAGGATATATATCCAGTAAAAATATCCCCTAAATTTTTAAGGTGAAAAAACCACCAATTTCACATAAACTAGAAGTGAATTTGTCAGCAGAAGACTTGTTGTATAAGAAATGCTAAAGAAAGAAAGTCTACAGGAAGGAAAATAGAACTGTTAAATTGAAAAATATGTTAGTAAATATAAATGATTATTTTTCTTCTCATAATTATTTCAAAAGATGAGTGATTTATAAAGAAAAATTGTAACACTATATTCTAGAGTTGATAATAAATATAAATATACTATCTACAACAAAATTACCAAGAAGAATGGGGTAAAGGGTAAAAGGATCTATACTGTTGCTAGCTTCTTACATTTTGAGAGAAATAATATATGGTAAACTTAAGTAGAATGTGATGAGTTAAAAGTGCATATTTTAATCCCTAGGGCAACCATTCAAAATAATACAAAGAAGCACAGCTCAAAAGTCATTAGAAAAAAAAATTAATACCAAAAAAATTTTAAAGATACTTGACAAACCCAAAAGAAAGAAGGACAGAAGGAACAGAGAAAAAACAAAGAGATTAAAAAATAGAGTACACATGGCAAACATATCAGGCAGAGATTGTCAAAAAGGATGAAAGACTGAAAGCCAGCTATATGTTGTCTAAAAGAAACAAACTTGAAATATAAGATAAAGTAAGAAGTTGAAAAAAAGATGCATCAAGCAACCAGTAAGCATAAGAAAGCTGGAGTAGCTATATTAATATGAGCAATTTCTCAAGACAAAGAATAATACAAGAGATAAAGAGATCAATTCATAGAGAAGACTTAATAGTCATAAATATGTGCCCAAATAATTGAGCTTCAAATGCATAAAGCAAACACTGAAAAAAATTGTAAGAAATAGACAAATCTACAATCAAAGCTGAAGATGTTACCAAACAGAAGTGTCAAGAATATAGAAAATCTGAACATTTAAAACCTCCTTGGCCTAATAGATTTTATAGAACACTACATCCAACAACTTCAGAATGCATATTTTTTTTTAAATACACGTGGTCTGTTCATCATAAAGACCATAAAATGAACAAAAGTCTTAATGATAGAGTCAAAACACTGAAATCCTCTATCTCTGAAGACAATATGCTCTGACAAAAATATAATTAAATTAGAAATAAAAAGCAAAAGGAAATATTGAAAAGCAAAAAGCCCCAATGCTTTTTATCCAATGATTCTTTTATCAACTATTAAAACTAGAAAATATGAGCAAATTAAATACAAACTAAAAAGGAGGAAGGATTAGCATAGATATCAATGCTATAGAAAACGGAGAAAATTGACAAAGGCAAAATTTAGTTTCTTCTAAAAAAATTAATAAAATTGGCAAGTTACTAGTAAGGTTTATCAAAAAAATAAGAAAAAAATAAAAATTACAAATCTTGAGAAAAAAAAAATGGCCTATCACTAAAGACTCTATAGACATTAAAGGATAATGAAGGATCATTAATAGTTTTATGCCAACAAATTCATCTTGTTTCAAAATCCTTTACCAAAGATAAAACTTAACAAAAATTAAAACATTAGATCTGTATAGTCTTATACTTATTAAAGAAGAAAGTTAAATTTAAGAACACTCCCACTAATAAATTTTCAGGCCCAGATGGTTTTATGGGAAATTAAATCAATTATTTAAGGAAAAAATAATACAAATATTTTTAGAAATAGAGGAGGAGAGAACACATTCTGACTCATTTTATGAGACCAATATAACCTAATACCAAATCATGATAAAGACATTACAAGACAAAAAAATCACAGACCAATATCTCTCATGAATGTAGATGAAGAAAATCCTTAACAAAATATTACCAGGTAGAATTCAATAACATATAAAAGAATAATACATTTTAAGAAGGTAAAGTTCTTTTAACACTCAAAAATCAATCAATTTAATTCACCACATTAGAATAAAGAGAAAACCATATGATTATCTCAAACGATACTCAAAAGTTTTGAAAAATTTTAAAACCATTCTTGATAAGACTGCTCAGAAAACTAAGGACAGAAGAAAATTCCTCAAAAGAATTTTTGAAAATCCTACAGATATTATCATACTTGAGTGTGAAATATTTAATGTGACCTTCCTCAGATCAGAATCAATGCACAAATGCCATCCTCACTACTTTCATTCAATATATTTCTGAAAGTTTTAGGCATTGCAACAAAAAGAAATAAAGGATATCAAAATGAGAAAGGAGAATTAGTAAAAATTTTTACGGACAAATGACTTCATTGTTTTTATAAAAAATCCTAAAGAATATACAAAGAAATAATTAGAAATAATACCTAAGTTTAGTAGCAACAGACTACAAAATTAACACACAAAAATTAATTGTATGTTTACATACTAGATCAAACAATTGAAAATGAGATTAATGAAATGATTACATTTACAATAGTGTCAACATACAATACGAATACATTTGACAAAAGAAATGCAAAATATCTGCATTGAATATGACAAAAATTTACTTTGGTAAAGTTAGAATTACCTAAGTAAATGGAGATATATACCATGATTATAGATTGAAAGACAATATTTTATAATGTCAATGTAAAATCTAGCCAAATTGATCTATTTATTCAATGCAATTTCAATCAAAACCCAAGCAGATTTTTTTGGTAGATATTAACAAGCTAATTTTATTTTTTTAATTAATTTTTTGGAGTATAGTTGATTTATAACATTGTGCTAGTTTCTGCTGTACAGCAAAGAGAATCAGTTATACAAATATCCACTGTTTTTTAGATCATTTTCCCATATAGGTCATTACAGAGTATTGAGTAGTGTTCCCTGTGTGTAGTAGGTCCTTATTATTATCTATTTTATATATAGTATTGTGTACATGTCAATCCCAATCCCCCAATTTATCCCTCCACACTCCCTCCACACCTTGGTAACCATAGTTTGTTTTATACATCTGTGACAATATTTCTGTTTTGTAAATAAGTTCATTTTTACTTATTAATTTATTTACTTATTTATTTATTTATTACTTTACTTATTTATTACTTATTTATTTATTTACTTAATAATGAAATTATTATTTCATTCTGTTTTATGGCTGAGTAATATTCCATTGTTTACATGTATCACATCTTCTTTATCCATTCCTCTGTTGATGGATATTTAGATTGCTTCCATCTCCTGGCTATTGTAAATAGTTCTGCAGTAAGCATTGGGGTGCATTGGCCATTCTGATTGGTGTGAGGTGATATCTATGGTAGTTTTCATTAGCATTTCTCTAATATTAATAATGTTGAGCATCTTTTTAATTACTTATTTATTTTTCAGATTCCATATATATGTGTGTTATCATACAGTACTTATTTTTCTCCTTCTGACTTACTTCACTCTGTATGACTCCAGGTCTCCTATAGTCTCTAGGTCTATCCACCTCACTAAAAATAGTTCAATTCCATTTCTTTTTATGGCTGAGTAACATTCCATTGTATATATATGCCACATCTTCTATATCAATCCATCTGTCGATGGACATTTAGGTTTCTTCCATGTCCTGGCTATTGTAATAGAGCTGCAATGAACATTGTGGTACATGACTCTTTTTGAATTATGGTTTTCTCAGGGTATATGCCCAGTAGTGGGATTGTTGGGTAGTATGGTAGGTCTATTATTAGTTTTTTAAGGAACCTCCATACTGTTCTCCATAGTGGCTGTATCAGTTTGCATTCCCACCAACAGTGCAAGAGGGTTCCCTTTTCTCCACACCCTCTCCAGAATTTATTGTTTGTAGATATTTTGATGGTCATTCTGACAGGTGTGAGGTGATACCTCATTGCAGTTTTGATTTGCATTTCTCTAATGATTCATGATGTTGAGCATCCTTTCCTGTGTTTGTTGGCAATCTGTATATCTTCTTTGGGGAAATGTGTAGGTCTTCTTCACATTTTTGGATTGGGTTGTTTGTTTTTTTGATATTGAGCTGCATGAGCTGCTTGTAAATTTTGGAGATTAGTCCTTAGTCAGTTGTTTCATTTGCAAGTATTTCCTCCCATTCTGAGGGTCGTCTTTTCATCTTGTTTATGATTTCCTTTGCTGTGCAAAACATTTTAAGTTTCATTAGGTCTCATTTGTTTATTTTTGTTTTTATTTCCATTTCTCTAGGAGATGGGTCAAAAAGGATCTTGCTGTGATTGATGTCATAGAGTGTTCTCCCTATGTTTTCCTCTAAGAGTTTTATAGTGTCTGGCCTGACATTTAGATGTTTAATCTATTTTGAGTTTACTTTTGTGTATGGGGTTAGGGAGTGCTCCCATTTCATTCTTTTACATGTAGCTGTCCAGTTTTCCCAGCACCATTTATTGAAATGGCTGTCTTTTCTCCATTTTATATTCTTGCCTCCTTTGTCATAGATAAGATGACCATAGGTGCATGGTTTTTTCTGTGGACTTTCTATCCTGTTCCATTGATCTATATTTCTGTTTTTGTGCCATTGTCATACTGTTTTGATTACTGTAGCTTTGTAGTGTATTCTAAAGTCAAGGAGTCTGATTCCTCTAGTTCTGTTTTTCTTTCTCAAGATTGCTTTGGCTATTCGGATTCTTTTGTGTTTCCATATAAATTGTAAAAATTTTTGTTCTAATTCTGTGAAAAATGCTATTGGGTAATTCATAAGGATTGCATTGAATCTGTAAATTACTTTAGGTAGTATAGTCATTTCAGCCATAAAAGGAGAAATTGACAATAACACAATAATTGTGGGGGACTTTAGCACTACACTTACACCAATGGACAGATCATCCAGACAGAAAATTAATAAGGAAATACAAGCTTTAAAAGATACATTAGACCAGAGAGTCTTAACTGATATCTATAGGACATTCTATCTGAGAACAGCAGACTACACATTCTTCTCAAGTGCACATGGAACATTCTCCATGATAGATCATATCTTGGGCCACTAATCAAGCCTCAGTAAGTTTAAGAAAATTGAAATCATATCAAGCATCTTTTCCAACCACAACACTATGAAATTAGAAATCAATTACAAGAAAAAAATTGTAAAAAACACAAACACATGGAGTCTAAACAATATGTCACTAAACAACCAATGAATCACTGAAGAAATCAAACAGGAAATCAAAAAATACCTAGCAACAAATGACAATGAAAACAGAACAATCCAAAACCTATGGGATGTAGTAAAAGCAGTTCTAAGAGGGAAGTTTATAGCAATACAATCTTAACTCAGGAAACCAGAAAAATCTCAAATAAACAACCAAACTTACACTTAAAGCAACTAGAGAAAGAAGAACAAACAAAATCCAAAGTTAGTAGAAGGAAAGAAATCATAAAGCTCAGAGCAGAAATAAATGAAATAAAGATGAAGAAACAATAGCAAAGATCAATGAAACTAAAACTTCATTCTTTGTAAAGATAAACAAAATTTATAAACCTTTAGCCAGACTCATCAGGAGAAAAAGGAAGAGGACTCAAATCAATAAAATTAGACATGAAAAAGAAAACGTTACAACAGGCACCACAGAAATACAAAGGATCATAAGAAACTATACAACAATTAATTGGACAACATAGAGGAAATGGACAAATTCTTAGAAAGGTACAAACTTCAAGACTGAACCAGGAAAAAATATGAAGTATGAACAGAGTGATTTAAAAATTTCCAACAAACAAAAGTCCTGGACGAGATAGCTTCACAGGCAAATTCTATCAAACATTTAGAGAAGAGTTAAAACCTATCCTGCTGAAACTCTTCCAAAAATTGCAGAGGAAGGAACACTCCCAAGCTCATTCTACAAGGCCACCATCACCCTGATACCAAAACCAGACAAAGATATCACACACACAAAAATTACAGGCCTATTATCACTAATGAACATAGACACAAAAATCCTCAACAAAATACTAGCAAACTGAACCCAACAACACATTAAAAGGATCATACACCATGATCAAGTGGGATTTATCCCAGGGGTGCAAGGATTCTTCAATATAAGTAAATCAGTGTGATTTGACACATTAACAAACTGAAGAATAAATATCATATGATCATCTCAATAGATGCAGAAAAAGCTTTTGACAAAATTCAACATCTATTTATGATAATACTCCAGAAACTGGGTATTGAGGGAACCTACCTCAACAAAATAAAGGCCATATAACACATACACACAGCAAACATTATCCTCAGTGGTGAAAAACCGAAAGCATTTCCTCTAAGACCAGTAATAAGACAAAGATGTCCACTCTCACCACTTTTATTCAATCTAGTTTTGGAAGTCCTAGCCACGGCAATAAGAGAAGAAAAAGAAGTAAAGGGATCGAAATTCAAAAAGAAGAAGTAAAAATGTCACTGTTTGCAGTCGACAAGATACTATATATAGAAAATCCTAAAGATGCTACCATAAATATACTAGAGCTCATCAATGAATTTGGTAAAGTTGCAGTATACAAAGTTACTACACAGAAATGTCTTGCATTCCTATACCTTAGCAATGAGAGATCAGAAAGAGAAATTAAGGAAAAAATCCCATTTACCATCACATCAAAAAGAATAATATACCTAGGAATAAACCTACCTAAGGAGGCAAAAGACTGATGCTCAGAAGAGTTATAAGATACTGATGAAAGAAATCAAAGATGACAGAAACAGATGGAGAGATATACCATGTTCTTGGATTGGAAGAATCAATACAAGCTAATTTTAAAACTTCGTTGAAAGTTCAAAGAACCTAGATTATCCCAAACAATTTTGAAAATGTTGCCTGACTTACACTACCTGACTTTTTGTAAAGCTATAATAACCAAAGCAATCTGATAGCTGGCATGAGAATCAACAAATAAATCAGTAAAACAAGACAGAGAGCCTAAAAGTATTTCTGCACCTATGTAACCATTGGATTCTTGACAAAAGCATCAAAACTACAATCCAATGAGGAAAGAAAAGTCTTATCAACACATGATGTTGGAACAACTTGATAGCCATATAGAAAAAGATAAATCTTCACTCCCTAACTCACAGTACACAAAGATTAATTTGAGATGGATCATGGATCGAAATATGAATGCTGAAATTATAAAGCTTAGAAGAAAAAGGAGAATATTGTTGTAACTTGGGGGTAGAAAAAGATTTCTTAGACTGGACACAGAAAGCAATAACCATGAAAAAAAATTGCTAAACTTCATCAAGATTTAACATTTCTCTTCATCAAAAGCTGCTGTAAGAAAGTGAAAAATCAAACCACAGATAGGGAGGATATATTTACAACGCATATATTCAAAAAAGTGACAAAAGTTTGGTATCCATAACATGTAAAGAACTACTAAAACTCAATAATAAATATAAAAATAACACAATTTTTTAAATGTGCAAAAACTTTGAAGAGGGGGCTTCCCTGGTGGCGCAGTGGTTGGGAGTCTGCCTGCCAATGTAGGGGACGCGGGTTCGAGCCCTGGTCCGGGAGGATCCCACATGCCGCGGAGCAACTGGTCCCGTGAGCCACAATTACTGAGCCTGCACATCTGGAGCCTGTGCTCCGCAGCAGGAGAGGCTGCGGTAGTGAGAGGACTGCACACCGCGATGAAGAGTGGCCCCCGCTTGCTGCAACTGGAGAAGGCCCTCGTGCAGAAACTAAGACCCAACACAGCCATAAATAAATAAATAAATAAATAAATAAATAATAAATATTAAAAAAAATTTGAAGAGATTCTTCAGAAAAGAAGATATACAAATGGCAAAAATGAAAACAATGTTAAAAAGTTTTCAAAATAATTAGTCATCAAGGAAATGAAAATTAAGACTACAATAAGAAATCAGAACACACTCACAGAATGGCTAAAATTAAAAAGGCTAATAGCACCAAATGTTGATGAGCATGTAGAGAACTGGACTTTTCATATAAGTTGGTGGGAATGTAAAATAGTACTTTGTAAAAGGGTGTTGAATTCTTTGAAAAAATAAAACTATACTTACCTTGTAACCTAAGTATTTACCCAAGAGAAATAATAAAAACGTGTATAAAAAGGAAAAAAGACATGTACAAGATTGTCCATAGAAATAGCTAAAATTTGTAAATAAGTTAGATGCCCATCAGTAGGAGAATGAATAACAAACTATTGTGTATTTATACAAAGGAATACTACTCAGCAATTTCAAAAAGCAATGAACTACTGATATATGTAACAGTATAGATGAATTTCATAAACATTGGCTGAGCTAAAGAAGCCTTACACAAAAATGTACATATTGTATGATTCCACTTATATAAAGTTCTAGAGAAGGTAGATGTATATAGTGGTTGCCTCAAGGAGTTGAAGACTGAGAAAAGAGCATGAGGGATCTTTCTGGGGTAATGGTAATGTTCCATATCTAAATAGCTATTTGTATTTTAAAGGTGTATGCAATTGTCAAAATTCAGTTTATCTTCACTTAAGATTTGTGCTTTTAATTGGATATAAATATTACTTCAAAAGAAAAAACTGTAGAGAAATATCGTACTAGGTGTTAGGGGTAAGTCTCCTGATGGCAATTTTCTTTGAAATGCATCCAAAAATAAGATGCATGAATGGTTAGAGGAATGGAGAGATAAGTAAATAAGTTATAGGGCAAATATAATAGTATTGATGGTAGAATTGGTGTGGTGGGTATACGGGTGTTCACTATGATTTTTTTTCAAATTTTCTGTTTATTAGCACATTTCCATAGTAAAATGTCAAGAAAGAAATTATATATCCATACACCTATAAGGTATGCATTTCACTGTATATTGACCTCAAAAAAAGAGAACTGTAAAAAAGTGAGACTCCACGCCACTTATTCCTTGCACATTTGACTCTGTATCTTTGTACTCTTTTCTATGCCTTCTTCGTCCTTTTCCTTTCCTCCTTTCTTCTCTTCTCCTTCCCATGCTTTCTTCTCTCCCTCTCCCTTCCCTTTCTCACCACTCTTTCTCCTTTATGCCACACCGCCACACCACCCTCTCTCTCTTCAACACCCCACCCACTTATATTCTCAAGTCAGAAATGGAAGTGGTGGTGGTGGGGTGGGGGGTGATACACAAATACATTTTTAAAGTATCTTCATTGTACTGAAAACCATTGCAAATTAATGGCCATTCTTTTTAATAAATATACAATCTTATTGCTAAACCATAAAGATGTATCATTAATTTTAAATGAATAAAGCCATCAGCTAGTCCACAGACCACATTTTGAGTTCCACTAGTCTAGAGGGCAGAAACTGTTGAGATTTTTTTCTTCATTTCTTAACTGATATGTCCTAGGTAGCTACAACAGGGCCCAACACATTATAAAGAAGTATTAAGTAAGTATTTATTGAACTGCATGTGTCACGATACACCTAAGTGTGTGTGTGTGTGTGTGTGTGTGTGTACACATGCATACTGTTAAATTACTTAAACAAGATGGCCATTAGACTGAGGGGGCTTGAATGCTGTGGCAGCCCATGTAAGCAAACCAAAATCCACGCCTATAAATGCCTCAAGGTTACAAAATCATTAAGGACAACCAGTCACAAACAGCCAAAACATCCAACTAGGCTTTAACCAGTAGCCAGGTAAATAATTTCTTTCTTTGTTTCTACACTTTCTCTAGATTTCTTTCCCCTGTCTTCTGTCTTCCAAGTGCTCTAACCACTTCCAGTTTGGTGCTCTCTGATTGTCTCTAGATTTCTTTCCCCTGTCTTCTGTCTTCCAAGTGCTCTAACCACTTCCAGTTTGGTGCTCTCTGATTGAAATTGATTTTTGCTCAAACTCTTAAAATTTTTAATATGTCTCAGTTTATCTTTTAACAGGGGGAGGATGAAGAGAGAGGTGGAGGGAGGGAGAGAGAGGGACTGGAGTCCCCTCAAATAATTTTCTTCATGGTTTTGCCCCAAGTCAGCTCTATCATTAACAACAAAACCATGTTGGAAAAGATAAAAATCATTCTACGTATAGTGATGAGCATAAGGACAAGCCTGCAATTATTGGGGGCTCTGCTCAGCCCAATGGTTCTATATCCTCTCCTGCTACTTTAAAAGATTCACTCCCTGTAAATGGGGTCGTGTTATGACTTTTGTGGGCCAAGGGCATCTTTGCCTTTGTGGACCCTTCCTCCATGAAACATGTTAAAATTATATTTTATGACAATGTTGTTATGAAAACAAATATATTCCTGACTAGATTTATTATTATATACTTATTATTTTCATTTTTCTTCAAATTTAAATGATATTAAAACCTTTTTATTTTCATGGACCATTATCAGTATCCTAGGGCCCAGGCACTGTTCCTTCTGTGCTCAGTGGACAAGTTGGCCCTGATTGTTAGGGTTCCTTAATGAATAATTATTTTTTGATAGTTTTCTAAAAAATTTTCCTTTCTTCAGCAGGCAACCTTTTAATTTCTCTTTCTGAGAGTAGAGAAGTCAGCCTGTTATACATTTATCTTCTTCTCAAGCAGAGTCTGGCTTGATCAGAGAGCTTCTATTGAATTGAGACAGTACAGTTTAATATGCCCTGGGCTTTTGAATGAGAGCAGGGCTCCTTGTCCTGCTACCTAATACACATGAAAAGCCTACTCTTTCTCCTGCAGTCCTGAAATGAATTTAAAAATAAATATGAGTAGTAATCTTTTCTTACATTAAAAAAGACACATCAGGGAGTCCAGTAATTTTTGAAAATATTAACTTGTATTACCTTTTTCTAGTAAGACCAAAGAACATGGAAGCTGATCATTATTCCAGGATAAGCATAGATGAAAACCATTCAGTCCAACATACCTATTTTGAGAACCTATATATTCTTCCTTGCATCCTAGGCACTGACGTTATATGAAACATGAGTAAAGCAATATTTATGCCCTTAAGGAATGTGAAATCTACACATGGAAATAAATAGAGCAAAAAATACTATCAATAAAATGTGTTAAATTCTATGATAGGAAATACATAGGGAACAAGTGTCATGGAAGCAAAGAAAGCTTCAGAGACCATCCCCAACTATCCTTTCACTTCATATGAGCATTATCTATATCCACATCCACATCAATGTCACTTGGGGTGCATATCTGTAGGTAGAGTATATTTTTCCATTCCATTATCAGGCTTGGCCTGGGCCAATGGAGTATTAACAGAAGTGATATTGTGCCAATCACAAGCAGAATCTTTAAAATGAACTGCCCATTTTGGCTTGGTCTATCGAAGTTCTTCCCTTTGCCTCAAAAATAGCATGTCTTGGGACTTCCCTGGTGGCGCAGTGGTTGAGAGTCTGCCTGCCGATGCAGGGGACACGGGTTCGTGTCCCGGTCCGGGAGGATCCCACATACCGCGGAGCAGCTGGGCCTGTGAGCCATGGCCGCTGGGCCTGCGCGTCCAGAGCCTGTGCTCCGCAACGGGAGAGGCCACAACAGTGAGAGGCCTGCGTACCGCAAAAAAAAAAAAAAAAAAAAGGCATGTCCTAGATAGGAACTATTCCTTCTTCCTGGATCTTAGAAGGAGAATATATGTGCACCCAAATAGAGCATAATCAGGCTGAGCTGCACAAAAACCACTCCACATATCATGAGCAAAAAACAAATGCTTGTGTTTGTAAGCTACTGAGAACTTTTTAAAATTATTACAGCAAAGGCTGAAAATACATATACGTTTAGTCATCATAGTTTATCACAGATTTTCTATGACCATCCGTATATCTGAATCTTAGAAGCAGAAAATATACTACTTAACTGGCATCAATACAATTACTTGGAAAATGAACCCCCAAACCATCATGGCTTACCATAGTTCTTTAAAAAGATCCAGAAGATCATACCACAAAAAATATATGGATAAAAATCTGATTTTATGAACTTCTTGTGAAATTTGTATACTCATTCTTTCCTGATGGCACTGTAATTGGTCCCACGTCTTGGGGAAAGTAATTACGTGAACTGTACAAACGTTTCTACTTTGGTCCAATTATACCATTCTTGGAAATACGTTTTAAGGAATTTTTTTTAATGGGAAAAAAGCATTTCATTGAAGGATGTTTTTCCCAAAATTATCCATGATGGTAGAAAATTATAAAATTATTACTAACTATACAGATTTATATGGACATATTAGGGAAATTATGGCAAACCAGTTTTATAGAATGTTATGAAATGTTCAAGTGGTACTTATGAACCCCATATAGCAGTAGAGCAAAGGTTTATGAAGTAATGTTAATTGAAAAGAACAGAATAAGTTGGAATACACACTATAACTATGTAAAATATGTAAGCATAAGGACTAGAATAAAAATTAGAAGAAGTATTTAATATCCTATCACCCTAATTCAACTAACTTTAATACTTTATTTGATTGTCTGATATGGAACTGGAAAAAACAAAATCAAACAATTATGGCAAAGAGGCAACACTCTCAAACCAGCATCCCTCTTATACTCAAGTTCAGTCACTCACTACCAAATATTCTCTAAAGTTTTGGTTGCAAACCTGTGTCTAGTCTACAAAATTGTCTGCTTATTCTAATCAGAATCTTAGTTCAGAGTATTTTTAAACAACTGGAATATATATTTTAAAAGATGAAAAACCAGAATAGAAAATATGATGTATTAGACACAATTAAAACAATTAAGAATATTTAGATTGGAGAAGAGGAGATTTAAGGAGATGGAAGATTTTTCTACCAGTACATGAAGATTTTAATTATTCTATGGGGAAGAATAAGCAAAAGTGTGAACAATGGGTCAAAATTAGGAAAAAAAAAAACTATCAAAGTCATGAAAGGAAAAGGCCAAGGAATAGTTCCACATTGAAGTAAAATAAAGGGAAATGCAATGTGTTATCCTGGATGGGATCCTGGACCATAGGAAAAAGCCTATTGATACAGGTAGAACATTTTCAGTGGGGTCTGTGGATTAGATGGCATTGTTGCATTAATGCTTATATTTCTTTTTTGGACAATTGTATGATGGTAATGTTGGGAAGGGTCCTTGGGAAATATTCATTGGAGGATGTATGAGTGATGGCACAATATGTCTGAAGCTTGTTCAAATGGTTCTGAAAAAGATTAATAATTAGATAGATAGATAGCTAAAGAGAGGATAAATGTGGCAAAATATTCAGAATTCAGAAATCTTGGTAAAAGACAGACAGGTGTGGCAAGTTGTATAGGATCTTGAAATTATTTTAACATAAGTTATATCAAAAATTAAACTGCAGAAAGAATCAGGAAAAATTCAATATGAGAAGTTCAATTTAAGTTGTCCCAGTTTGATAATTTCCCCTTGCCACTGGCAGAAATAAATCAAACCCTCTCTAGATAAAATAATCTTCATCCAGATTTCTCAAGATTCCCAAAGATCAGGTTCAACTAATTATGATCTCACAATTAAAATTTACCAAATACATGAATATATAATTCACCAAGAGTCAGAAGAAATAACATAAAACAAATTTAGAACTCTCAAGAATTTAGATATTGAGATTTTCAAATGAAGAATATAAAATGATTATACTTAATACGTTTAAAGAAATAAAAATCTAGACTCAAAAAAGAATGAGCAAGAAATAATGCATTATCAAAATGGCATAAATGACAATGTACCAAGAGATCCTCCAGAAACAAAAATATAATTATTGAACTTGTTTGTAGGATAACTAATGGAAAAATTATTTAACTGGAAAATAGATCTAAAAGTTTGTTACTCAGAATGCAGCCCAAAGATACGAAAAGATAAAAGAACATGGGGCTTCCCTGGTGGCACAGTGGTTAAGAATCCACCTTCCAATGCAGGGGACGTGGGTTCGAGCCCTGGTCTGGGAAGATCCCACATGAAGTGAGTCAACTAAGCCCGTGTGCCACAACTACTGAGCCTTCGCTCTAGAGCCCACGAGGCACAACTACTGAGCCCATGTGCCACAACTACTAAAGCCCGCACACCTAGAGCCTGTGATCCGCAACAAGAGAAGCCACCTTAATGAGAGGCCTGCATACCGCAATGAAGAGTAGCCCCTGCTCACTGCAACTGAAAAGAAAGCCTGAGCACAGCAACTAAGACCTAATGAAGCCAAAAATAAATAAATTAAAAAAAAAAAAGATAAAAGAACATGAAAAAGCAGTAAGCAACCTAAAAAAATAAAGTCTAACATATATCCAATTGCAATTCCAGGAAAGACAACAACAAAGAATGAGAGAAAGGCAATATTGGAAAAGATAATGGCTGAGAATAAATCCACTGGCACAAAATTTATCAAGAAAGATAAATATAAATAAAACCATACTTAGACACACCAAAATTAAATTTCAGGGCAATTAAGACAAAGAAAATATCATGGTTATAAACTGACCAATTTTTTTTCTGAGCACATCTTTCTTATAATAATTTACCAAAGACATACATAGAAGCCAACAAACCACAAAAAAAAATTTATTTTCTGATCCCCTCCTCTATAACAGAAGTTTATTAAGTATAAAATTTTTGGCCCCTAAAACTAAAGGGGCTAATTTCACTGAATGTTTTGCCACTGCACAAAATGGATTGTCATCTTTCCAGCCTCTAATAGCAACTTTCTCACCATACATACTCTGATTATTAAGCCAATGCCAATTGCTTTTATATATTTTAGGTTGCTGTTAGGCATCCTAGTTTGAATAACAATTTCTGTACAGGTCAAGATGGTTTAGGTAATAAATGATTCCCGAAATTTGAGGGTCTTAAAACAATAAAGATTTATTTTTCACTCTGCCAGTTGGTTAGAGGCTCTGTTTCATGTCCTACTAACTTAGTGATTCAGGAAGAGAAAGAATCCACCATTGGGAATGTCACTTTTGGTGCATAGAAACAAAAATGCACTACCTAGAAGCTTCTTGGAAGAAGTACTTTCTGCCCAGCTGCAGAGAATAGAGTCATCAGACAGCTGCCCAGCTGTCAGGGCCAGATTTAGATTGAGTTAAATCAGGTAAATGAGGCACTTGACTCAGGTGCTAAATTTAAGGGACACCAAAATAACTCAGCAATCAAGATGTCATGTTTTAATAAAACATTTTGAAAATCAAAAGTAATGAAAAAATCCACAATAAAAATGTGAAAATTTAAATAAAAACTGGCTATCATCTCCTTCAGGGTCAGTCTCAGCTACCGAAAGCCCCTTTGCCCAAGGTCACAATCTTCCTGGGGCAGCCAGTGTCTGGTGACTGAGTGAGATTGGAGTACAAAGGAATAGGCCCTGAATCCTAAACTATAATGTTGAGTGAAAAAAGCAAGTTGCAGAAAGACACAAACAGAATGATACCAACTATATTTAAATTTTTAAATAAATAAATAACAATAGGTATACAAACATATATACTAATATTATAACAAAATTTAAAATAGTGATTAGCTTTCAGGGTTAGAAAAAGGACACAGGAAATTTCTCTGGGTCTCTGTCCCCACAGGCATGAAGATTTGGAGGCAACTCCAGGGCAAGGGTTTTCAAACCACCACCCACCTCCTGATCCCTCTGGAAGGAAAAGCTGGCCCAGCTGAGGCAGGGGAGTCAAGGAAAAGCCTCTGGACTTGCATGCATCACATGCTTGGCTTTAGATTTTAAGAACATGGGAGAGAATGAACTGTGTCTCAAGATAATCCATTGCACAATGTTTCAGGATGTAGAACACTTACATGTGAACTATCCCAAATGAAGTTGGAGCATCCACATTGAAATTCTTTTGTGTTGTGGCAACGAGGACCTTCAATATGGCAGAGGAGTAAGATGTGGATATCACCTTCCTCCACTCAAACTTCCCAAAAGTTGTGCAGCTGACAGGGTCTTGGTGCACTGGTCAGGTGTCAGGCCTGAGCCTCTAAGGTGGGAGAGCTGAGTTCAGAACATAGGACCCCCAGAAACACCCCGGGCCCACATAATATCAAGCAGTGAGAGCTCTCCCAGATATCCATTTCAATGCTAAGACCCAATTCCACTCAACAACCAGCAAGCTCCGGTGCTGGACACTCATGCCAAACACTAGGACGAAAGGAGCACAACAACACGCATTAGAAGAGAAGCTGCCTAAAATCATAATAAGTTCACAGACACCCCCAAACACACCACTGGACATGGTTCTACCCACAAGAAAGACAAGATCCAGCCATATCCACCAGAACACAGGCACCAGTCTGCTCCACCAGGAAATCTACACAACCCACTGAACCAACCTTACCCACTGGGGGCAGACACCAAAAACAATGGGAAATATGAACCTGCAGCCTGTGAAAAGGAGACTCCAAACACAGTAAGGAAAGCAAAATGAGAAGACAGAGAAATATGCAACAGATGAAGGAGAAAGGTAAAAAGCTAACAGACCAAACAAATGAAGAAGACATAGGCAGTCTACCTGAAAAATAATTCAGAGTGATGATGCTAAACATGATTCAAAATCTTGGAAAGAGAATGGAGAAAATACAAGAAACGTTAAGCAAGGACCCAGAAGAACTAAAGAGCAACAAAACAATGATGAACAAAACAATAAATGAAAGTAAAAATTTTCAAGAAGGAATCAATTGCAGAATAACTGAGACAGAAGAACGGATAAGTGACCTGGAAGATAAAATAGTGGAAATAACTACTGCAGAGCAGAAGAATGAAAAGAATTGAGGACAGTCTCATAGACCTCTGGGACAACATTAAAGGCACCAACATTCGAATTATAGGGGTCCGAGAAGAAGAAGAGAATAGAAAACGGACTGAGAAAATATTTGAGATTATACTTGAAAACTTCCCTAATAGAGGAAAGGAAATAGTCAATTAAGTCCAGGAAGCATAGAGAGTCCCATGCAGGACAAATCCAAGGAGAAACATGCCAAAATACATATTAATCAAACTATCAGAAATTAAATAAAAAGGAAAAATATTAAAAGCAGCAAGGGAAAAGTAACAAATAACATACAAGGGAATCCCCAAGAGGTTAACTGCTGATCTTTCTGAAGAAACTCTGCAAGCAAGAAGTGAGTGGCAGGACATATTTAAGGTGATGAAAGGGAAAAACCTACAACCAAGATTACTCTACCCAACAAGGATCTCATTCAGATCGATGGAGAAATTAAAATGCTTACAGACAAGAAAAAGCTACGAGAATTCAGCACCACCAAACCAGCTTTACAAAAAGTGCTAACGAAACTTCTCTAGGCAGGAAACACAAGAGAAGGAAAAGATCTACAATAACAAATCCAAAACATTTAAGAAAATGGGAATAGGAATATACATATCAATAATTACCTTAAATGTGAAAGGACTAAATGTTCCAACCAAAAGACATAGACTGGCTGAATGGATACAAAAAAAAAAAAAAGATTCGAATATATGCTGTACGAGAGACCCATTTCAAAACTAGGGACACATACAGACTGAAAGTGAGGGGATGGAAAAAGATATTCCATGCAAATGGAAATCTAAAGAAAGCTGCAGTAGCAATTCTTATGACAGACAAAATAGACTTTAAAATAAAGACTATTACAAGAGAAAAAGAAGAACACTACATAATGATCAAGGGATCAATCCAAGAAGAAGGTATAACAATTGTAAGTATTTATGCACCCTATATAGGAGCACATCAATACATAAGGCAAATGCTAACAGCCATAAAAGGGGAAATCAACAGTTACACAATCATAGTAGGAGAATTTAACACCCCACTTTCACCAAGGGACAGATCAATGAAAATGAAAATAAATAAGGAAACACAAGCTTTAAATGACACATTAAACAAAATGGACTTAATTGATATTTATAGGACATTCCATCCAAAAACAACAGAATACACTTTCTTTCCAAGTGCCCATGGAACGTTCTCTAGGATAGATCATATCTTGGGTCACAAATCAAGTCTCTGTAAATTTAAGAAAATTGAAATCGTATCAAGTATCTTTTCTGACTACAATGCTATGAGACTAGATATCAATTACAGGAAAAAAAATTGTAAAGAAAACAAACACATGGAGACTAAAATATACACTACTAAACAACCAAGAGATCACTGAAGAAATCAAAGAGGAAATCAAAAAATACCTAGAAACAAACGACAATGAATATATGACCCAAAACCTACAGGATGCAGCAAAAGCAGTTCTAAGAGGGAAGTTTATAGCAATACAATCCTACCTCAAGAAACAAGAAAAATCTCGAATAAACAACCTAACCTTACACCTAAAGCAATTAGAGAAAGAAGAACAAAAAAAAAAAACCCCAAAGTTAGCAGAAGGAAAGAAATCATAAAGATCAGATCAGAAATAAATGAAAAAAAAATGAAGGAAGTGATAGCAAAGATCAATAAAACTAAAAGCTGGTTCTTTGAGAAGATAAACAAAATTGATAAACCGTTAGCCAGACTCATCAGGAGAAAAAGGGAGAAGACTCAAATCAACAGAATTAGAAATGAAAAAGGAGACGTAACAACTGACACGGCAGAAAAACAAAGGATCAGACAGACTACTACAAGCAACTCTATGCCAATAAAATGGACAACTTGGAAGAAATGGACAAATTCTTAGAAAAGTACAACCTTCCAAGACTGAACCAGTAAGAAATAGATAATATGAAAAGACCAATCAGATGCATTGAAATTGAAACTGATAAAAAATCTTCCAACAAACAAAAACACAGGAACAGATGGCTTCATAGGCAGATTCTATCAAACATTTAGAGAAGAGCTAACACCTATCCTGCGCAAACTCTTCCAAAGTAAAGCAGAGGGAGGAACATTCCCAAACTCATTCTACAAGGCAAGCATCATCCTGATACCAAAACCAGACAAAGATGTCACAAGAAAAGAAAACTACAGACCAATATCACTGATGAATATAGATGAAAAAATTCCCAAGAAAATACTAGCAAACAGAATCCAGCACATTAAAAGGATCATAAACCATGATTAAGTACATCCAAGAATGCAAGGATTCTTCAATATGTGCAAATCAATCAATGTGATATACCATATTAACAAATTGAAGGATAAAAACCATATAGCACTCTCAGTAGATGCAGAAAAAGCTTTCGAAAAGTTTCAATGCCTATTTATGATAAAAACTCTACAGAAAGTAGGCATAGAGGTAAATTTCTTCAACAAAATAAAGGCCAGATATGACAAACTCACAGCCAACATCATCCTCAATGGTGAAAACCTGAAACCATTTCCACTAAGATCAGGATTGAGACAAGGTTGCTCACTCTGACCACTATTATTCAACATAGTTTTAGAAGTTTTAGCCACAGCAATCAGAAAAGAAAAAGAAATAAAAGGAATCCAAATTGGAAAAGAAGAAGCAAAACTGTCACTGTTTGAAGATAACATGATACTATACATAGAGAATCCTAAAGATGCTCCCAGAAAACTCTAGAGCTAGTCAATGAATTTGTTAAAGTAGCAGAAAAACAAAATTAATTCACAGAAGTCTCTTGCATTTCTATACACTAATGATGAAAAATCTGAAAGACAAATTAAGGAAACCCTTCCATTTACCATTGCAACAAAAAGAATAAAATACCTAGTAATAAACCTACGTAAGGAAACAAAAGACCTGTATGCCAAAAACTATAAGACACTGAGGAAAGAAATTAAGGATGATACCAACAGATGGAGAGATATACCATGTTCTTGGATAGGAAGAATCAACACTGTGAAAATGACTATACTACCCAAAGCAATCTACAGATTCAATGCAATCTCTATCAAACTACCAATGACATTTTTCACAGAGCTAGAACAAAAAATTTCACAATTTGCATGGAAACACAAAGACCCCGAATAGTGAAAGCAATCTTGAGAAAGAAAAAATCGGAGCTGGAGGAATCAGCCTCCCTGACTTTATACTACAAAGCTACAGTAATCAATACAGTGTGGTACTGGGACAAAAACAGAAATATAGGTCAATGCAACAGGAGAGAAAGCCCAGAGATAAACCCATGCACATATGGTCAACTTATCTTTGGTAAAGTTGGCAAGAATATACAATGGAGAAAAGACAGCCTCATCAATAAGTGGTGCTGGGAAAACTGGACAGCTACATGTAAAAGAATGAAATTAGAACATTCCCTAACACCATACACAAAAAGTAACTTAAAATGGATTCAACGCCTTAATGTAAGGCCAGAAACTATAAACCTCTTAGAGGAAAACATAAGCAGAACAGTTTATGACATAAATCACAGCAAGATGCTTTTTGACCCACTTCCTAGAGAAATGGAAATAAAGACAAAACTAAACAAATGGTACCTAATGAAACGTAAGAGTTTTTGCACAGCAAAGGAAACAATAAACAAGACAAAAAGTCAGCCCTCAGAATGGGAGAAAATATTTGCAAACAAAGCAACTGACAAAGGATTAATCTCCAAAATATACAAGCAGCTCATGCAGCTCAATATCAGAAAAACAAACAACCCAATCCAAAAGTGGGAAGAAGATCTAAATAGACATTTCTCCAAAGAAGATATACAAATTGCCAACAAACACATGAAAGGATTCTCAACTTCACTACTCATTAGAGAAATGCAAATCAAAAGTACAGTGAGGTATCACCTCACACTGGTCAGAATGGCCATCATCAAAAAATCTACAAACAATAAATGCTGGAGAAGTGTGGAGAAAAGGGAACCCTCTTCACTGTTGGTGGGAATGTAAATTGGTACAGACACTATGGAGAACAGTATGGAGGTTCCTTAAAAAACTAAAAATAAAACTACCATACGACCCAGCAATCCCACTACTGGGCATATACCCTGAGAAAACCATAGTTCAAAAAGAGTCATGTACCACAGTATTCACTGCAGCACTATTTACAATAGCCAGGACATGGAAGCAACCTAAGTGTCCATTGACAGATGAATGGATAAAGAAGGTGTGGCACATATATACAATGGAATATTACTCAGCCATAAAAAGAAACAAAATTGAACTCTTTGTAGTGAGTTGGATAGACCTAGAGTCTCTCATACACAGTGAAGTAAAGCCAGAAAGAGAAAAACAAATACCATATGCTAACACATATATGTGGAATCTAAAAAAAAAAAAGTTCTGAAGAACCTAGGGGCAGGACAGCAACAAATACACAGATGTAGATAGTGGACTTGAGGATACAGGGAGGGGGAAGGGTAAGCTGGGTTGAAGTGAGGCAATAGCATTGACATATACACTACCAAATGTAAAATAGATAGCTAGTGGGAAGCAGCCGCATAGCACAGGGAGATCAGCTTGATGCTTTGTGACCACCTAAAGAGATGGGATATGGAGTGTTGGAGTGAGACGCAAGATGGAGGGGATATGGGGATATATGTATACATATAGCTGATTCACTTTGTTATACAGCAGAAACTAACAGAAAAATGTAAACAAATATACTCTAATAAAGATGTTAAGAAAAAAAAGGAAAAGGACACAATATGGAGTGGTAAACCCTTAGGAGGCTTAAAAGTTATTGATGATTCTTGACCTCTTGATTTAGGTAGTTTGTTTGTCTTAGGGTTGGTTTTTTTTAACATATATATTAAACTAACATAGATAGATAGATGATAGATAGATAAGCATTATGAATGACTTCATAACTAAACATCTAGAAAAATATGCATAATTCAATCCTATTTAGATTGAAATATTTTAAATATATAATACAAAAAAATGCATGCATATACAAATATACATAGAAAATATTTTTCCTTCTTCTTTGAGTCTTTTAAGGCATCTGGCTCCCCAGTTTTTAAATTAATGTCCCAAAATTTTAATGATTATTGCTTTTAATAATCACTAATATAATGGTATATTTTTACAATTCTATTATCTAAAGGTATACTTCCACTGGTTAGACATAACTTGAGAAATATTAAACCAAAACCCTAAGTCCATACAGAAACTGCAGAAAAACACATTCCCTTTGTTTCCCCGGGCTTGAACATAAAGGACAAAAACTTAACATTGTCAAATTGTTTATATGCTTCAAATAGATGAGTAAAAAACTCAAACCTCATTCCTTTCTCTCCAATCAGTTAAATGTGCTCTTGGCATAATAAGCTTTTGATATCTATGGGATACAAGACAGTTGATTAGATATTTTTCAGGTTATTCCGGCTTTTTTATTCACTCCCATTTACACATTTTGACCTGATGTGAGGTAACAAAAGTGGGTCTTGACAATCTATTCTCCAAATCAAACATGAGTGAGTGAATTTAAAAAGAAAACATTCTTTAGGAATTTCTATTACATCAGATTGCCGTACTCCTTTCATTGTACTTAAACTGTATTCAGGGTTACAGAGGCAAGACGACGTTCCAGACCAACCTGATGTACAGGCTTCTTTGAAATTCTCTGGGAATAAGAGGTGCGTTGGAGTGGGCCAGGTGTCATTTTTGTAGCCAAATACCATAATTCCTAAGTAGGTATTATGAGGGCTGCTCATGTGACATTGAAGCAACAGGTCAGGCTAGTCAATTCTGAGAAAAGTCTGTTCACAGGGTAATGTCATTATGACCTAGTCAGTACCTGAATCAGGTAAATGCAACAGTACTGTAGGAAAGGCCAACACAGTGAAAGCTCTGCAACAGCCACAACTTTGTTTAACGGTCCTCTAACTTCTTCCTGCATCTGTTTTCCACCTGGTGTTGTCTCTCTGTCACAGATATATCTTAGTGTCATTATGCTCTCTCTCTCCTCTTCCCACTATCCAAACCTTTTTCCAGACAGTTGTCCTTTTGGAAAGAATCAGAAAAGTAAAATCACACTGATATATGTAACTGAAATAATGTATTAACTATTTCTAATAAAAGAATCTTTCTAACACAACCTCTATCATATGGCATAAGAACTTATCTAGAGTTTTTTGTTTATTTTCTGTTTCACTCCAGTAGAGTATAAGCTTCATGAGATCAGAGACTTTATTTTTCTAATTAATTGTGGAATCTCCAGGGAGCCTAAGACATAACACTATGTAACTCCCTCAACAAAAATGCTCAACAATCACATCTGATGTTGATGGAGGTGAAGCTATCGGTGCACTTTAGTAAAGCCAGCCTAAAGAGGTACCTGTCATCCAGGCAAATGAAAAGCCACCTTCCATTGTCTGCACACCCACCATCCTGTGATTTCTTCTCTCCTAAAAGTCCATATCTCTTCTCTCCAGGATTTGATTAGCTAAAGAGCATCATCTCTTCTTGTCTGAACTAATAAAACAGAGCTGAAATTTTCCAGCTTGTGATCTCACTTATTTTGTTATATTTGGAACTCTGATTTAATTAATTTCTCATAGGTGTGGGTAGAGTTCCTTTATCTAGGGAATATATCAGTGTAGTACATAAGGACATATTGAGATTTAAAAATTGCCGAGGCAGAGCAGACTCAGAAGATAGATTAGGGAATCTACTAATAATTGCTAGTAGTTTTCACAATTCTTCAGAAAGTTAACACTATTGTACTAAGTTAGATTCTTTGGAACACTGGATCTACAAATTAATCTTAAAGAATGCATGTGATCTCTTGCCAAACTCTTGAAATAATAGCTTAGTTGAAATTTTAAGCATCATTTTGAGAATGTTTCTATTGATTAAAAATATCTGCAGTTTCTCTTTTTTCTTTCATTTTGAATGCAAACTCTATTCTAAGGTCTTTCATCAACTGTGTTATCTTTTGAAAAACTTCTTTATTTTTTTCTTCCAGTTTTATTGAGATATAATTGACATAGAGCACTGTATAAGCTTAAGGTGTAGAGTATAATGATTTGACTTACATAGATCATGAAATGATTATCACAAAAAGTTTAGTAAATATCCATCATCTCATATAGATACAAAATTAAAGCAAGAGAAAAAATTTCCTTGATTTGAAAATACTTAGGATTTGCTTGTTTAAAAACTTTCATGTATAACATAAAGCAGTATTAATTATATTTATCATGTTGTGCATTACATCGCTAGTACTTATTTATCCTATAACTGGAAGTTTGTAAATTTTGACTACCTTCTTCTAATTCCCGCCCCCCGACCCCACCCTTGTCTCTGGTACTAACAATCTGATCTATTCTTCTATGAGTTGGATTGTTTTTGAAGTATAATTGACCTACAACTATGTTAGTTCTTCATAACATAGCATAGTGAGTTGCTATTTCCATACATTTGAAAATGGTAATCATAATACATCTAGTTACTACCTGTTACCAAAAAAAGATATTACATAATTATTGAGTATATTTCCCACACTGTAACTTTCATACTTGTGACTCATTTATTTTGTAATTGAAAGTTTTGCCTCTTATTCTCCTTCACCTACTTACCTCCTTCCTCCAAATCCCTCCCCTTTGGCAACTATCTGTTTAGTCTCTGTAGCAATGACTCTGCTTATTTTTAGTTATATACGTTCATTAGTTCTGTTTTTTAGATTCCATGTATGAGTGAAATCATACAGTATGTGTCTTTCTCTGTCTGACTTATGTCAGCTATCATAATACTGGTCCATCCAGTATTGTGTCAGCTAGCATAATACTGGTCCATCCAGTTCTAGGTCCATCCATGTTGCCACAAATGGCAAGATAACATATTTTATGGCTGAGAAATATTTAATTTTTTATATATATATATATATATATATATATATATGCATATATATACCAAATCTTCATTATCTATTTATCTATCCATAGACACTTAGGTTGCTTCCACATCTTGACTATTGTAAAACAAAAAATGCTGCAGTGAACATAGGAGCGCATATATCTTTTGTTTTGTTTTGTTTTTTGTTTTTCGCGTATATCTTTTTGAACTAGTGTTTTCACTTTCTTCAGATAAATACCCAGGAGTGGAATTGCCAGATCCTATGGTAGTTCTATTTTTAATTTTTTTGAGGAATCTCCATAATGTTTTCCATAGTGGCTGCACCAATTTACATTCCCACCAACAGGGCACAAGTGTTCCCTTTTCTCCATATCCTCGCCAGCACTTGTTATTAGTTGTTGTTTTAATAATAGACATTCTTACAGGTGTAAGGTGATATCTCACTATGGTTTTGATTTGCATTTCCCTAATGATTAGTGATTTTGAGTATTTTTCCATGTGTCTGATGGCCGTTTGTATGTCTTCTTAAGAAAAAAGTCTCTTGAGGTCTTCTGCCCATTTAGTAATCAGGTTATTTGTTTATTTGATGTTGAGTTGTATGAGCTCTTTTTTTTTGGATATTAATCCCTTCTCTGATACATCATTTGTAAATATATTCTCCCATTAAGTAAG
The DNA here is from genome assembly GCF_011762595.2 of Tursiops truncatus. Lineage (NCBI taxonomy): Eukaryota > Metazoa > Chordata > Mammalia > Artiodactyla > Delphinidae > Tursiops > Tursiops truncatus. The sequence continues at coordinate 32,161,616 of NC_047041.1, forward strand.
TGGCCTTTTCATTTTGTTGATAGTTTCTTCTGCTGTGCAAAAGCTTTTTAGTTTGATGCAGTCCTATTTGTTTATTTTTGCTTTTGTTTCCTTTGCCTGAGGAGACATACCCAAAAAAATATTGCTAAGACCACTGTCAAAGAGCCCACTACCTAAGTTTTCTTCTAGCAGTTTTATAATTTTAGGTCTTATAAGTCTTCAATCAATTAAAGACCTAATTAAAAAATTAAGTCTTTAATCAATTTGGACTTTATTTTTGTATATGGTGTGGGCAATACTCCAGTCTGATTCTTTTGCATGTAGCCGTCCACTTTTCCCAACATCATTTATTGCAGAGGCTGTTTGTTCTCCATTTTATATCCTTTCCTCCACTGTAGATTAACTGCCCATATGAGTGTGGGTTCATTTCTGTAGATTGCAAAAGTTGTATTCTGCAACTTTACCAAATTCATTGATGAGTTCTAGTAGTTTTTGGTGGCATATTTATGATTTGTATGTACAGTGTCATGTCATCTGTAAATGGTGACAATTTTACTTCTTTCTTTCTAATTTGGATTCTTTTTCTTTCTTTTTTTGTCCAACTGCTGTGGTTAGCACTTCCAATAGTATGTTGAATAAAAGTGACAAAAGTAGGCACCCTTATTCCTGTTCTTAGAGGAAATAATTTCAGCTATTTATCATTGAGTAAGACATTAGCTGTGGGCTTGTCATATATTGTCTTTATTATGTAGAGGTAAATTTTCTCTACACCCACTTTGTGGAGAGTTTTTATCATACATGGATATTAAATTTTATCAAAAGCTTTTGTGCATCTATTGAGATGATCATATGATTTTTATTCTTCAATTTGTTCATGTAGTGTATCACACTGATTTGTGGATAATGAACCATTCTTGCACCCTGTCATAAATCCCTCTTAATCATGGTGTATAATCTTCCTAAAGTATTGTTGAATTCAGCTTGCTAAGATTTCATTGAGGATTTTAGCATCTATTTTTATTAGAGATATTGGCCGGTACATTTTTTTGTTTGTTTGTTTGTTTGTTTTGTTTTGTTTTGTTTTGCGATATGCGGGCCTCTCACTGTTGTGGCCTCTCCCGTTGTGGAGCACAGGCTCCGGACACGCAGGCTCCAGATGCGCAGGCTCCGTGGCCATACCTCATGGGCCCAGCCACTCCACGGCATGTGGGATCTTCCCGGACCGGGGCACGAACCCGTGTCCCCTCAATGGCAGGCAGACTCTCAACCACTGCACCACCAGGGAAGCCCTTGGTCGGTACTTTTAATTTTTGGTGGTATCTTTGTCTTGTCTTGGTATCAGGGTGACATTGTCCTTGTAAAATGAGTTTGGAAGTATTCCTTTCTCTTCAACTTTTTGGAATAGTTTGAGAAGACTAGGTGTTAACTTCTCAAATGTTTTGTAGAATTCAACTGTGAAGTTATCTGGGTGGACTTTTGTTAGTTGGAGCTTTTTTTATTACTGTTTCTATTTCATTACTGGTAATTGGTCTGTTCATAGTGTTTATTTCTTCCTGATTCAGTCTTGGGAGATTGAACATTTCTAGGAATTTGTCCATATCTTCTATGTTGTCCATTTTATTGGAGTATAGTTGTTTGTAGTAAACTCATGATCCTTTGTACTTCTGTGGTATTGGTTTTAAATTCTCCTTTTTCATTTCTGATGTTATTGATGTGGACACTTTTCTTCTTGTTTGAAAGTTAAAGTTTTATGAACTTTGTCTATCTTTTCAAAGAATCAGCTCTTAATTTCGTTGATTTGTTTCTATTTTTTTTAGTGTCTATCTCATTTATTTCTGCTCTGATTTTTATGATTTCTTTCCTTCTACTAACTTTGGGTTTTGCTTGTTCTTCTTTCTCTAGTTGCTTTATGTGTAAGGTTAGGTTGTTTATTGAAATTTTCCTTGTTTCCTGAGGTAGGCTTGTATTGGTTAAACTTCCCTTTGATAATAACTTTTTCCATGTCCTATAGATTTTAGATTGTTGTATTTTCATTTTTATTTATCTCCAGATATTATTGGATTTCCTCTTTGATTTCTTCAGTACCCATTTGTGTTAGTAGCATATTTTTTAGCCTAATGTGTTTGTGCTTTTTCCCAGTTTTTTTCTTGTAGTTGATTTCTAGTCTCATAGTGTTGTAGTTGGAAAAGATGCTTGACATAATCTATACTAGTAAATTTATTGAGACTTGTTTTGTGACCTAGCATGTGATGTATTCTGGAGACTATTCCATGAGCACTTTAGAAGAATGTGTATTCTGCCGCTTTGGTATGGAATGTTCTATATATACATATTAAGTCCATCTGTTCTAACATGTCTTTTAAGTCCAGTGTTTCCTTACTGATTTTCTGTCTGGATGATCTGTTCATTAATGTAAATGGGGTGTTAAATTTCCCACTATTATTGTGTCATTGTCAATTTCTCCCTTTATGTCTGTTAATATTTGCTCTATGCATTTAGTTGTTCCTTTACTGGGTATGTATATATTTACAATTGTTATATCTATTTCTTGGGTTGATCCCTTTATCATTATGTAAAATCCTTCTTTGTTTCTTGTTACATCTTTGTTTTAACGTCTATTTTTTTCTAAGTATTGCTACCTTGGCTTTCTTTCCATTTGCACTGAATACCTTTTTCCTTCTCCTCATATTCAGTCAGTATTTGTCTTTAGATCTGAAGTGAGTTTATTTTAGGCTATATATATATATATATATACACACACACACACACACACACACACACACACACACACACACACACATATATATATATATATATATATATATATATATATATATATATATATATGACATTATTTTGTAAATATTCAGCCACTCTATGTCTTTTGTTTGGAGCATTTAATCCACTCACATTTAAGTAATTATTGACAGGTAGGTACTTATTGCCACTTTGTTAATTGTCTTTGGGTTCTTTTTGTAATTCTTTTTGTTCTTTTCTTCTACTTTTGCTCTCTTCCCTTGTGATTTGATGACTATCTTTAGTTATGTTTAGTTATGTTTGAATTTCTTTCTCTTTTGTGTGTGTATTTATTATAGATTTTTGGTTTGTAGTTACCGTGAGGTTTATATGTAGCAATATAAATTTTATATATAATATAATTATTTAAAGTTGATGATCTCTTATGTTAGAAAACATTTTAACATACTGAATTTTTACTCCACGCCTCTTTATGTTTACTGTATTTAACATCATATTTTACATTTTTTGTTTTGTATATCCTTTAACTGCTTATTTTGGATATAGTTGATTTTACATCTTTAACCTTTCTACTAGCATTATAAGTGGTTTATCCACTACATTTACTATATATTTATCTTTACCAATGAGATTTTTCCTTTCATAATTTTCATATTTCTAGTTGTTGCCTTTATTTATCTGCTTAAAGAAGTTCCTTTAGCATTTGTTGTAAAGCTTGTTTAATGGTGCTGAACTCTTTAGTTTTTGCTGGTCTGTAAAACTTTTGATCTCTTTTTCAAGTTTGAACGGTAGCCTTGCCAGGTAGAGTATTCTTGGTTATAAGTTTTAACTTTTATCACTTAAAATATATTGTGCCACTCCTCTGTCCTACAGAGGTTCTACTGAAAACTTAGATGATAGCTTTATACAGTTCCCTTATACATAACTTATTGCTTTATCATTGCTACTTTTAATATTCCCTCTTTGTCTTTAATTTTTACCATCTTAATTACAATGTGTCTTGGTGTGGTCCTCTTTGGGTTGATCCTTTTTGGGACTCTCTGTGATTCCTGGACCTGGATGTCTATTTTCTTTTCAACATTAGAAAAGTTTTCAGCTATATGTCTTCAAATCTGTTCTCTGCCCCTTCTCCTCCTCTCCTCCTCTGGGACCCTAATAATGCAAATGTTAGTATGCTTGATTTTGTCCCAGAGTTCTCTTAATCTGTCCTCATTTCTTTTATTCCTTTTTCTATTCTACTTCAGAAATTTCACTACTCTGTCTTCCTGCTCACTGATCTATTCCCTTGTACCATCTAATCTACTGTTGATTCCTTCTAGTGTATTTTTAATTTCATCTATTGTATTCTTCAGCTTTGTTGGTTCTTTACATTTTCTAATTATTTGTTAAGAACTACTAACTTCTTACTCTGTTTGTCTTTTCTTCTCCTGAGCTCTTTGTGCATCTTTATGATTATTACTTTAAAATCTTTATCATGTAGCTTGCTTATATCCACTTCACTTAGTTCTTCTGGTGTTTTATTTTGCTCCTTCACTCTGTCACCTCATTTTGCCTAATTTGCTATTTCTATATATTTGGTAGGTTGGTTACATTTCCCGATCTTAGAGAAGTGGCCTTTTGTGGGAGAAGTCCTATGCATCCCAACATCGCACTCTCCTTTGGTCACTAGAGCTATATGTTTTAGAGTTTCCCTCTATGTAGGCTGTGTTGGTCAATCTGTTGTGACATGCTGACTATGGTGGTCACCTTGGTAGGCATGCTGGCCCCCAGTCCAGATGGTTGACAGGCTCACCTTGTGCTGAAGCTGCTGGCCCATTGGTGGGTGGAGCCAGATGATAAGGCTGCTGACTATAGATTCCCAGGGGATCCTGGATCTAATGCTGTTCCTCTGCTTGGCAGAGTGGGTCTTAGGGTAGCTGGCTGTAGTTCCAAGAGTCCCAGAGCTTTTGTCAGCCACCTGGTGGACGAGGCTGTGGCCCAAGTGGGGTCCTGGGGTTGATGTTAGCCTGCTGGTGCATGGGGCCAGCTTTTGACATGGCTGGCTGAGGGGCCGAAGACATCCCAGGTCTGGTGTTGGCCTGCTGGTGGGCTGGGCAAGGCCTTGGGGGATGTGGAGTTGATGTCAGCATGCTGGTGGATGTGGCTGGGTCTCAGAATATCCTAGGGCTTGTGCCCACCCACTAGAGGATGGACTGGGTCCTGGGGTTAGTACCAGCGCACTAGTGGATGGATCCATGTTCCAGAGTCTCTGACTGCAGGGCCCTGGGGGTTCCAGAGCTGGTGTTGGCTTGTAGGTGCACTGGGCCAGAGCTCAGGTGGTCCTAGGGCTGGTGCACACCTGCTGGATGTAGCTGTTTCCAGGTCTAGTGCCAGCTCACTGGTGGGTGAAGCCAGGTCCTCGGGGGTCTATGGTTATACATATCAGGGGTCCTGCACCTGGTGTTGGCCCACTGGTGGGCTGGGCTGGATACTAAGCCCTTTGGTGGGCTTAGAGTGCAGGGTGGCTTGGGGTTCATGGGTACCTAGGGTAGCTGGTTTCTTGTGGGCTGGGTCCTGGCCCAGCCAGTCACTTGGCCTGTGGCATACCAGGACTGGTGCTTTCAGGATGGTAGGTGAACTCAGGTCCAGGTGCTAATAAGCTAGAAGGAGGATTCTAAAATGGTGCTTGCCAGCACCATTATCCTCACAATAGACCATTCTCCCCAAAATCGCTGCCAACAATGTCTACGTTCCCAGAGTGAGTTCTGGTTGCTTTCTGCCTCTCCAGGAGACTCTCTTACCCAGGCCGTTTTCAGATTACTATTTCTGCTCTCAGTCTCAGAATGTGTGAGATTGTGTGTGTACCCTTAAAGAGTAGTCTCTATTTCCCACAGCCCTCTGACTGTCTCCCAAATAAGCCCCACTGGTTTTCAAAGTCAAACATTCTGGAGGTTCATCTGGTGCAGGAGCCCTGGACTGGGGAACCTGATGTAGGGCTCACACCCCTTCTTTTTGAGGGGACCTCTGCATTTGTAATTATCCTCCCATTTGAGGGTCACCTATGCAGGGGTATAGTGCTTGACTATTCCAGGGTATCAAGATAAAGTATTATATTATAATTTTTCCTGCATAAGCTATTATAGTTTTGAAATTTAAATTATCCCCTGTGTAATGCTGTCTCTCAAATTTTAAGACCTGACCTTCCTACAATCTCAAGGTCTCCATCTGCATTTGGAACACTATATCACTGAATATTTCCACTTGGTTTTCTACCTCCTCTTCAAAGCAAAAAATGCTAACTAAAAATGTAATAGTAATCTCTACAGAGGACAGAGAGCCCTGGAGCAAGATTTGGAAATGGGAAGTAGATGTTTTCCTGGGGTTCCTTTCCTAATTTACATTCTCAGGAGATGTTTTACAGAGACTGCTGGAAAAATTGGCACTGCATGGTACCCTGAGCTTGATCCATATCTGAAACTTGGTCCTACTTTCATAGTGAGATTAGAAGTCACAAAGCAAGCAAGCAAGCAACCAAACAACAATAACAACAAAAACTTTAGAGGAGATCAAGATGGCAGAGTACGAGAATGCTGAGCTTACCTCCACACAGGAACACAGCAAAAATACATCTATATGTGGAATAATTCTCACAGAAATCAAACTGGAGACTGGCAAAAAGATTCTTCCACAACCAAGGCTGTAAAGAAGACCACACAGATCTGAGCAGAAAGGAAGGAGAAGTGATCAGGTTGGGACCCATGGCCCAGGGAGAGGACATGGAAGAGGAGGTGGATATCATGGGCTCAGAGTATCTCCCTGGGGAGTGAGGGGTTCTAGCCACATACTGGGCACGCAGCCTCAGGGTCTGACACTGGGAAGATGAGTTCCCTTATCTGGTATAAAATCTGATGGAACTTACAGGAGGGCTGTAAGAAACTGAGACTCGCCTTCTGAAGAAAATGCGCACACACTTGCTTACTATAAGAAAGAGTCAAAGGAAGCAGGTTGAAACTTTGACTCTGGTTGGTTTCCCACAACGACCCCAGCATGCACCCCAGTCCATGGCAAATGCCTGCTCTGGTTCCTCTAGCTTCAGGCACTAGGGTAAAGGCTGCCATTTACAAGAAGAGTATGCACTTTGAGAGGAAGGAGCCAGCATGGACCTGGCACTACTTCTGTAGGATGAGGACAGCCATTGCCAGTACTTGTGGAGGTGGCAGATTGGGAGCTGCTGGAGCTCTGACTGTCATGCTAAGAACATCCCAAGAGGTGCCTCAGCTTGTGCTGAGCACCCGCTCTATCCACTCTAGCTCCAGCACAGCTCACCAATAAGGTTAATGCTGCCATTGCCAAGGAGAGTGCACACTTGAAGGGGACAGAGCCAGGTCAGACCTGTCATTGCATCTAAATATGGCAAAGGCCACATTGCTGGCACTCATGGAGGTGGTGGATCAGGAGCTGTCTGGAGCTCTAAATTGCATGCTGGGACTGTCCCACTGCATGTTCCAGCCAACACTTGCTCCAGCCCTGCTTCCCTCTGGGGCAAAGGTGCCATTGCCAGGAGTGGGAGAGAGTTACTTAGAGGGGAAAAAAAACTAGCTCAGACCCAAATCTCAGGTCTTCTGCTCCAGCACCATGGGACTTAATCCTACTACTGAGAAGGTGATGATAGCCACTGAGCATAGGAGAAGTTCCAGCTCACACCTGACTCTGGATCTAAATCCCCATCTCCAGCTCTACTTCACACCAAGGTGATAGCTTCCAGCACACCTTAGTGGAACACATGGCCCATGCTCATTTCAAATCTAGCTCCCCTACAAAAGCCACTGGGCACAAGCATACTGCATAGGAACACTCCCACACAAGGACACTCTTCAAGACCAGGATAGGTAGCTGTTTCACCTAATTTTATAGAGACAGAGAAAGTTAAGCAAGATGAGAAGGCAGAGGGATTTGTTTCAAATGAAGAACAAGGAAAAAACAGCTAATGAAATAGAGATAAATAATTTATCAGATACAGAGTTCAAAGCATTAGTAATAAAAATGCTAATTGAACTTGGGAAAAGAATAGATGCACACAGTGAGATTTTAACAATGAACTAGAAAATACTTTTTTTAAAAAAAGTCAGAGCAGAAGACTACAATAACTGAAATTAAAAATACACTAGAAGGAATTAACAGCTGATTAGTCAATGTAGAAGAATTCATATGTGATCTGGAAGATAGAATAATGGAAATCACCCAATCAGAACAGCAAAAAGAAAAACAAATTTTAAAAATGAAGACATTTAAACCTGCTGTATAAAAAATAAAATTCAAAAAAAAAAATGAAGACATTTAAGGGACCTCTGGGACAACATTTAGCATATTAATATTCACATTATAGGGGATCTCAGAAGGAGAAGAGAGTGAAGGAAAAAGGTTGAAATGTATTTGATGAAATTATGGATGCAAAGTTCCTATACCTGAAAAAGAAAACAGATACCCATGTACAGGAAACACAGAGAGTTACAAACAAGATGAACACAGACTCACATCAAAATATATAATTAAAATGACAAAATTTGAAGAAAAAGAGATAAATCTAAAGGCAGCAAGAGAAAAACAAAGAGTCACATACAAGGGAACCCCCAAAAGGCTATCAGCTGATTTTTCAGGAGAAATTTTGCCTACCAGAAGGGAATAACATGATATATTTAAAGTCCTCAAAGGGAAAAACCTAAAACCTAGGATCCTTTACCCAGAAAGGTTATCATTAGAACTGAAAGAGAGATAAAGAACTTCTCAGATAAGCAAAAACTAAAATGGTCCATCAATACTAAATCAACCCTAAGGGTCTTTTCTAGGTGGAAAAAAAAATGGCTACAACAAGAATTAAAAAATTTTAGGGAAAGACAAATCTCACTAGTAAAAGCAAATACATAGTAAAAGCCATGGATCAAACACTTAAATAAGCAAGTATGAATATTAAGAGACAAAAAATTGTAAAAGCAACTATAACTACAATAAACATTTAAGGGATGAACATGAAGATGCAAAATATAACATCAAAAACACAAAACATGCGGGAGGGGAGTAAAACATGTAGGTCTTTTAGAATGTGTTTGAACTTAAATGACTATCAGTTTTAAAGAAGTAGATATAGTTATAGGTCAATGTATTTGAAACCCATGGTAACCACAAATCAAAAACTTTGAGAGAAATACTAGAGAGAAATAAAAATATACACTAGAGAGAAATAAAAATATAAGCATACCAGTAAAGAAAATCATCTAACCACAAAGGAAGAAATGAAAAGAAGAACAGAACAGAGAACTACAAAAACAACAAGAAAACAAGTAACAAAAGGGCAATAAATCATACTTATCAATACTTACTTTAAATGACAATGGACTAAATGTTCTAATTAAAAGACATAGGTGGTTGATTAGAACAAAAAACAAGACCCATCTACATGCTGCTTACAAGAGAATCACTTCAGAGTTAAAGACACACACAGACTGAAAGCAAGGGGGGTGAAAAAAGATGTTTTATGCAAATGTAAATGACAAAAAAGTTGGGGTAGCAATACTCATATCAGATAAAGCAGATTTTGAAACAAACTGTATAAAAAAAGACAAAGAAGGGCATTATATAATGATAAAGGGATCAATAAAAAAATATATGTTAGGAATCATATATGCATCTAATATAGGAGCACCTAAATATATAAACAAATATTAACAGACATAAAGGGAGAAATTAATGATAATACAATAATAGTAGGGAACTTTAACATCCCATTATATCATTTTATCATTGGACAGATCATCCAGACAGAAAATCAGTAAAGAAACAGTGGCACAGTGGCCTTAAATGACATATTAGATCACTTGGACTTAACAAGTATCCATAGGACATTCCATCCAAAAGCAGCAGAAAAAAAATTCTCAACAAGTACACATGAAACATTCCCCAGGATAGATCACATGGTAGGCCACAAAAAAAGTCTCAACAAAATTGAGTATAGAAATTATATCATGCGTTTTTTTTTTGTTTTTTTTTTTTTTTCTGAGCACAAGGGTATAAAACTAGAAATCAATTACAGGAAGAAAAACAGGAAAAACATGAACAAACAAGTGGAGAATAAACAACATGCTACTAAAAAACACAATGGATCAATGAAGAAATGAAAGAGGAAATCAGAAAATACCTTGAAACAAATGAAAATAAAAACACAACTTTCTAAAATCAAAAGGAGGTCTAGGAGGGAAGTTCATAGTGATACAGACCTACCTCAAGAAACAAGAAAAATCTCAAACTAGAACTAGAAAAGGAGAACAAGCAAAGCCCAAAATCAGCAGTAGGAAGGAAATAATAAAGATCAGAGAGGAAATAAATAAAATAGAGACCAAAAAGCAATAGAAAAGATCACTGAAACCAAGAGCTGTTTTTTTAAAGATAAATAAAATTGATAAACCTTTAGCCAGAATCATTAAGAAAAAAAGAGAGAGGACACAGAAAAACAGAATAAAAAATGAAAAAGGAGAAATAACAACTGATATTTCAGAGATACAAAGTAATCATAAGAGAATACTATGAACAGTTATATGCCAACATATTGAACAACATAGAAGAAATGGATACATTTTTAGAAACATGTAATCATAAAGACTGAATCAGGAAGAAATAGATAATCTGAACAGACTGATCACTGGTAGTGAAATTGAATTAGTAATCAAAAAATTAGCAGCAAACAGAAGTCCAGGAATGGAGAGCTTCACAGGGAAATGCTACAAATAAATAAAGAGTTAATACCTATCCTCCTCAAATTATCCAAAAAATTGAGGAGAGGGGAAAAATTTCATTCTATGAGGCCACTGTTAACCTGATTCTTAAACTAAAGACACTACAAAAAAATTGTAGACCAATATCTCTGATGAATATAGATGTAAAAATCCTCAACAAAATTTTAGCAAACTGAATTCAAGAATATATGAAAAGGATCATACACCATGATCAAGTGAGATTTATTCTAGGGATGTGAGTGATTCAATACCCACAAATCAATCAATGTGATACATCACATTAACAAAAGGAATGGGAATATCATATGATCATCTGAATAGGTGCAGAAAAAGCATTTAAAAAATTTAATATTCATTTATGATAAAAACTCTCACCAAAGTTGGTATGGAGGGAACATATCTCAACAGAATAAAGGACACTTATGGATAATCTATAGCTAACATTATACTGAATGGTGAAAATCTGAAAACTTGTCTTCTAAAATCAGGAACAAGACAAAGACACTCACTCTTGCCACTTCTCTTTAACGTGGTATTGGAAGTCTTAGACACAAAAATCAGAAAAGATATAGAAATAAAAGTCATCAAAATTGGCAGGGAAGAGGTAAAACTGTTTTTATATTGCAGATGACATGATACTCTACATAGCAAACCCTAAATTCGCCACTGAAAAACTATTAGATTCCTTGCTGAATAAATCAATTCAGCAAGGAATCTGTTATGTTTCTATACACTAACAGTGAAATATCAGAATGAGAAAGTTTAAAAAAATCCTGTTCAAAATTGCATCAAAATAAATAAAACGCCTAGGAATAAACTCAGTCAAAGAGGTGAAACCTATACTCTGAAAACTATAATACATTGATGAAGGAAATTGAAGATGATACACAGAAATGGAAAGATATACCATGAGTTATATCTTGGGTTGGAAGAATTAATATTGTTAAAATGTTCACATTACCAAAGCAATATACAGATTTAATATTATCCCTAACAAAATATCATTACATTTTTTACAGAACTAGAACAAATAATCCTAAAATTTATATGGAACCACAAAAGACCCCAAATAGCCAAAGCAATCTTGAGAAAAAAAAAAAAAGCTGGCAATATCATACTCCCTAATTTCAGACTATACAACAATGGTACAGTAATCAAAACAGCATGATACTGACATGAAAACAGATACATAGATCAATGGAAGAGTCTAGAGAGCCTACAAATAAACCCATGGACTTATGGTCAATTAATTTACAACAAAGGAGGTAAGAATATACAATGGGAAACATAATGTCTCTTCAATAAGAAGTAATGGGAAAACTGGACAGATACACATAAAAGAATGAAATTAGACGAGTTTTTCCACACCATACACAAAAATAAACTAAAAAGGGATTTAAGATCTAATTTTAAGACTGGAAACCATAAAATTCCTGGAGGAAAACATAGGCAGAACACTTGTTGACATAAATTGTAACTATTTTTTGGATCTGCCTCCTAAAACAAAGGAAACAAACACAAAAATGAACAAATAGGATCTAATTAAACTTAAAAGTTTTTGCACAGTAGAGGAAACCATCAATGAAACCAAACCTAGAGGAAACCATCAATGAAACAAAACTTATGGAGTGGGAGAAAATATTTGCAAATGATATGACTGACAAGGGTTTATATCCAAAATATATAAAGAGCTCATACAACTCAATACCAAAAAAGCAAGCAACCAAATCTAAACATGGGCAGAAGACCTGAATAGACATTTTTTAAAGAGGTCATACATATGGCTAACAGGCACACAAAGAATGCTCGTCATCATTAATTATTAGAGAAATGCAAATCAAAACAATGAGTTATCACCTCACATCTGTCATAATGACTATCATCAAAAAGTCTAAAATAGGAGATGTTGGTGAGGATGTGGAAAAAAGGGAACCCTAGAACACTGTTAGTGGGAATGTAAATTGGTACAGCTGCTGTGGAAAACAGTATGGAGGTTCCTTAAAAAATGAAAAACAGAACTAAAGTATGATGCAGCAACTCCACTCCTGGGTATATATCTGAGAAAAGTGAAAAGACTAATTCAAAAGATACATGCAACCCAATGTTCATAGTAGTGCTATATACAATAGCTAATATATGGAAGCAACCCAAGTGCTCATCAAGAAATGAATGTGTATATATATATATATATATATATATATATATATATATATATATATATATATATATATACACTACCAAGCGTAAAGTGGATAGCTAGTGGGAAGCAGCCACGTAGCACAGGGAGATCAGCTAGGTGGTTTGTGACCACCTAGAGGGGTGCGATAGGGAGGGTGGGAGGGAGGGAGACACAGGAGGGAAGAGATATGGGAACATGTGTATATGTATAACTGAGTCACTTTGTTAAAAAGCAGAAACTAACACACCATTGTTAAGCAATTATACTCCAATAAAGATGTTAAATAAAAGTAATGAATGCATAAAGATGCTATAGTGTATATATATATATATATATATATATATATACACACACACACACACACAATGGAATATTACTTAGCCATAAAATGGATGAAAATTTGCCTTTTGCAACAGTATGGATGGACCTGGAGTGTATTACGCATAGTGACATGTCTGACAGAGGAAAACAAACATATTGTGTACCACTTATATGTGGAATATAAAAAATAAAACAAAAAAATGAATGAATATAACAAAATAGAAACAGACTCACTTATATGGAGAACAAATTAGTGGTTACCAGTATGGAAAGGAAAAGGAGGAGGGGCAAGATAAGGATAGGGGTTTAAGAGGTACAAACTACTATGTATAAGATAAATAAGCTACAGGATACATTGTACAGCAGAGAGAATATAGCCAATATTTTATAATAACTTTAAATGGAGTATAATCTATAAAATATTTGAATCACTCTTTTCTATACCTGAAACTAATATAATAATATATATATACTATTCTTCAATTTAAAAAAATATAGAAAACTGCCTTTCAAATATGCTTATGAAGAATATTTTTATAACTGAAGACTTGGCTCACCCATGGAGACGATTAACTTTTTGTTCTTACAAAGCTATCTGAATGGTCTAATTAGTTATGAAAATATAAAGCAGAGACTTGTGGATCCATGAAACTAGCTACTTTCTATGAAAATGTAAAAGTTTGGAGAAAGTTATATGCAAGTAGGACACTCACAGCAACATAAAAAGGAAAACAAATGAATTGATAATTAATTAGTGTGACTGAGCAAACTAATGCATGCATAGGAATAATTCCATGCCAGCATTGAAAATAATGACCTACAGAAGCAAGAAGGACTACAATCCTGCAGCCTGTGGAACAAAAACTACATTCACAGGAAGATAGACGAGATGAAAAGGCAGAGGCCTATGTACCAGATGAAGGAACAGATAAAACCCTAAAAAAACAACTAAATGAAATGGAGATAGGCAACCTTCCAGAAAAAGAATTCAGAATAATTATAGTGAAAATGATCCAGGACCTCGGAAAAAGAATGGAGGCAAAGATCGAGAAGATGTAAGAAATGTTTAACAAAGATCTAGAAGAATTAAAGAACAAACAAACAGAGATGAACAACACAATAACTGAAAGGAAAAATACACTAGAAGGAATCAATAGCAGAATAACTGAGGCAGAAGAACAGATAAGTGACCTGGAAGACAGAATGGTGGAATTCACTTCTGGGGAACAGAATAAAGAAAGACAAGAAATGAAGACAGCCTAAGAGACTTCTGGGACAACATTAAACACAACAACAATCACATTATAGTGGTCGAAGAAGGAGAAGAGAGAGAGAGAAAGGACCTGAGAAAATATTTGAAGAGATTATAGTCAAAAACTTCCCTAACATGGGAAAGAAAATAGCCACCCAAATCCAGGTAGCGCAGAGGGTCCCATACAGGACAAACCCAAGGAGAAACATGCCAAGACAGATGGTAATCAAATTGGCAAAAGTTAAAGCAAAGAAAAATTATTGAAAGAAGCAAGGGAAAAATGACAAGTAACATACAAGGGAACTCCCATAAAGTTAACAGCTGATTTCTCAGCAGAAACTCTACAAGCCAGAAGGGAGTGACATGAAACACTTAAAGTGATGAAAAGGAAGAACCTACAACCAACATTACTCTACCCGGCAAGGATCTCATTCAGATTCAATGGAGAAATCAAAAGCTTTACAGACAAGCAAAAGCTAAGAGAATTCAGCACCACCAAACCAGCTCTACAACAAATGCTAAAGGAACTTCTCTAAGTGGGAAACACAAGTGAAGAAAAGGACCAACAAAAAAAAAAAAAAAAAAAAACAATTAAGAAAATGGTAATAGGAACAAACATATCGATAATTACCTTAAACGTGAATGGATTAAATGTTCCAACCAAAGACACAGGCTTGCTGAATGGATACAAAAACAAGACCCATATATATGCTGTCTACAACAGACCCACTTCAGACTTAGGGACACATACAGACTAAAAATGAGGGGAGGGGAAAAAATATTCCATGCAAATGGAAATCAAAAGAAACCTGGAGTAGCAATTCTCATATCAGATAAAGTAGACTTTAAAATAAAGAATGTTACAAGAGACAAGGAAGGACACTACATAATGATCAAGGAATCAATCCAAGAAGATATAACAATTATAAACATATATGCACCGAACATAGGAGCACCTCAATACATAAGACAACTGCTAACAGCTATAAAACTGGAAATCGACAGTAATACAGTAATAGTGGGGGACATTAACACCTCACTTACACCAATGGACAAATCATCCAAACAGAAAATTAATAAGGAAACACAAGCTTTAAATGACACAATATACCAGATAGACTTAATTGATATTTATAGGACATTCCATCCCAAAACAGCTGAATACACTTTCTTCTCACATGCACATGGAACATTCTCCAGGATTCATCACATCTTGGGTCACAAATCAAGCCTCAGTAAAATTAAGAAAATTGAAATCATATCAAGCATCTTTTCTGACCACAACACTATGAGAATAGAAATTAATTACAGGGAAAAGAAAACGTAAAAAGCACAAACACATGGAGACTAAACAATATGTTACTAAGTAACCAAGGAATCACTGAAGAAATCAAAGAGGAAATAAAAAAATACCTAGAGACAAATGACAATGACAACACGGTGATCCAAAACCTATGGGGCACAGCAAAAGCAGTTGTAAGAGGTAAGTTTATAGCTATACGAGCCTACCTCAACAAAGAAGAAAAATCTCAAATAAACAATCTAACGTTACACCTAAAGGAACTAGAGAAAGAAAAACAAACAAAATCCAAAGTTAGCATAAGGAAAGAAATCATAAAGATCAGAGCAGAAATAAATAAAATAGAAACAAAAAAAATAATAGCAAAGATCAATAAAACTAAAAGCTGTTTTTTTGAGAAGATAAACAAAATTGATAAACCATTAGCCAAACTCATCAAGAAAAAGAGGAAAAAGACTCAATTCAATAAAATTAGACATGAAAAAGAGGAAATCATAAATGACACTGCAGAAACTCAGAGGATTAAAAGAGATTACTACAAACAGCTATATGCCAATAAAATGGACAACCTGGAAGAAATAGACAAATTCTTACACAGGTATAACCTTCCAAGACTGAACCAGGAAGAAATAGAAATTATGAACAGACCAATCACAAGTAATGAAATTGAAACTGTGATTAAAAATCTTCCAACAAACAAAAGTCCAGGACCAGATGGCATCACAGGTGAATTCTATCAAACATTTAGAGAAGGGCTAACACCATCCTTCTCAAACTCTTCCAAAAAAACTTCAGGGGAAGGAAAACTCCCACACTCATTCCATGAGGCCACCATCACCCTGATACAAAAACCAGACAAAGATACTACAAAAAAAGAAAATTACAGACAAATACCACTGATAAATATAGATGCAAACATCCTCAACAAAATACTAGCAAACAGAATACAACATATTAAAAGGATAATACACCATGATCAAATGAGCTTTATCCCAGGTATGCAAGGATTCTTCAATATACACAAATCAATCAATGTGATACACCATATTAACAAATTGAGGAAGAAAAACCATATGATCACCTCAATAGATCCAGAAAAACTTTTGACAAAATTCAACACGTATTTATGATAAAAACTCTACAGAAAGTGGGCATACAGGAAACCTACCTCAACATAATAAAGGCCATATATGACAAACCCACAGCAAACATCATTCTCAGTGGTGAAAAACTGAATGCATTTCCTCTAGGATCAGGAAAAAGACAAGGATGTCCATTCTCACCACTATTATTCAACATAATTTTGGAAGTCCTAGCCACTGCTGTGGCTAGAAAAAGATAAGAAAAAGAAATAAAAGGAATACAAATTGGAAAAGAAGAAGTAAAATTGTAACTGTTTGTAGATGACATGATCACATACATACAGAATCCTAAAGATGCCACCAGAAAACTACTAGAGCTAATCAAAGAATTTGATAAAGTTGCAGGATACAAAATTAATGGATACAAATCTCTCTCTTGCATTGCTTTAAACTAATGATGAAAAATCTGAAAGAGAAATTAAGGAAACACTCTCATTTACCATTGCAAAAAAAGAATAAATTACCTAGGGGTAAACCTACCTAGGGAGACAAAAGACCTGTATGCAGAAAATGATAAACCAATGATGAACAAAATTAAAGATGATACCAACAGATGGAGAGATATACCATGTTCTTAGACTGGAAGAATCAATCTTGTGAAAATGACTATACTACGCAAAGCAATCTACAGATTCAATGAAATCCCTACCAAACTAACAATGGCATTTTTTATAGAACTAGAACAAAAAATCTTAAAATTTGTATGGATACACAAAAGACCCCGAATAGCCAAAGCAGACTTTTTTTTTCCTGGTGATGCGTTATTTTGGTTTTATTTTTTTAACATCTTTATTGGAGTATAATTGCTTTACAATGGTGTGTTAGTTTCTGCTTTATAACAAAGTGAATCAGTTATACATATACATATGTCCCCATATCTCTTCCCTCTCGCATCTCCCTTCCTCCCCCCCTCCCTATCCCACCCCTCTAGGTGGTCACAAAGCACCGAGCTGATCTCCCTCTGCTATTTGGCTGTTTCCCACTAGCTATCTATTTTACGTTTGGTAATGTATATATGTCCATGCCACTCTCTCACTTTGTCCCAGCTTACTCTTCCCCCTCACCGTATCCTCAAGTCCATCTTTAGGAGGTCTGTGTCTTTGTTCCCATCTTGCCCCTAGGTTCTTCATGATCATTTTATTTATTTTAGATTCCATGTATATGTGTTAGCAGATGGTATTTGTTTCCTCTTTCTGACTTACTTCACTCTGTATGACAGACTCTAGGTCTATCCACCTCACTACAAATAACTCAATTTCCTTTCTTTTTATGGTTGAGTAATATTCCATTGTATATATGTGCCACATATTCTTTATCCATTCATCTGTTGATGGACACTTAGGTTTCTTCCATATCCTGGCTACTGTAAATAGAGGTGCAAGGAACATTTTGGTACATAACTTTTTTTGAATTATGGTTTTCTCAGGGTATATGTCCAGTAGTGGGATTGCTGGGTCATATGATAGTTCTATTTTTAGTTTTTTAAGGAACTTCTATACTGCTCTCCATAGTGGCTGTATCAATTTACATTCCCACCAACAGTGCAAGAGGGTTCCCTTTTCTCCACACCCTCTCCAGCAATTATTGTTTGTAGATTTTTTGATGTTGGCCATTCTGACCGGTGTGAGATGATATCTCATTGTAGTTCTGATTTTCATTTCTCCAATTATTAATGATGTTGAACATTCTTTCATTTGTTTGTTGGCAATCTGTATATCTTCTTTGGAGAAATGTCTATTTAGGTCTTCTGCCCATTTTTGGATTGGGTTTGATTTTTTGATATTGAGCCGCATGAGCTGCTTGTAAATTTTGGAGATTAATCCTTTGTCAGTTGCTTCATTTGCAAAAATTTTCTCCTATTCTCAGGGTTGTCTTTTCATCTTGTTTATGGTTTCCTTGGCTGTGTAAAAGCTTTTAAGTTCTATTAGGTCCAATTTTTTTATTTTTTGTTTTTATTTCCGTTTCTCTAGGAGGCGGGTCAAAAAGGATCTTGCTGTGATTTATGCCATAGAGTGTTCTGTCTATGTTTTCCTCTAAGAGTTTGATAGTGTCTGGCCTTACATTTTGGTCTTTAATCCATTTCGAGTTTATTTTTCTGTATGGTGTTAGGGAGTGTTCTAATTTCATTTTTTTACATGTAGCTGTCCAATTTTCCCAGCAACAATTATTGAAGAGGCTGTCTTTTCTCCACTGTACATTCTTGCTTCCTTTATCAAAGATTAGGTGACCATATGTGCTTTGGTTTATCTCTGGGCTTTCTATCCTGTTCGACTGATCTCTATTTCTGTTTTTGTGCCGCTACCATACCGTTTTTACTAATGTCATTTTGTACTATACTCTGAAGTCAGGGAGACTGATTCCTCCAGCTCTGTTTTTCTTTCTCAAGATTGCTTTGGCTGTTTGGGGTCTCTTGTGTTTCCATACAAATTGTGAAATTTTTTGTTCTAATTCTGTGAAAAATGCCAGTGGTAGTTTGATAGGGATTGCATTGAATCTGTAGATTGCTTTGGGTAGTAGAGTCATTTTCACAATGTTGATTCTTCCAATCCAAGAACATGGTATATCTCTCCATCTATTTGTATCATCTTTAATTTCTTTCATCAGTGTCTTATAATTTTCTGCATACAGGTCTTTTGTCTCCTTAGGTAGGTTCATTCCTAGCTATTTTATTCTTTTTGTTGCAATGGTAAATGGGAGTGTTTTCTTAATTTCACTTTCAGATTTTTCCTCATTAGTGTATAGGAATGCAAGAGATTTCTGTGCATTAATTTTGTATCCTGCTACTTTACCAAATTCATTGATTAGCTCTAGTAGTTTTCTGGTAGCATCTTTAGGATTCTCTCTGTGTAGTATCATGTCATCTCCAAACAGTGACAGCTTTATTAATGCTTTTCCTGTTTGGATTTCTCTTATTTCTTTTTCTTCTCTGATTGCTGTGGCTAAAACTTCCAAAACAATGTTGAATAATAGTTGTGACAGTGGGCAACCTTGTCTTGTTCCTGATCTTAGTGGAAAGGGTTTCAGTTTTTCACCATTGAGGACGATGTTGGCCCTGGGCTTGTCATATATGGCCTTTATTATTTTGAGGAAAGTTCCTTCTATGCCTACTTTCTGGAGGGTTTTTATCATAAATGGATGTTGAATTTTGTTGAAAGCTTTCTCTGCATCTATTGAGATGATCATATGGTTTTTCTCCTTCAGTTTTTTAATATGGTGTATCACATTGATTGATTTGCGTATATTGAAGAATCCTTGCATTCCTGGGATAAATTCCACTTGATCATGGTGTATGATCCTTTTAATGTGCTGTTGGATTCTGTTTGCTAGTATTTTGTTGAGGTTTTTTGCATCTATGTTCATCAGTGATACTGGCCTGCAGTTTTCTTTCTTTGTGACATCCTTGCCTGGTTTTGGTATCAGGGTGATGGTGGCCCCGTAGAATGAGTTTGGGAGTGTTCCTCCCTCTGCTATATTTTGGAAGAGTTTGAGAAGGACAGATGTTAGCTCTTCTCTAATTGTTTGATAGAATACACCTGTGAAGCCATCTGGTCCTGGGCTTTTGTTTGCTGGAAGATTTTTAATCACTTTCAATTTCAGTGCTTGTGATTGGTCTATTCATATTTTCTACTTCTTTGTGGTTCTGTCTCAGAAGGTTGTGCATTTCTAAGAATTTGTCCATTTCTTCCAGGTTGTCCATTTTATTGACATATATATCCTTGTAGTAATCTCTCATGATTCTTTGTATTTCTGCAGTGTCCGTTGTTACTCCTCCTTTTTGATTTCTAATTCTATTGATTTGAGTCTTCTCCCTTTTTTTCTTGATGAGTCTGGCTAATGGTTTATCAATTTTGTTTATCTTCTCAAAGAATGAGCTTTTAGTTTTATTGATCTTTGCTATCATTTCCTTAAGTTCTTTTTCATTTATTTCTGATCTGATCTTTATGATTTCTTTCCTTCTGATAACTTTGGGGATTTTTGTTCTTCTTTCTCTAATTCCTTTAGGTGTAAGATTAAGTTGTTTATTTGAAATGTTTCTTGTTTCTTAAGGGAGGATTGTATTGCTATAAACTTCCTTCTTAGAACTGCTTTCGGTGCATCCCATAGGTTTTGGGTCATCGCGTTTTCATTATCATTTGTTTCTAGGTATATTTTTATTTCCTCTTTGATTTCTTCAGTGATCTCTTGGTTATTAAGTAGTGTATTGTTTAGCCTTCATGTGTTTGTATTTTTTACAGATTATTTCCTGTAATTGATATCTAGTCTCATAGTGTTGTGGTTGGAAAAGATATTTGATACAATTTCAATTTTCTTAAATTTACCGAGGCTTGATTTGTGACCCAACATATGATCTATCCTGGAGAACTTCAATGAGCACTTGAGAAAAATATGTATTTTGTTGTTTTGGATGGAGTGTCCTATAAATATCAATTAAGTCTATCTTGTTTAAGGTATCATTTAAAGCTTGTGTTTCCTTATTTATTTTCATTTTGGATGATCTGTCCATTGGTGAAAGTGGGGTGTTAAAGTCCCCTATTATGATTGTGGTACTGTTGACTTCCCCTTTTATGGATGTTAGTATTTACCTTATTTATTGTGGTGCTCCTATGTTCGGTGCATAAATATTTACAATTGTTATATCTTCTTCTTGTATTGATCCCTTGATCATTATGTAGCATCCTTCTTTGTCTCTTGTAATAGTCTTTGTTTTAAAGTCTATTTTTTCTGATATGAGAATTGCTACTCCAGCTTTCTTTTGATTTCCATTTGCATGGAATATCTTTTGCCATCCCTTCACTTTCAGTCTGTATGAGTCCCTAGGTCTGAGGTTCGTCTCTTGTAGACAGCATATATACAGGTTTTGGTTTTTTATCCATTCAACCAGTCTATTTCTTTTGGTTGGAACATTTATTCCATTTACATTTAAGGTAATTATTGATATGTATGTTCCTATTACCATTTTCTTAATTGTTTTGGGTTTGTTATTGTAGCTTTTTTCCTTCTCTTGTGTTTCCTGCCTAGAGAAGTTCTTTTAGCATTTGTTGTACAGCTGGTTTGATGGTGCTGAATTCTCATAGCTTTTGTTTGTCTGTAAAGTTTTTAATTTCTCCGTCAAATCTGAATGACATCCTTGCTGGGTAGAGTAATCTTGGTTGCAGGTTTTTCTCCTTCATCACTTTAAATATGTCCTGCCACTCCCTTCTGGCTTGCAGAGTTTCTGCTGAGAGATCAGCTGTTAACCTTATGGGGATTCCCTTGTGTGTTATTTGTTGTTTTTCCCTTTCTGCTTTTAATATTTTTTCTTTTTATTTAATTTTTGATAGTTTGATTAATATTTGTCTTGGTGTGTTTCTCCTTGGATTTATCCTGTATGGGACTCTGTGCTTCCTGGACTTGATTAACTATTTCCTTTCCCATGTTAGGGAAGTTTTCAATTATAATCTCTTCAAATATTTTCCCAGTCCCTTTCTTTTTCTCTTCTTCTTCTGGGAACCCTATAATTCAAATGTTTGTGCATTTAATGTTGTCCCAGAAGTCTCTGAGACTGTCCTCAGTTATTTTCATTCTTTTTTCTTTCTTCTGCTCTGCAGTTGTTATTTCCACTATTTTATCTTCCAATTCACTGATCCGTTTTTCTGCCTTAGTTATTCTGCTATTGATCCCTTCTAGAGAATTTCTAATTTTTTTTTTTTTTTTTTTTTTTTTTTTTTTTTTTGCGGTTTGCAGGCCTCTCACTGTTGTGGCCTCTCCCGTTGCGAAGCACAGGCTCTTGATGCGCAGGCTCAGCAGCCATGGCTCACGGGCCTAGCCACTCCACGGCATGTGGGATCTTCCCGGACCGGTCCATGAACCCGTGTCCCCTGCATCAGCAGGCAGACTCTCAACCACTGTGCCACCAGGGAAGCCCCAGAGAATTTCTAATTTTATTTATTGTGTTGTTCATCACTGTTTGTTTGCTCTTTAGTTCTTCTAGGTCCTTGTTAAATGTTTCTTGTATTTTCTCCATTCTATTTCCAAGATTTTGGATAATCTTTACTATCATTATTCTGAATTCTTTCTCAGGTAGACTGCCTGTTTCCTCTTCATTTGTTAGGTCTGGTGGGTTTTTGCCTTGCTCCTTCATCTTCTGTGTGTTTCTCTGTCTTCTCATTGTGCTTACCTTACTGTGTTTGGGGTTTCCTTTTCGCAGGCTGCAGGTTCGTATTTCCCATTGTTTTTGGTGTCTGTACCCAGTGGCTGAGGTTGGTTCAGTGGGCTGTGTAGGCTTCCTGCTGGAGGGGACTAGTGCCTGTGTTCTGGTGGATGAGGCTGTATCTTTTCTTTCTGGTGGGCAGGTCCACGTCTGGCGATGTGTTTTGGGGTGTCTGTGGCCTTATTATTGGTTTAGGCAGCCTCTGTGCTAATTGTGTTCCTGTCTTGTTAGCTGTTTGGCATATGGTGTCCAGCACTGTATCTTGCTGGTTGTTGAGTGGAGCTGGGTCCTGGCATTGAGATGGAGATCTCTGGGAGATTTTCGTCGTTTGACATTACATGGAGCTGGGAGGTTTCTTGTGGACCAGTGTCCTGAACTTGGCTCTCCCACCTCAGAGGCACAGCCCTGATGCCTGGCTGGAGCACCAAGAGCCTGTCATCCACATGGCTCAGAAAAAAAGGTAGAAAAGAAAGAAAGAAAGAAAGAAAGAGAGAAAGAAAGAGAGAAAGAAAGAAAGAAAGAAAGAAAGAGAAAGAAAGAAAGATATTAAAATAAAAAATAATTATTAAATTTTTTTAAAGTTAAAAAAAGGACAAACAGAACCCTCAGACAAATGGTCAAAGCAAATCTATACAGACAAAAATCACACACAGAAGCATACACATACACACTCACAAAAAGAGAAAAAGGGAAAATATATATATATATCGTTGCTCCCAAAGTCCACCTCCTCAATTTGGGATGATTTGTTTTCTCTTCAGGTATTCTACAGATGCAGGGTACATCAAGTTGACTGCAGAGATTTAATCCACTGCTTCTGAGGCTTCTGGGAGAAATTTCCTTTTCTCTTCTTTGTTCACACAGCTCCTGGGGTTTAGCTTTGGATTTGGACCCGCCTCTGTGTGTAGGTCTCCTGAGGGCGTCTGTCCTTCACTCAGACAGGACGGGGTTAAAGGAGCAGCTGATTTGGAGGCTCTGGCTCACTCAGGCCGGGGGGACGGAGGGGTATGGAGTGTGGGGCGAGCCTGCGGCCGCAGAGGCCAGCATGACGTTGCACCAACCTGAAGTGCGCTGTGTTTTCTCCCGGGGAAGTTGTCCCTGGATCATGGGACTCTGGCAGTGGCAGGCTGCACAGGCTCCAGGATGGGAGGTGTGGATAGTGACCTCTGCTTGCACACAGACTTCTTGGTGGCTGCAACAGCAACCTTAGTGTCTCATGCCCGTCTCTGGGGTCCGCCCTGATAGCCACGGCTTGCACCCGTCTCTGGAGCTCCTTTAAACAGCGCTCTTAATCCCTTCTCACACACCAGGAAACAAAGAGTCAAGAAAAAGTCTCTTGACTCTTCGGCAGCTCCAGACCTTTTCCCGGACTCCCTCCCAGCTAGCCATGGTGCACTAGCCCCCTTCAGGCTGTGTTCATGCAGCCAACCCCAGTCCTCTCCCTGCGATCTGACCTCCGAAGCCCGAGCCTCAGCTCCCAGCCCCGACCCGTCTCAGCGGGTGAGAAGTCAAGCCTCTCGGGCTGGTGAGTGCTGGCCGGCACCGATCCTCTGTGTGGGAATCTCTCCGCTTTACCCTCCGCACCCCTGTTGCTGCGCTCTCCTCCGTGGATCCGAAGCTTCCCCCCTCCGCCACCCGCAATCTCCGCCCACGAAGGGCCTTCCTAGTGTGTGGAAACTTCTCCTCCTTCACAGCTCCCTCCCACTGGTGCAGGTCCTATCCCTATTCTTTTGTCTCTGTTTTTTTTTTTTTTTTTTTTTTTGGTCCTAACGAGGTACATAGGGAGTTTCTTGCCTTTTGGGAGGTCTGAGGTCTTCTGCCAGCGTTCAGTAGGTATTCTGTAGGAGTTGTTCCACATGTAGATGTATTTCTGATGTATTTGTGGGGAGGAAGGTGATCTTCACGTCTTACTCTTCCATCATCTTGAAGCTCCCCTTACCAAAGCGGTCTTGAGGGAAAAAAATGGAGCTGGAGGAATGAGACTCCCTGACTTCAGACTATACTACAAATCTACAGTAATCAAGACAATATGGTACTGGTACAAAAACAGAAATATAGATCAATGGAACAGGATAGAAAGCCCAGAGGTAAACCCATGCACCTATGGTCAATTAATCTATGACAAAGGAGGCAAGAATATACAGTGGAGAAAAGACAGCCTCTTCAATAAGTGGTGCTTGGAAAACTGGACAGCTACATGTAAAGGAATGAAATGAGAACACTCCCTAACACCATACACAAAAATAAACTCAAAATGGATTAGAGACCTAAATGTAAGACCAGACACTATAAAACTCTTAGAGGAAATCATAGGAAGAACACTCTTTGACATAAATCACAGCAAGATCTTTTTTCATCCACCTCTTAGAGTAATTTAAATAAAAACAAAAATAAACAAATGGGACCTAATGAAATTTAAAAGCTTTTGCAAAGCAAAGGAAACTACAAACAAGACGAAAAGATAACCATCAGAATGGGAAAAAATATTTACAAACAAATCAATGGACAAAAGATTAATATCCAAAATATTTAAACAGCTCATGCAGCTCAATATTAAAAAAAACAAACAACCCAGTCAAAAAATGAGCAGAAGACCTAAATAGATATTTCTCCAAAGAGGACATACAGATGGCCAGAAAGCACATGAAAAGCTGCTCAACATCACTAATTATTAGAGAAATGCAAATCAAAACTACAATGAGGTATCACCTCACACCAGTTAGAATGGGCATCATCAGAAAAATCTACAAACAACAAATGGTGGAGAGGGTGTGGAGAAAACGGAACCCTCTTGCACTGTTGGTGGGTATGTAAATGGATACAGCCACTATGGAGAACAGTATGGAGGTTCCTTAAAAAACTAAAAATAGAATTAACATATGACCCATCAATCCCACTACTGGGCATATACCCAGAGAAAACCATAGTTCAAAAAGACACATGCACCCCAATGTTCATTGCTGTGGTATTTACAATAGCAGGTCATGGAAGCAAACTAAATGCCCATCAACTGATGAATGGATAAAGAAGATGTGGTGCATATATACAGTGGAGTATTAGACATAAAAATCAACTAAGTTGGGTCATTTGTAGAGATGTGGATGAATCTAGAGACTGTCATACAGAGTGATGTAAGTCAAAAAGAAAAAACAAATATTGTATATTAATGCATATATGTGGAACCTAGAAAAATGGTACAGATTAACCAGTTTGCAGGGCAGAAATAGAGACACAGATGTAGAAAATAAACGTATGACACCAAGGGGGAACGCAGCGGGGGGTGGTGGTGGTGGTGTGAGAATTGGGAGATTGGGATTGACATGTATACACTGATGTGTATAAAATGGATGACTAATAAGAAAGTGCTATATAAAAAAAATAAATAAAATGAAATTCAAAAAAAGAAAAGAAAAGAATGACCTAGATGTAAAATTACTAATCTGGAAAGATATTCCTAAAATATAAAATTACCAAATGCAAATATTAGACTTAAATAATATTTCAACTCCATCAAAGGAAAAAAAATCTGTGTATAAATAAAGAGAAAAGTAAGAAATGATATGCAGCCAGTAGTTAATACAAGTTATCACTGAGGAGGGAGACTGGCAGGAACAGAGGAGGTGAGTGACTTTCTCTTTAGGTGGTTCAAGGGGTAGAATTATGGGTGATTTTTATTTCTTGTATGTTTGTGTTTATCTATATTGAAAAAATAAGATAAATAAAAACAAGCAACATAACTTCATTTTTATTCACTGATTTGTGAGTTTGGCAACATTGTATTTACAAAAAAATAATCATTTAAAACAAAATGAAAAGATACAGGTTAACATGGTGAGTAAGTAGACAGTGTTTCTCTTAAGATTCTCTTTAAAATAGTCAAAGAGATACCAAAGTACCAAATCTAGTAGAATTCTCTTGCTTGATAAATATCTACTAACTGTCAGGTTTATGAGGATGGATTGAGAAGTACATTTTGGAGGTAAGTTTTATGTGTCCTACAGCTCTTGGTCACCATTTCAGAAATTAGAGGGAGATGCATGGTAGTTCACTGCATCCTGAAGTGATTGGTTGACAATGGAAAAGAAAATTGTAAACAGGACCTGAAACAAGGTGGCCTTCATCAGTTATTTATTTAGCATCTACAATATGCCAAAACCCTATCCTCCACAGAGGTGATAAATCAGTGAACAATACAATGGCCAAGGACCTGGTCAGGTTTCTTTACTATTATGTTCCCAGCACCTAAATTAGCAGCTGCCATATGGTAAACACTGTATTTCTGGCAGGCAGGGAGGGAGGGAGGAAGGAAGGAATGGACAGAGGGAGTAAGAGAGAAAAGGAACCTAGAACCTAATCAGATATACAAGCACTAAAAATAAACACAAGCAAATCATCTTTCATCATGGCAGAATGAGGACCTCAGTGAACTACTCTACTCTAAAACAAGGAAAATACAACAAAACAACTTAAATGAACCACTTTAGAACTCTGGCAATTAACTCAACCTACAGAATGAACTGAAAATTGTCTATCCAAGAATCTACTAAACCTTGGTAAGACAGTAGCCTTTTAACTTGGAGCTATTCCTATCTATCTTTCCTCCCCAGTTCAGTGGCATAGTAGCCAAAAGTTGACAGCACTGAAGAATATGGAAACAGCTCTGACTGTTTATGGAGGTCCATGAAAATTACTATTCTCAGAGCACAGTCAGTATTTTGTCCAAATTTTCACCTCTCTGAAAAATCTCTATTCAGAGAGTAGTGGCTATTTGATTTGACTCAGATCTCAGCTCATGGTTGGAGGGATGGGGTGTCCCTCAGGTGATTACAGAAACAATAGGAAACTGCTGGCAACATCCAAGGGCCCAAGGTTGTAAATTCAGATGGGGCAAACCAGTAGCTGGACAGGAATCCTGGAGAACTAGATTACTACAGGGAACTTTGAAAAGTCCAGTATATTCATGGAGATCTAGAAGCCTGTGTACATAAGCAACTGCCCCCAAAAGCTACAAAAATAAATATAAGTGTAATGAATATTAATAAAAGACAAGAACCGATGCCAAAGGAGAACATTAAAAATGGCCCTAATCTAGAATGGTGGAAGTGAGTGCAGTGAGAAGGACTTGTCAGAAAAAACATTCCCAAGCACATAAACTATATAAGAAGATTTGTAGGATAAGAGGTAGTTAGTCATCTAGGTGAAATGGAGAAGGCAGGGCAAGAGGTGAAGATTGTGTAATTTCAGTGGGTAAGTATATTTTAAGATCTGAGGACAAAATACAGAACATGGTACATTCTATATAGAGCAGCAAGACTGAAGGGGAGACTGGTTTGAAAGGAGGCAAGAGGCAAATAGGGGTAGGACACACAGTCTCATAAGCCAATTTAAAAACCTTAAACATGATCCCAGGGGAAATTGAGAAGTCACTGAAGCATTTTAAGCAGGAAAGTTACATGGTCAAGTTTGCACTTTAGGAAGATCATTCTGGCTTCTGAGTGGAACACAGATGCAGATAGGCATGAATGACCAAAAGAGGATCACCTATGAGGTCACTGCAGTAGTCAAGATAAAGAGAAGGAAATGATGAAGACAGGTTGTGTGGATATAAATGCATAGATTTAAAAGATATTTTAAAGGTAAAATTTGTCAGAATTTGGTGGTGCTTACCAAGGTTATGGCTTGAGCTTTCAGGTACATGGTGGTTTTATTTACTGAAATAGGAAACACTGAAGAGAAGGAGGGTAGATGAATCAAGAGTTCAATTTGGGGCAGGTTGAGCTGGCCTTCCTTTGTAATTCGGGAGTAAAGTGTGAGAAGATAGAAGGGCCTAGGGAAGACTGCTGGGGGGAATCTATGTGCTTAAGTGATGACCAGAGAAAGTGGAGAGAAAAAGTAGAACTGAGAAGGAATACTCAGGAAGTAGGGAGGAATACTAGGAACATGGGTGTCATAGAAATTTGGAGGAAATTTTCGAAAAGGAGGAAATGATCGATAGTGTCAAATGCAGTTGAGGTCAAGTGAGATAAAAACAGAACATGTTGAGGTCAAGTGAGATAAAAACAAAAATAGTATTATTTCAATTAGCACAAGGAAGTTGTTACAAACCTGGGAGAGAAATTCCCGCAAAGATGTGGGATGTGGTAAAATTGGAGTAGATTAATGAGAAGGGAGTGGGAAAGAAAGCAAGTAGGCAAATAGAAACAGCATAGTTCATGTTCAAAACCCTTTCAAGATTTCAACGCATCGAGGGGAAAAGGGGAGTTCAGAGCAGAAGTTTCTTTGTTTATTGAAGTAAGAGTGACTGATGCATGTTTAAACATTGATGCAAAAGATCAGTACAGAGAGAAGCTGACTTGACAAAGAAAATACTCCGTAGTGAAATTTCCTTGAGAGGGCAAGAAGACAGATATTAAAGAGCAAAGGTAAAGTAATAGGTCATACATAAGAGACATTGATATTCCTCCTTCCTGTTAGGTTGGAAATGAAGAGGATATGGATGGCGTCTGTATAGACTTGATGGTGTAAAACTGAGGGACTTTCTGAATGAAAGTTTCTCTTTTATCTGAAAGATGAAAGGTGGCGTCTTTTATGGAAAATGAAAAGTATTGGTGAGGAGTGTCATAGGTCTGACAAAAATGAAAAATGTTTGAGATAGTCATTCTTAAATGAAAGAATGAGGTACTTGAATAAACTACTGGCAGCCTTGAGGGCTCAGTTGGGACTAGACAGCTATGTCTGATAATGTGGCATTGGTTGCCCTGTTGCCGTGATTTTTCACAGTAGTGTCCAGCTAGCTGCCCAAGTGCTCGCACAGAGAAAGACAGTTGGCTAATTAGAGATTGTGAGTTTGTGACATGGATATAATAGAAGCACTGTATGGCAAATAAGTGATTAAATTAATGTGTGAAGGATTCAAAGCTTGATAAGGAGGAAAGTAGAAACAGGAAAAGGCTGATAGATAACAGAAAATTGAATGATCAAAAGACTGTAGGTCCTGTAAATTCAAAGAGCAGACATACTGTGAATAAGTGAAAGTGGGATATTTTAATTAATAATCTCAGTGGTAGAGAGGGCAAGAAGAGTTGAATTTTGGCTTGTGTAAAAAGAAGTCAAAAGTTATTGTTTCATTCTTTTTTTGACATCAAGATCATAAGATTAAATAAAACTACACTCAGATGCCATTTTTCACCTCAGACTGGCAGAGATGAAAATATTTGATAATACACTGTCAGCAACAGAGTACAGACTACAACAGAGAAACAGGCATTCTAATATACATTGCTAGTAACTGTAGATTGATATGATCTCTATGAAGGGCAATTCCACAAATTCAACCAAAATTTCAAGTATGTATGTCCCATGATGCAGCAGTTCCATTTGTAAGGATTTTACCTAAAATTAGTTTGCTTATGTGAGAAATCTCAGATGTACAAAGTTGCTTATTGAAACATAGTTTGTACTGTATAAGGACAAGGTTGGAATCAACCTAAATGTCCTTAAATTGGCAAATAGTTAAATAAACTATGATCTATCTGTACAATAGAATTCAGAGAATTCACAGAAAGTGATTCAAGGATAATCTTTTACGTTAATACGTAACAAATTCTAACATACTGTTAAATAAAGCAGTATGTGATTATTTGTATAAAAGGAGGGAAAAAAGAAAAAGCAATATATATAATTGAAATATATAATGTAAAAACTATAAAATATATATAATTAAAAACACATAAAATAATATATTGAATGATACATAAGAAAACTGAAAAATTAGTTGCCTTTATAAAGAGGAATTAAGTGGCCAGGAAAAAAGGATAGAAATTTTATCACTCTATCTCTTTCTATGCATTTTAAATTTAGACCCACATTATTAAATTTCTAATTCAGTTAATTAATTAAATACACTCATTTTATTGTGTGTTTTAGTACATTATAAATTATGTATGTTTTACATGTAAACATGTAAAACATGTAGGCTTAACTCAGAATTTGTTCCTATAAATCACTATATGTGTGTATATTAAACAAAAGAAAAACAGATATCAAAAAATATTTTTAAAGGCATAAAATATATGACAAAAATAAAGGAAAATATATCAATTAAGAGTAAGGGGGTTAATATTTCTTATAATTAATAAAAACAACAACCATAACAACAGATTAAATGCGTTGATCTCAAAAATATTTAAATATAGTATTTTGTTTAATTCTCTAATCCTATGAAGAAAGTACTTTTATTATGCTTACTAAAAGAGATGAAGAAAATGAGAGTGAATAGGATTAATTAATTTGCAAAAGAACAAATAGCTAGAAATGAAGAATTATGTCTCCCTCCAAAATCAGCAGAGTATTATGATATTAAATATAAAATTATAAACCTCTTAAAGAAAAATACGGCCATACCAGCTTAAAGAATAACAATCCATATGCTATTTACAACTACAAAATCACAAATATGTTAAAAATAAAATAAATTATATACATGTCAGATAAATATAAACAATAACAGAAGAAGTGACTGAGAATAGTAGGTGCTAAATCAAAATTTTTCAAAAATAGGAAAAAAGTAAAAAGGAAGGGTTGGAGGAAAACAGAAATTTAGGGAGGGAGGGAAGGAGAAAAAGAAGGATTTGTAATAGAGCAGTAGGATTTTAACTTATGCTAAAGGTGGTCTAGGCAATTTGAGCCAACCATCTCACTGAAGGCAACTAAACAAAGAAAAAGATATCTTAAAGTATCAATGCCCTAATGATAAAGTAAGGAATAATTTTGCCCAAATCTTGAAGCTCAAAAGAGGAAGCATAGTTTACTAAGCTACTTTTTCCTTGAGGGCATTTGCAAAATGAGTTTTGATGGATTTGCAGGGAAGGAGTACAGAAGCCAAAGTTAGCCCAAGATAATTAATCCCCTTCAAACTAGCCAAGGTCTGATATAACTTCCAAAGTGTTCCATCTTCAGAGTGAATTGAAAGTAAAATACCTCTCATGTAGATTTGTGGCCTG
This sequence comes from Tursiops truncatus, assembly GCF_011762595.2. Taxonomy (NCBI): domain Eukaryota; kingdom Metazoa; phylum Chordata; class Mammalia; order Artiodactyla; family Delphinidae; genus Tursiops; species Tursiops truncatus. The sequence goes on from NC_047041.1 coordinate 32,193,504, forward strand.
CAAACATATCACCAGAATGGCCCAGAGGGCAGCACATAAGGACCAAGAACCAGCAGATAATAAAAGATCTCTAAAACCAACTCACAAAAACTTGAGATAGTGGAGTTATCAAAATTTATAGTTATAAAATAACTAGGCTTACTATGTTTAAGAGGAGAGAAAACATGCTTGGAAATATCTTCAAGGAGGGAAAAAAAAACAAAAAAAAAAGCAAATTAAGCAAGAGGCCATAAAACTAGAAATAAGAACTCACATTAAAACAAATACCCATAAACAAGGTTTAAAATACTCTGTTTAGGGCTTCCCTGGTGGTGCAGTGGTTGAGAGTCCATCTGCCAATGCAGGGGACGCGGGTTCGTGCCCCGGTCCGGGAGGACCCCACATGCCGCGGAGCGGCTGGGCCCGTGGGCCAGGGCCACTGGGCCTGCGCGTCCGGAGCCTGTGCTCCACGGCGGGACAGGCCGTAGCAGTGAGAGGCCTGTGTAACACACACACAAAAAATAAATAATAAAATAAAATAAAATAAAATAAAATACTCTGTTTAGATCAAAAAATAAAATTAAAACCTAAGAAATTATGAAATATTGGTTTAAAACAGCATCTGACTGGCATCTCTTAATGCAGCTTGTTCAAATTTTCCCATAATATAGCTTTTGAAGTGTCAGAAAAAGACAGGATAAAAGAGAAAAGTTAGACTGATAATGGTAATGCCAGAATCTGTAGGGAATATCCATAAAACTATTCGGCTGATAGAACTGGAAAAAAATCCACTTAGGCTTTTCCTCACTTACATCTAAGAGTTGCCACATAAAACAGACACAACTTTAAAAGAGATATTAAGAAAATATTTCATATCTTCATCATTGCCTTCTAATCCGAGCATCCAATGAGAAGACACTTATAATCTGTATATATAGCCTTTCTCTTCTTCCTTGCAAACAACCTTCAATTTTGCTTTTGGAAGCAACTAGTCCAGCTAAAAATGTCACTTTCCAGCTGAACTTGCAATTAGGACTGGCCTTGTAACTTCATTCTAGCGAATTAATGTAAGAAGGGATTAAATGGGTAGAATTTTCAGGAAAAAGCATTTTAAGTGGCAGATTCTCCTTGCACATGTTTATCCCCATTTTATTTGCTCTTTTTCCTGCTTGTATGGCAATATGGCTGCTATCTTGTCACCCCAAGGACAAAAGCCTCATGGTAAGGATGGTGGAACAGTGAGACACAGCCAAGTCCTGGTGGCATCATTGTATCTTCATACCGGCCCTGGCTGCCTGTGCCTCCTTGTGGCCTTTTTGTTACATGAAAAACAAGCAAGCAAAAACACATGCCTATATGTATAAAACCACTGTCAGTTGTTTTTCTGATACTTAATGGTGAACTCTTTTTGTAATTTATATATTTGGGGTCTAGAACTCACAGATAACTGCAGAGTTACCTTCTACCATTGAAGGCTGCCTTCTGAGTGGTTAGAGGGCCTCTGTTCCTCCACGCTCCTGCCACTCAGAATACATTTCAACTCCTCAGGCTACATTCAAAGCTCTGTAGTCAGACATACTCCACCTATTCAATCATTTGGCTGGATGTTCCTCATCATTAGTCCAACATGTTTCTGTCAAGAAAACTGCAAAGCCAAAGACAGTTCTGACCTCCAGTCTTTGTAAGTCACTCCTGTAAGATTTCCCAGACTGTCTTGTTCTCATCGATTTCTCCCTTCTATGAACTCTCTTTGTACTTACTAGCTATATCACTTTGTCACTTAATAATACACCCTTCTATGATGTTATTTATGTCACATGTATATATCCTGTATTTTCAACCAGATTGTTTTTAGATACATCTCCCTCAACACTTAGTACAGTGCAATAGGTAGGACATATCTAACATCTTTGAATAAGTCATGAAAAAATGATGAATAAATAAATCTTTTCACATTCTTGATTATAGTGATGATGATGCAAGTTTCTTTTCTAAAGGCTTATCTTTCCCATTTCTACTTACTCCAAAAGAATATGAGGCATAACATGATAATACATCCTAGTGAATCACCTAGGCAACTCCATAATGGCATCCTTCAGAATACTGGACACCTGTTGTTTCTTATCCTCTCATATGAAACATCCTGTAATAATAAAGAAAAATGCATTACTGTGTGGCATCATTCTTTGTTTTCATCCATGTGAATTTTGTAATATTAAAATGGTTCTAGAAATTCGGATATTATAAAATATTTTTAAATTGGTGTTTGTTACATACTGAAGTGCAATAAAATAATTTGCTTCATTTTTCAAATAGAATAGAAAGTACTGTAATTCTTATTTCAATTTTAGATTTTTTTAAAGTAATATATAATTATACTCTTTTACTAATGGGAACTAACATTTGCGAGGCATTTGTATTTATAAGGTGCTTTCACATCTATATCCTCATTTATACCTCTCAGCAAGATGGTAATTATTTCCATTCATATATGAAGAAACTCAAATATGTAAAGTGACCTACAGTAAGTGTCCAAACTGGAAAGTGTTCACAGGTCTTTTGATTCCAAATTCAAAGTGCATTTCAATATTCCCTTTGGGCTTCAAAGGAAGAGCTTCCATTGAATGTTAAATTTAAGATCGGGAATAATAAGGTCTTTCTATGGGTTTAAAGTTTACTCCCTTTCTACTTTTTTTTTGTGAAAGAAGGAGTCATTACTATCTGACATGGTATTTAATAACATAATATCTAGAGGCAGAATACCTGGGTTTGCAGTCTTATTAGTTATAGGATGCCAGGAAAATTATTTAACTTCACTTGTGCTTCCAATTCCTAATCTGTGAAATCAATGCAATAATAGCACTTAGCTCATGGAATTTATGTGAATTATAAAGTGCTCACCACAGTATCTATCATCATACAGTCAATTTTCAAAATGTTATTATCACTATTATTTCTTAAAGATGACTAGCACTTAATTCTGAATAATATTTATTATCTATATACTATGCCCTGCACGTGGCACATTATCTTTGTGTCTCATTTAATTTTCCAAGTATTCAATCCTGCAAGGCAAATGTGATTATTCTCATTTTACAAATAAAGATACTGAAGTTGACAGTGCATGGCTAGGTAGCAAGTCCAAGGCTTCACCTACAGGTATTCTGCCTACGTTCATCTAATCTCAACCCTTGTTCTTTTCATCTCTGTCTGCTGCCTCTTTGATTGGGCAAATGGACTGAATTTCATGTGTGCCTTAGTTTGGTAAACTCTTAGAGATGGTGTGTACAGTGTTCCCAGAGGACAGAATGCTGTTCTCCCCCAGCATGTGATCAGAGAGTCTTTGTGCTCAGCCAACGCACTGACTGAATCAGGACTGCCTGTGCTGCCCAAGTATAGTCCCAGGAGGAAGGTTGCTGTTTACCCCAGGTTCTCTGATCATTTTATGCAACTCCAATAGCCACTGCTTTCAACAATGATTCTCTTACTCTAGCTGAAACGAAGATCAGACTGGGAGATAGATTTATGCTGAGAATACTGAGCTTAATCTTTCCCTCTCACCACCACCTCCATCCAATATAGACAACTCTAAGAAATCTAATGGATTTGAAATAATAATATACTTAAATTAATTTAGGTACCTTATCTTTTGTTTACTAATAAAAATCTTCACCATACAATTTACTTGTGAAGAGTTGTGAAGTGGTTAAGAGAAATGTAATTTACAGAACTGTAGAAATAATGTAAAAAAATTTCAAGGTATGGGAACAGACTGGAAGCAGCAGGAGGTCTCTAAAGTGGGACCTTGGTTTAGGAGGTAGCTGGATTGGTTTAGGAATTAAGATTATAGTGGATATAAATCCTGGTCTCTAAATGCAAGTTTGCAAGATAGGGTCCATTATTTTCTTTCAGTCAAATTAAATCTGATTTTCTCACATCACTCATTTGTCAAGAAACTCCATTCCAGTCGTAACTGTATCTCCCAAGACAGTACAAGTCAAAGAAGTGCCTGGTCCATGGTGCTTGGATGGAAGAGGAAGGACCTCTAGCCTCTTGTCCATTATGGCCACCATGGTCACCCTCATTTTCAAAACCTACAGTGTCTAAAAGACCAGAGGGTCTTTGCTCTGGACTATATGTTTGAAACAGGAATATTTCCCAAGGTCAAGAATGGTAAAGCATACAGTTCAGCATCCCTAGGTAAATTATATGGCTGTCCCTTTTCATGTCTTTCCTCCTCAAGGCACCATCGCTAAGTGGCAGGACATTGTTTCCTCTATTCCAATCCTTACCTATTTTCCAGTTTCTTTTATCATCTTAAAATATCTTTCCCTCTCCCTTCTAATAACTCGTATTCCTTTCAAAGTTACTTCCTTCTCCTCAAAAGCAATAATCACAACTTCTTCAATAAATATTTTAAAAATTTGAAAACAAAGAATATTTAACAGCTAATTTTTCACCATCTGAGGTTAAGTGAAAACCTGCATGGCACAAAACTGTAGATGTCAGGTGAAAATATTCATTTAGTATTTGTGTACAAATTCATATATAGACAATAAAAAACTAGAAAAAATACATCAAAATGCAAAGACTGAGAAAACATATCAAAATGCTAACAATAGTTATTTTTATCTTTATACAGATTTTTTTTTCCATATTTGCTGGAGTCTCGCTGGGGGTATAGTAACAGGAAGCTGGAAGGTACAACAGGAGACCAGAAGAAGAAGCATATAACTCTACCTGAGGAGGTTATGAAATGACCTAGTTGTGGTCTCCCCAGCATCCTCAGTCAATGGCTAGAAGTACCCCTGGGGAGCATGTGACTCAGTTTTAACACTGCAGAATACTTAAAGTTGTGTCGGATGGAGACTGCCACCCAACAACCGTCTTTGCTGTAGACTCTCCTAGAGATCTAAGCAATGAACCTTCACTGGCTTGCATAGCCTACCCACTTGCACTACAATGATCCACGAATCTATACTTGTTCAGGAGAAGCTCCTTTATGGTTCTTGCGGACATCTCCACCTGAGGGGAAATTTAGAAGTGGAAGTTAGTAGAATGAACTTCAGAACTATAGCACCCATTGGTTCAGCTGGTGTCAGGGCCACACAGGTACTCAACTTCCCCCTCCTCCACTATCCATTCTAAATTCCTCTTTCAAGTCCTGTTGCAGGACTTCGGGATATACCAGGTGGTGTGACTCAAACCTTCATTCTTAAGTGGTCTGGGCTCTTGGTAATATTATCCTTCTTAAGCCAGGGTTGCTGCATGTGTTACAATTACAAATAGCATGGCACTTATAATTGACATGGGTAGTTACAGTTGGTGTGGGAGAACCAAGAGATGTCCAATTGGATTATCTAGGCCCCACGTGTATTATTCCTTACCTCCATTAAGTATAAGCAACCCTACTTCCTCCTGTTTATCAGAAGCAATCATTTCTTATACACAAAGAATCCAAAGTGCAATCATATCTTGTATTTCAATGAGATCTTTGTTATGTTCCCCGGCAAGAGTATGCTCCCTTCACAGATCGGGATCACTAAACCTGCATAGCCTAGAGCTGTCAGAACAGGAAACACAAATTCCTCCTGTGAGGTTGGGGTCGGGGGCTGGGGGGATGGGCACAATTTCATTTTATTCTTATGATGGACTAATGCTGCGCCAAACTGAATCATATGACTTAATTTCAGCAAAACTCTACTAATAGCAGTTCTGGACAGAGAGTCACATAGTACTCTAAGGCTAAGTATTCTGTTTCAGTAGGGCCCAGTGACATCCCAGAAGCTATTATTAGAAAGGTATATAACTCTCTGCAGCAGGTAGCATGGTTCTGCTCTAGAAGCAGAGCCTGCATTGTGGTTCTCCCACTGGGGCTTACCATTAATTCTACCCTGAATCTTATTCTACCCCTGAAACCTTAACATCAAAAGGTCTGCTGGATTGCATTTGCAGTTAAGCCTGCTACAGAGCCTTTACCTGTTTTGGCCCCATTCAACACTGCCAGTAGGTATATGGATCATAGAAGTATTCCCAGGTTTGGAATGTATTGCCTTCACCACTCAAAGAGGCCTAGTGGGTGCTATGCTCACTTATTTATAACATGAAATGCAAGACGCAGTGATAGGTCTTTTATTTCAGAGGTGACACGCTAGCATGCCCCTGATAATGCCCCTAAATCTTTACTGAAGTAGCTAGCTCCTGAATTTCCACAGGGTTATTTATCACCCTTAGGGGTACATGTCTCTTACAAAGGTCTCCACCATGCTAACCAGCTCTTGCTCATTTTGCCTAGTCAGTCTGTGGTCATGGGTTTAATAAATCAATATCATATACTGCAGAATGTCCAACTGGCCCAGATTCTTCAGACTATATTATGGCCAAGCATGAGGGAGTTAACATAGCCCCAGGGCAAAACTGAATGAAAATATGAAGTGTTTTCAGAAAAAGAAAACTGCATTTGCTAAATCAAAAGCCACATACCAAACATCTGAGACCTTCTTAATCTGTTATAGTAATGATTCTGTATTCATCAAGTAAGCTGCAATTTGGGCTACTACTTTTTTGAGCTTGAAGTAGTCTACAGTCTTCTTCAACACATCTGGTCTGTTTAGGGGTTTGACCAGTGAATTAAATGGAAATATGATAGATATCACCACCCTGCAGCCTTTAGGTCTTTACTGGTGACACTAATCTCAGCCAACTCCTGTGATAAATTGTTGTTTTTAATTTTCTACATTGGCCAGGAAGGCAGGAGGAGCCACTTTCAGTGACTTCCACTTGCATTCCCCACTATGACAATTATTACCCCATAGGCCAAGGATCTAATATGGTGGTTACTTAAGTTGCCAAGAATTTTAATCCTTGTTATCAATTTTGGGACTAGGAAATGCCCACCAACCCAATGTAGACCAGACTTTATCCAAGATTTCATTTATCACCTGTCTTCTGTAAGCATGTTTCCAGTTCATAGTCATCTAAGTAAATGGCTATAGACAGTGATGTACTGATAAATACTTTAACAATTAGCCCTCTGGGAATGGGTAGTGGGGAGAGGGAGAACAACCTCTTCCATAATGTTTTCTGATTTCCAGGGTGTAAATACTCCCACCATGGCCAGTTTCAGGCTTCCATCAAAGATCTCCAAAGAGATGCACATTTCAACTCTTTGGACCTGGTAAGAGTCAGCTCCAGCACACTACTGGCTGTAGGTCCTTTTAGGGTAGAATTGCCACAGTATTATAGAATCTTACCCCTGACAACCCAGCCATGTGTTTATTCAGTGGATTCCAGATCTGAAAATTGACTCAGGTTCAGGAGGTGAGCCTAGCCCTCAACTTCCTGTTTCTCCATTCCTGCCTTCTTCTGATTGTAGATATTAAGTAGCATCCTTGCTGGTTGTCTATCTGTTTTGCCCCTTGGGATACCATGTTCTTTTAAGCACCTCCACAACTCTGTGGTCAAGCCCCCTTGACATTACCAGTTGTTATGGTAATTGTAGCTGACTGGCTCCTGGTGAATAAGCATTGTCAATTGTCCTCTATTATTTTGGGGCTCTATCATCCTTATAGCCATAAAGGAATCCAGCTCTGTGACTGCTTTTCCTATCATTATACCTAGTCTTTAGGGAAAAGTAACCATTTAACTTATTAGTGAAGCTTGTGCCTTTACACCAGCACATCCCTAACAGCCTTGGTGAATGTCATATCCTCTGGACCTATGCATAATTCTTTGATGAGTCCTCTGGCCTCACAAAATATATCCATATCAGAATGTTCACTCCCTGAGCCTTTCCATTTCTTCCTCTACCACTTGCCAAGACAATTCAGGCATTTCTATTTCACTCCTTGTGGACCATCACTTTCTCTAAGTTCTAAGAGCCACCCTAGGAGTAAATTTTCCTTATCTCCTAGCACAACTTGTCAAGAAGTTAAATTCTGTGTCCTGAGAAAGTGCTTCCAAGTTAGTGAATTCTTGCTTATTCAATATTATTTATAGACCCCTTAATCAAGCACCCTTAAAATCCAATCCCAGACATAATTCTTTATCTCCTGCTATAAGCGTGCTAGCTTATTCTTGCGGGTTCTTTGGGGGTATAATCTTCCCTTCCTTATTAGGCTCAGCCCATCTCCACCTCGGTTATGCTGAGATTCAATCCTAAGAATTGGCCTGAAAGCCAGGAAAAGAGATGGGGGTAATGCTGTTGACTTGCAGGGGAGAGAAATCTATATTGTATTCCCATATTGGAGAAGTTCTAGCTCTTATTAGGAAGAGGTTGGCTACTTCATCAAGCTCTGGGTTCTAAGTCAAATTTCTTAGGGTGGCAGCCCCCAGATAAACCTATCATGTATTTCAGTAGTCCTAGGTTTTCCCAAACAGGGCCCTGACCTTAACATAACAGATCTCTCCGGACTGAGCATTTAAAATTCTGTGGAGCTCTTATATTAAGGTCTGATCTTACTCCTCAGTTGTGCCCACTCTTCTACTACATGAAATAAGGGCCAAGAGCCCTGTGGCTCTCATACATAATCTTTTTAACTACTCTCATTTTTTCAATATACCTCTGTTAAGCATCAATACAACTTATTAATAACCAGCCAACTGCCCTGTTCCTCTAGATATTGTTCCAGTCACACTTTTGAAATTCCTGAATCATCTCACTGTCGAGGTCTTTACACCAGACTTTTTACTAGGACTTTTTTACCAGATCAGTATTGGTAAAAGTTTCAGCCATTGGCCTATCACCTTGTGACAGGCTTTTCCATGCCTGACATCTACATGAGATGTAGTTCCTCTTGACATCTAGGCAGTGAGTGAGTCAGTCCTCAAGCTCCATCTTACATACAACCTGGTTTCTTAGGCCATTGCTGGTATCACTGATACAGTTCTCCAGGAAAAAAGATGCCAATGTGGATTCAGACATGCAAGACATTTACTGGGGGTAAAATTTCTGTGAAAAATAAAGGAGAGAAGAAGGTAGCAGAAGGAGTAGGCATTGAAAGAAATGATAAACTCATACTGGAGTAGGCATTGTGAGGACCCCTGCCCTGACGGTAGAGGAAGTTCTTCAATTAAACCTCAGTTCTGCTTTCTTGGAAAAACTTCCTCACCCATTTGTTTTTCATGGACATTGACTTGATTCTCTGACAGGAATAGGGTTTTTAACTATTACCTCCTATGTCATATCCATAATGACTACTAGGGACTATGCCTTCCCTGAGGGATAGTCGGGCAAGTTTGGAAGCCCAAAGTTTATGACTTGAATAGTCACAAAGTTTATTAGACTAGGCTCATGGTTTCTTTTGCAAAATAATCTCCTCAAAAATTTAGAAATCTCCAGATATATTTGTTTCCTATCAACTTCATGTGCCAACAGCTCTACCCATAAGTTCTTCTCTAAGCATAGCACATAAGCTAACATTGTTTCCTTGCTCTCTTTCTCCCATGCCTCCATTTTACCTTAATTTGCATCCATTGAGACCATTTGAGTATAGGCTTGACTGAGAAGTCCATACCTCAATCTTCTCTTTTGCAGGAGGGCTAGGTCCCTTTGCTTGAAAATCTTCATAAGAGACGTTTGAGCAACAAAAGTCCTCTCTCTTGACATAAGAGGTACAAAAGTTTTTCTAAACCTGCAAGGTCCCAAAAGAAATTTCGCTTCCTTTTAATCTCTGCTGGCAAACGTACCGATTCTTGACTAAGTTCATTTTCTTCCCTGCTATACCTTGTTAAAAGCGTCATGGAGCAGACAACACAGAAAATTTTGCCTCTTTACAAACACTTCCCTTAAAGTTTTAGGCCTAGTAAGCATTCATCCTGCCTTCAAATTTATCACAGGCAATTGACTTACCAAACACTTTACCACAACATCCAAGGATGGCAGATTTCAAGCTTAACTGCTAAAACAATGTCACATAGTTTGGATTTTTCTTATGGTCAGAATATGGCTTGAAGTTACAAATTCTAGATAATAGAAAAGGTGATCTAACAAAAGAATCAAAAAATTCAGTGGCTTAAGAACTATACAAGTTTATATCTTTCTCATGAGATATTCTAGAGAGGGTGTTTCATAGGATTAGCAATTGATAGTAGCCCTACCATCTTCAACATTGTGGCTCTAATCATCATCTTTTCAAGCCTACAGAGCATGGAGGCACACATATAGAAGTCTAAAAGGGCATAAATTACTTCTGCTCACATAATATTTGGGGGAATTTATTCACGTGAGATCATTCCAAGGGGCTTGAGGAATGTATTGTTACAATTCTAGCTATAATTCTATCAGTATGAAAGAAGATAATAATGTATTCTCATTGACAGCTTACACTAAGCTTTCTGAACAGTGTCAGGTATTTCAAATTATTTTCTCAAATTCAACATGTCCAGAACATAACTCATTATTTTCCCACATATTCAACTCTTCATCCTGCTTTTTCTACATCTGTTAATGGCATCACCATTCATCTAGTTATCCCTTCTCAACATATTGGAGTGATGGTTGGCTCTTTCCTCTCTTTCATTACCCATATCCAACTGGATGCCAATAAATTACTTGTTCTTCTTGGTTGGTGCCCTCCACATCATTCTCTTTTTTCTGTTTCCAGCTCACCAATTTAGGCTAGTCCTCATTACTACTTACCTCAATTGTTGTGATGACTTTCTGAGTTTTCTGCACAGCTCCAAATGTTTCCCAGTTTTCCATATAACCTGATGAAGTAGTCTTTCCAAAGCATATCTCTGAACTATTACCTTTATGTTCAGTAGTTCCTCAGGGCCTATACAAAATTATATACAAATTAACCTGCTATCCAATCTGAATAGTCTTGTATTCTATGTCTTTGGTTTGTAATCCAAAAAGGATTAGCTGCCAATGCCCAAATAAATGCATGTGTTTTTCTACTTCCAAGCTTTTGCTAATCTTATTCTGCATTTGAAATTCACTTTTCCCCTATTTTTAGAGAAAGCATAGGCTCTGGCAACCTGATTTCTAATCTTAGCCCCACCACTAGCTTGTTGACCTTGACAGGTCATGTAATATCTCTGAGCCTCTGTTTCATCACTTCTAAAATGAGAATAAAAAACCCACTTCACAGGGTTGTTTTTAGGAATAAATACAATTAACTTCAATAAAGTGCCTATAGATAAGTATTCAATTAAAGTCAATTTGCTTTCTCTCTATTGAAATTGTGCCTATTTCTATTATTACTTGCTCCATTAAGTCTATTGTATTAGTTACACTATTGCTAGTCTTGACACAGATAAATTCCCAAATATCATTGCGCTTGCGTAGTTGGGTTTGCTTTCTTAAACCTCTGCTATTGTCACAAGATAAGCTTGTCCTGTGTAGTCCACTGGTCTAAGGTGAATAAGAGATATACAGAATAGATCTCAACACAATGTGTAGCTTAAAAGAAGTACAGCTAAGACCTTAGTCTAGCCAAATCCTAGTCAACTCATAAATGTGGGTAAGAGAATAAATGATTCATTGTCTTAGGCCACTGAGTTTGGAGTGGCTTGCTATGAAGCATTACTGTAACAAAACTGATAGATACATGTTGTAATACTAAACATAGTACACTCAACAGACACTCAGTAAATTGTACAAAGTTGATTTAAGTAAAAAACAACTGTAATCACAATACTGATAATTGTGCTCCCTTAAAGGAAAAAAATATTAGCAAAAAATAATGTTATAAGACCCTCAGCTTTTTCATTGTCAGAAACAGGTGATTCAAAAACCAGCACCTTGGAGGAGGGTGGGACAAGATGGTGGAGTAGGGAGATCCTGGGCTTGCCTCTTCCCATGAACATAAATCATAATTACTACTTCATATAGAGAAACTACCTCTGAGAATAACATGAATACTAACAGAAAAGTTTTTCCAGAACTAAAGGAAAAGCCACACTGAGATGGCAAGGAGGGGCAGAGACATGGTCTGGCCGAGACTCATACTTGCAGTGCTGCAGTCCATCAGTGGGAGGGACATCACAGCCTTGGAGGTTCTCCCTGAAGACCAAAGGTTCTGAATCCCATATTGGGCTCCCCAGCTCAGGGGACTTGCAAAGATGAGTCCCATAGTATCTGGCTTTGAAAACCAGAGGGTCTTACCTCCAGGTGAGTCAGAGGAATATAGGAAACCAAGACTCTGCTCTTAAAGCATGCATGCAAAACCTGACTTGCTCCTAGTCCCAGCACAGAGGCAGCAGTCTGAAAAATGACATGATGGAGACTCACTGACTAAGTCTAAGTGCATGTGCCCAAGGGGCATGGGTCTGTTGAAACTTTCTTTGGGGATGGAGAGCCTGGTGGGCACCAGTTTGTGTGTGTGTGGCTCATCCTCTATGTAGATGGCCTGGTACTGAGAGGAACCATTTCTGAATCTCCCCAACTAACCTGTGAGCATTCACCTCACCCCAGGCTCACCTGTGGACCCAACAGGATCGGCACCCCTCTAAAGTGTCTCCCATTCTGCCAGACCCAGCTGCTATCCTCAGTTGGCAGTGGAGCCCCTCCAAAGCGGCCCCCTTGCCCTGACAGACCTGATGTGCACCCTCGGCTGGCAGCAAAGCTCCTCCAAAGTGGACCCACACCCTGCCAGTCCTTGCAGGTGCTCTTAGATGGCAATAGAGCCTCTCCAAAGTGGCCGTACACCACACCAATTCTGGCTGGCACTAAAGCCTCTTCAAAGTGACCCAGTGCCTTGCTAGTCCCACAGGAGCTCCTCCAAAGTGAATACTGCCCCTAGGGCTGGCACTGCACACTAGAGTAAATACAATAGTTGCACCCAAGCCTTACAGCCATGCAGACCAGGAGCCAGCTCTGCACACTAGTGCAACCACAAGAAGCGTGGCCCAGACAACAGGAGAACACATGCAGTAGAACACAGGGGACACATCTGGAGCACCTAGCTCTGGTGACCAGAGGGGAATGTGCTACTGAGCCACACAGGACACCTTCTACACAAAGCCACTCCTTAAAGACAGGGAGATGTAGCTAATTTACCTAATACATAGAAACAAACACAGAGTTAGGAAAAATTGGGAGACAAAGGGATGTGTTTCAAACAAAAGAATAAGACAAAAACTCAGAAAAATAACTAAACAAAACAGAAATAAGCAATCTTCCATATAAGGAGTTCAAAGTGATCATTAAGATACTCATGGAACTTAAATGATCATTAAGATACTCATGGAACTCAGAAAAATGGAGGAAAACAATGAGAACTTCAACAAAGAAAAAATATTAAAAAAGTAATCAGAGCTGAAGAATACAATAACAGAAATAAAAAATAAACTAGAGGGAACCAGCAGCAGATTATATGATGCAGGAGAAAAAATAAGCAATCTGGAAAACAGGCTAGTAGAATTCACCCAATCAAAACAGCAAAAAGAAAAAAATTATCAAAAAACTGAGGATGGGGCTTCCCTGGTGGTGCAGTGGTTGAGAATCTGCCTGCTAATGCAGGGGACACAGGTTCGAGCCCTGGTCTGGGAGGATCCCACATGCCATGGAGCAAATAGGCCTGTGAGCCACAACTACTGAGCCTATGTATCTGGAGCCTGTGCTCCACAACAAGAGAGGCCGCGATAGTGAGAGGCCCGCGCACTGTGATGAAGAGTGGCCCCCGCTTTCCATAACTAGAGAAAGCCCTCACACAGAAACAAAGACCCAACACAGCAAAAATAAATAAATTAATTAATTAAAAAAAAAACTGAGGATGGTCTAAGGAACATTATAATAACATCAAGCATACTAAAATTCACATTATAGGTCTCCCAGGAGGAGAAGAGAGAAAGAAAGGGACAGAAAACCTATTTGGACAAATAATGGCTAAAAATTTTAGGGAACTTCACTTTTCCTAACCTGGGGAAGGAAATAGACCCCCATGTCCAGGAAGCACAGAGTCCTATGTAAGATGAAATCAAAGAGATCCAATCGAAGACACATTATAATTAAAATGTCAAAAGTTAAAAGGAGAGTCTTCAAAGCAGCAAGAGGAAAACAATTTGTTACAAACAAGGGAGCCCCACAAGACTATCAGCTGACTTTCCTGCAAAAACTTTACATGCCAGAGAGAATGGCATGACATATGCAAAGTACTTAATGGAAAAAAAAAACAAAAAACTTACAGCCAAAATACTCTATCTGGCAAGGTTATTAGGAATTGAAGGAGAAATAAAGAGTTCCCCAGACAAGCAAATATTGAAGGATTTCACAGCCACTAAAACAAACTCACAAAATAATGTCAAAGGGAACTTTTTTAAACAGAAAAAAAAAAGACTGTACTAGAAATATAAAAATTATGAAAGCAAAAATATCCTTGGTAATGGCAAAAATAGAGTAAAGGTAGTGACTCAACCACCTATATATAGTATGAAGGTTAAAAGACAAAGCTAGTAAAATCTTATATATCAACAATGATTAGTTAAGGAATACACAAAATAATTGCTTTACAATGTTGTGTTAGTTTCTCATATAAAAAGGTGTTAAAGATGACATCAAAAACATAAAATGTTGGGGGTAAGGAGTAAAAATGTAGTGCTTTTAGAACATGCTCAAACTTAAGCAACCATCAACTTAAAATTGACTGCTATATACATAGGTTGTTATATAGGAACCTCATGGTAACCAAAAACCAAAACCAAATAATAATTATACAAAAAATAAGGATAAAAGAATGTAAACATAATGCTAAAGAAAGTCATCAAATCACAAGGGAAGAGAGCAAGAGAAAAAGAAAGTAACAAATAAGAACAACAAAAATAACAAGAAAACAATTAACATAATGGTAATAAGTACAAACTTATCAATAATTACTTTAAATGTAAGTGGACTAAATGCTCAATCAAAAGACATATGGTGGGGCTTCCCTGGTGGCGCAGTGGTTGAGAGTCCTCCTGCCGATGCAGGGGACACGGGTTCATGCCCCGGTCTGGGAAGATCCCACATGCCGCGGAGCGGCTGTGCCCGTGAGCCATGGCTGCTGAGCCTGCGCGTCCGGAGCCTGTTGCTCCGCAACGGGAGAGGCCACAACAGTGAGAGGCCCGCATACCGCAAAAAAAAAAAAAAAAAAAAAAAAAAGACATATGGTGACAATGTATATATTAAAAAGACACATATATATATATGCTGTTTACAAGAGAATTACTTCAGAGCCAAAGACACACACAGACTGAAATTGAGGGGATGAAAAAATGGTATTCTATGCAAATGGAAACAAAAAGAAATCCAGGGTAGCAACACTTATATCAGAAAAAATGGACTTTAAAACAAAGACTGAAGCAAGAGACAAAGAAGGACGTAACATAACGATATAGGAATCAATCCAAGAACATATAACATATGTAAGTATGTATACACCCAACACCTAAATACATAAGCAAATATTAACAAACATAAAGGGAGATATTGCCAGTAATACAATAGTAGAGGACTTCAACAACCCACTTACATCAATGATTAGATCATTTAGACAGAAAATCAATAAGGAAACATTGGCATTAAATGACACCTTAGACCAGATGGCCTTAATAGATATATACAGGACATTCACTCAGAAACAGCAGAATACACATTCTTGTCAAATGAACAGGGAACATTCTCCAGGATAGATCACACATTAGGCAACAAAAGCGTCTCAATAAATTTAAGAAGATCGAAATCATATTAAGCACCTTTTCTGACCATAACTGTATGAGTCTAGAAATCAACTCCAAGAAAAAACCTGTAAAAAAAAATATGTAGAGTCTAAACAACATGTTACTAAACAACCAAGGCTCATTGAAGAAATCAAAGAGGACTGAAAATGTCTGGAGACAAAAATGGAAACACAACATTCCAAAAATCAATGGGTCAGAGCAAAGGCAATTCTAAGAGGGAAGTTTATAGCAAAACAAACCTACCTCAGGAAATAAGAAAAATCTCAATTATGCAATCTAATCTTATACTTAAAAAAAAAACTAGAGAAAGAAAAAACAAGGCCCAAAGTTAGTAGAAGGAAGAAAATAATAAATCAGATTGCACATAAATGAAATAGAGTTTAAAAAATTAGAAAAAATGAATGAATCAAAAAGTTGGTTCTTTGAAAAGATAAACAAAATTGATAAACCTTTAGCAAGATTCATTTAAGAAATAAAGAGAGAAGGCCCAACTACATAAAATCAGAAATGAATGAGAAGTTACAACCAACATTATGAAATACAAAATATTGTAAGAGGTGACTATAAAAAATTATATGCCAACAAATTGGACAACCTAGAAGAAATGGATAGATCCCTAGAAACATATAATCTTCCAAGACTGAATCAGGAAGAAATAGAAAATATGAACAAACCGTTGCTACTACTGAAATTAAATCAGTAATCAAAAAACTCCCAACAAACAAAATTTCAGGACCAGATGATTTCACAAGTGAATCCTACAAAACATTTAAATAAGACTTACTACTTATCTTTCTCAAAGTTGCCCAAAGGTATTAAAGACAAAGGAATGCTTCAGAACTCATTCTACAAGGCCAGCATCACCCTGATGCCAAAACTAGACAAAAACACCACACGCACACACACACAAAAATTACAGACTAATATCACTGATGGGTATAGATGCAAAAATTCTCTACAAAATGCATTCAACAATACATTTAAAGGGTCATACACCATGATCAAGTAGGATTTATTGCAGGGATACAAGAATGGTTTAATATCCAAAATCAATTAACATGACACCCCATATTAACAAACTGAAGTATGAAAACCATATGATCATCTCAAAAGATACATAAAAAGATTTTTACAAAATTCAACATGTATTTACAATAAAACCTCTCTACAAAGTTCGTAGAGTGGGAACATATCTCAACATAATAAAGGCCACAACCCATAGCCAACATCACACTCAATGGTGTTAAGCTTAAAGAGCCCTAAGATCAGGAACCAGACAAGGATGTCCACTTTCACTACTTTTATTCAACATAGCATTGGAATTCCTATTAACAGCAATGAGACAAGGAAAAGCAATAAAATGTATCCAAATTGGAATGGAAAAAGAAAAACTGTCACTGTCTGCACGTAATGTGATACTACACATAGAAAATCCTAAAGGTGCCACCAAAAAACTCTTAGAACTCATCAATGAATTCAGTAAAGTTGCAGGATACAATATTAATATATAAATTTGTTGAATTTGTATACACTAACAACAAACTATCAGAGATAGAAATTAAGAAAATAATCCCATTTATAATTGTATCAAAAAGAATAAAATACCTAGGAATAAATCTTAGGTAAAAGAGGGTAAAAGACCTGTACTTGGAAAACTATATGACAATGATGAAAGAAATTGAGGAAGATACAGTTGGAAAAATATACCTTATTCATTATTGGAAGAATCAATATTGTTAAAATGACCATACTACCCAAGGAGACCTACAGATTCAATGCAATCTATATCAAAATACCAATGACATTTTTCACAGAGCTAAAACAAATAATTCTAAAATTTGTATGGAGCAACAAAAGACTCTGATAGCCAAAGCAATCTTGAGAATAAAGAACAAAGTTGGAGGTGTCATTTTCTTTGTACTCAAACTATCTACAAAGCTATAGTTATCAGAACAGTATAGTACTGGCATAAAAACAGATACATTGATCAATGGAACAGAATAGAGAACCCAAAAGTGAACCCACACTTATATGGGTAATTAATCTATGGCAGACGAGGCAAGAATATACAGTAGGGAAAAGACAGCCTCTTCAATAAATGATGGTGGGAAAACTAGACAGCTACATGTATAAGAATCAAACTGGACCATTTTCTTACAACATATATAAAAATGTATTCAAAATGGATTAAAGATTAAATGTAAGACTGGAAACCATAAAACTGGTAGAAGAAAACAGGCAGTATGCCTTTTAACATCAGTCTTAGCAGTTTTGGGAGGGTCTATCACCTTTTGCAAGGGACACAAAAGCAAAAAATAGGCAAATGGGACTACATGAAACTAAAAACTTTGCTTTTAGTGAGAGCAAGGGAACTGCCAATACAATGAAAGGCAACCTACTGAATGGGAGAAAATATTTGCAAATCATATATTCTATGACTTCCCTGGCGGTCCAGTGGTTAAGACTCTGCAGTTCCAATGCAGGGGGCGCAGGTTCAATCCTTGATCAGGGAACTAAGATCCCACATGCCACGTGGCATGGCTAAAAACTTTTTTAAAAAGTCATATATTCTATAAGGGGTTAATATTAAAATTATATAAAGAAATGACACAATTCAATATCAAAACAACAAACAATTCCAATTAAGAAATGGGCAGTTTTCCAAAGGAGACATACAGGTAGCCAACAGAGACATGAAAAGATGCTGAACATCACTAATCCTCAAAACATGCAAATCAAACCCACAATGATATACCACCTCACTCCTGTCAGAATGACTTTCACTTAAAAGACAACAAATAAGTGTTGGGGAGGATGTGGAAATAAAGGAACCACTGTGCACTGTTGGTGGGAATGTAAATTGGTGTGGTCACTATGGGAAATATTGCTCAGCCATTAAAAAATGAAATCATGCCATTTGTGACAACATGGATGAACCTAGAGGGTATTATACTAAGTCAAATAAGTCAGACAGAGAATTACAGATACCCTTATGAGTGGAATTTAAAAAAACAAAAGAACCAGCCAACAACACAAAATAGAAGCAGACTTACACATACAGAGAGCAAGCTGGTGGTTGCCGTAGGGAAGAGGAGTGGACAGTTAGGGAAAATAGGTGAAGAGGATTAAGAGATACAAAGTTCTAGTTATAAAATAAGCCACAAGGATGTAATATACAGCATTATACACAGGAATATAGTCAATAATACTGTAATAATTTCATTTGGTGACAGATAGTTACTGCTCTTGTCCTGGTGATCAATTTGTAATGTATTTGATGGATCACTATGTTGTGCACCTGAAACTAACATAACATTATACACCAACTACAATTTAATTAAAAACAAAAACAAAAACATCACCTCAATGCAGTTGTTCAATGTCAATGTCAGTCATCCTGAATATGGCAATAATTAGTGAATGGTATTGCAGAGCACAGGGGTATATGTAGTATACTTCTCCTTTAAAATGACTCATGTGGAATAAAGTGAGGATTCAATTTTAACTGCACTTTGAAGTTTTATGAAATCCTCATAACAATATAAGTTATTGTTTATTTACCACCTTGTATACCATATACCAAATGCAACGATAGGTACTTGTAACACACTATCATATTTAAATTCAAATTATAAATTAGCCCCATGAAATATGTATTATTTTCTCCACAGAGTTTAAATTACCCTCCCGAGGTCACACACTTGCTATGCAGGTCAGAGCTGGGATGCAAACACAGATAAGCCTGACTTCAAAAACATCCTTTTCCACTGTGCCACACACTGAGAAAAAATTGAATTTACTTAGACTTAGGCAAAAGGGTGCCAAAACTAACTTCACTTATAACTTTTTAAAAGTAAGTTGTATTAATTATTCATATTTAACTTTGGTTAACTTCAATTGAATACATACAGCACATTTGTTTAACTAGAGGTCACTTTTTCAGCAATCTCTGGATTCTTACAAATTCATTCATCTATTCATTTATTAAATAGAAGGTCATTGATCTTAAGCATGTTCCACATGTAGTTTTGGAAACTTGGGAGATAACAAAGAGCCCACAGTCCCTACCTGCAGGGTACTTACAGTCTAACTGGGAGACAGATACGCAAACAAATAACTCAAACTCGATAGTAATTAGAAAAATGTTAGTTAAACAATATTTACACCCATCGGATGGGCAAAAATTAAAATTCTGTATAATGCTGAGTGTTGGTAGGGATATGAAAACTCTGAATGTGGGAATCATGATACAGTACTACTCAGCATTGTCTGATGATGTTTTTTGTTTTAGATATGTCAAATTCTAAATGTCTGTGTGAAACCCAAGTGAGGGTATCAGATTGGAAGTTGATTATTAACAAGTTTAGAGTTAGAAGAGTGCTCTCCAAAAAAAGTATAACTCTATGAGTTTTCCATGGCTAAAGCCATGGAAGCCAGAACAAAAACAAACAACTAAATTAAAAGTCCCCTGAGCAGAGGAGATTCAACATCACTAAATGTCATGCCTGTAGTGAAGACTGGGTGAGACTTGTTTATCATGAGTTTTTACTATGCCAACCCAAAGAAGGGAATGTGGTTGAATGAGGCAAAATGTTGGATGGGAATCTGCTAATGAGAGACGGAACTTTGAGTCAGCTGACCCAGGTCCATAGGCAGTCCTTAGACTGTGCAGCTTTTCTTTTCTTTGTATTATGAACTCCTCTGAAAATTTCATGAAAGTATAAATCCTTCCCCAGAGCAAAGCAGAAACACATTTCAGCGTGTCATTTCAGAGAGTTATGTATCCTCTGATTGATCCCAGGTTAAAAATACCTGGAAAGATTAATTATTATTACGACTGTTTTCCCTTTCCATTTTTTTTTCCTTTTCACCTAATCAGGTTTTCCCATAATCTATCAACTAGTGTCAATGGCATTCACTGAAGATGGTAGGAAAGGTGATCTTGGCATTAAGGCTAATTCCACTGTGGCATAAGCTCACCACTATCCTAGACTGTCTCATTAGGTTTGGAGTAAAAAGGATCCAACTGATACTGTTCTTGTTCCTGGAAATTGATATAAAAGAAACCTAAACTCCCTTTTTTCATGTTCTTGTCTTTGTGTCTATATGATATGTTAAGCTGCTATTTATAAAGCTAAGATATCTTCTGGACTCCATTGCAGAGGCCAAGTGGCATATTAATAGTGACAAAGAAACTGAACTTTTGTCTCCTGGATAAGGAAATTAAATGCCTAGTGATTTAATCTCATGACTGGGTGTCTGCCCTTCCAAGTAATGAGACAAGAACAACAACAAACAACAACAAAAACTAAAGCCTTGGTAATGAATGGTGAAAACTCTAGATAGAAATCCTTTCCTCCTTCATAAAATTACATAAATTAATAATAGGAAAGAATGTTTAATCAAACAAACTTGTCGGCCTTTTACTATTATTTACACTATGTTATTTTCCAGTTCGGTTTTAAGTCTAGAATAATGGATTTTCCACTTTTTTTCCCTTGGAGTTCAGGGCATTTACTTCAGACAGTATCTTTTTTAATATCTAGCACATATTTTACTTCCATCCATCTATGAAAAAAGTGGCAAAATAGAGAGGAAATAGCACTAGATGGAAATCAAAATATCTGGAATCAAATCCTACACCAGATAACAGCTTTGTATCTTGGAGCAAGTCCCTATATCTCTCTGATTTTCTGATTTGTAAACTAAGGCAATACTCCTCCTGCATATGTGATAAGGTTGTTGCAAAGATCAAATGGGGTATTCAAAGCATTTTTTTCAAGTTTGGTTCAAATTTTAAATGAAGAAACTACTGCTCAGACAAGTTGTTTTGAGTAAATACATAGCTTTGTTACAGAGCTAAGACCCCCAACTTTGACTCAAAATTTGCTATGGAGGATTATCTGAGCCTCTTTGGTGATGAGCACTTGGATAAACTGCTTAAAGGGTGTGTGTGCAAGGGTGGAATGTGAGATACTGCCTACATCCCCAAGAGACCAGTTGGATTAAGTTTAGATGGCTGTTGAACCACTTTATAAAAAGGGAGGACACTAATAATTACAGGGCTTTTTGTTTTGCAAAGCATTGTTTACAAATTTGAGGCCAGAGCTTGGTTGTTTGACAACAGCAGAGATATAAAAGGCAGGAATCTAAAAAAACAAAACAAAAAATGGTCATGAAGAACTTAGGGGCAAGATGGGAATAAAGACGCAGACCTACTAGAGAATGGACTTGAGGACACGGGAAGGGGGAAGGGTAAGCTGGGACAAAGTGAGAGAGTGGTAGTGTATATATGACATATAAACAGTACCAAATGTAAAATAGATAGCTAGTGGGAAGCAGTCGCATAGCACCAGGAGATCAGCTCAGTGCTTTGTGACCAGCTAGAAGGGTGGGATAGGGAGGGTGGGAGGGAGAGAGATGCAAGAGGGAAGAGATATGGGGATATATGTATATGTATAACTGATTCACTTTGTTATAAAGCAGAAACTAACACACCATTGTAAAGCAATTATACTCCAATATAAACGTTAAAAAATATAAAAAATAAATTCTTTTTCACAAAAACAAAACAAAACAAACAAAAAAAGGCAGGGAGAA
Organism: Tursiops truncatus; assembly: GCF_011762595.2. Taxonomy (NCBI): domain Eukaryota; kingdom Metazoa; phylum Chordata; class Mammalia; order Artiodactyla; family Delphinidae; genus Tursiops; species Tursiops truncatus. Next base: position 32,215,743 of record NC_047041.1, read on the forward strand.
GGAGAGAGAGAAACCTTAATGTTTGGTCATTAAATAAGGTACTTGGATGAAAACAAAAATTTTAAATGGGGAATTGTATTAAATTGTTTGCTCTGCTCTGTGGTGTGAGATGTAAACTTTTTTATCAGTCCCACATGAAATCTTTATTACAATCTCTCTAGCTCAGTGTTTCATGGAGGAGGTTTGCACTGCGGGGAGATGCTACAAAGCCCTGAGTTCTACATCAAGGCTGAGGCAGAACCAAACCAGAGGCTGCCCCCTGAAGGGCAGCCAGATAAGAGTTACATGGGGATTAACAGAGATAAAAAAATGAACACAGAGGTCCATAAATATGGCTAATTATTTTATTGTTATGACCAGCCAGCTCCCGAGTCTGACAGAGAACTAACAATTTAGTATCCCAGAGAAGGGAGGAGTGGCTGTGTTATAATCTGTGGTCTTTCAACTCCTCACCATAGTTACAATGACTGTTTAGCTCTTTAAAGCTACATGGGGCAAAAAAAAAAAGATGCATTCAATGTGTTCCATTTCCATCATTAAATTTTAATTTTCCTCCATATCCTCTTTCTACCAAAATATATCTCAGCCATACCTTAGAATTAACCTCATAGAAACCTTTCCCTCTCCTCACCATAATTAGTTATTCATTCCAACACACCACAGCAGTAAGCATCTTTCTTTGATAAGAAAAAGCAGCATGAATCTATGGAGTCAGTTTAAGATAAACAACTACATAAGCATGTGAAAGACTCATATATCAAAGCTTTTGAAATATTGTGAATTTTATTTGAAAGTAAATTTGAATTGATTTTTGATTATTCACTGCTTTATTCACAGAATATCCAGCTTTATCACCATAAATTCAGAGTTGATGCTTGTCTTTACCTCTGTATGCCTAATAAAAATCTTTAGCTAGATGTATCAACTGGTTCATGAAGCATCTTGCACGTATGCTAAAGAGCATAGTTATTGAAATAATGTAACATTTCCTTTTTATTATGCCTACAAGCCAGAAATGCAAGTTGGTGAACTTTTGGATTTTTATAGAGACTGAGGCACTACTGGATTTAGAGGATAAGAGCTGGGAGAGACTAAACATACTGCAATGTGAGGGACAGTATGCACAATGAGGAATTGTCACCTCCTAATGCCAAGATACCCTCATTGAGAGACACTCCTATATTTTACTGAGATGGCAGAGGCTCACAGATACATTAAAAGAGAATTCCCGACTTCTTGATCTTTGACACACCTATATGAAGAATTCCAAAGATTAAACTACTATGGTTGTTATGCAACATTGCTTCACTCTACAGGTGATAAGTAGGGAGTGAGGTAGGACAGTATACAATCTATCGCAGTCAGTCATACCATCATGAGCTTATGATGCTGGTTCACTTATCAGGGCAACCAAATATGCCAAGACCTATACCTACTATTACTACCAAATGAATCAGAAACTGGGGCTTATTAACCGGTTGTTTTTAAAAAGTTGATTGAGTTTCTACTTTCTATTATTAAACCATTCAATAACAGGTAAAATAAAACAATCATTTTATGTTTAAAGATTAAAGACACTTAAAGACAACACTGTAGATCTCTTGACTGCTAATGAAAGAATACTAAATGCAAGTAGATTTTGACAAAGATCTCTGGTGCTATCCAGGGTCAGCAGGAGAGAGTTCTTTGATAATTATCAATGACCAGTATATAGGATATAGGAGGGGCACTCACACTGCATATTTGCCATTGGAGATATTTAAAAAGTTCTTAAATTTCTTACAATATGCATTATAATTGTAACTATAGTGAATCAATAAATATGAGAGCTATATTACTATCAGATATTATTGTATACTATGTGGATAATAGGTGATGAATCCATTATTAAAGCAATTTTAATTGCTTGTTTAAATATATGCCTTGATAGTGAAAATATAACTATATAGGATTAACTAATATCCAAAGAGAGAGAGAGATTTATATTCTGGATCAATTGAATTATTGTGGTTCAGGGAGCACAACGCCCCAGAAACAAAGAGTATTATTCTTAATCTATGATGCATGACTTCTCTTTAGGAAAAAAATTCTTTGTCCACAATATATATTTTCATTGATTCTTATCGTCCCACTATTGTTGCTGAGGCTTTAAAAGTAATCACTTTAATGTCTTTAAATCCTGGTCAAAAAATCCAGGATGAGTTGAAGATTTTTCGTTCACTAAATTATTTCTAAATTTGTAAGGGATCTGGAAATCTGATATTTCTGATTTTACCAGAAATATTTATCAGACTCTTCAAAGCCTTAAGTTACGCTAACTTGTCTTAAAGTTTAAGTAAATGCCTAATTAGATCCAAGATCTTGATATTAAATACCACAAAGTTTCTCAATGGACTTCTCTGATACCCAGTGAATTTATCAGTTCTACCGATGCTATAATAGATAGTGAGGCTATACATCCAAACGCTAACAAACAATGCATATGGGCAGTTATACTATGAAAATATGGAATCGGTTAGCAGTTCTACTGTGAGATCTAGAAATAGATTAGATAGCTGGAATTAAAAGATGAATATTCTAAAATTAAATTAAATATTTTTGCCATTGCAAAACTCAGCCTTGTGGTTAGGCTTACTATGCCTTATTTAGGAGTAGTTACTATTCATTGTGAGACTGTTGAATCAAGAAAATCAATTACCCAGCTACTGAGATGAAAACGTCATTACTCTTATTTATTATCATTTGAATGTTGGCCACATACTTACCATACCTCTGAACCACTTCTGATTTATTTTCTCCCCTTTATAAGCTGTTTTAGCCAATCCAATTCCATTTATCTAAGATAAGAACACTGGATCTTCAAGAGACAAAAGGAGATTTTATTAAATGATTAGCACATCATGAATAAGAAGTCAGAGTCTTACTAAAAATATCTAGGAATGATAAATTTTTTGAAAAGTTTTTGAAAAAAATATGTAATATATCTTAAGAATTATTTTAGAGTATGAAAAGAAAATTTAACAAGGTTTCCAGAGATTTCTCTTATAATTTTAAAAATTATAAAAATTCAAAGATCACATTAGGAGTGGATTTTTAACTGGAAGAATATAGAATATGCAATTTGAAAAATTCTAACCATGAACAAAAATTCAGAACATACTACACTAATTTTCCAACCCCAAGTTCAACCCTTGTTTATATGGATCTGTAAAATTAATTAGAGAATATTAGGGAAAAGAAAAGTATAGCAATTAAAATGTTAGTGAGATGAACCAAATTCAAATTATGGGTGTTTATCAGAATATTCTTTAAATCAAATGACTATCACATTTAATCCTGGCCCCTACAAGATATTGTTTAGAATGTAGTTGGACACACTCGATTGGGCTGGTTACAGTACATATTTTCCAGTATTCAATCACTTATGCCTTTGCTAAGTAGAAATACTATTACTAAGATTTTTATAATGTCTTCCAATTTACAAAATACTTACTCTTACCCTCCCTTACTTATTCCTAAAAATATCCCTGTGAGATTGTACAGCTGATATCTCATTTTTATGCACTTAGAAATCAAGAATCCAAGTTGTTAAGTGATTGGATCAAAACTGCAAAGGTACTATGGGGCAGTAGATGGAGATCAATGATAGGTAACCTGCCCCTGGTTCCCATATTCTCCCCACCTCATCTCTCTCATCTTTGCTGCCTCCCATTAGCTGAGGAAGCCCTGATGAAAATATTGCAGTTTTTCAGAGTAATGAAATGAAGCACTGAATGGGAAGCATTCTAATGCTTAGATTCCTATATATGTGTGTATTCATCCATTCAGCACCTATTTAATGAGTGCCTACTATTTGCCTGGTACTGTTCTCGACATTGAGGGCACAGTATCAGCAGTGAACAAAATAGATGCAAATCTCAGCCCTCATTTTAGTATGGAAAAATATATACACAATAAAAAAAGTACAAAGATGTATTAAGTTAAAAAGTAGTAAATTACGTAGAGGAAAAAAATTAAAAGCAAAGAAGGGAAGTAGGGAGTACCAGGAAGGTGGGAAGTTGGCAGAAGTGTGAACAACAGAGGTAAAAGCTTTGATGACAACTTGAGAATGGAATTCAAAGCAAAGAAAACAGAAAGTGCAAAGACTCCAAGGCAAGAATGTACAGGGAGGGGTTGAGCTAGGACCAGAAAAAAACCCAGCATGATAAGAAATAAAAGTCATAGCAACAATGGGGGACCAGATGGAATGGGGCACTGTGGATTATTTTAAGAACTTTGACATTTATTCTAAATGGAGAGCATCAGATGGAAAAAAGTCCATTTCCAATCAGTGGTTAGATAGACATATATTTAGTATTGTTCAAAACGTTAAGATAATATTTTATTCTTCTACATTTCCTAAACTTTAAATAGGAAGGATGGACAAGACATTACAAACATAACCACGGAGAAATGCTGAGTTATAATTTAGTAGTGGTTCTAAATATGGTAATTTAGCAACTGTAAGTTGTAAAATAAAACAACTGCTTTTACAGCTAAGTTTTTATCCTTTAAAAATGATCAGATGCCCAGTAACCAAGATGAATTACACACTGTGGGAAGCAATAAGTAGAATGGATTCACTGAGATCTAGGTTAAATGTTCATATGTTATCAAAGAGTACTAAAAATGAAATCAAATAATATGGTTTGAGTCAAATTCAGGCGTATATGTGACTCTGAGACAATCACAAAACTTTTCTGAATCTCAGTTTCTTCTATGGGTCTTGTCTACCTCCAAAGAGCACCATGAAAATCAAATGAGGCTCTGAGGATGTGTGTCTGTGTGTGTGTCTGTGTGTGTATAAGCACTATAAATCATTACATATATAAAATAAATTATTATAAATAGCAGTAATTATATAATTTAGAAATCCTCAAATCACTAGAAATGGGATTTAAATTAATTGGAACTATTAATTCTGGAGGGCTCCTTCTGCCCTTTTGGTAAATGAGGATGTTACCCAGAATCCCATCTAGAACTTCATGCAGTCTTGCTCTCCTCTGCTTTTACTCAGGCTACATATTTCCCCTGAACTACAGTCCCATATTTCCAGGAGATTATTGAGTATATCCACAAGTATGTAACCTTTAAATTAACATTTACTAAACTAACTTCACTATCTTTCTCCTTCACCACCTCTCTCCACATAGTCTCTCTCTCAGTGAATGGAACTGCCATCTACCCAATTCCTCAAGTTACAAACCTGACAGTCTTTATGTACCGCTCCCTATCCCTCACATCTTCCATCATTTGAGAACACTGATTCTAGAATCAGTGATTAATAGCTTGATTTAGACTTGGTACTGCCAAGCATTGAGACCTCAGCAAAAAAACGTTTAACCCCTGTGTACTTCAGTTTTTAAAATTTATAAAATGAATGTTTTTTTTCACATCTTTATTGGAGTATAATTGCTTTACAATGTTGTGTTAGTTTCTTCTGTACAACAAAGTGAATCAGCTATATGTATACATATATGCCCATATCCCCTCCCTCTTGAGCCTCCCTTCCACCCTCCCTATCCTACTGCTTTAGGTCATCACAAAGCATCGAGTTGATCTCCCTGTGTTATGCAGTAGCTTCACACTAGCCATCCATTTTACATTTGGTAGTGTATATAGGTCAATGCTACTCACTTTGTCCCAGCTTCCCCTCCCCCACCATGTTCTCAAGTCCGTTCTCTACATCTGCATCTTTATTCCTGCCCTGTCTCTAGGTTCATCAGTACCATCTTTTTATATTCCATATATATGAGTTTGTGTACGATATTTGCTTTTCTCTTTCTGATTTACTTCACTCTGTATGACAGACTCTAGGTCCATCCAGCTCACTACAAATAACTCAATTTCTTTCCTTTTTATGGCTGAGTAATATACCATTGTATATATATATGCCACATCTTTTTTATCCATTCATCTGTCGATGGATATTTAGGTTGCTTCTGTGTCCTGGCTATTGTAAATAGTGCTGCAATGAATATTGTGGTACAAGTCTCTTTTTGAATTATGGTTTTCTCAGGGTATATGCCCAGTAGTGGGCTTGCTGGGTCATATGGTAGTTCTATTTTTAGTTTATTAAGGAACCCCCGTACTGTTCTCCATAGTGACTGTATCAATTTACATTCCCACCAACAGTGCAGGAGGGTTCCCTTTTCTCTACATCCTCTCCAACATTTATTGTTTCTAGATTTTTTAATGATGGCCATTCTGACTGGTGTGAGGTGATACCTCATTGTGGTTTTGATGTGCATTTCTCTAATAATTAGTGATGTTGAGCATCTTTTCTTATGTTTGTTGGCAATCTATATGTCTTCTTTGGAGAAATTTTATTTAGGTCTTCTGCCCATTTTTGGATTGGGTTTTTGTTTCTTTTATATTGAGCTGCATAAGCTGCTTGTATATTTTGGAGATTAATCCTTTGTCAGTTGTTTTATTTGCAAATATTTTCTCCCATTCTGAGGGTTGTCTTTTCATCTTGTTTATGATTTCCTTTGCTGTGCAAAAGATTATAAGTTTCATTAGGTCCCATTTCTTCCCATCACTCTAGGGGGTGCATCAAAAAGGATCTTGCTGTGATTTATGTCATAGAGTGTTCTGCCTATTTTTTCTTCTAAGAGTTTTATAGTGTCTGGCCTTACATTTAGGTCTTTAATCCATTTTGAGTTTATTTTTCTGTATAGTGTTAGGAAGTGTTCTAATTTCATTATTGTACATATAGCTGTCCAGTTTTCACAGCACCACTTATTGAAGAGGCTGTCTTTTCTCCACTGTATATTCTTGCCTCCTTTGTCAAAGATAAGGTTACCATATGTGTGTGGGTTTATCTCTGGGCTTTCTATCCTGTTCCATTGATCTATATGTCTATTTTTGTGCCAGTACCATACTGACTTGATTACTGTAGGTTTGCAGTCTAGTCTGAAGTCTGGGAACCTGATTCCTCTAGCTCCGTTTTGCTTTCTCAAGATTCCTTTGGCTATTCGGGGTCTTTTGTGTTTCCATACAAATGGTAAGATTTCTCGTTCTAGTTCTGTAAAAAATGCCATTGGTAATTTGATAGGGATTGCATTGAATCTGTTGATTGCTTTGGGTAGTATAGTCATTTTCACAATGTTGATTCTTCCAATCCAAGAACATGGTATGTCTTTCCATCAGTTTGTATCATCTTTGATTTCTTTCATCAGTGTCTTAGAGTTTTCTGCATACCGGTCTTTTGTCTCCTTAAGTAAGTTAATTCCTAGGTATTTTATTCTTTTTGTTGCACTGGTAAGTGGGAATGTTTCCTTAATTTCTCTTTCTGATTTTTCATTGTTAGCGTATAGGAATGCCAGAGATTTCTATGCATTAATTTTGTATCCTGCTACTTTACCAAATTCATTGATTAGCTCTAATAGTTTTCTGGTGGCATCTTTAGGACTTTCTCTGTATAGTATCACATCACCTGCAAACAGTGACAGTTTTACTTCTTCTTTTCCAATTTGGATTCCTTTTATTTCTTTTTCTTCTCTGATTGCCATGGCTAAAATTTCCAAAACTATGTTGAATAATAGTGGTGAGAGTGGGCACCCTTGTCTTGTTCCTGATCTTAGAGGAAATGCTTTCAAACTTTCACCATTGAAAATGATGATGGCTATGTGTTTGTCATATATGGATTTTATTATGTTGAGGTAGGTTCCCTCTATGCCCACTTTCTGGAGAGTTTTTTATCATAAATGGGTGTTGAATTTTGTCAAAATCTTTTATTACATCTATTGAGTTGATCATATGGTTTTTATCCTTCAATTTGTTAATATGGTGTAAATGTGCTACTCCCCAGGGTGCATATGAGGATTAAACATACACACATACACATACACACATCCCACACATATCATAGGATAGTTGTATACTAGGTGCAACGTAACTGTTTTCTATTATGGGTATTAATTTTATTAAACCATACAGGTTCTACCTTAGGATGATCCACTGGCTCTAACTTTATCCTCTTCTTCCATTAACAGAACCTTACTGCAAGTTTTCCTCATCTCCTACTTAAATGCACATGTCTTATCTTTTTCATGCTTTACCACAGCATAATGATGGATCAACTTATCTGCTTCCCCTTCTAGACAATGAGCACTGGGAATAAGAAGCTATCTTTCACTCATTTTCATATCCTTAAAGCCTAGTATTGGGTTTAGCACATGGTGTCTACTCAATAAATATTTACTGAAAGGAAGGAAGAAGCGAGGAAAGAAGGGTGGAAAGGGAAAAAAAGGGAAAGAAGGGAAGAAAAAAGAAAGGAAAGGGAAGGAATGGAGGGAGGGAGAGAATTAAAAAGTAGATGGAAGGAAGAGGAAAGAAAGGAAAGTGAAAAAGTGAGAGATGAAGAAGAAGCATGAGCTGGGTTTCTTTTCAACAGCTTTTCTCTCTTGATTCCCCCTTTCACACCACTAGGAGAGTTACCATCTTAAAGCAAAATGTTCAAGTTAAAACATATGCTAAGAAACTTGATTGACTCCCTATTAGGATAAAGGACAAATTCATAGCATGGAATTTCTGTTTTCTAATTATCTTTCCAAATTCAAGTTCTACTACCACATCCTTACCCATTTATCCCATTCTCTAGCCACCCTATTATTCTTGCCATTCCCTAAACCAATCAGAAACTTCCACTACTCATTTCTATTCCCTTTCCCTGGATGGTTCATCCTCTTCTTTGCCTGGCAAACTTGTACTTATCATCCTCTAAATCCTAGATCAAATATTTTCTCTGCTGTGAGACTTTTTTAGATTCCCTAAATTTACATTTCTTTCCACAGAATTTTGTCCATCCCTCTACTGTAACACTTATCTGGTCAAATAGTTTGTTTTTTAATATATTGACACATATAGTCTGCTGCTTCTTGAGATCAAGGATTGTGTCTTGCTCATTTCCCCAACTTCTGACACATAGAGAGCTCTACATGGCTGATTTCTTGAATCAACAAATGAATGATGAATGAAGGCATTGACTTTTTCCATTTTGTTTCTATGTAGAGAAGTGGTTCCCAAATCTGTTTATGGACAAATGTGATGCTGAATCCAAAGGAATCACTGGATAAGTGAATTAAAGGTTTTAATCATCAGAGATTCTGAATCAATAGGTCTCGTGTATAACCCAGTAATCTCTATTTTAACAAGCTCCACTGGTAAGACTGCTTGTGCACCTTTTTCCCTGCACAGATATGTCCAGCTAAAGGGGTGGCAGCTGAAATCTAGCTCAGGCTCCTCTCTGGAAGCCAATTTTGTGTGCACTAGGAAAAAGGAGCACAGCTTTGAAGATACAATAAAGCATTGTAAACACTAGTTTGTCCTTCTCAGAGGATACTAAGAGGATACTGAACTTAATTAGAAGTAAAGAGGAATTTATTGATAACCTAAGATACTAACCTCTAAGAGTATACAAAGGCGAGTTGTGGAGATTTAAAAAAGATAACTAAGCAGTCATCATTTGAGGATGTTTTAAAACAACTGCTTGAAGACAGGGTTTAAAAAAGATATCCTTATACATTCTAGCTTCTAATATACAGCTGAATATTAATTACAAGAAATAATTATATGCGATCTTTTACTTAACAAATTCAGATAAAATACAGTTGTATTAGAACCCCAGAACTCGAATTATTATAATGATTTTGAGTTTCAAAATGAAGGTAATATGAGAATCTGTTTAAACATTAACAAAGATAAATTAATCTTCTAGGCTTCGAGTCAATTTCTCAAATGGTGTTTTCCTCTATACTTAGTTTAAATGGTTAATCAAATTACTACTCAGGATTTATAACATAGAATCCAAGAAATGCTTTTAAAAGCTTCATGTATTTGGATACTTTTTGAATATGTGAATACATTAGGTACTTTCATACGCCAATGTTTTATATGTGTTACTCCCTTCACCTGGCCAGGCCATCCGTTCTCTCTTCACCTTATAACACTTCAGACATCCTTCAAACCCAGCTTAAATATGCAGTTATATTTTAAAATATGTGTGTGATCAGCTCATTGCTATTATTTAATGAGATAAAAGCAAATCTGTGAGAGGAAGGAAGCAGGGAGAGAGAGAGAGAGAGAGAGATTCTAAAGTTTAAGATCCTAAATGCCCAGATCAATGACTTTTACCATGCTGACATATATTTTGCTAAAAAGAAAATAAAGAGTCATAGAAATGAACACATAGCTGGACTGAACAGTGCAGTTGCAAGTTCAAATACGCTATGGTGGGAAGCCAGGCTTTGTAGCCAGACCTTCTATAGTAATAGAATCTAGGGTCTGACTTTTATTGTGAGAACTCAAGCAACTCACATAATATCTCTCTGTTTTAGTTTCTTTAAAATGAAAATAGTATTAATATGAACCTCATTTTATGTTGTCAGAGCATTACATTAGACAATAAATATGAAGGAATAGCCTATATCATACTGGATACAAATGGTTAAGAAATAGTCACTGGGAGATATAGAATGATGTTGACCAGGAAGTGTCATGGTATCCAGCCTTTTCCTAAATTAGGGGCAATCTATTTTCAGCTCAGACTTCAATAATGAAGTTAATATTCCCACCAAAAAAGCAATATCCCAAGGCAAGGTATAATGCAGACTGCTTATCAAGTAGAATACACAGAGCACTCATGTCAGACGGTTCTATGCGGAACAAGCAGAAAAAGGCCATTTCTGAATAATTAATGCCAGATACACAGAGAAGGATAAGGAAAGCAAATTTTTCTCTACGATAAAATGAATAAAGTTTCTAAAATGAACTTTGAGGAAAGACAGAAGCTAAGACTTAGAGCTTTTTGGTAAACAAGTTTTATAACAAAACATGACTATCCCAGTATATGTGGCCAACAATTATTCAACCTCCATTTGCTGAACTCCAATTGGTGCAAGATTCTGCTATAGTAATGAGAAAGATACCCAAGAAGCTTGTGGTTGAGACCAGCCCAGGATACATAGCAAAGGATTGGCATAACTTGAATAACAAGAGCAAAATAAAAATATGAACAAGACTGAATAAAGTCTATCTTCTTAATATAAACAAATACAACCACTTCAGTGAGGCATAGCTTGTCTTGTGATGTAAGGGAACTTGAAATTAACATTGGGACAGTTCCTTATGTATAGTTTGCTTTTTGATTGTCTGGTTATGATCTCACTAGTGTTGGTACAGTCCTTCTCAATTCTTTTTTTCTTTCCTTTTTCAAAAAAATCAAAGCATAAAAGTCTCTCTAATTATTGCTATATATTGCTTTCTGGACTAAATGTTTACTACTTATCCATTGCAGTAACATTTCTGATGTCCGGAATAGGCATACCAGCTAAGGAATGTACAATTAGAGAATATAGTTTGGGAAAGGAATTTCACAGTAGCACATCTGTAAAGGTCTTTAAGGCAATTTGAGGAATAATTTAAATTACCAAGGAATATTAATTAGGCTCATTCATTCACATCCTTCTATTCTTCTATTGTTGTAGATCATATATATTGCCCAAATTCTCAAGTTCCTTAGGATGAGATAAAAAAATGCTTTGACACTTAGTTTTTATAATAGGGCTGTATAAAATTGACTAAAGATTGAAAATGCTCCTGCTAGAATCTAGGTACAAAAAAAGTGGGAAAGAAAACAATTTGGAAGTTGCCTGTAGCATGCCTAAACTCATTCTAGAACACCATGACCCAGGGCATTGAAATACAGAAATTTTTTAGGCAATTTCTGTTTTAAAAAAATCACCAGCCTGTTTGGTTTGAAGCAGTTGCTACTCCAACTTTACTTCATACAAATAAATAGCACAGAAAAACTGAAGATTGCAAAGTAGATTAGAAGAAGACTCAAATGACTTTTAATGGAATATTATGTGCCCAAAACACAAGGGTTTAAATTAGTAGCTTAAAATGTTCCATTTACCACATACCACAGGAAGTAAGAGTCTTTTTTTGGTTCCTCTTCAACTACATTCCTCCAAATCCTTGACCAGCTGAACTATTTGTTCCAGGTCATCAAACCCCTTAATAACTTAAATTCCCAAATTTAGATTTAGAAAGGATATGGTTGGCTACATTTTTGCTGTCAGTTCATTTAGCAGAAAAAATAATGCTGCACATACACATTTGCATGTACACACAAACATACACACCAATCATGCACATGCACAATTCCTTCAGAAGCTTAGAGTGAATCTGTAGTGTCACAAGGGTAAGTATAAAGTGAATTTTAATTGTAAACCAACATCTGGCAACTATGCCAAAGTCTGATTTAACTTTCAAAGTTTAAATTCTTTACAGTCTCTCCCATGTGATGCCAACTTGTCTCAGTTCCCCTCATATCTCTGGCTGACATGTGGCCCTACACCTCTACTGGCTTTAGGTAAAATTACATAGGCCAGCCTTACTCAATGCAATCTCTAAAGAAAAATCAGTTATATAAGATGTGAATTGTCACATGGGGAAAAAGAGCCTCATGGTCAGACTGGGCAATGTTCACTTAAATAAAGCTAAATGGGTTTTCTTTTTTTACTTGCTAATTGGTGGGGTTTCTCACAAATGTTAAAGAGCATTGTTCATAAAATGTTAATGTGCATTGTGAATTTGGAAATGGGTGAAGAGTCAACGCTAAATGTAGTATATAGCATTTTCCAAAGTTATTTGAACAACTCCAATTAAAGGAGTGGTGTTATAAGGCAGATGTGGTTGGAAATGCTAAATTCTTTGCATTCAGGACCCCCATCTTTCCTTTTCAGCGTTCTTTAACCCACCCCTTCATACCCAATCATCATTCCTCCCACAGCTCCAACAGGTCCCCTGCACCCTCACGTTACTTTTAACCCTCCTGTTAGTAAAGGCTAATTTTCCTACAAATGTTGGCAATTATTTAATTTATTCCTCTGGAGATTTTTCTTTATTTATAACAGCAAAACCTATAATTTTTTGTTGTTTTGCCATGTTAGGTAAGGGATATGCCCCATATATTTTTAAATTAAAATTTTTCATAGTATAATATCTGATTACAAGGGAATATATCATATATATGTTAAACATATTGATAAAAGAATGTCCATTAATCTACCACACAAACTAAGAAAAATAGCATAATAAACATATTAACACTTACCTAAGTGTTCCACTCCTCTCTAATCCTCATGCCACCAGAGGTAACCACTACACAAATTTTTGGATGCATTTTCTCTTGATTTTAAAATTGTTAATAGTTTTTCAAATATGTATCTAACCCTTATTAAATAAGTACATTAAATAATGAACATTTTTAAAATGTAATAATCCTTTACTTTTGCTTGTTATTGACATATATAAAAATAGATTTATACCACATGAAATCTTCAATGACTTGAATTTTTCACTAAAGATACAGCCATGCTGTGTGTGGTAGGAATTCATTCTTTTTCACTGCTACTTAATATTCCATTGTATGAATATATCACAATTTATCTATTTTCCTGTCAATGAATATTTTGGATGTTTCTAGTATTTTGTTAGTACAAACAATAACAATACTATGAATATTCTTGCACATTTACAAGGTTTTCTTTAGGATATATAATTAACCTTATTAATTCACATGAATATAATAAGTCATATTATATGAGACTGTTAAACTTTAAGTATAAAGCCATGTTGCTCACCAAAGTGGATTGTACAAATTTATATCCCCACTAACAATATACATTAGAGTTCTTATTATTCATACTCATCTATAATGATTGAAGCTATTTTATTAAGTGGATATAAGTTTAGAATTATTATAAATTCTAGTAAATTAAACCTATTATCATTACATATTGACCTTCTCTATGCCAAAGAATAATTTTTGTCAGAGATGCATTTTTCTGATATTAATATAGATATCCTTACTTTTTTTTTTAAGATATCATTCTTTTTTGGTTAACATGCCTGGCATATATTTTTCCAGTCTTTTTTTTTTCCCCCCTTTTGTCCTTGCACATTTTGGGGGTTGACTTCTGTTTGGGTTCTATGAGGCTGAGAATAGTTTTTGTTTGTTTGTTTGTTTTTTAGAAAATATTGGGGGTAGAAGTTTATTTATTTATTTATTTTGCTGCGTTGGGTCTTTGTTTCTGTGTGAGGCTTTCTCTAGTTGTGGCAAGCGGGGGCCACTCTTCATCGTGGTGCACAGGCCTCTCACTATCGCGGCCTCTCTTGTTGCAGTGCACAGGCTCCAGACGCTCAGGCTCAGTAGTTGTGGCTCACGGACCCAGTTGCTCCACGGCATGTGGGATCCTCCCAGACCAGGGCTCGAACCCGTGTCCCCTGCACTAGCAGACAGACTCTCAACCACTGTGCCACCAGGGAAGCCCTCCAGTCTTACTTTTGGTCCATACATTTCTAGGTCTTCAAAAATAACATAAAATATTTCTATTGTTTATTTGTCAAGCTTATTCCATTTACATTTACCGTGATCATTGATATATTTGGTGTTATATTTGGATGTCTTATTATATTCATATGCTTCTATTACTCCTCTATTTTATTTTTATTGAATGATTTTTGCTGTTACACACTTTTTCTTCTATGGTTACCCTAAAAATTATATGATGTATACTTACATTTAAAAATGCTAAAGTTACTCAGTATCTTAATCTCTCAAATAATAGAGGGCTAGAACTCTAGAATCTTGCTACCTAAAGTGTTGTCTATGGACCATCACCACTGGCCTTATTTGGGAGCTTGTTTGAAATGCCCATTCTCATATCCCACCCTAGAACTACTACTGTAGCTATTCTGCAGAAAAAGGATGGACCACCTAAAATTTGGTTCAGATGTCAAGTATGATAACATCATACATACACACACACACAAAGAAGTGTGTTTATAAATGTTTATTTTTTTCTTAAGTTTTAAAAAGTTTAAAAAAACTTAAAAATGCTTATTACTCATATAATGAGGCTTGCTGGGGACAGTAGGGTGTGTCTCAAGCAGGGCTGAAATGGTGAAAAAGAGACAAGAAAGGAGACTTTTGCAGAGTGAGATGGTTATCTAGACTACAACTACAACCACTGGGATTGTTTCTTCTCTTGTTTTGGCTTATTAAATGGATCTGCTTCCTGCAGGTGAGCTTTTACTTTGACCTGTGCCATTTTGTCCTATGTTTACTGAGTCCAGCAGGCCTCTGTTACAGACTTAATCAATCTAATTCCAAAGTCATAATTAGCACATAGGGGGTGTGGCCAAAGTGACAGAGTAGGAAGACCTTGAGCTCACCTCCTCCCACAGGCACACCAAAATTACAACTACTTGAAGAGCAACTATTTATGAGAAAGACCAGAAGACCAGCAGAAAAGATCTCCTACAACTAAAGATATAAAGAAGGAACTACAACGAGACAGGTAGGTGGGGTAGAAATGTGGTATAGTCAAGACCATTCACTCAGGTAGGTGACCCAGAAATGGGAGAAATATTACTTTTTCAGAGGTTCTCCCCAAGGAACAAGGGGTCTAAGCCCCACATCGGGCTCCTCAGTCTGGAGGGCAGTGTCCTGCACCAGGAGGATGCACCCACAAAACATTTGGCTTTGAAGGCCAGTGGAGTTTACTTTTGGAAGAGGCAGAGGGCTGTGAGAAATAGAGATTCCACTCTTAAAGGGTGCACACAAAAATCTCAAATGCTCTGGGACCCAGGGCAGAAGCAGTAATTTGAAAGGAGCCTGGGTCAGACCTCCCTGCTGATCTTGGAGAGCCTTTAAGAGAGGCAGGAGGCAACTGGTGTTCTTCCTTCAGACATAGACACTGGTGGCAGCCATTTTTGGGAGCTTATTCTACCACAAGGACACTGGTACTGACAAGCACCATTTTAGAATCCTCCCAGTAGCTCATTAGCCCTGGGACCTGGCCTCACCCACCAGCCTGTCAGCATCAGTACTGGGATGCCTCAGTCCAAGTAACTAGCCAGCAGGGACAGAGCCCCACCCACCAGTAGGTCAACTGTCTTAAGACCTCCTTAGGCCACAGCCACCCCATGAAGTGGTCTTGTCTACCAGAACCCGGCCACACATACCAGTGTATCAGCACTAGCTGTGGGACCACCAGAGTCCTGCAGCCAGAGATCCTGGGACCTAGCTCCACCCACAAGCAGGATGATGCCACCCCCAGGGACACCCCTGCCCCCCTCCATGAGCAGGCCAACATCAGCCTCAGGACAACTTGAACCCCACAGCCAGCCACCCCAATATCCAGCCCCACCCACCACTGCAATAGTACCAGCATTGGAAAAACCTGTACCCAGCAGCCAGCAATGTCAAGAATTGGCCCCACCCAGCAGTAGGCAAACACTAAATCTGGGACCTCCAGCCCCACAACCACTCACGTCAGAACGAAGCTCTGCCTACCAGTGAGCCAGCACCAGCTCCAGGACTGCACGGCACACCCCAGAACTCTGCATCCAGCTGTCTCATGATCCAGTCCTGCTAACAAGCAGCCAACATCCTCTGCACATGGCAGGGCCTGGCAACCAATTGGACCAGGGGCCAGCCGCGGCTACCAGACCACCCACAGTAGTCAGCCTGCCATAAAAAAAGGACCCATGCAGCTCCCATAGGGGGTACCCTGAGAGTATATTGCTCTGGTGGCCAAAGGGGAGCACACTGCTGGGATGCACAGGATGTCTTTTACAAAAGACCACTTCTCCAAGGTCAGGAAAGGTAACCAATGTACAAAATACATAGAATAAAAACAGAAAATCAGGCAAAATGAGGCAACAGAGCACTATGTTCCAAACAAAGGAACAAGATAAAACCACTAAAGAAGAAATAAGTGAAGTGGACATAAGCAATCTACCTAATAAGGACTTCAAGGTAATGATGGTAAAGATGTTCAAAGAACTTGGGAGAAGATCGGATAAACAGAGTAAGAAGTTAGAAGTTTTGAACAAAGAATTAGAAAATATAAATAATAATCAAATAGAAGTGAATAAGACAGTAACTGAAATTTTAAAAATACACTAGAAGGAATCAACAGCAGACTAGATGATACAGAGGAACAGATCAGCAAGCTGGAGGACAGAGTAGTAGACATCACTAAAGCTGAACAGAAAAAAGGATAGAAAGAAATTGAGGACAGTTTTGTTTTGGTTTGGTTTTGGGTTTTTTTGGCCATAAATGCATGAGTTTATTTCTGGAAACTCAATTCCATTCCATTGATCTATATTTCTCTCATTATGCCAGTACCATACTGGGTTTTTTTGTTTGTTTTTTTAATAGATCTTTATTGGAGTATAATTGCTTCACAATACTGTGTTAGTTTCTGTTGTACAACAAAGTAAATCAGTCTTATGCATACATGTGTCCCCATATCCCTTCCCTCTTGAGCCTCCCTTCCATCCTCCCTATCCCACCCCTCTAGGTCATCACAAAGCACCAAGCTGATCTCCCTGTGCTATGCTGCAGCTTCCCACTAGCCATCCATTTTACATTTGGTAGAGTATATATGTCAATTCACAGGTGAATTCTACCAAATGTTTAGAGAAGAGTTATCACCTAACTATTCCAAAAATTGTGGAAGAAGGAACTCATTCTATGAGGTCAGCATCACCCTCATACCAAAAGATAAACACACCACATTAAAAGAAAACTACAGGCAAATACCTATGATAAACACAGATGCAAAAATCCTCAACAAAATATTAGTAAACAAAATTCAATACATTAAAAGGATCATACCCTATGATCAAGTGGGATTTACTCCAGGGATGCAAGGATGGTACAATATCTGCAAATCATATATTGTGACACATCACATTAACAAATTGGAGAATAAAAACCATATGATCATCTCAATAGATGCACAGAAAACTTTTGACAAAATGCAACATTCATTTATGATAAAAACTGTCAACAAAGTGGGTATAGAGGGAACATACCTCAACATAATAAAGGCCATATATGACAAGCCCACAGCTAACATCATCATGCTTTCAGGTGAAAACCTGAAAGCATTTCCTCTAAGATCAGGAATAAGACAATGATGTCTGCTCTCCCCAATTTTGTTCAATATAGTATTGGAAATACTTGCCACAGCAATCAGACAAGAAAAATAAATCAAAAGAATTCAAATTGGAGATAAAGAAGTAAAACTGTCATTGTTTGCAGATGACATGACACCATATAGGACATATTAAAGATGCCATTAACAACTGCTAGAACTCAACAATGAATTTGGTAAGGTTGCAGGATGCAAAATTAATATAGAGAAATCTGTTGCATTTCTATATGCTAACAACAAGCTATCTGAAAGAGAAATTAAGAAAGAATCCCACCAAAAAGAATAAAATACCCAGGAATAAATCTAACTAAGAAAGTAAAAAAAAACTACACTTGGAAAACTATAAGAAACTGATTAAATAAGTTGGATGTGACACAAACAGGTGGAAAGATATATTGTGTTCATAAATTGGAGGAATTAGTATTGTTAAAATGAGCATACTACACAAGGCAATCTACAGTTTAATGTAATTCCTATCAAAATACCAATGGCATTTTTCATAGTATGAGAAAAAGCAATTCTAATGTTTGTATGGAAACACAAAACACCCCAGACAGATAAAACAATCTTATGAAAAAAAGAACAAAGCTGGAGGTATCACACTCCCTGATTGAAAACTATACTACAAGACTACAGTAATCAAAACAGTATGTTACTGGCATAAAAACAGACACATAGATCAATGAAACAGAACAGAGAGTCCAGAAATGAATGCACACTTATATGGGCAATCAATCTATGACAAAGGATATACAAAGAATACACAATAGGGAAAAAGGCAGCCTCTTCAATAAATGGTATTGGGAAAACTGGACAGCTACTTACAAAAGAATCAAACTGGACTACTCTCTCACACCATGCACAGAGATAAATTCAAAATGTATTAAAGACTTAAATGAAAGACCTGAAACCATAAACTTCTGGAAGAAATCAGAGGCAATAAGCTCTTTGACATCAGTCCTAGTAATATTTATTTGGATATGTCTCTTCATGCAAGGGAAACAGAAGCAACAATAAACAAATTAAAAAGCATTTGCACAGTGAAGAAAACTATCAACAAAGCAAAAATCCAGCTAATGAATGGGAGAAGATATTTGCAAACAATATATCTAATAAGGGATTATATCCAATATATACACAGAATTCATACAACTCAACATCAAAAAAAACCCCATACAATTAAAAAATGAGCAGAGGATCTGAAGAGACATTTTTTCCAAAGAAGACATACAGATAGCCAACAGGCATATGCAAAGTTGCTCAACATCATTAATTATCAGGGAAATGCAAATCACAACCACAATAAGATATCACCTGCCACCTGTCAGGATGGCTGTTATCAAAAAGAGAACAAATAACAGATGTTGGAGAGGATGAGAAGAAAGGGACCCTTGTGCATTGTTAGTAGAAATGTAAATGGGTGTAGCCACTATGGAAAACAATATGGAGGTTCCTGAAAAAATTAAAAGCACAACCACCATATGATCCACCAATCCCACTTCTGGGTATTTATCTGAAGAAAATGAAAACACTAATTCAAGAAGATATATGCACTCCTATGTTCACTGCATTTCACTTGGCTATTGGCTTTTCACAATAGCCAAGCTATGGAAACAACCTAAGTGCCCACTGATAGATGAATGAATAAAGAAGATTTTATACATATATACATACATATATATATATATATATATATATATATATATATATGCCATAAAAAGGAATGAAATCTTGCCATTTGCAACAACAAGGATGGACCAAGATTTTATATGGAGTCCAAAAATGGAAACAAATAACAAACATAACTAAACAAAAATAGAGTCAGAGATACAGAGAACAAACAGGTTACTGGGGGTCGGGGGGAGAAAGAAATAGATGAGGGAGATTAAGACGTGCAAACTTCCAGTTGCAAAATAAATGAGTCAGGGATATGAAATGTACAGATGTACAGTGGGGGGAATATAGTGAGTAACTATGTAGTATCTTTGTATGGTGACATATCGTAACTTATTGGGGCGATCAGTTTGAAATGTATAGAAACATTCAATCACTCTGTTATACAGCAGGAACTAACATAGTGTTGCAGGTCAATTATACTTTAAAAACATATAAACTCATAGAAAAAGTAATCAGATTTGTAGTTACCAGAGATGGAGGCTGGGGGGAATGGGAATTGAATGAAGGCAGTCAGAAGGTACAAACTTCCAGTGATGAGATTAATAAGTACTAGGGATGTAATGTACAACATGATAAATGTAACACTGATGTATGTTATATATGAAGGCTGTTAAAGAAGTAATCCTAAGAGTTCTCATCACAAGGAAGAATTTTTTTCTATTTCTTTTATTTTGTATCTATATGAGTTGGTGGATATTCACTAAACTTATCATGATAATCATTTCATGATGTATATAAGCCAAATCATTATGCTGTATGCCTTTTAAATTTATACAGCATTATATGTCAATTATATCTCAATAAAACTGGAAGAAAAAAATTAAAATTATAATTGGCATTTAGAGCCAGGCATATGGTATTGAGGCCCTCATTAAAGTGGCCCTGGCTCCTGTTTTGTGACTCAGACCTACCTGTGTTTCTCAAATTGAATCATTTGTCTTGATGCCAGCATAAGCCAAGGACTCTTACCCTCGGACCATTGGCTGTATGCCTCAACCAGGTGGTACCTCCATTCTATAGAGCACTCAGGGGAATCACTGACACCTTGGGCAATATACTGGTCCATTGTGTGATTTCATGAGTAGAAGAGCAATTACTATGTGGCATGCTGATGCCACTATGACCCTACAAAAATGCGTTTGCCTATGCCTCTGTTTCCTAAAATGATCCAGACCATGGCACTCCTGGTGCACAGTAAAGGGCTAATTCAATCATTGCCATGAGAAAGCCCTTTAACTCTGATGGCATAAACTTGTTAATATAAGCAGGGTAGGGAGAACCTCAACCTCTAAAATAATCCAATAACTACTCAGAAGGAAGTAAAGAAGAAAGCATGAAAGAAAGAGAAAGAAATGGAGGGAGGAAGGGAGGGAGAGAGAGAGAGAAAGAGAGAAGAAAGAAAGAAAGAAAGAAAGAAAGAAAGAAAGAAAGAAAGAAAGAAAGAAAGAAAGAAAGAAAGAAAGAAAGAAAGAAAGAGAAAGAAAGAAAGAAAGAAAGAAAGAAAGAAAGAAAGAAAGAAAGAAAGAAAGAAGGAAGGAAGGAAGGAAAGAGAAAGAAAGAGAGAGAGAGAGGAAGGAAGGAAGGAAGGAAGGAAGGAAGGAGGGAAGGAAGGAAGGAAAGAGAGGGAGAGAGGGAGGGAGGAAGGGAGAAAAAGAAAGAAGGAAACCTGGATATAGGAGGAAAACAACAAAAAGTGAAACACATCCACAATTTGACCCAATTGGAAACCCAAAATTTACTAAAAGAATTTATGCAACAAAAAGATAAAAGAGCACTGATTGGCTCTTGCACTTCTACAACATAGGTTCTGAATTAAATTTATTATCTGCTGATGTGCACCAATTGGCAAACTTTCATGGCCTTAATCGATACTGTGGTCTGAATTAAACTTATATCTGGGGTTCGCACTAAATTTAAACACGAAATCCCCTATAACAGAGGTCCCCAACCCCAGGGGACCCCTGTTAGGAAACCCTGTTAGGAAACAGGCTGCACAACAGGAAGTGAGCGGCGCTGCATCTGCTGCTACCCATCGCTCCCCATCGCTTGCATTACCACCTGAACCATCCCTCCCTACCATACCGTCTGTCCGTGGAAAGACTGTCTTCCACGAAACTAGTCCCTGGTTCCAAAAAGGTTGGGGACCATTGACCTATAATCTTAAGAGAACACAAAATAGAGGACAACCATCTTGATCTTTGAACCTATTGCCGTGTCTAAACTTCCAATGGTCATATCAGCCATTGACTTAAAATATCCCATGGAAGGCTTGAATTCTTTAACCCAGTGAGCAATAAAAATTAAATATTTCGCCCTTACAATTGGATTGACAAAATGGGACCCCATGAACCACCCCTCCCTAGTTAAAATTGTTAATAGTGCCTAATTAAATTAAAACAGGACCGTCAAGAATTAAAATCAATTTTTTAAGATCTATTTGGAAAGGGATGATTACATCCATTGCTTCTCCATTTAACAGGCTTATTTAACTTTTCTTAAACTTGGAAACAATTAATCATGCTTCAGCATTTTACCACAACCATAATGCTGTGGTCCCACCCATTTAGGTCCTCATAACCAATATTATTGAAATTACTGACTCCATCTAATCAGCAACTGGTAAATATTTTACTACTATAGATTTGAATACTATGTTCTGTTCAGTGTCTGTTTTAACAGTCTCTCACCGCAGTTTGCCTTCACCTTCAAAGAAACAATACACTTACAGGCTGAATTGTGTCCCCCCCCCCCCAAATTCATATGGTGAAGTCTTAACACCCAATACTTAGAATTTGACTGTATTTAGAAGTTGAGCCTTCAAAGAGGTAATTAAGGTAAAATGAAGTCATAATTGTAGCCCTAATCCAATATAACTGGTGTCCTTATAAGAAGAGGAGGTTAGGACACAGAAAACACACAGATGGAGGGGCAACCAGGTGAGAACACAGTGAAGAGGCAGTCACCTGTAAGCCAAGGAGAGAGGCATCAGAAGAAAACAAACCTGCTGACACCTTGACCTTGGATTTCTAACGTCCAGACCTGTAAGAAAACACATTTGGTTTGTCTAAGCCACCCAGTCTGTGGTATTTTGTTATGACAGTCCTAGCAGATTCACACAACACTTTTCACTCAATGATTCAACAGTCTTGCCATAGCACACGACCTGTGCAGGTGAGATCTTAGCGACATCCAACTTTCTCTTGGGGCACAAATATGAAATCATACTGATGACATCCTCCTCTAAAGATATTTACTTGACACAAACATTAAGGACATATAAATACTTACAAAGAAACTCGCAAAAAGGGGGGGGGATGGGCCATTGTCCCACACATAGTGCAACGTTCTGCCATCATGCTTAAATCCCTGAAAATTACTTGGTAAACTGAGAGCAGCTCCATCCCTGACACTGTTAAGAAATAACTACTCTCTTAGCAACCACATTAAACAAGCCCAGCCTCTTTTAGGCCTTTTAGGGTTTTGAAGGCAACGTATTCTTTATTTATAAAATTTTACTTAAGTTGCAAACTGACCCACCTTGAATGGGACACCCTCTAGCAAAAGGCTCTAGAATTTGTTCAGATTGCAATACAACTTCCAGAAGTACTCTCAAGAAACTCCTTCATTGTAGAGGCTTAACCTCCTCTCATGCCTCCTGGAGTCTCTGGCCATTCACGATGGCTTTAAGTTGCCTATGGGCTTCTGATACAAGAAACTACTCTCCTCGGTTCCATCCCATATGTTATTAGAGTGGTGACTACTGGCCACATACTGGGCTTTCTTGGAAATAGAGGCTCTCACAGGCCCTGGGCTCATGACCCTCCTCATACCCAGTTTCCTGGGTTAAGAAAGCAATATGCTGCAATCTCTGCTTGGCCACTGAGGCTGCCTTGCTACAGGATAGAACCAAATCTGGGTCCCCTGGCATATCTACCTGCAGGAAGGGGTGTCCTCCCCTATCTTTAGTCTCTTGCCACAGGCCATGGTGCCAGAGGAAGTCAATCCTCTCACAGATCTCTTGGCTACCTAGTCAGCCCCTTGATATCAAGTGAAGAGCAAACAGAGTCCATCTACCATATACATAACACATATGAAGTTCGGTGGAGAGTTACTGCTTCTTATCCCTTAACCAGGATGTCAGCAAAATTGGCCAAACTTCAGACACTCATCTTGTTTATGGATGACCCAGTGAAAAGTCAGGTCCATCTGCATATTTTACAGACTCTTGTGCCATTGCCAATGGTCTGAATGTGTGGACCAACCAATGGCAAAAACAACAATTCCTCTTACAAGGTTGCACCCTTCTGGGTAAGAATCCTGGAATCTCTTGCTTCATAAATGCCAAAAATATAAATCAACATTACATCTACCTCTGCACATACTAAAGCAAGACACCCCTGATCCTCTGCAGAGTTCTAGATTTCATTGATAGTGACCAAGGCACTCATTTCACTTCTCAGAAGGAACAACGTTGGGCTCTTGAATAAGGCTTTCAATGGAATTTTCACTTCCCTTACTGGCCTCACAGAGCACCATAATGGCTTACTTAAGTTCAAAATCAATTAAATGAAACAGAGCATATTTCAGTCATCAGTCACATGATGACTGGGGTGAACTGTAATAGGGTCTGCCTCCATTTTTTCTTGTATGTTGAGCTGCTGACAACTTTTAAGCCTCATGCCTCACTCTTCCCCTTCTGCCACACATCTGAACAAGCTGAATAAGAAAGCCCAGGTGCTCCTTCCTTTGCCACCTGTGAGAAGTTCAAAGCCACTCACAAGAACCCTCATCCAGCCCACCACTAACTACCATAAAAACTCTAAGCTAGTTTCCTCTTCTGGTTCACTCAAGTCAATTTTGGAATGCTTGGCAGCTATGCTGTTCTTTCCAGCAAGCCTCATTATATGAGTAATAAACCTTTACAACTCCTCTTGGGATATGTGTGTGTGTGTGTGTGTGTATGTGTGTGTGATCATTAATCTCGACATCTGAACCAAATTTTTCATGGGCATGCTTCCTATTTCGTCAGAGTGGATACATCTGCTAAATGAGAATTCACTTTTTAAAAAAACTATTCCCAAGTGAATAAAATATTAAGCACTGCTCTAGACCACTTTAACATCACTCTCTCCTCCCAACAAACATCTTGTTTTTCTTTAGCTGTGTTCCTTTTTTAACCTATAAATAAGATAGTACTATTTTTATTATTTCACACAATGTTTATCTACATGTTTACCAACATATTTGAGAACCATTTCTTCTTCAATGTCCTACCTCCTGTCTGTGGTCATTTTATTTCCTTCTTTCTTTTAGAAGTTCCTTTATCTTATACCTTCCATTGTTGTCATTCTTTGTAGATGATCCACCTTGCCTCCTTGGCTGCTTTTAAAAGCTCCTCTTTGGTTTTGTGTTGTTTCATCACAAAGTGTGAAAGTGTAAACCTTTTTCTAATTTATCCTGCTTTGTATTTACTTTGCTTCCCTTACGTACAGATTCATGCTTTTCATGAAATTATTTTCAGCCATTATCTCTGCAAATATTGCCTCTTTTCTATTTTCTTTATTCTCATTTTCTGGCAATTCCTTCAACTTACATTATACCTTATTCTTTCCTTCATATTTCTAAAAAATTATTTTATATTTCCATTTTGTCTTCTTCTGTACTATATTCTGAATGATTTATTTCAGTTCACTAATTCCTCCTTCAGCTATGTCTGATCTGCTGTTTAACTTATATATTGTTTTTTTTTTAATTTTAACAATTATATTTATACCTAAAATTTATATTTCATTTCCTTTTAAAATCTTCCCAGTCATTTTTTGAAGTCTCTCTTTGCTTTTGCATTTTTATTCTTTTAAAAACTATATCTTGGGCTTCGCTGGTAGCTCAGTGGTTGAGAGTCTGCCTGCCGTTGCAGGGGACATGGGTTCGTGCCCCGGTCCGGGAAGATCCCACATGCCGTGGAGCGGCTAGGCCTGTGAGCCATGGCCACTGAGACTGCGTGTCCAGAGCCTGTGCTCCGCAGCGGGAGAGGCCACAACAGTGAGAGGCCCGCATACCGCAAAAAAAAAAAAAAAAATATATATATATATATATCTTTAACTATTTCATTCATAGTTATATTGTATTCCCTGATAATTTCAATATCTGAAGTCCTTGAGGAAATCTGTTATTTTTGCTAAATATCAGTCATGGAGGCTTCTTTTTTAATAATTTTGTTGATCTTGATTTTGAGATAAATTTGCTCGAGGTTAATCTGTGAAAATCCTGCAGCCTAAATAGAATTTTCCATCTTCCAAAGAGGATTTACATTGGCTTCTGCTAAAAGCCAGAGGTTGTTGTCAACCTGGAATCACTTGGGCTTACATTAAAGATTCTAATGAGTAAATATTAGATTTCCCATCTTGCAACTGACAGAGAATTTAGTCTCTTAATGCTCCACTAATATTAGCATTTTCTTTTGGGGCAACTTCACTTTTCCAGTTTGTTTTCCAATTACTGCTCACTGCTCCTACTCCATCCTAAACTCATAAATTTATCTGAATATTTGTTATTTTATTTAGTAAATTATTCTTGTAGATTTTCCTTAACTTCCTTGGGTCTAGCAATGCCTGTGAAAACAATGTTTTATTTAGGATCTAGTTGATTTGTAGCAGAAGAACCTTCAGAATTTACTTTACTTTTAGAAGCAGAAGTTTAATGATTAGAATATGAGCCCTTTGCACTGGCGAGATATTTAGGCACAAAGGTAAGGTGTGCCTCTTAACTCACAGCCCAGAGCTTCCTTAACCTACCATCATAGGGGCAGTCCTTCTATGACATTTAAGCAGAAATAAGAGACTCATTATTATGTAAGTCTTCCAGATTTCATTTTTTGCATTGTCTGGAATTATATTTTAATTAAAAATATTTTATGTGATTGGTTATCTCTTTGGTTGTTATATTTTATTTTGTTTTTTGTTTCATTTTTAGGGCATTTAGTATTACTTTTCAAAATGCCTCCATATGCTGGTAATAATTACTGAAGAGATACTCTTCCCAAATTGTTTGTGTTCTCATTCTGCTAAACTAAAAAACATTTTAAACTCTTTGGTCTTATCGATTTGATTTATACCTTGAATAAAAAGGTTAGTTTTTACTCAGATTTTAGTAATTACTAAATTTTCATTTGACAGCCCATCTTTCCTGAGCTTCAGTTTCCAACTGGTATAATTGTTGTACAGAATTTGGAATAGCTGTTTGCCAACTTGGTTGTTTAGCATATAACTAATAGGTTACAATTATAACAGCAAAAACAGTTTAGAAAAGCAAATTAGTTTAGTAGCAATTAAATTCAGAGAGTCATTCCAAAGAAAGATAATAACTTTAATTGAGTTGTATGTAAAATGGAAAAATTTCAAAACATTATGTTTCTAAACATCTTGTAGAAAAGTGACATTCTACCTATGATTGTCTTGTTTCATCATTTTTTTAGCTACAGAGATAAAAATTATATATTAAAATTTTACATGAAAATATTTTGAAATGCTAAACAGCTCACAAAAATGCCAAGGTGACCTTCATATGTTAGTAAACTTTCAAAATATAGTTTTTCATATCTCTTAAGGGGGAAAAATTAGTTTCCCCATTTTATTTATTGCTACTTTTCAGGAGTGAAACAAGATTTTAAAAGTTTTTATGCGATTAAAATTACCAAGAAGTCATTCTTGCAATCTCCTATAATAATTAAAAGGACTCCAAGGTATAATCATTTTCCTGCCCAGCAGGGGATTTCTATCTTTGAATTTTACTGTCATCAAAGTAAAAAAATGTTTTATATTTGTCCTCTTGTCATAATGGACCTACTGATAGTGAACTAACCTTCCTGCCATACAAAACTACAAAAACGTTCAGGATTGTGATTTGTGAGAAAAAGAGCACCACATTTGCCCGGGCATTCTCCATGTAGGCACATTAAGATTATAGCACTTAGAGGTTAAATCAAGAAGAACAGAGTGATCTTTCTGAGCTGAGAAGTAAGAAATTGGAGTTCACAGTAATGAAGCAGTTGGAATTTACAGGGTATATCACTTTGCTCAAGAATCTGTAATCTTGGCAGGACTTATTAGGGACATCTAATTTCTGCCTACTCAATCATATGGGATAGCTTGAAAGCTGTGGGCTGGAATCATCTGAAGGTTTTTGTTCACTCACATGTCTGGTGGTTGACATTGGAAAGACCCAAACTGTTGTAGGCTGGAAAAGCTGGAGCTCCTTGGGTATCTCCATCTCTTTGAGGTCTCTATGTGTTCTACTAGCCAGGAATTTTATGGCAGAGCCCCCAGAACATGTATCTCAAGAGAGGGAAACAGGCAGAAGCTGAATTGCCTTTTATAACCTAGCCTTAGAAGTCATTCTTATTTTACTGATATGGGCTCTCTCCCTTTTTTTCTTGATGTGTCTAGCTAAAGGTTTATCAATTTTGTTTACATTTTCTAAGGGCAAGCTTTTCGTTTCATTGATCTTTTCTATTATTTTTTTTAGAATATTCATCACATCATTGTTTATAATAGCAAAAAAAAATGGAAGGCACTCAAATACCCAGTAATAGAGAAATAGTTAATTACAATACTTCCACACAATAGACTATTTTGCAGCCAATAAAATCAGGATTTCTTTTTTTTTTTTGACATAGTTATAAGTCAGCAGCAAACAAAAATTTTATTTATTTCTTCCCTGAACTTCATGATTTCTTTCCTTCTACTAACTTTGGGTTTTGTTTGTTCTTTCTCTAGTTTCTTTAGGTGTAAGGTTAGGATGCTTATTTGATATTTTTCTTGTTTCCTGGGATAAGTTTGTATCACTATAAACTTCCCTCTTAGAACTGCTTTTGCTTCATCCCATAGGTTTTGGATTGTTGTGTTTTCATTTTCATTTATCTCTAGGTATTATTTATTTCCTCTTTGATTTCTTCAGGGATTCATTGGTTGTTTAGTGGCATATTGTTTAGCCTCCAAGTGTTTGTGTTTCTTACAGCTTTTTTTTTCTTGTAATTTATTTCTAGTCACATAGCATTGTGGTTGGAAAGTGTTCTTGATATGATTTCAATATTCTTAAAGAATATTCTTAAAAAAAAGACAGCCTCTTCAATAAGAGGTGCTGGGAAAACTAGACAGCTACATGTAAAAGAATGAAATTAGAACATTCTCTAACACCATACACAAAAATAAACTCGAAATGGATTAAGGACCTTAATGTAAGACTGGATACTATAAAACTCCTAGAGGAAAACATAGGCAGAACACTCTATGACATAAATTGCAGCAACATCATTTTTTGGGGATCCCACTCCTATAGTAAAGGAAGTAAAAGCAAAAATAAACAAATGGAACCTAACTAAACTTAAAAGCTTTTGCACAGCAAAGGAAGCCATTGGCAAAATAAAAAGACAACTTACTGAATGGGAGAAAATATTTGCAAATGATTTGACTGATAAGGAATTAATATGCAGCATATATAAACAGCTCATACAACTCAACATCAGGAAAACAAACAACCTGATTAAAAATTGAGCAGAAGAAATTTTTCCAAAGAGGAAATGCAGGTGGCCAACAGGCACAAGAAAAGTTGCTCAACATTGCTAAGCATCATGGAAATGCAAATCAAAATCACAATGAGATATTACTTCACACATGTCAGAATGGCTATCATCAAAAGGAACACAAATAAAAAATGTTGGCAAGCATGTGGAGAAACGGGAACACTTGTACACTGTTCGTGGCAATGTAAATTTGTGCAGCCGCTGTGGAAAACTATATGGAGGTTTCTCAAAAAACTAAAAATAGAACTACCATATGACCCAGCAATTCCACTCCTGGGTATATATCCCAAAAACACAAAACTCTAATTCAAAAAGATACCTGCACCCAAATGTTCATAGCAGCATTATTTACAATTTCCAAGGTATGGAAGCAACCTAAGTGTCCATCAACAGATGAATGGATAAAAATGATGTGGTATATATATATATATATAGATATATATAGATATACACACACACACACACACACACACACACACACACACACACACACACAATGGAATACTACTCAGTCATAAAAAAGAATGAAATTTTGCCATTTGCAGCAACATGGATAGACTTGGAGGCTATGATGCTAAGTGAAATAAGTCAGAGAGAGAAAGCCAAATACTGCAAGATATTGCATATGTGGAATCTAAAAAGTACAACAAACTAGTGAATAAAACAAAAACATAGCAGACCCACTGATATAGAGAACAAACTAGTGGTTACCAGTGGGGAGGGGGAGGGGCAATATAAGGGTGGAGGAGTGGGATGTACAAACTACTGGGTGTAGTATAGGCTACAGGCATGTATTTTATAACATGGGGAATATAGCCAATATTTTGTAATAACTGTAAATGGAGTGTAACTTTTAAATATTGTATACAAAATAAATAAAATAAAAAATAATAATTAAAAAAACAAAAAAAAGTAGCAATTTAAAAAAAGAGACTGGGAACAAAAATAAAAGAAGTCATTCTGTGACCCGACACATCAGTAGGCTACCCAAATTCAAGGGGAGGAGAAATTAGACTCCATCTTTTATGGGAGGGATGTCAAAATATTTGCAGATGTGTGTTAAAACCACCTCAAGATCTAGAAGTACAAGTAGATTAGCTTTAGATGGAGACAGAAATTGTCATGCAGAAGAGGTAAATTGATAGACTGAGGTGGGGAGAGGAAGCAGGAAGACATGGTGGTTCTCAGAAATACATAATCACTGGATTATAAAAGTATACAGAATGCAAAATGTAGACCAAATTTCATACTGCCACCTTTGAAGAAGGGCCGATTTACCCAAAACTTCTTGAAAAGCATTATCTTTGGGCTGTGTGGAAAAAGAGGGAGAATATTAAGGAAGAATTAGAAAGATGAATAAGAACATCAAATTGGGCCTAGTTTAGTTGGAGTGGTTGGTGTGGAGAGGGCAGAGCAGTAGCCAGGCTGTAGTGAGAATTTAAAGCTCATAGGTAAAGTATAGAAACAGTGAGGTAAAGGCAAATTTTGAGAATAGAAACATCTGATCTTGGGTGATTTCGTTCTAGAAGAACAGTCTGAATAATGACAGTAAATTTGTGTGATATATTTTTTAATTTAAAGGAAATCTTGGGCTTCCCTGGTGGCTCAGTGGTTGAAAGTCTGCCTGCCAATGCAGGGAACACAGGTTCGAGCCCTGGTCCAGGAAGATCCCACATGCCGCGAAGCAACTAGGCCCGTGCACCACAACTACTGAGCCTCCGCTCTAGAGCCCATGAGCCACAACTACTGAGCCTGTGTGCCACAACTACTGAAGCCCACGTGCCTATAGCCCGTGCTCCACAAGAGAAGCCACCGCAATGAGAAGCCTGCACACCACAGCGAAGAGTGGCCCCCGCTCACCGCAACTAGAGAAAACCTGCGCGCAGCGATGAAGACCCAATGCAGCCAAAAATAAATAAATAAATTTTTTTAAAAAAGGAAATCTTTAAGGAAAATAATGCAGTGTCAAACAGAGAAAGTAGATAAATACAAAAGTTCTTATAAAAAGTCTGTTTTGGTATGGAAACAAAAGAGAACAAGATGAAAAATTAAGCATGAAGGTCCCCAAGAAAGCGATATAGGAGGCAACAATGACAAAGACAGGAAAAAGAAAACAATTATGAATGAAGTATGAGCCTCAACACCAGTAAAAATAGTGAATCCTCAGGGAAAAGGAAGGAGAGATTTTATTACCAAAATATTCTATCTAAAGAAGTATAAAGGAATTAGAGTTAGCCAATGTTTTTTTTAATAAGCAAGGTTTTAAAGTTATCTAAAAAATCCATTAAATATATAAAAAGCATATATATATATACATATAAAACATAAATATATAAAAAAGGAATTCTATCAGAAATTCCTTGTTACTTGTGGGAAGTACAAGGTCTTTTTCTAGTATACAATAACAATATTCCATTACATGATAATATGCCAGGATTTCACCATAGCTATTGGCCAAGAAGATTTGTCAACATTTTTTTTTTAATTACACTATAATCACATAAGCAATGGATTTTAAATCTAGGTTCAAGAGACCATAAGCAGGCATACAAGAGATTATGGGGTGAATAGATATCTGAAAGCACATTTTGAAGTAAGCTTTAAACATTTTTACTATATGTTTATTATATATCTAATAATCTCAGAAGAATTGATTAATGAATTCAGTGAAAAGATGTTTGCTATTGTATGTAGAATATGATTTTTTTCAATTACTTGTTCTGACATTCAGGCACTGTACAAAGCAATTTACATCCACTACTTCTAGCCCATACTATAGCCTTTCAAGTGGGTTTAAAACTATCCCTACTTTCTTCTGACAATACAGTCTCATGGAGATTGACTACCAAGATTGCCCAGTTTATAAGTGTAAGAGCCAAGATTCGAACTCTGGCTTCTAAGGATGTACTTCATCCTACTAAGCATCCAAGCAAAATACGAAGTTCAGGATAAATTTAAAACCACACCTAATTAATTGCTCTAATCATACACACGTGTACTCACACACACGTGTGCACACACACATGCATGCACACGCATATACACAAAAGCATCCTAGCACCCAAGAGGCTCAATGTTTAATGTTGGGGTCAGGAAGACACTCATTTAGGGAAATAAATTGACAATGATAGAGTACATATATAAAACAAGGTTTTGTAAATGCAAGATGAACTGATTTTTTGTTTGTACTTTATTTTTTGTTCATTCTCAAAAATTCTTCCAAATGGTAATGTTGGCCAATATAAAACCTAAGTTTACAATCTAGGCTATTTCAATATATTTCTATTTCTTTCTCATAATGCTGTATCTATGTACAAGTGTTTATATCATATGTACATATATATATATATATATATATATATATATATATATATATCTCCTTATGTGTCTATCATCTATCTACCTATCTAGATAGCCAGCTATAGATCATCTCTCTAGATAGATAAATAATTGATAAACAAATAGGTACATAAATATGTAATAGAGAGATAGTGTCAGAGGGCTACAAGTCATAAATATTTAACATTAGGCATGAGAAAATATTCATCAGCCTCATATTACCTTTAGAGACATCTATTAAAAAAATTGGTTTGTTCCATAACAGTCATTTATTATTTCAAAATTGTTATACTGATTGAAGGGAACTGGTATATTTATAGTCCCACAACTGTGTTTGTCTTAGGTTTACATTAAACTCAATTACTATAATTAATTTAATTTTACACTTTATAATACATTTTCAAAATGAGGTAGTAAATATGCAACTGATATCTGAGCTCATGGTGAGCTACAACATTGGCATGCAATTTGTTGTATTTCACACACCAGGAAAGGGCTATTCTCTGATGTCCCAAGAACCCATATAGTCCAGGAAGCCAGAAGTTGTAATTGTTTGTGAATATGCACTCTGGGTGAGTTTATGACTGGGACAAATGAGATCCTATTTTAGGACTATGACTTTCTAATTCTTCTTCTTCCAACCCCTGCCATCATGATACAGCTGTGAAAAAAGCAAAGCAGTGGTTTCCCCTTTTACTCCCATTCTTTCAAAGGAGAGTAAACTATGGAAATTGTAATGTGATTTTTCACATTAAGTGAGAGCTAGCAATGCTCACTGAATGGCCCTTATCTTAAAGATTAAGTAAATTATGTTTTTCAGAAGTAGAAGCTTATATTTTAAGTTGACAGTGGTGTTTTGGAGATGAGAAAGCTGTCTTGTAGACAGCTACACAGATTCTTGCTCATTAGACATACATATTTCTGATAATTATGAAACCAAATTCATAATGCTGCCCTCTGGTGTAACAATAGAGTATAGAAATCAATATGAAGTTTGGAGTCTGATCAGAAAAATGGATCACCAGAAGAATCATATTGGTATGGTTATCAATGGTGCTACTAAATCTCTCCAAAGCTCAACTCAGGAAAGTTTGTGACTCCTCATTCAATGTCTGTGATAATGTTAGGTCAGTCCTAATAATTCCATGTCACAGTAAAACTCTGAAGTTCTTTGAATTTGTAATCGTTAATTCTTCTATGTACCATAAAATTACATATGTTGAACCTAAGCAGGATTACAACTCTATAATGTCAAAAAATTTGAAAAGGAAAAAAAATAAAATTGTTTTGTTACTCTAATATACATACTATAAGGGAAATAAGGGATGAAGTGGAAACAAAACAGCCTTTGTAGTGAAGCAGATGGACTTCAAGTCCCATGCTTGTCAATTAATAGCTATGAGACCTTGGTTATTGTCTCTGAGGTTCTAATCTGTAAAATGGAATAATATATAGTTCATAGGACTATTGGGAGGATCAGTAATAACTCAGTTGAAGTTTCTAAGATATAATAGGCTCTGCTTATTTAAGAGAAGTGTAGTTATTTAAATTAGAAATTGGGCTTTTAGTTGAATTTACATTTTAAAACAGAACTTAATATATACACACATATATAATCTCCAAATGATTATAGAATTTTAGGATTACATGTGATTTATATATCATTCCCCTACCTAATGTAAAATCTGATATACAACCTTCCTGAAATGAATTCATTCAACTTTCTTTGAACCTTTCCAATGACCGAACCTCAAAAGGCTGCACTTGTTTTCAAAGCAGAGACAACTGTGAGTTAAGCACATCTGCTTCCTGGTGGCTTTTCTATTGGTCCTATCATTTTTCTCCTTCCTTGGTTAATATTTGAAGTCATTTTTGATGCATCACTTTGCTATCTGCCTTCCAATAGAGCTGTTCAAGCTCATCAGTCCTGCTCTAAAACTAGCTCCCAAGACTAAACACAACAATAGTCATGTGGGTTGGGCCACATCACAGTTCAAGAAAATTATTAGTCCTCTACTTTTTTGCAAATCTATTACTTTTTAATTTTTTTTATGAAACCTTAGGGGGCATTAGCATTTTGAGAGACTGTTGGTTCATGTTAAGTTCCATCCACTACAATTCTTAATTCTTACTTAATGGGTTCTTTACTTGAATATCTGATCATCGCTAGGTAGCAGAGAAGAGAATCATAACAGTAATTTGAGATTCCTCAACCTCATAATGCTTGGTATTCCTGATGCAATTCCTATTAATTTCACCTCCTTGAAAACAAAACTATAAAACTCTCCAGGCACAATTTGTAACAGAATGTAGTTAAGTCTGCACCATAAATTTACTCTTTATGTCAGTGTTATTTACTCACATTGCCTCTATTTAATTCAATCTTAAGGCCATTAAAATCTCAAAGATGATTCAAATGTTTTTTTTTGGTATAATTCATTATTCATTTTTGTTTTTAAAGATGAAGACAGTTATGCTATCTTCAAATGAAATTAGTGCATTCAATAAGCAATACAATATTAAACATCTAAAGTTTTGCCATTATGGCAAGGTCAAATGTGGTATGTTTTACTCTACTGATTCACATTCATGACCCAAATGAGGTTACTACTTATGCACAGAGTACAATTAAATCAAGGTTAGACAAGAAGACTTCTCTAGTACAAGATAGAGCACTAAGAAATCATATAGTACTGTTAAATTTTGGATTAGTGTCATTCTTAATGACATATTATCTAGTTTTCCCAAATATTAACAAAGTGGATCTTTATCCCTACTACTGAGTTTAACTTTCTAAATGATACATACAGATAATGTGATATCTTTTCAGTTATACTTAACTGTAGCTATGTAACGATTCACTTATTAAAATGGAAAAAATGTTCTTCTATAGTACATTACAATCAAATATATAAAAAATAGGCTTCATGAGAAAATTTCCAAATTTTCCTCTTAAAGGTAGCCAAGCCATAATTCTGTTTAAGAATATACTCTCACATTGAAGTTCTCATATCTCAAATTATTTAAATAAGTACATACTAAGTAATACCACTAAAATTTGCTTTAAAAATTAAACTATTTAAAGTATATTCATAGAATATAGTCAGAATATATCTTAATATTTATGTTAAGTTATAATAAAGTACAAAAATTATATCAAGCAAGGTAATTTGGAAACTGTGTCACAGTAAATCAAGGGTTTTTTTTAATAGTCTGACATTTGTGTGTATATTAAGAAATAATTTTGCCTGTTGTTTCCCCCATTATTTTGAAGCATAAGTACAAAAAGTGCACAGCTAGATTTGATGTTTAATGAGTAAGAGTAGTTGACATTCCTGAATCTATATTTTGTGTTACAGTGAGATAAGTATATTGAAGTGAGTTAATCTAATTACACTTACATTGACCTCATTTATAAAAAAACAACCACGGAAGCATATCACACACATGCAACAATTTCATTATTGTTTCCAAATCCTGGTTTTTCTGGACAGATATGTGTCAGTAGAACTGCTATGATGCATGGTGCATGCAACTGCTTATCTTAATGTCAGCTTTCACATGAAAAACTATTACACAAATTCTACCGTAATCAGAAGGACTCTGTGTGTCAATTCAAACACCAGGGAAATGATTCTGCTACAGATTTTGAAATGGTAAGGAGCATTTTCTTCAAGATATATCTTCTTTTAATTCTCTTTACCCTCAGAAAATTTGCCAGCCTCTATAGAAATGATTCTCTAGTCTACATGACCACCATTAATCCCCACCGAGGGACTTTTGCTTAGATATTGCCACTCTGATGTCCACTGCCAAACCAAATTCAATTTATTAGAAATATAAAATAATACTTCTATGAAATTTCATCTTCTTTCAATCTCTCCTCTTTCTTTACAAAGTTAAAACCATTCTCCTAAACCTCCAGGTTCAAAAGTAACCATTGCTTTCCCATATTTCTAAAATGCACTTACTCCACAAGCATAGTCAAAGCTACCTCTCCAGTGTATCACTTCCTCTCCATTTTCATTGCCACTTCCCTTGTCAAGGTGTTCATTGACTCATGTGTAGTGGTAAACATTAAGTTCCATGGAAAAAAATCCAAATCTTATTCTAAAAATTAGATCCTATTCCTGTTCAAGTTCTCACTCACAGTCCAAAAATCTTAATCAACTTTTAAGCTCAAGTATATAATGAATGGTCCTTCAAAATCATAGCTCAAATAAAAGGATATAGTGAAAATAGTCAAACAGATGAACATAAATTAACATTTTTCCAAAGATAATATTAGTTTATCTTTCCACCTGGCTTATTTGTGTTAAAATGTCAAACAAGCCAAACAACTGGGGAGAAAAGAATAATATGGAAACTAGATGGCAAAATATAAGCATTTTCAATTCATTCTGGAAGAAGATACAGTAAAATTGGAAGAATGGAGAAGGAAATTAGGTATAACTAATTTTTTGACATATTTATATACACTACATATAGTATTATAGTACATGTGTGTAATATATATGTATATGTATTTTTT
This sequence comes from Tursiops truncatus, assembly GCF_011762595.2. NCBI lineage: Eukaryota > Metazoa > Chordata > Mammalia > Artiodactyla > Delphinidae > Tursiops > Tursiops truncatus. The sequence goes on from NC_047041.1 coordinate 32,252,929, forward strand.
TCCAATTAATCTTGCACATGAATGCATGATGAATTTTTCAAAACAATGCCCTGCACATATCATTCTAGTGCTCAGCATCCTTCATTGGTTCCTCATTGCCTACAAAATAAAATACACAAACCTTGATTTGAAATTTAAGGCTCTCATAAACATATCCTTAAGCCAACTTGCTTCTTAAATTGGTCCTGAACTGAATTAATCTTCTGGCTCCACTAGCCCTTCTCTCTGTAATCATTCTTCCAATCACAAAGCTTAATACTTTTGTGTTTTTTGACTCCTCCATCTCCATGGGTTAGGTATCCAATAGTCACACAGTTCACTTGAATCTATTTTCTTATCTCTATTTACATGGAAACAGCATGCATTATTTCCTCTCCCTGACCCATATCTCTTAATGTTCACTTTCCTATAGTGTTATAAGATTGATTTTCCGCTCTTGCTTAGACTTTTGTCTGAGCCTGCGAACATCTTCCTCTATTTATCTACCTTAAGTTTTAAGACTCCGTGCTAGCTCAAATTTTCAGAACTAAGAGTCTCTTATCTGTGTATAAGAAACTCAAGTTGCCTTGGCTATTTTTTTAGATTTAATCTTTTGCTTTTCTAAGCCTATGTCACTGCCTTGCTTCTCTTCATTTATAGAAACCTCACTGGATGGTATACTTGGTTCACTTAACCCACAGTACACAACAGATTCTCTCCAGAACCACTCTCCTGGTTTTATTTCTTCAAGTCTTCCCATGTTATTCCTTCTAGAGCCCCAGCATGAACATATGAAACAGATCCATGCTCTAAGACATTAAAAGCATCTATAAACATAATAGCTCATTGATATCAATGAAAACCTTATAACCATTAATGGATTTTATTGGACTGGATAGCTCTCAGCTAAATCCAACTACAAATATCATAAGCTTTTCCAACAAACTGAATTTGTTGGAAACTCTTCTTTCAATTTCAGTGTAAGAATGTTGAAACTTTTCTGGGTCAAGTAGATTTTACTTCATCCTAACTAATTATAAAAGAATGAAAAAATACTACTTCGAAGGATTTGGAATTCAAAGAAAATACTAACAAAGTTTTGTTAGTTTATAATGGCAGGTACCTGGGCCTGATGAATGCTTTTGACATGTAAAGCAAGTAAACTGAACACCTTTATTAAAATCTAAGCATTACAATGTGTATATTCCAATAAACGTACATCCCCAAAAGGGTTAAAGTAAGGGTGATAGTAGCAGTAGTGGTTCTAATGACAGAATGTTGTTTTTCCTGTAATTTTAGTTTTCCCTCATTTTCCAAGCCATAATCTTATTATTTTCTAACCAAGTGCAATTTTTTTTTACTGATTTTTTATACTATATACTCCTAGTTGTGACTGAATTTTTCATATCTTTCTTTCTCTTGGTTAAGGTAACATTTGGTAAACTTAGTAACCAGGCTCTGGATTTGATTCTCCAGTTTCTGGACCTCATTTTTTTCTCTGACATCCAGTAAACAATTACTTTGTCTTTTTATCTACGTTTGGCTTCTGATCCTTACCTGAGAACATGTATAGGGTCTGTTTCATCTTTCTTTCCCATGTTTACATCTCCCTCTTACTGCTGGTTTCTCCCTAACAAAATATAGATCACCCATACTTTTAATTTTATTTATGAAGTGTTGTGGCTATATATGCTTAATTTCACCATGAAGAAAATGGACACAAAGTGTTAAAAGATTTGGCATATTTCCCAGATGAATAAATTTTTAAAATAAAAATATTGAAATAAAATTATAATTCAGCAAGTACTGAATAGGAATTGAAATACAGAAAGATTTTAATAAAGACTTCTTTTTAGATATTGCAAATATGGGATTGAAACAATATGGCAAAGTGATCATATCAGATCTGAAAGAAAATATTTCCAGAAGAGCAGCAAATATACTATTTGGATATGTTCTTGGTATTCATAAAACAGTTAGTCAATTTAAAATCTATAGTGAATGAGTTTAGCCACATAGGAGAGCTTTAAACTTTATCTGTATTGTTTACATAGATGACATCTCAGTTTATCCAAAAGCTCCTTGATTAATCAAAATCAGGAATTTTCAGGGCTAGTTTTTGTTTCTCGATCTACTTTGAAACTTTCAGCACTGAACCACAATATCTTGAACACATGTATCCAGCAGAACTTCTAAGACAGTAAAAGAGGTTATTAAGGATGTTTTAAGCCTCTTACAGTGCTATATTATTGCTTTAAGGGCATAGTAAACGTCAATCCTATCTAAAGAAGAACTCCTGTGATGATACTGACATGATACATGACATGAATTTAAAACACTTTTAAGATTTTTATTTTTTTAATAAGATTTTATTATTACAATAACTCCTAAACTGATCTCTTGTGACTCATCTATATGATGGTATCATTGGTAAAGAGTTAAAAGTATCCGTTATTCTTACCATATCTACCAAGGAAGTGAATTGTTATCCGTTCTTTATTGAATTAGCACAACATTCACGTAGATAAGAGGTTAAAGATTCATGTCTGGAATTTCTGGTTTTATCTCTTAAGTCCAATTAAGCTTTTAGTTCTTAGGCTTTGAAGGGTAAGTCATTACTGTGTCTATATTCCATGAGATCAGGGTGCATGCCTCATTTACTCACCTCTATACGTTTAGTGCGTAACACAGTGCTTGACATGTAAAAGGAACTTAATGAATAATTATTGGATAAGTAAATGACTGAAAGTTCATACAGCCAGCCACAATGACCTAACGAAACAGAGACTTCATGAAGCATCTGGCTTATACTACTATAAAGTATAGGCAATAAATTTGCTAGATTTGAAAAATTGTAACTAAGAATATAAAAGGGACACTTTTTCTCTAAGGCTTTGCCTTCTTTCCCACTAAATCTTACTAATCTTTCAAGACCTATCAATGTGTCTTCCTTTCCAGGGATCTCCTGACTCTTCAGGCTAGGCTAAGAGCTCATCTGCTATATAAATATAACTCATGATGTATATGGGGAATTAAAATCAGATCAGTATTATTTGAAAATGAGTGAGAGAGTGACATGAGCTGAAGATGAAGAGTTAGGAGGAGGCCAGGCACAGAAGGCCTTGTCCCAGTGCTAATGGGCTTAAAGATCACCCTGTGGGTGCTATAAAGCCATTGAAGGGATTTAGAGAGTAGTGGCATTGACATATTTTAATTCAAGATGAATCATTTTGAAAAATGGTGTAGGTCAGGGTGGGGAACAAGTTTGATACAGAGATTATTTCAAGAGTCTAGGTAAAAGATGACAAGAGCCTGAACAGAACAGGGGTGAGGAGAGAAAGCAGATTAAATAACTACCTAGAGGGTAAAATCAAAAGGACTTGATAATGGTTTAAATATAGGGAGGAGAGATGGGTCATCTTATTCATTAATTGAAGTATTTATTGACTATCTCCTGTTTCTAGGTACTGTATTTAGGTAAGGGAGATAGGATGGTAAACAGGCACTTCTCCTGCTCTTAAGGGGGTGATAGTCTAGTGAAAGGGATCCTAGTGTTGAGCTGAGCAAGAGAGTGGCTCTTGATGACTTCTAAGTTCCTGGCTTGGACCACTGAATGGATGGATTATAGTACGATTAACTGTAAAAGAAAATACAGGAGAAGCAAGGAGGAAAACAAGATATGAAATAGTAAGAAATCAATTACAAGGCAACATATAAGTAACATAATATAAACTACTAATGAGATGATAGAATCTCATTTCCTTAAAACTAGTGTTTAAGACTAAATGATCTCCTAAAATTAAACTTTTATTACTCTATACCCTTTATTTGTAGGAAAACTCAGCAACTAAAACTTTAAATTAACAGAAAAAAGTAATTTTTTTTTTAATCTTTAAAAGGACCCTTTTAATTTCTTGAATAGAATAATTTCTAGGAAAGTTATTTTAAACACTGAGCTCCCTCTAGTAAATTCAAATTGTGATTTGTCTTGCCAATTTTAGAGCTTCACAAATATTTTCAGAAATTCAATTCTCCCTTAGCTACTGCTAAATATTGAGGGAGCACAAAGCAAGGAAGTGATTAAGATGGAATGCATTGAACATGACTGAGAATATGGAAAAGTGGGAACAAGTTCAGAAATTTAAATCAAGAGCACATGGGCAACAACAAACAATAAAATAGAATGGTCTTGAGGAGGCCTATTGTTGGAGGGCTCTGAAGTGCAGACTGAGAAATTCAGATTTGGTTTAATATGAAAGAAGGCATTTCTATAGTGGAGTTATCAGGAGAATGACCTAAACATAATGTTTGAAAAAATTATCAAGGCAGTTGTATAGAGCATGGAGTAGAATTAGGAAGAGTAGAGGCAGGGACACCAAGGCTGTGATATGGGCAATTAGATGACAGGATCATGAGGTGGCTAGCAGAGACAGGTTCAGTGACCCATCCCATGCAGAAATATCAGCTAGATAAAAATGGGTAACTTGTTCCAGAAGAGTGTTTGCATTTTATGTAAGGGCTCCTGTGAGGTTATTCGAGAAATGTCACACTTTAGAGATGCATAGGAGGAACTTGGGATGTTGCAATTAACATGAACAGCTTCAGCGATTTCAGCCCTAGGAAGCACCATACTTGTAGAAGGAAGAACAAGTGATAAACCTTAGATCTGAAAGTACTGAGAGTATAAAAGACTTAGTAAGAGCATCTGTAATGATGTCACATTAGCTGCACAAGTGATGAGGAATCATCAGAAAACTATGACTACATTATTGACTCAGGCATTTATTGCATCAAGAAATGCTAGGTTTTCCAGATTACTAACAAAGGAAACGGGAACAAAGCACAAAACATGCCCTATAAATGATAATATACTTCAATGGCAAAATGTCAAGACACTGAACTTTATGAGGTTAAGTCAAGGCAAGTTTCTCATTTAATTCTACTTTGCTTGTTGAAAAAGAAATGGTGTTCTGGAACAAAGCATTTAAAAAAATGTGTAAAGTCAACTTAAATATGATTTGGGTGCTCAATGATAAAAATACTGTAGTCTGAAAAACTTCCTTTTAAAAATGTCAACACTTTCTTAATGGCACAGAAGACAGTGTAGATGATTTACAAGGTATCTCCATGGATTCTGGTTAGCGTTTTTAGAATAAGAGCAAATAAAGCCATGTTGACATTAGCTGTGTTGTTAATAATACAAACAGGGCAGAAGTAAAACAGTTCTGTTGGCCTCAGCCCAGACATTCTCTGTTAGCCAAATTTATAAAGTGTGCAACAGATGGCAAGATAAAAATGCTTTTTGTATTTTCTAAAATAGTAATATGATCAAATAAAAATATATGTTGTACAAACAAGTAGAAAAATACCTGCTCCATGTATATGTTTGTATAGATTTCATTTAGTATCCAAAGTATGATGTGCAGAGATTTTAAAATGAAAGGATTCCAAGTAAATTCAAGATGTAAAATAGAAAAATACTCTCTTGTGACTATGAAGAAAAATGTAATAATCACCCTTCTTGGTGTCTGGCATTATATCAAAAAGTTCTGATACAGATAATTATCTTAAGATTATTTAATGAAGATATAACAAATATATTACATCAATACAATATAAAATATAATAACTATAAGCACACATTGGTGGAAGTGTTGTATCAAACAGTGCTGGTAGACTAGAGCAGTGTCTCCTAAATGTCAAGGCTGGGCTGACTGCATAGGTATGTGGGAAACATTTTAGAAGTTCAGATTCCTTGGCCTTACCCTGAATTCAGTAGGTCTGAAAAGGGGCATGGAAATATGTAATTTTTAAAACCCCTCTTTACTTTATGTTCAGTCATGCCTGCAAGTCACAGGACTAGGGAACCGACTGAGTAAATCAATAAAGGCTTATTAGAAGAGGTGGGCCTTCACTCACACAATAGTTTACCAAACATCATTTACTGAATAGTAACTATTTGCCAGGTACTAGGAATACAAAACTAAAAGTAAACCAACTATTAGGGAAGTTGTGATAATTCATGTAAAAGAGGTATATACAAGATGCCAGGGAGCTCATGAAAGAAACATTTATATCAAGAAGGATGCTCAGAATCAATTCCTGAAGGAAGTAAGGCTGCAGTTAAAACTTGCAAGACAGAGAGGAGAAAAGGATTTAGAGAAAAGAGGTAAGGGCAATAGAACAAGTGTGAGGAGAGGAATAGCAAAAAGAAAACTTAGTGGTAAAGACATTTATTAAAATTAATAGTTTCTAAATATTCAAAAGTTTAAATATACAAATGATTTAACAGTTATTCAGGTACATTTCCCAAATGAATACACATCCATTTTCATAATGGAGTAGTCCCCAGAATATGTTAATGCCATTTTTGTCTTTCCTATTTTTTTGAAAATATGGGGAATGAAAAATACAGTATCAAGATCTGAATCTTAGCTTCACCATTTAGTAACTATACATCCTTGAGAAAAACATTTACCCTTTCCAAGACTCAATTTCTGCTTTTTAAAAAAATATTATTTCATAAGTTTTTTATTAGAATTTAAGTGAAAACTGCATTGATTATTTTTCTCTCCACTGCCACCTCTGTTCCCAGCCTCAGCCAATGGTAGTACCAATAATCCAACTGTCCAAACCAGAAAATTTGGCATTATTGTTGACTGTTCCCCAGGGCCACCAACCCCACATGGCACATTTGTGGAATTTAGGAAAGTTTCCTCCTTCCTCCTGGCGGACACAGGCCATGCCAGAGCACACACTCAGGGGAGCTGGGCTCAAATTAGCTTTCAGCATCCACTCATTTCCTGGGCAGTCACCCTGTGCAAGGCAACACCTGCAGAACTGAGCACAGCATTCCTGTTTTCCTTTGCCTCAATGTCACATCCGACCACTCCCCCAAGTACTATTATTATTGTTTTTCAAACATGCTTTGAGCCTGTACACTTCCTGCTACCCCAAAAGCTCCTCTTCTTTGAAATACTAACCCCTATAACATGGATGATTTTTAACAGCTTCCTCACTACCTTTGGTCTAACTTCCTCTATAACCTACCATGCAGCCAGAATGAAACTTTCCAAAGACAAATATCAATCACCTATGTCTCTACTAAAAACCTGGCAATGGCTTCCCATTGCCCTAGAAAAAAGTAGAGGGTACTTCCTGGGTGCCACTTCACAGAAATACAAGGTCCTTCATGAGTGATTAGTTCTCTGCTTACTTCTCTGGGTTCCTTTATCAGCACTCCCCACTGATTGCACTGCTTTTCAGCTTCATGAAAATTGTTCTGATTCCTCTGCTTCTCTGTGCACGCTGTTCCTTTTCTGAAACCTTCAATCTCTTCCTTTTAAAAAAAAGTTTATCAAAATATAGTTGACATACAATATTATTTTAGTTTCAGGTATACTACATAGTGATCTGACATTTACATACATAATGAAATGATCAGCACAATAAGTCTAGTAATCATCCATCCTCATATAAAGTTATTATAATGTTATTGACTATATTCCTTATGCTGTATATTACATCCCATGGCTTATTTATTTTATAACTGGAGGTTTGTAACCCTTACTCCACTTTATGTATTTTGCTCACCCCCACCACTCTCCCTCTGGCAACCACCACTCTATCTATGAGTCTGTTTTCATTTTGTTTTTTTGTTTGCTTTGTTTTTTTATATTCCACATATAAGTGAGATCATGCAGTATTTGTTTGTCACAGTCTGACTTATTTCACTTAGCATAATACTCACTAGATTCATCCATGTTATTGCAAATGGCAAGATTTCATTTATTTTTAATGTCTGAGTACTAGTCAATATACATGTTTATATATGTATAGAGAATACATATACATATACATATATATGTAACGAAAATATATATATTCTTTTTATTCATTCATCTGTTGATAGACATTTAGCTTGCTTCCATATCTTGATAATTGTAAATAATGCTGTAATGAACATTGATGGGCGTATACATTTTTGAATTAGTGTTTTTGTTTTCTTCAGGTAAATACCCAGAAGTAAATTTGCTGGATCCTATAGGATCCAGCAATTTACAGTCCCAATTTTACAATCCCATCAATAGTGCACAAGGGTTCCCTTTTCATCTTCACCAACAAGTGTTTGTGTTTTTGATGATAGCCATTCTGACAGGTGTGAAATTGTTTCTCATTGTGGTCTAGATTTGCATTTCCTTGATGATTGGTAATTTTTAGCATCTTTTCATGTGTTGAGTGGCCATCTGTATGTCTCCTTTGGAGAAATGTCTATTCAGGTTCTCTTCCCATTTTCTAATCAGATTTTTTTTGATGTTCAGTTGTATGGGTTCTTTGTATATATTACGTATTAACCCCTTATCAGATATATCTTTTGCAAATATCTTCTCCCACTCATTAGGTGGCCTTTTCATTTTGCTGACAGTTTCCTTTGCTGTGCAAAAGCTTTTTAGTTTGATGTTATCCCATTTGTTTATTTTTGCTTTAGTTTCCTATGCCTGAGGAAACTGATTTAAAAAAATATATTGCTAAGACCGATGTCAAAAGTGTAATGCCTATGTTTTCTTCTGGGAGTTTCAGATCTTATATTTAGTCTTTAACCATTTTGAGTTTGTTTTTGGATATAGTGTAAGAAAGTATTCTGGTTTGATTCTTTTGCATTAGCTGTCCAGTTTTTCCAACATCATTTATTGAAAAAGCTGTCTTCTCTCCATGGTATATTCTTGCCTCTTCTGTTGTAAATTAATCGACCATATAAGTGTGGGTTTATTTCTCAGTTTTCTATTCTGTTCCACTGATCTATGTGTCTGTTTTTGTGTCAGTACCATACTGTTTTGATTTCTGTAGTTTGTGTACTATAGTTTGAAAGCAGGGAGCATGATTCCTCCAGCTTTGTTCTTTCTCAAGATTGCTGTGGCTAACTGGGGTCTTTTGTGGTTCCATACAAATTTTAGGATTGTTTATTCTAGTCTGAAAAATACCTTTGGTATTTTGATAGGAATTACATTGAGTCTATATATTGCTTTGAGTAGTATGGTCATTCTAACAATATTAATTTTTCCAAAGCATGAGCAGAGTGCATCTTTCCATTTGTTTGTATAATCTTCAATTTTTTTTCATCAGTGTCTTATAGTTTTCATAATACCACTCTTTTACCTGCTTGGTTAGATTTATTCCTAGGTATTTTATTCTTTTTAATGCAATTGTAAATGGGATTGTTCTCTTAATTTCTCTTTCTGATAGATTGTTATTAGTATACAGAATTGCAACAGATTTCTGTACATGAGTCTTGTATTATGTAATTTTACTGAATTGATGTATTAATTTTAACAGTTTTTTGGTAGCATCTTTAGGATTTTTTATTTATAGTATCATGTCCTTTGCAAATAGTGACAATTTTATTTCTTCCTTTCCAAATTGGATTTCTTTTATTGGGTTTTCATGTTTGATGCTGTGGCTAGAACTTCCAATACTACGCTGAATAAAGTAATGAGAACAAAAAGCAGGCTATGGACTGGGAGAAAATATTTGCAAATAAGACCAACAAGGTTTTAATTTCCAAACTATACAAACAGCTCATAAAACTCAACAACAAAAGAAGAAACAACCCAACTGGTCATAGTAATCTCCTATGATCTTTTGAATTTCTGTGGTGTTGCTTGTAACTTCTCTTTCCTTTCTGATTTTATTTATTTAGGTCTTTCTGGTTTTTTCCTGGATGAGTCTGGCTTAAGGTTTCTCAATTTTTTTTTTTTTTTGTCTTTCAAAGAAACTGCTCTTAGTTCCATTTATTTTTTTTCCTATCTTTTTAAATTCAATTTAACTTATTTCCAATCTGATTTATTATTTTCTGCTTTCTACTAACTTTGGGCTTTGTTTGTTCTTCCTTTTCTAGTTTTTTTATGTGTAAGGTTAAATAGCTTATTTCAGATTTTTCTTGTTTCCTTAGGAAGACTTGTATTTCTATGAATGTCCCTCTTAGAACTGCCTTTTCTGCATCCCATAGATTTTACAAAGTAATGTTTCCTTTTTCATTTATCTCAAGGTATGTTTTTTATTTCCTCTGATTGCTTTAGTGACCCATTGGTTGTTTACTAGCATGTTGTTTAGACTCCATGTGTTTGTGCATTTTACAGTTTTTTTCTTGGAACTGATTTTAACTGATAAATGTCTATTTAGGTCTTCTGCCCATTTTTCAATTGGGCTGTTTGTTTATTTGTTACTGAATTGTATGAGCTGTTTGTACATTTTGGAAATTAAGCCCTTGTTGGTCACATCATTCGCAAATATTTTCTCCCAGTCCCTGTTCATTTTGTTTATGATTTCCTTTGCTGTGCAAAAGCTTACAAGTTTGACTAGGTCAATTTGTTTATTTTTGCTTTTATTTCTTCTCCTTGGGAGAATCACCTAAGAAAACATTGCTACAATTTATGTTAGAGAATATTTTGCATATGTTCTCTTCTAGGAGTTTTATGTTGTCTTGTCTTATACTTAAGTCTTTAAGCCATTTTGAGTTTATTTTTTGTATATGGTGTGACTTCATTGATTTGCATACGATTGTCCAACTTTCCTAACACCACTTGCTAAAGAGACTGTCTTTTCTCCATTGTATATTCTTGTCAAAGATTAACTGACCATAAGTGTGTGGGTTTATTTCTGGGTTCTCTATTCTGTTCCATTGATCCATATATCTGTTTTTGTGCCAATACCATGCTGTTTTGATTACTGTAGCTTTGAAGTATTGTCAGAAGTCTGGGAGGGTTATGCCTCCTGCTTTGTTCTTTTTTCTCAGGATTGCTTTGGCATGTTTGGATTTTTTATGGTTCCATATAAATTTTAGGATTATTTGTTCTAGCTCTGTGAAAAAAGTCATGGGTAATTGGATAGGGATCACAATAAATCTGTAGATTGCTTTGGTTAGTATGGTCATTTTAGCAATATTAATACTTCTGATCTAAGATCATGGGATATCTTTCCATTTTTTTGAATCATCTTTAATTTCCTTTATTAATATTTTGTATTTCTCAGCATATGTCTTTCACTTCCTTGGTGAGGTTTATTCCTAAGTATTTTTTGATGCAATTTTGAAGGGGATTGTTTGTTTACATTCCCTTTCTGATATTTCATTGTTAGTGTAAAGAAGTGCAACAGATTTCTGTATGTTAATCTTGTATCCTGCTACCTTGCTGAATTTGTTTATCAGTTCTAGTAATTCTTTCATGGAGTCTTTAGGGTTTTCTATATATAGTATATGTCATTTGCATATAATGACAATTTTACCTCTACCTTACCAATTTGAAGAAATTTTATTTCTTTTTCTTGTCTGATTGCTGTGGCTAGGACTTCCAATACTGTGTTGAATAGAAATGGTGAGAGTCTTGCTCCAGATTTTAGCAGGAAGGCTTTCAGCTTTTCACCTTTGAGTATGATATTGGCTGTGGGTTTGTCATAAATAGTTTTTATTATGTTGAGATATGTTCCCTATATACCCACATTCATAGGGTCTTTTTTTAACATGAATGGATGTTGAATTTTATCAAATGCTTTTTCTGCATCTATTGAGATGATCATATGGTTTTTGTTTTTTCTTTTGTTGATGTGGTGTTTCACATTGATTGATTTGCATATGTTGAACCATCCCTGTGACCCTGGGATGAATCCAACTTGGTTGTGGTGTATGATCTTTTTTACATGTTGTTGGATTCAGTTTGCTAATATTTTTTTGAGAATTTTTGCATCTATATTCATCAAAGATATTGGCCCATAATTTTCTTTTTTTGTAGTGTCTTTAGTGTTAGTGTCAGGGTGATGGTGGCTTCATAAAATGTCTTTGGGAGTATTGCCTCCTATGCAATCTTTTGGAAGAGTTTGAGAAGTAGTATAAGTTCTTCTTTGTATGTTTGGTATTCACCTGTGAAGCTGCCTGGTCCTGGACTTTCATTTGAAGGGAGTTCCTTTTTTTTATTACAGATTCTATTTCACTTCTAGTGCTCAGCCTGTTCAAATTATCTATTTCTTCTTGATTCAATTTTAGTGGGCTATATGTTTCTAGAAACTTGTCCATTTCTTCTAGGTTGTCAAATTTGTTGGCATATAGTTGTTCATAGTATTCTCTTATGGTTTGTTTTATTCTGCAATATCTGTTGTTATTTCTCCTTTTTTCATTTTTTTTTGGGGGGGGGGGGTACCGTCTCTTTTCTTCTTGGTGAGCCTGGTCAGAGGTTTGTCAATTTTGTTCATCCTTTCAAAGCACCAGCCCCCAGTTTTGTTGGGGTTTTTTTCTATTGCTTTTTTAATCTCTATTTTATTTATTTCATCTCTTATCTTCATTTTTCCTTCCTTTTGCTGAATTTAGATTTTATTTGTTTTTCTTTTTCTAATTCTTTTAGGTTGTAGGTTAAGTTGTTTATTTGAAGTTTTTCTTGTTTTTTGAGGAAAGCCTGTATTGCTATTAACTTCCCTCTAAGAACTGTTTTTGCTGCATCCCATAGATTTTGTATTATTTTCTTTCCATTGTCATTTGTCTCAAGCTATTTTCTAATTTCCTCTTTGACTTCATCATTGACTCATTGTTTTGTTTTGTTTTGTTTTGTTGCGGTATATGGGCCTCTCACTGTTGTGGCATCTCCCGTTGCAGAGCACAGGCTCCGGACGCGCAGGCTCAGCGGCCATGGCTCACGGGCCCAGCTGCTCCATGGCATGTGGGATCTTCCCGGACCGGGGCACAAACCCATGTCCCCTGCATCGGCAGGCAGACTCTCAACCACTGCGCCACCAGGGAAGCCCAACTCATTGGTTTTTTAGTAGCATGTGGTGTAGTCTCCATGTAATTATTTTTTTCTCATTTCTTTTTCTGTGGTTGATTTTCAGTTTCATGCATTTGTGGTCAGAAAAGATGCTTGAAATAATTTCTATACTCTGAAATTTGCTGAGGCTTGCTTTATGCCCTAGTATGTGGTCAATCCTAGAAAATGTCCCATGTGCACTTGAAAAGAATGTATATTCTGGTTTGTTTGTTTGTTTGCTTGGTGTAATGTCTTAAAAATATCAATTAAGTGTAACTGTTCTATTGTATCCTTTAGGGTCTCTGTTGCCTTACTGATTTTCTGTCTAGAAGAACTGTCCATTGATGTGAGTGAGATGTTAAAATCTCCTACTATTACTGTATTCCTGTCAATTTCTTTCTTTATGTCTGTTAGTATTTGTTTTATGTATTTGGGTGCTCCTGTATTGGGTGCATATATACTGAGGAGTGCAGTATCCTCTTTCAGCACTTTAAATATATCATGCTACTCCCCTCTGGCCTGCAGTTTCTGCAGAAAAATCAACTAACAGCCTTATGGGTTTCCCTTGTATGTGACTCTTTGTTTTTCTCTTGCTGCCTTTAGAATTCTTTTTTAACTTTTGCCTTTTTAATTATGATATATCTTGGTGTTGATCTCTTTGGGTTTACCTTGTTTAGGACTCTGTGATTCCTGTACCTGGATATCTGTTTCCTTCCTTAGGTTCAGGAGGTTTTCAACATAAATTCATCAAAAATATTTTCAACCTATTTCTCTCTTCTCCTTCTGGGACCTGTATACTGTGAATGTTAGTATGTTTGATGCTGTACCAGAGGTCCCATAAACTGTCTTCATGTTTAAAATTTGTTTTTCTTTTTGCAGTTCTGGTTGGGTAATTTCCATTATTCTGTCTTCCTGATCATTTATGTGTTCTTCTGTATCATCTATTGGGCTGGTAATTCCTTCTAGTGTGTTTTTAATTTCACATATTGTATTCTTCAGCTTTGACTGGTTCTTCTTTACATTTTCTAGTTCCTTGTTAAAATTCTCATTGGGTTTATGTATTCTTTTCCTAAGTTCAGTTAACATTCTTATTACTATTGCTTTGAACACTTTATCGGATAAATTATTTAGCTCCTGTTTCGTTGGTTATTTTTTCAGGTTTTTTTTTTCTTGTTCTTGTTTTGAAGCAAATTCCATTTTGTTTAACTCTCTGTCTCTATGAAATTAGGTGAAACAGTTACTTATCCCAGTCTTGAAGGGATATCCTTATGTGGGAGCATCCCTATGCAGTCTGCATGTGCCTTTGGTGGCAGAGGTGGATCTGAAGTGAGCATGGGTCACATCTTCCCCTAAGCTATCATCTTGGTGGGAGGTGGGCCTGGAGATGGAGGGGCTACAGCCTGAGCCATGTGTGATTTGGGGTTTCTCCTGTGCTCAATGGCCATCCCTGCCCTATTAGGGGCACAGTGGAGTCCCAAGGTGCTGGAGCAGAAGCCCTGAGAGTTAAGTGTGTGCTCTCTCCACTCCCATCAAGGCACCTTCACCCTAGTGGTGAGCAGTGCTGAAGGAACTGTGGCCAGAGCAGGCACCCAGTGTGGGCCAAGGCATACAATGGGACAGTTCCAGCATGGCAGTCAGAGCTCAAGAAAGCTCACAATCCACCACCTCGATAAGTGCCTGCAATGGCTGCCCTCACCCCACTCATTGCATTGCTGGGTCTGAGCCAGCTCCAACCCCCCAGGTGTGCACTCTCCTTGGAATGGCAGTCTTTTCCCTAGAGAGGAGTGGTGCTGGAACTAGAGGTGCTGGAGGGGATGCTTGGCCCCTGCTGAGACTCACACTGGGGTGGTCATGGTTAACCAGCCAGAGTCCTGGCAATTTCAATCTCTTTCCTCCATCCTGTTCCCAGGAGGAACCAAGCATATGCATTCATTTCACAAGCAGAATCTAGATTTCTTACAGCCCTCCTGTAAGTCCCACTGGTTTTCAAACCAGCCAAGAGGACTTGTCTTCCCATTGTCAAACCCCAGGTTTAGGTGCCCAATATGTTATTTAAACCCCTCACTCCTCAGGGAGGTACTCTAGGCCATGATATTCCCCTCCTCTTCTGTGTCCTCTCCTATAGGTGCATGTCCTAACTGGATCACTTCCCTTCCTACCCATTTACATGTGAATCTTTCTTTACAGCCTTGGTTGTAGAAGAGTCTTTCTGCCAACCTCCAGTTTGCTTTCAGTGAGAACTGCTCCACAGGTAGATGTATTTTTGATGTGTCCATGGAGGGAGGTGAGCTCAGCATCCCCCTACTCCTCCATCTTGATCTCTTCTGTGTTCTTTGATTTTCTGCATAGAGAAGTCCCTTTAGTATTACTTGTAAAGCCAATTTAGTGGTGCTGAACTTTTAAAGGTTTGCTTTTCTGTGAAACTCTTTATCTCTCCTTCAATTCTAAATAATAAACTTGCCAGGTAGAATATTCTTGGTTGTAGGTTTTTCCCTTTCATCACTTTAAATATATCGTGCCATTCCCTTCTGGCCTCCAAAGTTTCTGCTTAAAAGTCAGGTTAGCACCTTATAGAAGTTCCCTTATATGTAGCTAGTTGCTTTTTCTTGCTGCTTTTAAGGTTCTCTCTTTGTCTTTAATCTTTGCTATTTTAATAGTCATGTGTCTTGGCATGGATTCATCTTGCTTGGGACTCTCTGTGATTCCTGGACCTGGATGTCTGCTTCTTTCTCAAGTTTGGAACGTTTCAGCTATTATTTCTTAAAATAAATTATCTGCCCCTTTCTTTCTCTCTTCTTCTGGGACCCCTATAATGCAAATGTTAGTATGCTTGATGTGGAGGTCTCTTAAACTATCAACATTTTTTAAAAATTCTTTTTTCTTTATTCTGTTCAGCATGGGTGATTTTCACTACTGGGTCTTCCAGATTGCTGATCTGTTTGTATCATATAATCTACTGTTTACTCCTTCTTGTGTATTGTTTATTTCAAATATTTTATTTTTCAGCTATGTTTGGTGCTTTATATTTTCTACTCTTTGTTGAAATTTTCAGTGTGCGCTCATCCTTCACCTGAATTCACTGAGCATCTTTATGATCATTATCATTTTTATCATCATTACAAGCATCTTTATTGAATATACTGCTTATCTCCATTTTAGTTCTTTTCTGAGGTTCTGTCCTGTTCCTTCATTTGGAACATATTCCTCTGTCTCCTCATTTTGTCTAATTCTATATGTTTATTTTGATGTGTTAGGTAGGTTGGTTATACTTCTCAATATTAGAGAAGAGGTCTTATGTAGGAGATGTTCTGTGGGGCTCAGCAGCACACTCCCTTCTGGTCACCAAAGCTATATGTTCTAGGGCTGTTACCTATGTGAGCTGTATGCGCTCTTCTGTTGCAGTGGGACCAACTACTATGAGCACGCTGGTAGGCAGGCTGGCCCAGGCTCAGTTGGCTACAAGGCTGTGCCTCATGTGGTGCCTGCAGGTCCACTGGAGAGCAGGGTAGGATCCTTCATGGTTTATGTGGGGTTGCTGCAGGCCCATAGCTGAGCTGGTCCAGGTCCCTGCACAGCTGTCTGTGCAGATGTGGGGATGAGGGCTGGGCATGGGACTGGTGCTATCCTGTTGGAGGGTGAAGTTAAATCTCTTAACTTAGCCAACTCCTGCTTATATTTCATATCTCGGCTTAGATATCACTTTTTCTCGTAAACTTTCCCTGATTAAATAGTTTGGGCCTCTCATCTATGTTCTTCTTTGCCCAACACTATCATTTTCTTTCTATAATATAGCATATTTAACTGCCTATCTTCCCAAATAGGCAATAGTTCTGTGTTGTACCCACATACTAAGCTGATCCATCTGTGAACTGAACTCAGGCATTTTTCTCTTCCATCAACTCATAGGTGTGAGTTGATAAAGAGGGGCTGATGCAAGTGGTGGATAACATAGGGGATCTGGACTATTTGTTCATATAGCTTACTTGTGTTCTCTGATCCTGTTCATTTTCAGCCTTGGATGAACCATTTCCATCCTATGATGGGGCTGTTCCTGGCCCAACCTTATGACTTGCTGGGTCTGACAAAACCAAGATCATGATGAGTAGTTCTGAGTGCCTCAGTGCCCCACAATCAGATGTCCCCTCTACCGGAGACTGGTAGCATGCTAGAAGTTGTTCTCCAAAAGGCAATCATTCTCCAGTGCAGATGATATGGCCTTGTTCATGAATACCAAGGGTCTGTGTTGTTTTCCCACTGCAACTTGCCATAAATACAGCAGGGCACTTATACCTCAAACATTATAAGGTTTTCAAGGTGTTTCAAGTCCTCAGAAACAGGGCTGCTTACACTGTAGCCTATACCTGCTACAAAGCCCTTTCCTATTTGGGGCCTGTTAAAGTGTAGCCTTTCTCATTCTCTAGTATATGGACCAGAAAAATATTCTCATATGTGAAATATGCTACATCTAGAACCTGAAAAGGCTACCAAGACTGTCATTTTCTTTGTATTGGGAGATAAAATATGAAATGATTTGTCCTTTACTTTCTTTTTTTTTTCCTTTCTTTTTTATTTAAATTTTATTGGAGTATTGTTGATTTACAATGTTGTGTTAGTTTCAGGTGTACAGCAAAGTGAATCAGTTATATATATACATATATCCACTCTTTTTTAGATTCTTTTCCCATATAGGCCATTACAGAGTATTGAGTGGCCTTTACTTTGGATGGATGTCCTGGTATGCCTCTGACAACTCGATCCAAAGAATTGCTCTGATGTAGTGAGATCCTGAATCTTCATAGAGTTTGTCTCCTGCCCTCTCAAGCACATGAATATCACATAGACTTCCAATGTGGGATGCACTTCTTGCTTACCTGGCCTAATTAACTTGACATTATCAAGATAACAGTTCATGTCTTCAGACTATATTTTGACAGAAAGTGAGGCAAAACTGTTAAATGCAGATTCTTGTACTTTCCGTAAATAAAAACTGTTTCTGATTCTCTTTTCTGATACAGAGAGAAGATAGTAAATTTGCCAAATCAATGGCTGCGTACTATGTGCCTGAGGGCATGAAATCTGCTGAGCAAAGATCACATGTGGAACGGCGGCTACAGGTTGGACTGCTACTTGGTTACATGTATGATGGTGAACTGTCATCCTCCAGATTCCATCTAATTTCTTCAGGGTCCACACAGGGAATTAGATGGATATATAACTGGGAGCATTACTCCAGCATCATTTAGATTTTTAAGGATGGCATTAGTTTCTGCTATCGCCCTTACTTTGGAATATTTTATATATATATATATATATATATATATATATAAAATTATATAATTCATATATATATGAATTAATATATATATATATTTTTTTTAATTCACTAATTTGGCCAGGAATGAAAGGCGGACCATTGCAAAATGTTGCATCTGGCCTTCTCCCACTATGATAGCTCTACCTATCATAGAGGTCAAAGATTCAATGCAGTGCTTGCACCAACTATCAAATATGCGTATTCAAATTATAACTTCAGTGACCAGGGAAATGACAACCAAGTGAGTTCGAGGATCTCAAGGACTTGCTTTGAGCTGGAACTTGGTCAGGACTCCTTTTATTCCCTGGATCTCATAAGCATCCATGTGGGTCAGGGGTGGAATTTGACACTTTGAGTCTCTGGATATTGATATCAACTCAGACCTTACGTCTAACAAGCCTTAAAATATTTTTGTATTACTCATTCCCTGTATGCGTTTAACCTAGAACACGACTGTTTCTCTCTTTGGAGAACGATCTTCTCCTTGGAGAAGCTTACTATTGCTGTGAAATCACCAGGTCCTTCATCCTTAGAATCCATGCTCTTCTTCAATCATTGGGCTCCAGGTCCAAACACTGGCTCCAGTCCAAAAACTTGGCCAGTGATTATGTACTGACTTTTTGTTGGGGAAACTGCACTCAGTCTCCCTCACCATCCATCCTTGATTTCTTCTGAGAATATAAGTTGAGCAGTACCCTTGTTGGCTGTCCACTTGTTTTTCCCCTAGCATACTGATTCTATTTAGAATCTCCATAATGGTCTGTGAATCATACCCCCTTGGCTGCCACTCTAGCCTTTCTGGTCTGTTTTTTTTTAATATGTATTTATTCATTTATTTATTTGGCTGTGCCGGGTCTTAGTTGTGGCATGCAGGATCCAGTTCCCTGACCAGGGACTGAACCCAGGCCCCCTGCATTGGGAGCGTGGAACTGGACCACCAGGGAAGTCCCTGACCTTGCTGGTCTTTATGACAATTATACTCAATTGGCTTCTTAAAGTTAAGTGCTACCATTTGGCCTCAATTGTTTTGGTTCCTATCATCCCCATTGCTGTCGATGAGCCTCGTTCTACAATGGTCTCTCCTACCATCAGCCCTGGTCTACAAGGAGAATCACCTCTCAAATTTTTAGTGATGTTGGTGCCCCTCCCGTAAGTACATTCCTTATAGCCTTACTAAATGGTATATCCTCTGTGCCTTCCTCCTTGGAGGAATCCATCTTCTTTTAAGCTTCAAATAATTTTCATAAATAGTTTTCCAAGCAAAATGAATGATTACAGGAGTTTATGACACCATAAGAAATAAGGCATCATGAGCAAGAACCTGCAGAAATAGAAAAAAATTCAGCAAGACTTTAGATATTGGAAATTACCAGATGTGAAGTATAAAACAAGCATCCTATTACGTTTAAGAAAATGAATGATGAATTTGAAAATACAGAATGAGAAACTGTAAAGAATGAGTTATATATTTGAAAAAGAAACAACTAAAACTTATGGGAATGAAAAAATTCAAGAATTAGAAAAAAACTAATAAAACCTAATTATAAGGATAAAATACTAGGTTTAAATAATACGACCTAATCTAATGAGTTTTCCAGGCTTACATAGTCTATCCACTCTACATGCCCACTTCCTTGATCTTTAAATCCCTTATTCCACCACAGGAAACCTGGCATTTCAACCTCACTTAGCATGAACCACTGCTTTCCCCATGCTTCTAGAAGTCACTCTAATAGCAATTCCTCATCATCTCCTAGGGTCCTGGCTAGGCTATAAACTTTGCATATTGGAGTGTCCTCCCAAATCATTAAACTCTCCTTTCTTCATTCTTATGTGCCTGTCCTTTTGCTCAAGCACCCTCAGAATCCAGTCTCACATGTACTCCTCTGGCTCCTGCCTTTCCAGGCTAGTGAGGCTATGCAGCTCTTTTGTGTATAGTCCCTTTCCTCCCTTTTCAGGCTCAGTACTTCCCAGCTGGATTATGCTATTATGTCATTCTAATTAATTATATTTGTAGTGGTGAGCGGGACATGTCTTCAATCAAAGGTGTGTGGGTACAGAGAAAGGTGGCCAGTTCTGCAGGCTCAGCGGTTTCAGGAATTTAAGATTTCTGGGGCAACAATCCAGATGTTCTCACTACATATATCAGGTTCCTATTCCTCCACAGCAGACTTGCATTGCTGGGAGTTTAACCTTCACTGAAGTTCAGCTACTCTGATGTTTATGTTTATGTACGTTACAAAGGAGGCCTACTGGCTTGCACACTGGCTTTCAATTGGCTATTAATTGGTCTTAGTCATTTGTAGTCTTTTTTTTTTTAGTGTGTCAAGTGAAATTAGTAATAGCCATCTGATTTCGCTGTCCTTATAATTACTTTTCTCTCATACTTTTTGAATGCTTGATATATAGATCCAGCTAGTTCATTTTCTTCCACCAATTTACCAACCTAACTTAATGCCAGCATAAGTTTTAACTACTTGGACCATCACCATATGCCCAGGACTGTCTGTGCTCTACCTATTTCCAGTGATGGAGTTGACATTGCCAGCCAGGCATCAACTGATTTCACTCCAAAACCTAATCACCTGCTTTCTCAGAGCATTCTAGGGACCAATTGTCACAGAGTGAGTTCTCTGGGAATCAGAATCTGATATGAGGTTTCTTATGCAGAATGTTTATTAGGGAATATCCTAATATCAGTATCTGTGGGAGAGAGGGGGAGGATATCAGAAGTGAGCAGAGGGAGAAGTTCATCTGTAATGCAGGTTCAACAACAGACTTCACGAGAAAATGCTGGAGCAGAAATGCCTCATGAGAGCTGTCCTGCACTGAGCAAAAATGGTCAGGCCTTTATGCCACTGTCATAATCAGTAAGTCGATGTGGACCAACATGGGAAGAGTGTGAACTTGGGCAGGGGGCCTCTCTGCAACTTTGCCAATCCAGAAGGGTTGGTAGTTTAATGCTGTTTGCTAACAGCACTCCCAGCAGTTAAAGCAACAGGTCCTTTATTGAATGGAGATCTGGAAGCATGCCAAGGAGTCCATCACAAAGGAGAGCCAGTTTTCAAATCAAGACAGTCTGATTCAAGGGTTTTTACTCTTAATCTCTATACCATACTCTCTGTCTACAAGGTGCTAGGCATTTCTAACACTTAGGCATACAAGAAAATTAAAGCACAGCAGAGTCATGCTACTCACCTAATATAATCTGAAATTGAACCTTAATTTTCTTAAAACCAAAAGTTTATGGATCATTTAATTTCTCCTATATCATCCAAATATCATTTATCCTACTGTGAAATTTTAAAACAGTGCTCATGGAGTAATTTCCATAATTTTAAGTGAAAATCTCTGGATTTTTATGTAATCAATCACTTAGTTCTAATGCCAAATGTTAGATAACATCAATAAAAATAAAACGGCTAATTGATAGTTTCATGCTACAACATTCTTTTCAAACTAAAAATAAGCACAGCTCAGCATAATTTTCATGTAAGTCATGAACAATGTGATTCTGAAACACTCCATAAAAAATAGAAATTTGGTTTCTGAACATGGCTTATCTGGCATAGTAGCAACATAAGCAAGCATTCATTAAGTATACTTACAAAGACGAAGAATGGCAAATCAAACAGTATTTGCAATTTGAATTTTAACTCCTCTTTCTGTCATTTATAGTCCACAGGAAGATGGCTTAAATCAACCTTTCTAAACCCTAATCTTCTATTATATTGTTTCCTTTATCATACCCATGCTTGGCCCAATGTGAACTACATTCACCAATTCCCTGAAGATGCCCCACAATTTCCTGCTTTTCCTGTGTTTTTTGATCATCTTATTCCCTTTGCTCTACTTTGTACCTCTACCCATTTTGCCAGTTAAACATATTTTGTCCTATATCAACTTGAAATGTCATTTATCTTTCAACACCTATCTCAAACTCCACATTTTCCATGAAGTCTTTCCTTGACCCCATCAATCAAATCACAGATACCATACATTCACTGCCTCCAATGTGACAAGTATTTTATGTATAATCCTTAGATCAACCTCACACGATTGGTTTTATTTTCAATTTATTTATGGGGATATAGTTCTCACCTACTTTGCCCAAAGTCACACAGCTTAGAATGACCAACCGTCTTGGTTGGGATTCCAGGAATTGAGGTGTGAACCTTTAGTGGTAAAACTGGACTGAGAAACTTCTTCAGATATTGAACTTTCAGTGCTAAAACTAACAAGACTGAGTGGTTTCTCGGAATGTAAAACCTTCAGTGTTAAAGTTAGTATTGCCTCCTCTAAGAATTTCTGTTTTTAATTCCTATGATATCTTTTGAAAATTCTTTCGTGACAGTTGTTATATCTAGCACTGTGTCATAATTATCTGTTTACTTGTTAAATTTCCCCCAACAAGCTCCTTAAAGAATGGGGCTATGGATCTCAGATCACAATTATTATAGGATTGTATACTTGGTCCCAATACTTTTCTGGTCTCATCACCTATTTCTTTACCTTCTCAGAGGCCTATCCTGACCACCTTATTTAAATCTGCAACCTACCTTCTCACCCCACTCTCCCAACCCCCTTAGGCTGCTCCACTTTTCCCTTCTGACATAGCACTATGACTTCCTAACATTCATGTCATGCACTTATTATTAGCATTTATTGTCTGGTTCTTCTTGCTATGACATAAACTCCACAAGGGCAAAATCTTTTGTTCACTGTGGTATTCCAAGAACCTAAATCAGTGCCAGTAATATAGAATATTTTCTGTAAATATTGGTAAATGAATGAATGAATTAGGTTATTTTATTATATGCATAAATGCACAAGAACTGAATTGGCCAGGAATGTATCAGAGTCATGAATAATGCAAGAAATTCATAGAGAATATGTCAGGATGGGGATTTCCTCTTAGCTAGAATTTAGCGCATTTATAGATGATGCTTTCTGCCTCCTCAGCCTATAAAGACAGGTGCTCCCATCCATCTCTAGAACTGCACTGTTCAATACTGCAGCCACTACCTATGGAACACTTGAAATGTGGCTAGCCTGAATTGAGATGTGATGTATGCGTAAAATACACACCAGATCTCAAACTCTGAGTATGAATAAAAGTAAAATATCTTATTAATATTTTCATATTGATTACATATTGAAATGGTGATTTTTGATATGTTAGGTTGTCTTAGTCTATTTGGACTTCTATAACAAATTACATAGACATGGTGAATTTTAAACAACAGAAATTTATTACTCACAGTTCTGGAGGCCAGAAAGTCCAAGATACATATATCGACAGATTTGATGTCTCGTGAAAGCCTGCATCCTGGCACATAGACAGCCATATTCTCCCTGTGTCCTCACATGGAGGAAAGGGACAAGAGTTTGCTGAGATCTTGTAAATAGAGCTGCAATGAACATTGTGGTACATGACTTTTTTTTTTTGCAGTATGTGGGCCTCTTACTGTTGTGGCCTCTCCCGTTGCGGAGCACTGGCTCCGGCCGCGCAGGCTCAGCGGCCATGGCTCACGGGCCCAGCTGCTCCGCAGCATGTGGGATCTTCCTGGACCAGGGAACGAACCCATGTCCCCTGCATCGGCAGGCGGACTCTCAACCACTGCGCCACCAGGGAAGCCTTCCATGACTCTTTTTGAATTATGGTTTTCTCAGGGAATATGCCCAGTAGTGGGATTGCTGGGTCATATGGTAGGTCTATTTTTAGTTTTTTAAGGAACGTCCATACTATTCTCCATAGTGGCTGTATCAATTTACATTCCCACCAACAGTACAAGAGGGTTCCCTTTTCTCCACACCCTCTCCAGCATTTATTGTTTGTAGATTTTTTGATGATGGCCATTCTGACTGGTGTGAGGTGATACCTCATTGTAGTTTTGATTTGCATTTCTCTAATGATT
This sequence comes from Tursiops truncatus, assembly GCF_011762595.2. Taxonomy (NCBI): domain Eukaryota; kingdom Metazoa; phylum Chordata; class Mammalia; order Artiodactyla; family Delphinidae; genus Tursiops; species Tursiops truncatus. The sequence goes on from NC_047041.1 coordinate 32,276,925, forward strand.
AGCATCTTTTCTTGTGTTTGTTGGCAATCTGTATATCTTCTTTGGAGAAATGTCTATTTAGGTCTTCTGCCCATTTTTGGGTTGGGCTGTTTGTTTTTTTGATATTGAGCTGCATGAGCTGTTTATATATTTTGGAGATTAATCCTTTGTCAATTTCTTCATTTGCAAATATTTTCTCCCGTTCTGAGGGTTGTCTTTTCATCTTGTTTATGGTTTCCTTTGCTGTGCAAAAGCTTTTGAGTTTCATTAGGTCCCATTTGTTTATTTTTGGTTTTATTTCCATTACTCCAGGAGGTGCATCAAAAAGGATCTTGCTGTGATTTATGTCACAGAGTGTTCTGCCTAAGTTTTCCTCTAAGAGTTTTATAGTGTCTGGCTTTACATTTAGGTCTTTAATCCGTTTTGAGTTTATTTTTGTGTATGGTGTTAGGGAGTGTTCTAATTTCATTATTGTACATATAGCTGTCCAGTTTTCCCAGCACCACTTATTGAAGAGGCTGTCTTTTCTCCATTTTATATTCTTGCCTCCTTTATCAAAAATAAGGTGACCATATGTGCATGGGTTTATTTCTGGGCTTTCTATCCTGTTCCATTGATCTATATTTCTGTTTTTGTGCAAGTAGCATACTGTCTTGATTACGGTAGCTTTGTAGTATAGTCTGAAGTCAGAGAGCCTGATTCCTCCAGCTCGGTTTTTCTTTCTCAAGATTTGGCTATTCGGGGTCTTTTGTGTTTCCATATAAATTGTGAATTTTTTTGTTCTAGTTCTGTGAAAAATGCCACTGGTAGTTTGATAGGGATTGCATTGAATCTGTAGATTGTTTTGGGTAGTAGAGTCATTTTCACAATGTTGATTCTTCCAATCCAAGAACATGGTATATCTCTCCATCTGTTTGTATCTTTTCTTTTGACGTGGCCCTTACAAACTTTAAAATTATATGTGTCCAAGGGCAGTACTGTTTGAAACAGCTCCATGACTAATGATGCAAAAATCCTATGAGGGAGATACCATTAATATTACCATTTGATCTCTGAAAAAACTAGAGTTCACCATAGTTATATAATGTTCATGGCCAATGAGCCAGCAAATTGTGAAGTCAAACTCAGTTCACTCTGATTCCTGAGTCTAAGCTCTTACCCAACATGCTATAAAGCAGAGTTAAAGGCATGTGCTAGAACACAATAAGCAATGAGGCAAATACATTAGCCACTGGAAGGTTGGAGTAAGGCCTGACTATGAAGGATGCAAAGTGAGGAGTCCAACTATAAACTCCCACCAGAGGAAGATCAACAGCTAAAATGACTTTAATCAATAACAAAACTATATTGTCTCCATTTCTTTATCTCCTTCTACCCCCGCCAATACAAGGCCTGCTTTCATTAAGGTCACCAGCGACCTCCAGGTTTCTGAATGCAATGAACCCCTTTCAGTTTCCATCTTACTTGACCTCACAGCACCATTAAATCATATCATGTGTACCTCATATAAGTGGGATTATGCAGTATTTGTCTTTTTGTTACTGGTTTATTTCACTTAGCATAATGTCCTCAAGGTTCATCCTTATTGTCACATAAAGCAAAATTTCCTTCTTTTTTAAGGTTGAATAGTATCTCATTGTATGCATATACTGCATTTTCTTTAGGCATTTATCTGTCAATGAACATTTTAGTTTGTTTCCACATGTTGGCCATTGTGAATAGTACTGCAATAAACGTAGGAGTGCTAATATGTGTTGTACACATTTAATGTATTAAAAATTTGTTAAGAGGGTAGATCTCATGTTAAGTGTTCTTATCAAAATAAAAATTAAAAAAAAAATACAAGGCATATTATACCATTCTCCTTGAAACATTTGCTTCCTGTGGCTCAAAAGACTCAATTCTCACTTTCCATTGCCCTTAAGATAAAGTCTAAAACCATAACATAAACTTCAATGGCCTGCATGATCTTAGCTCTGCATACCATGCAGTCTTATCGCAAACCACTCTCCTTATATGAACAAGATGTCTTGCCCACTGCGACATTCCCATCACCTAGTGCAGGGCCTGGCACATTCAATACCCATTGAATGAAATGAAAGAATCCATGCATCACACCCTATCAGGCCTCAGTGACTGCTCTCAGGCCCTCTGCCTAGAACACTCTTTCACTCTTCCTTCCCAGGTCACATGCTGATCATTCTTCAGCTTTCAACTTTAAATCTTATTCAGGAAGGTTACATCCCTTCGTAATAAGAGTTAAGAGAAATCTTTACTTTGCTAACTTAGCACTTAAAATGATTTCACTTATGTCAATTTCAAATCTACCCCCAACACTACAAACTCTATACGCAGAGTTTGGATTTTGCTGTTGCTGTTTTAAGTGCTTTAATCACAAGATCTGGCATCTAGTAAAGACTTAATATCTATCTGATGAATAAATAAATAAATAAATAATGAGTAAATAAATACATAAATAATACGATGGGTCATTACAAGTCTTTTTACCCATAGTTAAAAAGTAAAACATGATTAACATCATAAAGTAAATATTTTTCATCAATTAGAATAAAATCCATTATAATCCAACTGGAATAAAACCCAAAGTCACAGGTGATCATATCACAGAATTAAAAAATCTTTGATCCAGAAGGTGCATTAAAGCCTTCTGGTCTATCTTCTCTATTTTCTTCATTCATTCATTCTTTCTTTCTTTTTTCATTCATCTGTGTGGCAATTACTTATAGAGTTATTGTGGTGTAGAAATTAGGAGCATGGGCTCTGAAATCAGACTGCCTGAGTTTGGGTACTGAGTTTGCCACTTGTTAGGTGTGTGACATTGGATACATTACTTAATCTCTGTGCCTCAGTTTCCCCACCTTAAAATGGGGATTAAAAATAATATCAATTTTATAAAGTTGTACATGTAAAATGTTTAAATATTACCTGGTACATAGCAATACATAAAAATATTAGCTATAACTTTTATTACTGTTCTTCAAGCACTGTAATAAATACCAGGAATACATAAGTAAGACTGGAGCCCTAACTTCAAGTGCTCATAGCCTAATAGAAGAAGTTTAAAATCTAAGAATCTCAGGTCTAGAGAGATTTTACATACTACTGTCTTCTAATGAGAGCATCTCTTTCCTAACATATGGGGAAAATAAGTTTTATTTATATAAATGAAGTCATGTTATTATTAGCAGTAACTGTTAAGATTATCAATGCACCTGTGTTATGCAAAATTTACTTATAAATAAAATATATTCACATATTCTTTTCTAGATGGGCATGTCAAATAGAATCTACTAGACATATTTAAATTAACCACATAATACTAGACAATACACTCCCCACAAGTGTGATGTAACCTTATTATTCATATTCCCTTAACTACTCCCAAGCTTTGTGTCCTTTTTATAACGTAAAAGGAATAATATATTTAATTTAAAATGCATAAAAGAACCAGGAGTAGTAATCTGGCTAAGAATACATAATATGAATCTAATTATGAAAAAAAATATCAAACTCCAAATAAGAAATGTTCTATTAAAAACAAACCAAAAAAGGACTGTATTTTTCAAAATGTCAGTGCAATTATAGACTAAGTCTGTGGATATATTCCAATTTAAAGAAGGCTAGAGAGACATGACAAATAAATGCAATACCTGATAGTAGACTCTCTGGTACTGAGCGGGAGAGAGAAATGCTCTAAAGGACACTTTTGGTCAACTGGAAAAATTGAATATGCATGGTATATTAGCTGAAACTATTACATATATTTTAAATTTATTGAAGTTAGTAACCATACTGTGGTCATGTAAGAGAATATCCTTGTTTTTAAGAAATATTCATTTAGGTATTTAAGAATAAAGTCATAATATATGCAAGTTACTCTCCAATGGTTGAGGAAAAAAACACATAGAGTATAAGTGATAAAGCAAGTGGGGTAAAATACTAACAACCATATAATATAAGTTTATTAATAAGCATAGGCAACTAGGTACAAACATTTAGGACAATGGCACTAGAAATTTTTCCAGGAATGTAGTATTCACCCTCATCATAAAAAGGTTTGAAAATATGTATTTTCAGAGATACTTAAACACCCCCTACAACAACAACAAAAAAAACTTCTCTAAATAGGTATAGCTTTTTCATGTTGCTAAGGTCAACAAGTACCTATTTATAATAATCATTATTAATAATCAAATAACAATCTACAAAGACTAAGCTATTCAGATTACTTTAAGAAAGAGACATAGATGTAGAGAACAAACTTATGGATACCAAGGGGGGATGGTGGGGGTGGGATGAATTGGGAGATTGGGATTGACATATATACAGTACTATGTATAAAACAGATAACTAATGAGAACCTACTGTATAGCACAGTGAACTCTACTCAGTGCTCTGTGGTGACCTAAATGGGAGGGAAATCTAAAAAAGAGGGGATATATGTATATGTATAACTGGTTCACTTTGCTGTACAGCAGAAACTAACACAACATTGTAAAGCAACTATACACCAATAAATTTTTTTAAAAAAGAAAGAGTATAAAAAGGCCTCTAAGAAGCTAATATGATCTTACAAAGCTTATAAATTTTACTCATAGAAGCACTTTTCAAATTCCTTTTTACAAAGTGTTTTAAATACAATTCTAGCAAGCCTGATTATCTTGTTCTGAAATTCATTGTATCCTAGAAGTGTAAAATTAAAATGTATAAGGGTAGATACACAGACAATCACAAGAAGTGATATAATAAAAGGCAAAAAGACCATTTAAAATAACCACAAAAAGGGGCTTCCCTGGTGGCGCAGTGCTTGAGAGTCCGCCTGCCGATGCAGGAGACACGGGTTCGTGCCCCGGTCCGGGAAGATCCCACATGCCACGGAGCGGCTGGGCACGTGAGCCATGGCCGCTGAGCCTGCACGTCCGGAGCCAGTGCTCCGCAACGGGAGAGGCCACAACAGTGAGAGGCCCGCGTACCGCAAAAAATAATAATAATAACAAAAAAAAATAACCACAAGAATTCATAGTGTACAGGAACTAGCATATTTATGACCTGTTTATATAGGTCATTTATTAGCTGCCAAATACATTGGAATCCAACTATACTTCATGGGTGAATGCATAAGCAAACTGTAGGATATCCAGAAAATGAAATACTACTCAGAAGTTAAACAAAAAGAATTATTGATACATGCAACAACTTGAGTGACTCTTAAAGGCATTATGGTGAGTGAAAGAAGCCTCTCTCAGAAAGTTATATACTGTATTATTCCATTTATATGATATTCTAGAAAAAAAATGATATGACAGAGAACAGATCAGTGGTTGCCAAGGGTAGGGTTAGGGGGGTGGGAGTGACAACAAAGGGGTAGTACAAGGAGATTTGGGTGTTACAATTTTACCCTGATTGTGGACTGATTACATGATCCATTTATGTGCTAAAATTCATATAATTCTATGGCAAAAAGTCAACTTTATTGTATGCTAATTTAAAAAAATACATAGGAGAGAAATTGCCAGATCATAGGGTAGGTGTATGTTTAGTTTTATTTTAAAAGAATTCCAGACTTTTCTCTAAAGTGGTTAAATGTTGCATTTTATATTTTTACCAACAATAAATGAGAGTTTACATTGTTCCACATTCTAATCAAAATTTGGTATTACTAGTCTCTTTAATGTTAGTCATTCTAATGGGCATGGAATGATATCTTATTGTGGTCTCTATATGAATTTTTAATAGCTGCATATTCCATAATTTGTCAGTCTCATAATTAATTCAAACCACTTTCAAGGGGGTTCTTGACTCTCCCTTCCTATATATGCTCTCTTTTCCCTAGATTTCATTGCCTATAGACATCTAGATTTTTCCAGTCAACATATGTGGACTTATTTTAATATTGTCATTCCAGAAAGCAGTTGACAGAGAAAGTAGGGCTGAAAACATGTGCTTACACAACCTTCTCCCATTTATTCAATTCTTAAGCATCATAAAGTTATACAGTTTTGGAGATGTAAGGATCTCAGGAGATCACATTAACTAAACCTTTCATTTTACAAATGAATAAATGAAGGCCATAGAGATTGTATTGCTTTGCCTGGATCACATATCTAGCTAGTGTTATAATGTTTTAGAGTTGAGAATCATACCTTCAATGACGTTTACTGAGAAGAAATTTTAATGAATCAAAATTACTTTTAGGGGAATGTTCCAGCAATGTATTCATTCATATGACAAATATTTATTGAGTGCCTCTCAATGCCAGGCATTATGCCAGGTTCTGAGAATGTGAAAAGATACAGCAAGCATTCCCCAGAAACATAGAATCGAGTTGAAATACAAGTGTTTCTCATTCTGTTCTAAATGCCATGTGCTGTGCACAAAACACAGCACAGTGTGGGAAGTGCTCCAGTAGGAAAATAAACTTCTCTAATTGCACTGGGAAAGTCAAGGAAGGCTTCACAGAGGAAGTGATATTTGATTAAGTCTTTGAGTAAAAGGAATGGTGCTTCTATTTAAGATGAGATACCAATGGAATTATAGAGAATTTCTAATGTTTAAATTAAAATTACATATAAAAACAGAAAATATATGCAACCATTTCAAACACAGACACACTTCCAAATCTCTTGAGAAGTAGTTAGCATAAAAGGGAAGAATAGGACTTCCCTGGTGGCACAGTGGTTAAGAATCTGTCTGCCAATGCAGGGGACATGGGTTCGATCCCTAGTCCGGGAAGATCCCACATGCTGCAGAGCAACTAAGACCATGCACTACAACTACTGAGCCTGTGTGCCACAACTACTGAAGCCAGTACATCCTAGAGCCTGCAAGCCACAACTACAGAGCCCGCATGATGCAATCATTGAAGCCCACACCCTTAGAGCCCATGCTCTGCAACAAGAGAAGCCACAGCAATGAGAATCCCATCCACCTCATTGAAGAGTAGCCCCTGCTTACAGCAACTAGAGAAAGCCTGCATGCAGCGAAGATCCAACACAGCCAAAAATATAAATAAATAAATAAATAAAAATAAAAAGGGGAAGAATAACTGAAAACAAGCGAGTGACTTTGAAATGAGTTTGGTGAATGTTCTGGCAAAAAAAAAAAAAGATTGGAAGGCATCCCAGTGGGGAAGAAAATAATTTTCTTGGCTCAGGTATCCAAATCATCATGAATTGTGGATTGTTTTTAAAATTCATAATAAAGGTAGGCACAGACATCTCATTTTGTTCTTAATTCTAAAAAGGCATATATCATAACTGGAGTTGAGCCAAGCAAGGTGACATAAACTGGTTAAATTTAGTACTATAATCAAATAAATAATGAAATTCATTGGACATTCCTAATTATTGCTTAATTTTTGTATTTCTACATGGTAATTAGCCACAATTATTAAATAGTCATATTTGCAGTATTATTGTTACCCAATCAAACCAAGTGTTTGTAGATCCAGTTAACAAAAGGAAAAGGGGGACTGGCAGAGTGGAAAGTTTATAATATGCCTCCTAAAAATGTCATACTAACTCAAACCAGGTCTTCTACTCCTCTATCAGTAAGTATCCATAGACTTGGACTTCCAGGATTATCATCATTGTCATTATCTTCATCTATTATTGTTATTAAGCAGTTACAATCTAGTAAACCACATACCAGATATTATACCAATTTTAGTATCTCAATGTATACCTACATGAACCTTAATAGATATTATCTAACCTACTTTAAAGGTGAGACAACAGCAGTACAAAGAATTTAAATAACTGGTCTAAAGTCATATGACAAGTAAAACAGAGGAAATATTGTAAAATAGGTTTCAACTTCCAGTAAAAACTTGATGGCAGCTTAGTTATGAATAATTCCACTTCTCCAAAAGGCCATAAGGAAACAAGGACAATAAGAAAAATGAAAATTTCATTTTCAGCAAAGGCAGAAGGCAAAAAACACCTCCAAACTACAAATTTTGTGTATATATGCTGCCCACCTCAGAACTGGTAACAGAGCATTGCAGAAAACTATGATGGGGTATTATAAAAGTCAAGGGGAGGAGTAGGAAAAACATTGGGAAAACAGACTAGCAGACCTGAGGAAGGACCCATTCTGAATGGGAACTACTATGAGCAGGGTTGAGGAGAACAATGGGAGGCGGATGAAGGGCTTAGAGGCTACAGAGGAATAGGAGATCATAAAATAATCAAAAACAAATCTTCCAAATTTAGGGAATCCCCAAAAGGCAGGTGCTGTCCCTTCATGGCAACAGCAGAGTAGAACCTGTAGAAGTTTAGGTATGGTAATAGAAACCTCCTTGAATTAAGTCAGGTTCAAGAAGTAGAGGAGACAGTCTTTCTTTTTCCCCAACATGTGCTTCTTGTAAAAAGATGGCCCCAGAAAATAAAATTTAATCAAGTGTGAGAAACAGAAAAGAAATAGACACCACATGCACACCACAATACCATGTTTTAAAAATGTGAAAAAAGCAATAAAACTTTCTTATAGAAAAAAAGTCCTTCAGAAAATATTATCAATAATCAGATGAAAATTGGAAACCAAAACTTCTTGGAGAAATAATGAAGCAATCACTAGTCTGAAGGAAGATCACAAATCAGAAATACAAAAACTCAGGGAAGAAATGGCCAGAAAACAGTAGGTAATGATGTGACAACAGGAGGAGATGAATCAAGAACTTGAAAAACTGAGGTGAAAAAATAGAAGAAAAAAGGCCAAAAAATTTCTGAAATAAGACTAAATTTGAAGGAAAATAGAGACTGAAAAAGCCTCTGACAAAATTCAAACTCATTCTCATTAAACACTTTCAAGAAAATAAGAATAATGATAGAACATTGTTTGAATAAATTACAGTTTACGTGCACACAATGGATTACTAGGCAGTTGTAACTACCAATTACAAAGATCTGTATGAACTTATATAGAGTGATTTCCAGGAAATATTATTAAGTGAAGAGAGATACCTTTCATATAGTAAATAAAGAGAAATAAAAACTCTAAATTATCTCTTTATGTTTACAGAAAGAAACACAGGAAGATAAACCTGGAGACAATAAAGTTGGTTACCTACAGGGGAGTATGATGAAGGTGAAAGGGACAAAAGAGGGCATGACATTTCTCTGAGTAAGTATAACTTTTTTGTAATTATGACTTCTGGAAGCATGTTAATATTCTACATATTCTAGAAATAAAAATAAATCACCAAGGGGCTTCCCTGGTGGCGCAGCGGTTGGGAGTCCGCCTGCCAATGCAGGGGACACGGGTTTGTGTCGCGGTCCGGGAGGATCCCACATGCCGCGGAGCGGCTGGGCTCGTGAGCCATGGCCGCTGAGCCTGCGGGTCCGGAGCCTGTGCTCCGCCGCAACGGGAGAGGCCACAGCAGTGAGAGGCCCGCGTACCGCAAAAAAAAAAAAAAAAAAAAAAAAATCACCAAGGGATGGAGGAACAAAAAATTAAAACTAAAAGCAAACTGAAACCAAGGTATACAACTATATTTCAAATGAATTACAATAATGCTAAAAAGAAAATAAAGGAACAAATCCAAACACATTTTAAACATGGTATTTAACTATATCTCTTCAGTTGGAGGAAGGAGGGGCGAGATGGGAAGGAACACCAAAAAACCCTGAATTTTTTGTAGGTAGTTTTATAGTGGTACCACTGCAGAAGAAGGGAGATACAAATGTAGAATGGAGGGCAGGCAAGGAAAACTCAACGGAGATGGATTGGATTTGGAGGTTTCAGTAAGAACAAATGATTTCTGATATCTTCATAGATAGATGATTAGATTATATAGTACATTATACATATATATTATATAGATCATGTATGTATAATAGATTACATATGCATATATGCACACACACATTTCTTAACTCTTGTCTGTTGAAAAGGCCTAGAAGCAAAGATGATACTCCAGTAGCAATCGGCACATTGAAGACCTAGGTATTGGTTTCTAATTGCATTTTCCACTAAAATGAACCAAGTTTCCGCTGAGAAATGGATGATTCAATGGCTGGAACAGGGTATGCAAAGTGATCCTAGAACATATTAAGCCATAAAGTAAGAAAATGTTAAAAGTAAATTATTGGGGCATGTTAAAAGGACAAAGGAGCTGGTGTACAGGAACTCCCACTGGCCAAATCTGGTACAATATGAGTACTCATATAAATACAGTATTGAAAAATAACAGTTTTAAATTTAAAAACTAGGAATTTTTGAATTCATTTTGATAATGAATAGGTTGGGCAGGTAGATGAATGAATGAATGAGGGAGAACTTTTCTGACTGATAAAGGTGGAGGGAAAATTGGAGTAGTAAAATAAAAATATTTCAACTGTAATAATAAGGATTGCAAGAGGAAAAGAGAAAATACATGGTGGATAAACTAAACAATACCTTGACCAAATGATCAAAATCAATACGGCAAATGAGGGGCAGATAAGCCATGAGTACCACCCAAAAGTGATGTTCTCAAGACACGATATCATTTCTGTAGTCCTCCAATTAGGGATGCTTTACTTGAATATAATCATAAGGAATCATCAGAATAACCAAAATGAGGAATATTCTCTTTTTTAAAAAGTACCTGCATATTCAAAAGTCATGAAAGAGTAAGAAAAGCTGAGGAGCTAGTCGAGGTTAAAGGAAACTAAAGATATTTGACAACTAAAGGTAACATATAAGCCTGAACTAGAGAAAAAAATGTTATACAGAATATTATTTGATCAGTTGACAAAATTAGGAGTATGATGGTAGATTAAAGTGTTGTGTCAATGGTGAATTTCCTGAAGATGATAATCATATCACGTAAGAGAACGTCCTTGTTCTTAGGAAATACGCACAGTAGTATTTAGGAGTAAAGATATATGATTTGTGCAACTTAGTCTCAAATGGTTCTGAAAAAAATGTGTATCTATATCAATAGATATACAAATAGATATAATGCCGCAGATTAGATAGATGGGTTAGATTAGATTAGGCTAAGTGAACAATGAAGCAAACAGCACAAAATGTTGGGGAATCTGGGTGAAGGGTATATGGGAATTTTCTGTACCCTTATTGAAAGTTTTCTCTACATTTAAAATTATTTCCAAGTAAAAAGGTCTTTTTTTTTTTTAACTGAAGGAAAACAAAGAACATAGACACTATGTGCAGTGGGTCGAATTGTCTTCTGCCCAAAAGACATGTTCAGATTCTAACCTCTGGTATCCGTGAATGTGACCTTATTTAGAAATAATATCTTTGAAAAATAATGAGTTAAAGATCTTGAAATGAAATCACACTGGATTAGGGTGGGCCCTAAATCTCATGCCTGGTATACTTATAAGAAAAGGAGAGGACATAGAGAGACAAACAAAGAGAACGGCCATGTGAAAAGAGAAACAGGGATGAGAGTGATACAGATAAAAGCCAAAAACTGCCAAGAATTTCTGGGTGACACCAGAAGCTAGGAAGAGGCAAGGAAGGATTCTTTCCTAGAAACATCAGATGAAGCATGACCCTGCTAACACCTTGATTTCAGGCTTCTGGCCTCCAGAACTGTAAGTGAATAAATTTCTGTTGTTTTGAGATGCCAAAGTTGTGGTAATTTGTTATAGCAACCCTAGGAAATTAATACACCATGAAAAATACAATAAGGGCTATAGATGGTAAATATCAAAAAGAAAGACAAGAAAAGAATAGAAAATAAATATATAAATCAGGCAAAAGAGACCCAATATTTGCATGAGTGGAATCTCCAAAGAAGAAGATAACAATGAAACAGAATATTTTAAATTATAATTAAAAACAGAAAATAATTGAATCTACATATTGAAACAGCACACCATACAGCACAAAATCTGATACAGAATCGTCAACATGATATTTATCTTGGGAAGTTTATTAGATTTCAGTGATAAAGAAAGGTTCTTTCCGCAACCAGACAAAAACTTACAATGGAAAGAAAAAGACACAGGGGCATCAGACTTCTCTACTGTTAGGGAGCAGCACCTACAAGATACACAAGCAAAATAAGTCCCCAGGATTTTGTATTCAGCCAAGCACTCCTTCAGGCATAAAAAAAGAAGACCAACAATTTTGAACATGTAAGAATTTAGTGAAGATGTTCACCTATTGGAAACTACTTAAAGAAACCAGGATATGGCTGTAGAATCTTCAGCAATGAGCATTAGATATTTTTAACCAATGAAAATCTAAAATGAAAACAAACACTGAGATAAGGGTTATGGGATAGAATGTTATATTTATGAATGATATAAATTAAAAGAGAATGGGGATGAAAGGTAAAAAATAGAAAATGCTCTTTGACTGATCTATTTATATAAGGAAGAGCCCAAGAATAAAGCTGAAAATCAAATATAAGTAAAAACATATTAAATAATACAATAAGAAACACTAGGAAAGGTAACACTATTGATTGAAGCTGAGTTGTAGAAGACAGAAAAGGAAGAAGGAAGAAGATACAACCATCTCTAACTGATATGTTATTTGAATTCTAATATTAAAATTAGGGGGTTTTCTTGGTTTGTTTTGTTTGTTTGTTTTGCCGAACTGCATGCCTTGTGGGATCTTGGTTCTCCAACCAGGGATCGAACTGGTGCCCCCTGCAGTGGAAGCCTGGAGCCCTAACCACTGGACTGCAAGGGAATTCCCAAAATTAGTGTCCTTTATAAGTATTCACCATCATTTTCTCATAAATCCTAAAAATATGACTTAAAGAGAAAATCTGTGGCTATTTCCATGATTTACATTAAGCATTTTTAATTCTTTAAAGTTTTTTATTATAAAAAATTTACTTCAAAGCCTATCTCACATCAGACATTTTTTATAAATACAGTATTTACTAATAAACTTTCTCTCATTTCTTCATGAATAAGGATGAAGACTTTGGGAAGAGAGATGAGAAGAATATGTGATAGAATGAAAACTGGCAGAGGACCAAAATCCATTGAAAATAACTATCTAGGAGAGTAGAGTTCTTGCCTTAAATGCAGGAATCAGACTGAGAAGCAGCACAGAGAAAAAGAAAGTATCAATAATAAAAAAGTGAGGGAGGTAGGATTCCTTATAGCAATAAAACATAAATGACCATCCTAGTTTGAGATCCTGTCTTCTCTTTTATTTCTGCTTAGGTTACTATTTATGATGAGGAATACTATTGTGTTTTCTATTTTCTAAATTTAGCTACGCTGCTTATATTGTGCTTTCACAATTGGTGTTCTAAAAAGATAACGGTTTTTTAAGCCTAGATTTCCTCATTTTCAATGAATCGGTTAGTTTTTTTAAAAGTCAAAATAATGGATAAATGAAGTTTTTCTTTGGGAGGAATGAGTTTGGCTAACAACTGAAAAAATGCCTGCAGTTCCGGAACTGGTCAGGCATCAAGTAGGAATTTTTTACTGTTGCACCTGATCTTGCACTTTATATTTCATTTACTGTATATTTTGCAAGTTATATGGATTATATGGAAATACACTTTTTGGGGGTAGAGTGGAGGGATCCACTCCAACGTCCTTCTCAATGTTAATAATACTTATATGTAGTAGAGCTGCAAAACTAATAGAGAAAACCTTTTAATGTTTCACATATTATAGCTTTAAACTTAAAATTACCATAGTTCCTTATATTTTTATTATTTTTTATTTTATTTTTGGCTGTGTTGTGTCTTTGTTGCTGCGCGTGGGCTTTCTCTAGTTGCGGCAAGCAGGGGCTACTCTTCGCTGTGGTGCACGGGCTTCTCATTGCGCTGGCTTCTCTTGTTGCGAAGCATGGGCTCTAGGCGCGCGGGCTTCAGTAGTTGTGGCACGCGGGCTGTAGAGCGCAGGGTCAGTAGTTGTGGCGCACGGGCTTAGTTGCTCTGAGGCATGTGGGATCTTCCCGGACCAGGGCTCGAACCCACTTCCCCTGCATTGGCAGGCAGATTCTTAACCACTACGCCACCAGGGAAGCCCCATAGCTCCTTATTTTAACTTCAACTATACAATTACTATTAATCTTCTGATCAACCTCATAAGGAAAGTATTATTTCTGGTGTTTAATGTAGGAAAGACAGCTATTTTATACAGCATTTGTTGTTGTTTATTTTCGCAAAATTACCCAGAGCAGTACTATATTCCTTTCCCCCTTTTTAGATAAATTTGAAGTTTATAAAATTTTAACAAATGACATATTAAACAGTATCAACTATAGGTTAACTATGATAGAACTTTAGTACCTGTATCAGCCAACCATTTCTCATCCTATATCATTCCATATAAATATAGATTTTTAGTGGTAATTTGGATTCCTAAAAATCATTACATTAAAGAGAGAAAACTAGACTGTAAAATTAAAAATTAAATATTTCAGAACTGTAATATAAGTGATGTATGTAAGTGCATATAGTTCCAAGGACAGAAAAATGTAACAAATGTACCTATGTGTGAACTCTGGACAACTATAGGCTAAACTGTAGAACAAAAAAAAATGAGTGCCAGAGGCAGTAATTAGTGCATAAAGTTGAAGAATAATTCAAGGTACACAAAAGGATATATGGAGTTGATCGTCATTTAAAAATATTATATTAGAATTACAAGTGTGTATAAATGTATGCATGAAAAATAATTATTGTTAAGATAAATTGTGTTGTATTTACTATAAGTAGTTATATTTATTGTATATAGGTATATATTTATACCTATATACAATAAGAAGTTATATTTACAATAATTACAATAAGTAATTATTTTACAATATTAAAATAAGTAGGCTATTAAATTCATTCATAACTGAGCGTGAATTTCTTTCTCAGTTTAGATTAAGTATCATTTAGGATTCTGAGCAAAATGAGACTTTGAATAATGTCAGATGTTATTTGTTGAATTCACATTCCAACTTTTGCTCCTTTCTAACATAACCCCAATTTTGGTAGCAAAGTACTCAGAACAGTGGACTCAGTTGCAGGAGATGAATCACAATTAATCTAATCAAATTTTCCTTTGAGTAATTGGTTTAGTGTTGCACAGATGACCCAGTTCTAGCCAATAAGTCTTGATAGGATGTCTATGGGGTCGGCTTCTGGATAAGGTTTTCTTCCTTGATTTAAAGAAAAAACATGCCAGGAGAAACTTTCCTTATTCCTACTTTTGGATGCAGTTATGTGAGACTCTGATGCCATCTTTGGGCACTAGGGGACAAGAAAGAGATAAAACCCAAGCCTCTGATGCCAGCTGACTGGAAAGATGGAGAGTTTGGAACCCTGAGGACATTACTGAGCCATGATTAACCAACCCTAGAACTACTATCCTCCAGACTTCCTGGCATGTAAGATAATAAATAACTGTTATATAAGTCACTTTTTATTGAGTATCCTGTTACTTGGAGCCAAAATATATCCTACCTGACATGGGTATAAAAAGCAGGTATTATCTAGTGGATGGTCAGTACATCTGTGGAGGGACCTGAATAACCCAAGAGTTGTATGGAGCACTGGGTTCAGAACTGAGGGGAATGTGTCAAGCAGGTTACAGAAGTGACCTTTATGTACTCACTTCAAGGACCAACATTCACCTACAATCATCCCTTTGTAAATACAGACGAATTCTAGCTCTCAAAGTTGTATAAACAATAAAAATTTCCAAACTAACCAAATCATAGGTCTAAGTGGCCTGATATGCATTTCTGAATGTGTTCATATTTCTGAGGCCTCAGATCAAGCAAACATTTCTACACTATTCCATGAACCCTGTCAACTACCAACACTGTAAACTGTAAACAAATAGAGAAACACAATATGTAAAGTGAAAAGAGCACTAGATTTGAAATTAAAAGACATAGTAGTGAGTTCTGACTCTATTAATTACTAGGTCTAAGACGCAAGGCTTCAATTTTCTCATCTGAAAAATTGAGATAATAATACTTATGAAGTTTTCTGAGCATTGTATGTGATAGTGTAGAAAATGTGTGTGTGTGTATATATATATATATACACACATATGTATATATACATGTAAATATATAGTAAAATAACATACAAAGCAAACTGTTTAATGATATTCTGAAGGCAGACATCTGTAAAATGAATGAATGATTCCTTTGTTCACTATAAAAACTGGATTAAGCTTGTCAAAAGTCAATCATCTTTTCAAGTTTAAAAAAGCTTCATGGCTCTCTTTGCATGTTATATCCACTGCCATAGTGGAGAGACAACACGAAAGAACAGCTGATACCAAAATACATGTATTTGTGGAGACGATAAATTTTATTGTACTTTTAATTTTATTTTATAAATATGAAAATATGCCATTTATTTCTTGGAATTCATGATACAAAAACCAAAGTCATTATAAGAGAAGACAGCAGACCAATATTGCTCATAAACGAAGACTTAACAATTCTACCAAGCTTTTAACAAATCAAATGTGATATATAAAAATTACATCATGACTAAGTAAGATTTATCCCAGGAATACAAGGTTGGCTTAACATTAAAAACTCAATTAATGTAATTCACCATATTAACAAATTAATAAAGAAAAGACATAAGATCATCTCAACAGAAAGATCATTTGACAAAAAAGCACATCTACTCCTAATAAACCTCTCAGCAAAGAGAGGTACTTAGGAATAGAAGGGTACTTCCTCAATCTGATAAGGGGAAATCTATGAAAAAATCTGCAGCTAACATCATACTTAATGATGAAAGACTGAATGCTTCCCCCCATAAAATCAGAAAACCACCAAGGACATCCACCATCCATCATTCCAATTAAAAAATCAATTGAGCGGGCCTCCCTGGTGGCGCAGTGGTTGAGAGTCCGCCTCCCGATGCAGGGGACGCGGGTTCGTGCCCCGGTCTGGGAAGATCCCACGTGCTGCGGAGCGGCTGGGCCCGTGAGCCGTGGCCGCTGAGCCTGCGCGTCCGGAGCCTGTGCTCCGCGACGGGAGAGACCACAACAGTGAGAGGCCCGCATACCGCAAAAAAAAAAAAAAAAAAAAAAAAAAAAAAAAAAAAAAAAAATCAATTGTATTTCTAAATACTAGACATGTACAATATAAAACAAAAATTAGGCATAATTATATAATGGTCTCCAAAATTCTCTCCCCGCAGTGTACATGATTTGTATAATTTCCTCCCCTTGAATGTGAATGAGGTGGTCAAAATGATGTTCACTCCCATGATTATGTTACATTTCTGGCAAAAGGATATTTGCTGATGTATTATAATTAAGATCCCACGTTGGTTTATTTTGAGTTAATCAAAATGGAGGTTATCTGGTGAGTCTGACTTAATCAGGCAGAAGCCCTTAAAAAGCATGAATAACTATCTCCTGCCAACCTTGAAGAAGATGGAAGCCAGCATGAGTTTGAAAGCTGCAAGGAACTGAACTCTGCCGCTACCTGAATGAACCTGGAAGAACAGGCTGAGCCCCAGATGATAATGCAATCTTGGCTGATGCACTGATACAGCCATGTGAGCCCTGAGCAGTGGATCCAACTAACCCATGCCCAGATTGCTGACCCACGGAAACTGTGAGATAATGACTGGGTGATGTTTAAACCATTAAGTTTGTGGTAATTTATTTCTCAGCATACCACTGAGCATACCACTACATTATCTACTAGAATTGTTAAAATTAAAACTACTGACCATACCAATTGTTGTCTGGGATATGGAAGAATTAGAACTGTAATATACTGCTGGTGGGAATGTAAAATGGTACAACTACTTTGGAAATTGTCTGGTAGTTAAATGTACACCTACTAATTTATCCAGCCATTTCATTTCTGGGTATTTATTCATGAGAAAGAAAAACATATGTCCATACAAAGACTTATACACACATTTTTGTAGCAGCTTTACTTGTGATATTAAAAAACTGGGAAAAATTCAAATGTTTATCAACACATAAACGAACTATGGTATATCGATACAATAGATTACTACTCAGCAATAAAAAAAGAGCTAATGAGACATACTACAATATAGATCTTAAAATAATTATGCTGAGTGAAAGAAGCTAGATGAAAAAAGCATACACTACACTGTACAAAATTCTAAGAAATAAAAGTAAATGTAGAACACATTTAGCACTCAGATATTCATTTCTAATATCATTTTCTAATACATGGCTGATTCTAGGACTGGGGCAGTAAATAGACAAGATGAGTCTAGGGCATCTTGTAATGCCAGAAATTAAGAAAATGCTCTAACACACACATGAACACACACACACACACACACACACACACAAGTTCCCAATGCTCAAGCCTGGAACAATTTGAGCAAAAAAATAAAATAGATTATAACTCAAAGTATAAAATAAATATCCATGAGTCCATACTGATATAAATAAAAGACTGAATAAGTTAGTAAATGGGGGAGAAGAAGTAAATCTCCCATGCAGAAGAATTCCAAATTAATTATGTAGATACTCTACCCTAAAGGAGGGAACTAGTAACTCCTTACACGCCCACACTCTCTTAAGTGTGGGCTGTTCATAGTAACTTCCTTCCAAAGAGCACAATATGGTAAGAGGGGAAAAAGAGTAACTATGCAGAGGAGAAAACTGACAAATACTACTTCATCCAGGTGATCAAGGTCAACGTCAACAGTGATGGTAAGTCATGTTGACAGTGTATACCTTTGATATGTTGTGATGAATATGGCACTTTACCACTGTAATTTGCCTCCCCCAAATCCATAACCCCAGTCTAATCAGGAGGTAAACATGAAATTCCAGTAGAGGGGCATCCCACAATATGCCTCAGGACTGCAAAGTCATCAAAAACAAGGAAAGTCTGAGAAACTGTCATAGCCAAGAGGAGCCTAAGGAGACTTAACAACAATGTAATATGGTATCCTGGATGAGATTGTGGAAAGGAAAAAGAACATTAGGTAAAAGCTAAGGAGATCTGAATAAATTATGTATATTAGTTATTAATAATGTATCAATATTGGTTCATTAATTGTAACAAATATACCATATTAACATAAGATGGTAATAAGAAAAACTATGCAGAGGATATATGGGAACTCTGTACTATCGTCTTAGTTTCTCTGTAAATCTAAAACTATTCTAAAAAGTAAAGTCTATTAATTAAAAAATTAAAGCACAATCCTAAAAATCTATGTGTATATAATTTAATACATTTAATAAATCAGATATAAAGTTAAAAAAAAAAACTAATGTATAGTGACAAAAAGTAGATTAGTGGTTGCCCAGCAATCCATAAGGAATGACAGGGATAGGAGAGGATAGAAAAATGAAGGGATTAAAAAGTGACATGAGGAAACTTCTAGAGGAAAAGGGTATACTTATCTTTTTTTGTGGTGATGGCTTCACAGGTATATACTTATGTCAAAACTTAACAAAGTGTACATTTTAAATATAAGCAGCTTACTGTATGACAATTATAATTTAATAAGCCTTTTTCTAGTATAAAAAAAAAAAAAACCTTCCAAATTTGAACTATCTTCTTAAAAAATAGTCTGTAGAAACATTTGGAGTTAGCCCTATCACACCTGAATTTAACCAGTGAGTTTTTTTTCTTCGAGTTTTATTGAGATATAATTGATATACAGCACTGTATTAAGTTTAAGGTGTACAGCATAATGCTTTGATTTACATACTTCATGAAATGATTAGCACAGTAAGTTTAATGAACATCCACATCTTATATAGATAAAACATTAAAGAAATAGAAAAAAATATTTTTCCTTGTAATGAGAACTCAGGATTTATTCGCTTAACAACTTTCATACATAAGCAGTGTTAATTATATTTATCATGTTGTACATTATTTAGCACTTATTTATCTTATAACTGGGAGTTTGTACCTTTTGACTGCTTTCATTCAATTCCACATCCCCTGCCTCTGGTACCCACAAATCTGATCTCTTTTTATATGAGTTTGTTTGTTGGTTGGTTTATTTTTGAAGAGTAATTGACCTACAACACTATGTTAGTTCTTATTACACAACATAGTGATTCAATGTTTCTATACATTTCGAAATGATCACCATGATAAGTCTAGTTACAATACGTCACCATACAAAAATATTACATAGTTACTATATTCCCCACACTGTGCATATCATATCCCTGACTCATTTATTTTGCAACTGGAAGTGTGTACCACTTAATCTCCCTCACCTATTTCTTTCATACCCCGTCACCATCATCCCCTTCCCTCTGGCAACCACCTGTTTTTTCTCTGTGTCTATAACTGTTTCTGTTTTATTATGTTTGTTCATTTGTTTTCTTCTTTTAGATTCTACATATAAGTGAAATCATACAGTATTTGTCTTTCTCTGTCTGACTTATTTCACTTAACATAATGCCCTCACAGTTCATTCATGTTGTTGCAAATGGAAAGATTCTGTTCTATGGCTGAGTAATATTCTATTATTTATATATACATATATATATATATATATATATATCATACCTTCATCTTTATCCATTCAGCTATTAATGGGCACTTAGGTTGCTTCCATATCTTAGCTATTGTAAGTAATGTTGAAATGAACATAGGGGTACATATATCTTTTCTAATTAGTGTCTGTGTTTTCTTCGGATAAATATCCAAGAGTGAAATTACTGGATCATATGGTAATTCTATTTTTAACCAGTATATTTAACTAGTGACTTTGTTTCACTCAAAGATTCATATTTTTAGGAATTCTTGTGCCAAGAATGCTAATCACCCAGCATCAAATTTCATGGCATAATGGTGATTTAGGATATGCTGAGCATCTTTATTATTGTTTCCTTACTTCAAGACTTTCAGTCTTATGGAAATATCCTAGTCAGACTTGTCTGGTTTGAGGGAATTTTTATAGTCAATCAAAATTAAGCCAAATAGGACTTCCCTGGTGGCGCAGTGGTTGAGAGTCCGCCTGCTGATGCAGGGGACACGGGTTCGTGCCCCAGTCCAGGAAGATCCCACATGCCGCAGAGCGGCTAGGCCCGTGAGCCATGGCCGCTGAGCCTGCGCGTCCGGAGCCTGTGCTCCACAACGGGAGAGGCCACAACAGTGAGAGGGCTGCGTACCGCAAAAAAAAAAAAAAAAAAAAAAAAAAAAAAATTAAACCTAATATAGTGTGTCATTTAAAATGAGACTTAGTGCCAATTTTATGGCTGCAGCAACCTGGAACCCACATTCTGAGCCATTTGCTATTTAAAAATCATACTCCTAAGAAGTCTGGTATTTGAGGCATTTGATTGCCTGGGATCAAATATGGCTATGCTACTTATTAACTTAATAATAATGGGAAACTCTGAGCTTCAGTATTCTCAACTATGAAATGCAGATAACAGTACTTACTTCATGGGACTGTTGAAGGATTAAATAAGTTAACACATGTAAAAGTCGTAGAAGACTACCTGGCAGTACTATCCAGATTCTACAAAATCTACAGATTCTATGGCACTAATCATCAGGGAAGTGTAAATCAAAACCAAAGTGAAATACTACTTCACTCACACACACTATGAGGGCTATAATGAAAAGACAGTAACAGGTATTTCTGAGGATGTGGAGAAATTGGAACCTTCCTACACTGCAGGTGTAAACATAATATGTCCAGTCACTTTGGAAAACAGTCTGCAGTTCCTCAAAAGGTTAAACCTAGAGTTACCATATGACCCAGCAGTTCTAATCCTAGGTATATATGCCAGAGAAATGAAAGTATATGTTCACACGAAAACTTGTACATGAATGTTAATAGCAACATTATTCATAATAGCCTACAAGTAGAAACAGCCCTGATGTCCAACAACTGCTAAATGGACAATCAAACAGTATATCCATACAATAAAATATTATTTAGCAATAAAAAGGAGTGAAGTACTGATACATGCTACCATGTGGCTGCACCTTGAAAACATTATGCTAAGGGAAAGAAGCCAGCAAAAAAGAACACATATGGTATGATTCTATTTATATGAAATGTCCAGAATAGGCAAATGCAGAGAGAAGGAAAGTAGACTCAGAGGCTGTTGAAAGGTTTTAAGGGAAAATGAGGAGTGACTATTAATGGGTGTGGGGTTTCTTTTGGGGGTAATGTAAATGTTCTAAAATTAATAGTGGTGATAGTTATACAACTGTGCATATGTTAAAAACCATTGAATTGTAACTTTAAAACAGGTGAACTCTATGGTACATGAGTTATATCCAGTAAAGCATGTTAAGTGGTTTAAAATAGATTGGAAAAGGGAAAGCCCCAAAGCAACAATAACAGTATTAATAATAATAAATTAGTTCATCTCTCTAGCCTTATCCTCTTCCATTCCCACATTTACTCTATGCTCTATCCATAATGGCCTCCTTGCAGTCCCCATATTATGTCTTCCTATTTGATGTCCTGTGAACATACTATATCTGCTTCCTGGAGTTCTCTTCACCCCTCCTCTACCCACCTAACTCCTTTATATTTAAAATTAGTCGGTCAGAGTAAGCTAATGGTTGGAAAAATGGATTCCAAAATCCAATGGTCTAACATGATAAAATTTATTTCTCACTCACGTAGACCCTCCCCAGGTGATTCAGGGATCCAGGATCCTTACCTCTAGTAGCTCTGCCCTTCCTGGAGTCTTGGAGTCTTCCAGTGTATTCTCTAAACCTGGCTGAGAGAATCTGTGGGGCATCAGCACAGACAGAATTTTGAGGAATTTTCCAAATGATTAATTCACTTTTGAACATGGTATATTTAAGATGATGTCAGGATACCCAAAGGTCTTGGGTTCAGCACAGAGATAGTTAGTTTATAACTCTGCATCTCAAATATATTGCACTACTCCCCGCTGTCTCTACCATATCCTCAGGAGGCAAGAGGTGATCTGCTTAAAAAACTCAAAGATTATTTTAAAGAATAAGAATGCCGAGGGGATAAAAATAAAATTTAACATCTCTATTGAGGAATTTACGATGTAGCACAGGATATAAGCTGGAGCTAAAGAAAACTTTCCTTAAAGTGCTATTTGTTAAAAGTTGGAATGCATTCCTTAGGACAAATCAAAGTGTGACACACAACATCCAAACTTCCTGTACATGTAGGTAAGTGTTATCAACTACCTCCCACTCCCAAATTTCTCTGCCACATTGAGGACTGTTCACGAGGCGCAGGACATGTTGGTTGTAGCAATTTGAAAATACTCACTTTTATGGAAGTCATAAGAGAGAAAATCTCTTTCATGTTATTTAGGATCATCCTTGATACGTTTATTCTAAAAAATAATACACATAGCCAAATATTTTCCTCTATGTAAAATCTTTACAAAACTGAAATCCTGAGAATTCAGCTTCTGATAGAATCCATTCGCTTTTCCAGTTAGATTGGGCATAATTCTTAACTGGTCGTACAAAATCTAATATGCTTACGAAGTTCCATCCCACAGTACCTGTTATTTAGACTAGCGGCTGGAAATACCAACTCCACAATTTCAGATCTGGTCCATAATTGGGGCAGGGAGGGACTCTGGGCGGGGCCTCCAGATAGGGAGGAGGCGTTGTTAGAAAGCGGTGGGGCTAGTCTACTGGCTGTCACTACTCCAGTTAAGCCTAGTAATATTTGAGTGAGCGAGGGTCTGGTGTGTGAGCAGCATTCTCAGTGAGAACTAGTTTCCCTTGGCATTTGAGTGGAATCTGCAACTATAGGCGTTTCGTCCCCCCGACTGCCGAGAAATGTGAGAGCTGCAGAGATGGTTGTCGCCAGCTATAGGGAGCCGTCAGAAACAAGGCTGCTCCTGAGGATGGGCTCTGCCGAGAGGCCAAAGTAGCCCCAGGGTTTTAGTGAGAAGGGAAGTGGAATGCAGTCGGGGATTGGGAGCAACACGGCACTGAAGCTGGAGAAACAGTGTAGAGAGAGAGCCGCTTTGCGTCGCTTTCGAAGCCGCCGCCACTCGAGTGCCGACTTGTGAGTACTCTGCGTCTCTGTCCGCAGACTGAAGTCGGGGAACTCTCTTGGAGAACTCTCCCAGTTAGGAAGTGAGATCCCTACAACTGCCTTCGCCTGCTCTCCCCACCTGCCTCAAGGACGGAGCAACTGCCACCCCTCCCCTGCCTACCGGACCGAGGGCAAGGGCAGTAGCTGATCGGTGCCGCCCCCTTCCGACCCAGGAGGTGGAGATTTCACCCCCCTCTCCACCGTCCGGTCCAGCCAAATTCAACACCTATTTCCTCCCCCCGCTGCTCTTGTATTCCTGACACCCCCTCGTCCTTCCCCTATCCCTCCTCCCCAGAGACAGGGGAGGAGAAAAGGGGAGTCCGGGTCGTCATGACTGAGCGGAAGGCAAAGGATCCCCGGGCTCCCCACGTGGCGGGCAGAGCGCCCTCCCCAACCCAGGTCGGATCCCCTCTGCTGGGACGCCGGGACACAGGCCCCTTTCAGGCGAGCGAGATCTCGGACGCGTCACCTACTGCCTCGGTCATACCCCTCTCCCTGGACGGGCTGCTCTTCCCTCGGCCCTGCCAGGGTCAGGACCCAGACGGGAAGACTCAGGACCAGCAGTCGCTGTCAGACGTGGAGGGGGCGTATTCCAGAGTTGAAGCCACAGAGGGTGCTGGAGGTGGCACCTCTAGACCCCCAGAAAAGGACAGTGGACTGCTGGACAGTGTCTTGGACACGCTACTGGCGCCCTCGGGTCCTGGGCAGAGCCACGCCAGCCCGCCCGTCTGCGAGGCCACCAGCCCTTGGTGCCTCTTTAGCCCCGAGCTTCCCCAAGACGCCCGGGCTGCCCCTGTCACCCAGGGGGTATTGCCCCCGCTCATGAGCCGACCAGAAGGCAAGTCTGGTGACAGCTCCGGGACGGCAGCTGCCCAGAAAGTGCTGCCCAGGGGCCTGGCACCGTCCCGGCAGCTGCTGCCCCCGACGGCCGGGAGCCATCACTGGCCCGGGGCCGCAGTGAAGCCCTCTCCGCAGCCCCCTGTGGTGGAGGTGGAGGAGGAGGATGGCTCCGAGTCCGAGGGGTCCGTGGGTCCACCTCTGAAGGGCAAACCCCGGCCTGCGGGAGGCCCAGCAGCCGGAGGAGGAGCCGCCACCGCTGCTCCAGGGTCGGCCGCAGGAGGCGTCGCCCTGGTCCCCAAGGAAGATTCCCGCTTCACGGCGCCCAGGGTCGCCCTGGCGGAGCACGACGCGCCAGCGGCGCCCGGGCGCTCCCCGCTGGCCACTACGGTGATGGATTTTATCCACGTGCCCATCCTGCCGCTCAACTCAGCCTTCCTGGCCGCCCGCACCCGGCAGCTGCTAGAGGGGGATAACTATGACGGCGGGGCCGCGGCAGTCAGCGCCTTTGCCCCGCCGCGGGGCCCGCCCTCGGCCTCGTCCGCCCAGGTCGCGGCCGGCGACTTCCCCGACTGCGCGTACCAGCCCGACGCCGAGCCCAAGGACGACGCATTCCCGCTCTATGGAGACTTCCAGCCGCCCGCCCTGAAGATCAAGGAGGAAGAGGAAGGCGCCGAGGCCGCCGCGCGTTCCCCGCGGCCGTACCTGGTGGCGGGTGCCAACCCCGCCGTCTTCCCGGATTTCCCGCTGGCGCCACCCGCGCTGCCTACGCGAGCGCCGTCGTCAAGACCCGGGGAAGGGGCGGCCGCCGCCGCACCTGTCGGTGCGTCTGTCTCGTCCGCGTCCTCGTCGGGCTCGACCCTGGAGTGCATCCTGTACAAGGCGGAGAGCGCGCCGCCCCAGCAGGGCGCGTTCGCCCCACCACCCTGCAAGGGGCCGGGCGCGGGCGCCTGCCTGCTACCGCGGGACGGCCTGCCGTCCACCTCGGCCTCGGCCGCCGCCGCCGCCGCCGGGGCGGCCCCAGCGCTCTACCCGCCGCTCGGCCTCAACGGGCTCCCGCAGCTCGGCTACCAGGCCGCGGTGCTCAAGGAGGGCCTGCCGCAGGTCTACCAGCCCTATCTCAACTACCTGAGGTGAGGGCCCGGGGCGGGGCGCGCCCGGCGCGTCGCGAGAGTAGCGGTGCGGCCGCTGGCCGCCGCCAGCTCCCGGCCCTCAGCGCCCGGCTCCGGCTCCGGCTCCGGCTCCCCCGAGTGGCCGCGAGGGGTGGGTGGCCGGGGCGGGGCACAGCACAGGTTGGCTTCCTTTTCCTTACCTCTTCTCCTCATTTTTTGGGGGGACACCAAGGGGGCGCAGAATATGCTGTTTCTGGAGCGTACCTCCCCGAAAATATGTTTCTACACTTTTCAGATCTGCGCAATCCCAAGACAAGACCAGCCGTGATTTCTAAAAGTGCAGCGTCACTCTAGGTCCGCTGTAGCCCCGCGGAGCGGAAGGCGTGCGGCGAGTCGGGGGCCTTATAAAATGCTTTTCTTCGTAGAAGGACAATTACTGGGAATGTCTGTCTTGGAGAGGAGACATTAACGCCCCGTTCTCCCGGGAGGGGTGGCACTGGATGTTGGGTAGCGGGCCAGAACCCAAAGCAGAACCGTCTCAGGGGTCTGGACACTCAACCGCTTCATTTTCATACGAATCTCAAGATTTAAATTAATTTATGTGTAATATGTTTACATTACGGATTGAAACATCAATCACTGCAGTACCTTGTATTCTAATATTGTGTCGAGTTCGCTGCAACTTTTTTTCACACAGATTTTAAAAAAGATTTTAATTTACCTACGGGAGTAATGGAATTTTAAAGAAAAAAGAAAAAAATGCTCTCGGTTTGGAATCATGTGTTGTGAATAGTCAAAACAGTGGCAGTATACTGAACAATACTTTAAAATGACAAACACATATTCTTGTTTAATTACAGAGTTGAGTTTTAAAAACTCAGTAGCATCACTAAGTATGATTGTACTCTTAAAGCAAAACCACGTTTATCGTTACCCAGCGTACAAGGTCATAACATTTGATTTGTCAGAGACTGAATTGATTCTCTATAAGAAGTTTTGTAGAAAGATTTTTTTCTGGATATAAAATTATATATTAATTATTTATTATTCTTTCGTGTTGGTGCTCCTGATGAAAGACTAATAACTTTGCCAGTCTGATGAATCCAGTAACAGGTAGTACATCAAGTTTAGTTTGCATGTCTTTCAAGTGTATTCGGTTCTATTTTCTAAAAACCCTTTCACTCTGTCAATTCTGGGTTAAGAAAACTTTAGTATTAGATAGTGGTGCACCTAAAAATAAATGGAGTACTTTGTTTTGCATTTCAAGGCCGGATTCAGAAGCCAGCCAGAGCCCACAGTACAGCTTCGAGTCATTACCTCAGAAGATTTGTTTAATCTGTGGGGATGAAGCATCAGGCTGTCATTATGGTGTCCTTACCTGTGGGAGCTGTAAGGTCTTCTTTAAAAGGGCAATGGAAGGTAGGCTCCTTTCCCTGATCCTTTCTTGTTGGTTTAATTGTAAATGGAGACCATCTAATATTTTATAGATTTTAATCAGCCCTTGCTTCCTCTAAGAAATGATGATATATTCGTATAACGTATATGACGATGTTTTAACAATATATTTTTATTTATAATACTCCGTATTGAACGGGGATGGATATTATAATTGCATACTATTTGAATAATGCTTTTAATATTAGACACAAGTCACACTAATCTTGGGAACAATGCGAACATTGTTCATTAACTACTTAACTTTAAAGAAACAGATTTTTTCTGATTGTATTTTCACATTTCTATCATATATATTTTATATAATATATACCAAATTAAAATTTTCTTCCAAAAGAAAAATGGTAAAAGTTGTCAAAAGTCTATATGTACATATATATGATGCAGTTACAAATTTTCTACATGATTTTGTCTTTTTCCTACATGCATGTTTATTTAATAATTATATAATGGTAATTCTAAACAAAGTTTAAAAGTTCCCTTTTTGTTTAGTATATTTTTGTAAGTGTATAGGAAATAGGTGTAAACAGTTTAAAGCAAAAGAGAAATTTAGACATCACAGTTATATAATTTCTGAAGAAGTATTTTGCTTTAAGTAAGGCTTTCATGTTTTTAAAATCATCTAAATTACATATTTACCTAATGATTTTGGATTGACTTGCATAGTGTATTTCAGACTTGAACTTTCATAGAATATATGTTTTAATTTCTCTTTCTATCTACACTAAACTCTAAGCAGCCAAACACATTTATATCTGAAGACAGAAATACATTTAAACATCATTTCACATTTGAATTCTAGCAATAAGTGTATTTCATAACAAGCTGATGTGAGTTTAGGGTTCTCTCTGGAGTTCTGATATCACACCTACACAAGGAACCAAAGATCTGAATATCTGCTTTTTTGTTTCCTGTTTGTGAGTTCTCTAATTTCAAGAGCCCTCTACTTATGAGCAGGAAAGTAGGGAGTGGGAATTTTTACCTTAAGGGAGAGTTCAAAGGGGTTGACATGCATATTTAATACACATTTACACCAAAAGAATATTAACCCAAAAGACATTTAACAAAAAAATTCACTATCCCTGTAGATAGCTAACATATAATTCTTTACAACTGCTATGCCCTTTTGATGAAAATGATTCCCAACTATTTATTAATGGTATGTGTACCTCTCCTACTGAAATTAATTCTTCATAAAAAATAATCACTTTGTGTATTTCTAGAATATGATTGTTTTCCCCAAAGGATGAATGTATTTAACTGATGTTGAACATATGTATTCAGCTTCAGGGGGTTTTAATTGCATTTTAAATTAGTTGAGGTACTGTGACAAGAGGTTATGTGAGAAAACGGGACAACTGACAGTAGCCTTAACTTTCCAACTGACTATGACTATCATTTAGTCATAGTTACAGTTTGAAGTCCTTTGTGTGGAAGAGTCAATTCTCCAGTGCATAATTGGAATTACTGTTCCCATCTGACTTTGGTTCTGGTTTCTTGAACATTCCCCCCCTGCATTAATATGATTTTCTTTATGCTTACAGTCTCCTTAGTCTAATTCTTAAGTGAATGACCCCCTTGGAGTCCTCTAAAAGCCAGTTTATTCTAGCGCAGCTCCCTCATTTTACAGATACACAAGTCCCAAAGGCATAATGAGTTTCTAAAGAGCATACAGCTAGTCGGTATCTGATTGTTAGTCAACACAGGTTAGATTTTCTTTAATTGCAATGCTTATAAATCAGAGATGGTATGCAAAAGTAGATATATGACAAATGCTACTTCATTCTTGAAAGTTACTTCAAAAGTGCATATAGCACCAAGAACACTCTAATTAAAATACAAATGCTTTCACATCATTATTATCAGAATAGCATCCTAAACATAAAGGAAGTCTTCCCAAATTTACTCTTAGAAAGCATTTGTTGGACCACTACTGTTGGCGTGGTTCTGTTTTAGTTTTTAGTAATAGAAACGAAGTACCTTTATTCAGCAATATTTACACAGAGGAGCTCAAGATAGATGTTGATAAATCACTCATTTGGCTATTAAAGGACAAGTAAGATTATTGATCTCTGGACATTGAGGAGAGCTTATAAGTGTATATGTTCAAGGAAGAATGAAGAGATTAAGATTAGACTGACTAAGACTCGAAGATTCATATTAGAAAATTATTAGAGTTAAAGAATAGGAAGTTTGATTGCCAGTGCTTGCTTGAATCAGTGATTTAAGCCAAGAAAATAGAATGTTCTGGGAGTTTTCAAGAGTGAGAAAGATGAGGAGAAGAATTTTTCTAATTGGAGAAAAATACCAGGTTTGAAATCTTAAAGTAGGGCTGTGTGATAAGCTGCTTCAAGGTAGAACTATGTGTGGATGCCAATATGTCCAGAAATTGAAAGTCAGTAGTCAAAAATATGGATATTAATGTTACCAAGGATAATGATAATACTGGCATTCGGGAGTGCTTTCTATGTGCCAGTGACTAAGTGTTTTATGGGTCTTAACTCATTTAAGCCTTATAATGTAGGCATTATTATTACTTTCAATTTACAAATGAGGAAACTGAGGTTCAGAGATGTTAAATTTCCTTAATCACAGTTAAGAAGTGGTGGAGTAGGATTCAAATCCAAGGGGTGTGACTCCAGAATCTGTGCCCTCCACCTCTATACTTCCTTTCTCATAATAGGAAATTCAGTTTAAATTCCAAAAAGAAACAATAGAGGGTTGGAAGAAAAAATGTGAGCCAAGTGATAAAACATCTAGGAAGGTAAAAATGAATCCTAATGGAGTATTCAAGATCAAGGGTGATTAGAAGTGTGTGACGTAAGTGGATGGGTGATACTAACTCCACATTTAAGGCAGCAATGAGAAGACACATTTAGGGGCCAAGAGGCAGTTTCCCCACCTCTCCTCCAAGTTAGAAGTGGGAGACAATAGCGCCTATGAAGAAGTCTCCCAGGAAAACTGGATTTCCCTTGATATGAGACAGAAAAGAGAAGAGGCAGAGAAAAAAGTTACCACTGAGGAAGTAGGGGTATGGGGTGGGGAGAAATGACCTCTCTTAAGCTGAGAAAAAAAAAAAAATGAATTAGCCAAAAAGTAATTTGTTGAATAGCCCATTGCATTCCTTAACTAATACTAGGACTGAACCAGGAAGTGGTCAGAAATTGCCTTAATACCTTTCAAGGAGAAGTCATAATGACCTGCCAGTCCTATAAATGCAGGCTACTGGCCTTGTATTAAGAAGGAAAAGATCATTTCTCATGATGGAATATGGTTGGGAAATATTGTAATACAGTTGAAACATTCTATTTAGAAGATACTAGGCTAAGTAGGTATTGATGGATTTTTAATTATATTACATTGTTAGCCTCATTTTTTCTATCTTTATTGAGGTATAACTGACAAAATTGTAAGATATTTAAAGTGTACAATGTGATGATTTGGTGTATATGTGCCTGGTAAAAGAATTCCCCCCCCCCATCAAGTTAATTAATGTATCTATCACCTCACTTATTTGACTTTCTTTTTGGCAAGAACGTTTAAGTTCTACTCTCCTAGCAAATTTCAATTATACAGTACTGTACAATGTTATCTATTATAGTCACGATATTATACATTAGATCCTCAGACCTTATTCACCTTATACCTGAAAGTTAGTATCCTTTTACCAACCTCTCCCTATTTCCCCATCCTCCAGCCCCTGGTAACCACTTCTCTACTCTCTGTTTCTATGAATTCAACTTATTTTTTTGATTCCACATGTAACTGATACCATGTGGAATTTGTCTTTCTCTGTCAGGCTTATTTCACTTAGCATAATTTACTCTAAGTTCACCTAATTTTTTGTTCATGTATTAATTAACCAAATATTTATTGAGCACCTGCTGTATGCCAGACACTACGCTAGGTGCTAGTTGAACAGCAGTAAAACAGGACAGACCTAACTGGCTGCAGCACTAGTGGAGTTTTTAGTGTAGTGGAGGGAAGGGACATTGTATCAATTAGCATGCAGGTATCAAGTTATAGATGTGCTAAATGAATGAGTTATGCCTGGAAAGCTAGAGAATTGACCCTTCTGACAGAAGCTGGGGATGGTGGGAAAAGTCTTTTGGAATTAGAAAGACACCATCATAAGTAGACCACAGAAGAAACTGAACAGAAATGAGGTATTTTTAAGAAAAACATATTTCTTTCTGAAGTTGAGTAGAGTTGGTGTCATAGTCTAAAAACGAAAACTGACTTGGTAGCATCGTTCTCCCTTGTATGACTTCCAAAACAGAAACAATGAACATTCAAATTTTTAAAGGTTTTACTATTTTTTAGAGCAATTTTAGGTTTACAGCAAAATTGAGAGGAAGGTACGGAGATTTGCCATGTACCTCCTGCCATGACACATACATAGCTTCCCCTGTTATCACAGTCCTCCACCAGAGTGGTACAACTGATGAACCTACATCGACACATCATAATCACCAAAAGTCCATAGTTTACAGTAGGGTTCATTCTTGGATTTGTAACATTAATTGGGTTTGGACAAATGTATAATGACATGTATCCATGGTTAGAGTATCATACAGAGTATTTTTGCTGCCCTTCCAAGTCCTCTGTGCTCTGCCTATTTGTCCCTTCCTACTCCCCAACTCCTGTCAACCACTAATATTTATATTGTCACCATAGTATTTTGCCTTTTCCAGAATGTCATATAGTTGGAATCATACAGTAGGAAGCCTTTTCAAATTAGGTTTTTCCCTTAGCAATATGCATTTAACCTTCTTCCATGTGAAAAGCTCATTTCTTTTTAGTGCTGTATAACATTCCATTGTCTGGATATTCCACAATTTATTTATCCATTCACCTACTAAAGGACATCTCGGTTGCTTCCAGGTTTTGGCAATTACGAATAAAGCTGCTATAAAGACCTGTCTGCAGGTATTTGTGTGCACATCAATTTTCAACTCCTTAGGGCAAATAGCAAGGAGTGCAATTGCTTGGTAAGAGTATGTTTAGTTTTGTAAGAAACCACCAAATTGTCTTCCAAAGTGGCTGTACCATTTTACAGTCCCACTCTCAATAAATGAGAGTTCCTCTTGTTTCACGTCCTTGTCAGCATTTGTGTTTCTCAGTGCTTTAGATTTTGGCCATTCTAATAGGTGTGTAGTGGTAGCTCATTATTGTTTTGACTTAAATTTCCCTGATGACATATTATGTGAAGTATGTTTTCATTTGCTTATTTGACATCTGTATATCTTCTTTGGTGAAGTGTTTGTTAAGGTCTTTGGCCTATTTTTTGTTTTCTTTCTGTTGAGTTTTAAGAGGGTTTTTTTTTTTTTTTTTTTGCTTTTTTTGTATATTTTGGATAACAGGCTTTATCAGATATGTATTTTGCAAATATGTTGTCCCACTCTGTCTCTTTATTCTCTTGGCAGTGTCTTTCACATAGCAGAAAATTTTACTTTTAATGAAATCTGGTTTCTCAGTTCTTTCTTTCCTGGATTATGACTTTGGTATTATGTCTAAAAATTTATCACCAAACTCAAGGTCATCTGGATTTGCTCCTATGTTATCTTTCTTTTAGGAGTTTTATTGTTTTGCATTTTACATTTAGTTCTGTGATACATTTTGAGTGGATATTTGTAAAGGGTATAATGTCTGTGTCTAGATTCACTTTTTTGCATAGGAGGTGTCCAGTTATTCTAACACTACTTGTTGAAGAAACTGTCCTTTCTCCATTGTATTGCCTTTACTCCTTTGTTAAAGATAAGTTGACTATATTTATGTGGTTCTATTTTTAGGCTTTCTATTCTGTTCCATCCATCTATTAGTCTGTTTTTTCACCAATACCACAATGTCTTGATTATTGTAGCTTTATCATAAATCTTAAAGTCAGGTAGTGTCAGTCCTCCAACTTCAGTATTGTGTTTCCTATCTTGGGTCTTTTGCCTCTCCATATAAACTTTAGAACCTTTTGTTAATATCCATAAAATGGCCTTCTGGGATTTTGATTGGGCTTATATCTGTAGATCGTTTTGGGAAGAACTGACATCTTGACAATATTGAATCTTCCTATCCATGAACATGGAATATCTCCCCATTTATTTAGTTCTTTTAGCCCATTTATTAGAGTTTTATGGTTTTCCCCATATAAACCTTATACATATTTTGTTACATTTATACCTAAGTACTTCATTTTTGGGGGTGCTAATGTAAATGTATTGTGTTTTTAATTTAAAATTTCACTTATTCATTTCTGGTACATAGGAAAGCAACTGACTTTTGTATATTAGTCTTGTATCCTGTGACCTTGCTATAATTGCTTATTTCTTCCAGGAGTTGTTCTGTCAATTCTTTTTGGATTTTCTACATAGAAGAACATACCATCTGCAAACAAAGACAGTTTTATCTCTTTCTTCCCAATGAGTATATCTCTTATATTCTTTTCTTGTCCTATTGCATTTGTAGGACTCCCACTACAGTGTTGAAAATGAGCGATGAGAGGAGATATCTTTGGCTTGTTCCTAATCTAATGGAAAGTCTTCTAGCTTCTCACCATTAAGTGTGACATTAGCTGTAGGTTTTTTTGTAGATATTTTTATCAAGTTGAGAAAGTTCCTCTCTATTTCTAGTTCACTAATAGATTTTTCATGAGCGATTGTTGGCTTTTGTCGAATGCTTTTTCTACATCTGTTGATATGATCAAGTGATTTTTCTTTTTTAGCTTGTTAATGTGATGGAACACATTAATTTTCAAATGTTGAACCAGTCTTGCATACTTGGGTTGAATCCCATTTGGTCATGATGTACAATTCATTTTTATACTTTTTTGGATTTAATTTGCTAAGATTTTGTTGAGGTTTTCTGTGTCTTTATTCGTGAGAGATCTTGGTCTATAGTTTTCTTTTCTTGTAATGTCTTTGTCTAGTTTTGTATTAGTATAATGCTGGCCTTATAGAATGAGTTAGGAAGCATTCTCTCTGTTTTCATCTCTGAAAGAGAATGTAGAGAATTGGTATAATTTCTTCCTTAAATGTTTGGTAGAATTCATCATTGAACCCATCTGGGCATGGTGCTTTCTGTTTTGGAAAGTTATTATTGATTCAAATTCCTTAATAGCTAAAGGCCTATTCAGATTGTCTGTTTTTTCTCATGTGAGTTTTGGCAGATTGTGACTCTCAAAGCCTTGGTCCATTTCATCTAGGTTATCAAGTTTGTAAGCATAGAGTTGTTCATGGTATTCTTTAATGTTCATTTAATGTCCATAGAATCTATAGTGATGTCTCCTCTTTCATTTCTGATATTAGTAATTTGTGTCCTCTCTCTTTTTTTGTTAGTTATCCTCTCTAGAGGCTTATTGATTTTATTGATCTTTTCAGAGAGCCAGCTTTTGGTTTTGTTTATTTTCTTTATTCATTTCCTCTTTTCAATTTCATTGATTTCTGATCTAATTTATTATTTCTTTTCTTCTACTCATTTGGCTTAATTTACTCTTTTTTTCTAGTTTCCTAAGGTGAAAGTTTAGAAGATAGACCTTAGATCTTTTTTCTTCCCTAATGTAATATTTAATGCAAAATATTTTCTTTTATAATATATTTAATGCTAAAAATTTCCCTCTAAGCACTGCTTTTGATGTATACCACAGATTTTGATATTTGTGTTTTCATTTTCATTTAGTTCAAAATACTTTTAAATTTCTCTTGAGATTTCTTCTTTGACTCGTGTGTTATTTAAAGTGTGTTGTTAAATCCCCATGTACTTTGAAATTTTCCAGTTGTCTTTCTGTTATTGATTTCTAGTTTAGTTTCTTTGTGGTATTAGAACAGACATTGAATGATTTCTGTTCTCTAAAGTTGTTAAGGTATGTTTTATGGCCTAGTGTTATGGTGTGTTTTATGTGGCTTATCTTGATGAATATTTCACGTGAGCTTGAGAAGAAGGTGTATTCTGCTGTGTTGGATGAAGTAGTCTATAGATGCCAATTATGTCTAGTTGATTGTTGATGTTGTTGAGTTCAACTATGTCCTTACTGATTTTGTGCTTGCTGGATCTATTTCCGATAGAGAGGTGTTGAAGTGCCTAACAGTAATAGTGGACTCATCTATTTCTCCTTGTAGTTCTATCACTTTTACCTCACAAAATTTTGATGATATGTTGTTAGATGCATACACATTAAGAAATGTTATGTCGTCTTGGAAAATTGGCCCCTTTATCATTATGTAATGCCCCTCTTTATTCCTAATAACTTCCCTTGCTTTGAAGTCTCCTTTGTTTGTTAAATTTTTTTTTGGACAAACTCATGAATTATTTTTGCTGTCTTTAGAGCTCTGTAGTGCTTTCTCCATGTTTTTTAGTCCACAACATTATCCAACAATCCCTTCCACCATTATTTCTTTGATTTGTATTTGGGCTCTTGAGAATACAATTTGCCAATAATCTTATTTAATTTAATTTTCTCTCTATAGAGTCAACCCTATGGCAGTTTTCCTGTTACCCTAAAAATAAACATGTATTAATTCACTGGACTTCACTTCTAAACTCTATAAATACTATTATTAATAGATAATAAATTGGATACTTTATTCTCAAGCTGCAGGTCTCTCAGTTTAATATTTAGCCTGAGTAGTAAGCTGGTTTTAAGCACAATTTTGCATTGTAATCCATTGATATAAGCCTCCACTTTACTGAAAAAGAAATGGTGAGAAAGATGGCTTTTGGTATCATCAGCTCAATATTTGGTTATGTAGGGTTCTTAATCCTACTGCAAGAACATGAAGGGGAAGTATTGGTATGAAGACATCCATGCCAGTGCTAAGAGATAGTGCCCTTTTCCCGCCTTTAAGTTGTTGTACTTTAAGTACTCAAGTAATGCAACAATACATTCTCCTTAAAAAAAAATCAAAACATCACCAATGAGACTTAAATTCTCTTTATCAATATCTCTAATCTGTTCCCTTCCCTACCGTTCTTCTATACCTCTATCTCAGGTTTTAACAATTTTGTGTATATGTGTGTAATATGTTGTTTTAGATATGTTGATACATAAATGGTATCGTATATCACAATTTGTTTATCACTCCTCATTTTTTTCATGAAACAATGACTTGAAGCCCTGTATGTTGATATATATTCCTAGCTTGTTCTTTTAACTATTACATAATACTTTATAAGATGAAAATCTTCTTAGCATTGCCATTACTTGAGTAAGCACTTTTTGTTCTTGTCTCCTTGGATACATGCCTTGCTCCTCTTTCTAGAATATAATTACGTATTTTGATACTCTAAAATAAACCTAAATTAATTAAATGATTAGCTTGCTTCATGCTGCTAAAATGATTTAATTCATTAATTTATTCACTCTACCTACATGTATTGATACTTACTGTATTTAAAAGTTACTTGTGCTGGGAATACAAAGATGAATGTGTATGCAGTCCATGTCTTTGACATGTACAAAACCAAGAAGAAAACAAAAACAAAAATCCTGTCAATCAATTAGTGAACATGAGAATACATTGATATGAGTTATGCCAAAGCCATGCATGATCCACCCTAGGGTTCAGTTAGAGAAATCTAGAAGGATTGGAGTTTTTTCTACTATTATATCCTAACATTGTGTGAGAAGCTTATTCATTTAACAAACACTATACTTACACTTGATTATGACCAGGCACTGTTCTGAGTGCTTTACTATATTAAGTCATTTAATTCCTCCAAAAGTCCCATAAGGTGGAGGTACTCTCATTATTTGTACTTCACCAGTGAGTATACAGAAAGGTCACTACACAGTGTAGGGACCAAGATTCAAACACAGGGCATCTGACTCCAACTTCTGTGTTTTGTGTGCTTCTACACTGTCTCTCCAGATTGTTTTGTACTTGAACAAAACAATTAATTAGTTTATAATTTTTCAAACAAAAACATGATATTTTATGGGGGACTGGTTTTCGAGTTTTGCTCCTTAACTCAGTCCCATTCATTCTTAGCCCAGAAGAGCTCCACTTTTGTCTGTTTACTTGGTTGACTCTTCCACTTAAGATTTTATTTGAACAAAGAATTCTCTGCCAACATTTTTGTTAAATACCACTGCATTATGACAGGAAACCCTCAGGCCGCAGTCAAGTGTTTATTCTGGTACTTGAGCCAATCCTACACAGTTTCTTGACTCTATTTGCTAAAAACTTTTTGACATCTGTGCAAAAAGAGGATGAACATTCGGTCAAGATTTCAAATCTAACTCTTCAGTATTCTAACAGAATATCAACATTGTCACATGAAAATCACATCTGAGTTATAGAGCTCTATCTTTTGTCAGCAAAACAAAGTAAGTGCAGGAAATCTTTCAGCAATAGCTTCTTTAAAGGACTGATTGAAATAATTGATACTTAAGACAGAGACTCCAAAACAGGCACACAAATTTTTTACTTGCCTGGATTTTTAAGTTTTATCCTCATTTACAACATTAGAAAATCACATATTCTGTCATCTTCCATACCTACCTAATTTGTGGAAGGGTAGATGAACACAATCTCCTTCTTGTTGCTAGATGACCTTCATGTAATAAACTACATAATGCCTACTTCACCAAATTTATCAGCCTATTGTGTTTTCCTTTTTACTTTGACTTCTACAAAGCAAAGAAGTAAATTTTCATGCTCAATTTTTTTTAAATGTAATTAACGTAGGTTTCTGGTTTCGTTCACAACTGCTACTACAGCCTTTGGTGTTATGTACTTTATACAACATTTTAAGAAATTGTATAATCTTTTTTGAAACACAGTACTCAATCATTATTTCTTAAGGGAAAAAATACTTCCTGTGTTATTTTTCTCTTGTATGACTCAGTGAGTTATTTATGAAATTGAATAAAAAAGTAGTGAGTATGGACAATGAGCTCAATATTTTGGTGTAATATTTGTAGGAGACATAAACATTAAAGTGTGAAAATAATGGTTATTATTTATTAAATGTTTACTAAATTTAGGCACTCTCCTAGTTTTTTTTATATGTACTAACTTATTTAACCCTCAGAACAATCCTCTCAGGCAGGTTCTATTTTCCTCATTTTACAGATAAGGTTCATTGAGTTAGTGAAAAGTAGGGCAGAACTCAGTTCCTGGAGCTCATGCTCTTACTCTTTCCTGAGTCCTTGTGGCCTGTACAGTAGAAGGTACAGTTCTTGATTTCAAGGAGCTTGTGGGCAGCCTACAGTTTAGTGTCTGATTAAATTCTTTGATGCAGACTTGGAATGCTGAAGTGCATCGGGGAAGAAGATACCAATATCTGTCATTACTGACGGCCTGTGTAATAGAAATCATGCTAAATGCTGTATATTCATTATCTCTCTTCTTATCCCCACTTTTTAGGTATCTGAGCAGAGACTCAGGAGTTAAGTAACTTACCAAAACTAGTAGGTAATGCTGTAGGAGCTTATTTATTTTGTCCTGTAATAGTTAGAAAAGGTGATTTATTGGAAATACTAGGATATTGATATTCACAACCTTTAAAAAATAGATAAAGGTTAGGAGTTAAGAAGCTTTCATTTTCAGATGGGTTACTCAATAAATGGTCTTGGAACTACTGGCTTATTATACAAAAGAAAAATTTCAGGTGGGTCAACAATTTAAGTGTTTTTTTTTAAGGAAAAGATTCAAAAGCGTGGAAATAAAAGATGGAGGTATGTATTTATAATATTGGAATGGCAAAACTTTCTAATATTGACATGAAGTCCAGAATTCAAAATCAAATTTGGTCTATTTTGCTACATAAGGCAAACTTTTTCTATAAGGCAAAAAGCAAAGTCAAGGGACAAATTGTAAAACTATTTGTAACACATGTATAAATCAAAAGAATGTTATTGCTAAAATGCAGAATGTTCTTACAAACCTTTGTTCTTACAAAAAAAAAAAGAACAGCCAAAAAGAAAAATGAACAAAAGATATGAAGACAATTCACAAAACATAGTCTATAGAGGGATGAAAAATGTTCAATGTGCTAATAATTATTACTGATCAAAATAATAGTGGGCATGCCAACAATCATATTGATAAAACAATGAATAATGGCCATTTGAAAGTTGGAGGGCAATTTGATATTATCTATTAAAAGTATTCATCACTTTGGCCCAACAATTCTACTTCTAGAAACTGGTCCTTAAAAGAACTCTAGAAATGTGTAGAAATACCTCTAGGTAGATTTTGAGTACCACATTATTTGCAATACTGAAAAAATGAAAACAGTTCAAATGTCTGCTAATAGGTTAAGAAATTATGATATACCCTTGCAATAAAATACACTGTGACATTAAAAAGAATGAGCTAGCTGTCTATATTTCAGATTGAAAAGGCATCTTAAATATATGATTTTGTGAAAAAGCAAGTAACAATATCATTTGGGGTAAAAATAATTTCACCCTTTTGATATTACTATATATAGAAACTATATGAAAAAAAAATACAGCAAACTGCTTACTGTTGGGATATGATATGGTGATATGTTTTGTTCTTTAAGCAAGAATTTCCTGAAGAGGCCACTCTTGCACATCTACCTAGTGCCTGAGTTCTCTCCACACTAGCTCTACCTAGCATGAGCTGGGCTCTGCTCCCCTAGTGCTATCTAGTGGCAGTAATGCACCACTTTTCACCTTCAGGCACCCAAGAAAGTTGAAAGAGACCAACAAAAGGTGACACTTAAGGCAGAAATATTCAGGAGGAAAGCCTGAGGTCTCCCTGCATCATGAATTAAGGAATTCAACCTGACTATATGGAGCCAAGAACTGACAGAGGCCCACAGTTCCTCATCATGATCTCAGTATCCAAAAAGACCTGCAAACAAAAGTTTTGTTTTAGTCCCTTGTCAGTAATTACCTGATCTGACCTGACCTGAATTCATTCGGCAGCAGAACCTGACCCAAATTCATATTTTATGGGCTGTGTGAATATTCATACATTTTTCTGCATAAGTATTAATATTTTTTATTATGAAGTTTTGCTCAACTATCTAAAATCTAAACAATTTTGAATTCTGAAACATATCCTCAAAAGGATTTAGCGAGGAGATTTGGACATGTACTAAGAAATAAATTCATAGATGTTTTGAACACAGTTCTGCTGGAGTTTTGCAATGTAGCAGCCCTGAAAATTACAATAAACATTTACTAAACAATTATTGATATTTATTCTTCCTATACTTTTACTACCATGCTGGGTCCTGCAGAAGGCTGCAACAGATAAATAAACTATAATACCTAACCTCATAGAATTTTTAATTCCATCAGGGAGATAAGACAACCTCATAAGTGTAACATAGGTAACATAAACTGAATGTGGTTTGGATTTCGAGAGGAAAAAAGATCATAATTAATTAGGGAGACCAAAATGTGTTTTGTGGGGAAGATAGCACATTAGATGGACTGCTGAGAATGCATGAGTTTGATAGCAAGAGTTGTAATAATGGCTGTTACAAACAAAAAGTATGAGCAGAAGCACAATTTGGCTAAAGCATGGAGCATGGTCAGGTATCCAAGAATCTTTTGTCATTATATATAACATTTTGATGGTTTTATCCCTGGGGTGATAGCTTTCATGAGATTTTCAAAGGGAGATTTTCAGAGGGATCAGTGACACTCTCCAAAAAAGTTAGGTACCACTGCAATAGAGGAATGGTGAGAATTATTATTAAATAGAAAGCTGAAAAAATGTGGAATGACAAAATGTGGTGTTCGGCAGTTAACTGAGTAGAGAATGAGATACCTGTAAAAATTTTTGAGCACTGTAGTGACATATTCCAATATGTAGCTTAGGAAATTTAATGTGTCAACAGTGTATAGGAAGGATTGATGTGGGGAAGCTATAAACCCATGAGAACAGTCTGGAGATGATGCATTAAGGAACTGAGCCAGGATGGTGGCCCAGAAAAATGGCTTCAGTGGGTAGATGGGAGCCAAGATCAGCCAAAGCTTCACAGAAGAATTTTTTGGGAAAAAATGTAGATAGAGGAACTCAGACCTAAAGAAAGAGGAAGCACATGATTATTTTATGAAGTAAAGGAGTGATGTTGAAAGTAGTGTTGAGAGAGGATTACCCTCAGAGCACCATGCAAAATGGATTTGAACAGAGGTTATATGCCTTTGAGTCAGAGGGAACACCTGTGGAGCTGATAAATAGATTATGAGGTGTAGTTTAATTTCAAATTGTATATATTATATGCTACATAATGTACTTGCCAGGATCTTGAAATAATATAATCTTTTGTGCACAGCATAACTTCTGAGAATTGAGACATTATGGTCTATAAATTCACTTATTTGTTCATTTATTCATTTATAAACAAAAACATGTATTCAGTGACTTCTTTGCGCCAGGATTTGTAGTAGATATTGAAACTCAGAAATGAAAAAGTTTGTAACCTAGGGAGAAAGAAATAGAAATTCATTATTAAATACAGTCCAGTAATATTTAGGGGAGGTATGAACTACGAATTGTAGAAGCATAGGGTAGTGGGCAGCTAACTCTGGTGTCTAGTGACTGGGGACAGAGGGGAGCAATATGAATCTTGTGTAAGCATTGGCTGAAAATATTCAATTTTTTAAATCTTCATAATTTCAAAGCTTGTGGCAGCATTTGAGTTGTTAACAGTAGGGACCATGATGGTTGATCTTTCATTAAGCA
This sequence comes from Tursiops truncatus, assembly GCF_011762595.2. Classification (NCBI taxonomy): domain Eukaryota; kingdom Metazoa; phylum Chordata; class Mammalia; order Artiodactyla; family Delphinidae; genus Tursiops; species Tursiops truncatus. Next base: position 32,318,921 of record NC_047041.1, read on the forward strand.
GAGCACTTTAGCGAATGTTTCTTTATGCAAAGGTCAGTCCAGAGCAAACTTGGGGTTGGGGGAGATGAACATGTGAAGAACTGAACCTCTCTGTGTACAAGGATAATATTAAGAGGGTTGTCAGCTGGCAGCTGGTGCAAGAGGTAGGGAATAGAGAGAGGGCCTAACGACAGAGTAAAGGGCTAGGGTACAAAGAGAAATAAATGCCTGTGAGAAATTCCCTGTTATAGGGGATGTTTGATAAATCCCTAGGAATGGTAATGTCTGGCAGCAAATTTGGCATTATTTACTGACTTGTGTTTTCATTACCTCCAGCTACCCTGAAACCTTAAGCGAACTTTCACTTTACTTAATCACTCTGTCTTCCTATTGCTTTGGGGAAATGAAGGAAGGTGGTGATGTCCAGTATGTGTGGCAAGGAGCCCAGAAAGAAAGTACTGCAGAAAGAGCCACGAGCATTTATTAGGTCTGGAGTGAGCCATTTTTCCCCAAATATACTAGACCGCCAATATATTTCTAATATGATGCACCCACCCCAGGGGCTGTGCATTGAGATGTGTGAAGGAAATGTTATTTATTATTATTTGAAAATAAGAAATGAATCATTGATATCAATGGTATCTGTCCTGGCGTGCTCTTTCAAAGCATACATCAGAGGCTTTTGGAGTGCAAGGCCTCCTAATAGGTGCCCAAGTTCCATGGTGCAGAGGTGTTGACGAGTGCAAATCCCCCCTTAATTCATGCTTCGGGTATGGCAAAGTACTGCAGCTTACCTGGATCTGCAAATAAACCACAGATTAAAGATAATACCAATTAATAAAGCACAGTGAACAAGAAAAGTGGCGGGGCTGGAATTCCCCTAACTCCAGTAATAGTTCCTCAGATGTAGAGCTCTAGACAATGTAGTCAGGCCTGTCACGAAATTGAAAACATTAGAATTTATCAAGACAACAATTTGAAATATGGATTTATATACATTATCATAAAAAATGAACCTTGCTCTAAGAATATGTTTTGCTAGAGATCTTGGCTAATAACTGTATGAAGCCATTATTGTAAACTAGGCATTAAAAATTTAGTGTTCAGAACCTGCGGACAACCTGTACAATTTTTTAGCAATGTTTAAGGTCATGTAATACTCAATTTAGTCATTCGCAAATTGCATGTAACCTAATGAAAAATGTTTAGAAGCCTCCTTTGAGGGTTTCTAAGGAAAAACCCGCATACACAGGTTTTTGCTGTTCTTCCTACTATAGAATAAATGACTGAAATAGTACATCTAAAACAAAACAAATAATACATGTAAAATAACTGGGTGGCCAGATAAAATGCATTCAGCAAATACTTTTGGAAAATATATAGAAAACATTGCTCAAGATTAAAAAAAATATTAGAAAAATTATGGTGTGGGAGGTTTATTAGACAAAAGAAAGAACACAGAGTTTCACAGGTCTTGGTTGGTATTACAATGAGTTACTGCCAAAAGGTAATCACCAAAAAATTCAATTTAGTAAACTTTGACGTTGTGTTACTCGAGGCTAATGAAATGATTGGATCTCAAGCAGTCCACTGTGCAGTCCAAATGTATCTAGTCTCAATTGTTATTTTTACACCATGCTTAAACCAATGGTTTAAAACTAGTGCCTTTACACCAATGGAAAAGATTCTGGATCTCATAGGCAGAGAGTCCAGGAAATCTGGTTGGTTAGTACCCATTTTGTTGGTCTACCTAGTGCAACTAGCACATATCAAGGTTGATGCAGTTGCCTGCCTTTTCTCTGCCCAGGCTCACTCTCCTCTTGATTTTTAAGAATAGGAGATGGCTGGAGGACAGGAGCTGTTTGAGAGTTAATCTGAGTTAACATTATCTCATTATCACTAGCTGCCTTATGATGGGATTTTACTGGTTGCTAGGTTTTATTTCAAGAATGAAATATACAGCAAAAGTGTTTTTGATGAGTCTGTAAAGCAAAGATGTAGTCTCAATAGTAACTGCCTTCTTTTCTAAATGAATGTTTTATGGAAAGGCTGCATAAACCACTGATAGGACTTTTGCTGTGATATTAAAAAAAAGGTTCAAGTTAAGGTTACAGGTAGCATCATTTATGAAATTCATTTACTGCTTCCTTCATTGGTAAGATATATGTTGCAGCAAATAAGTGGGAATTTTAAGTGAACAAAGCTCTGAAAGATGTCATTACTGTGGCAGATTTTTAACACAAGGCCCTTAAGATACAGTAGAATCATAACAATACTTTGCAACATAGTGAAGCGTGACAATGAAAACCTTTTACCACACAATGGTTTTCTCATTGCACAGTACTTTAAAAGAGTTGTCAGGTTTAAAGATAAGCTACATATTTTCCTTTATAAAAGTATATGTGTTCCAAATTGCTGACATTTCCTATGATAACAAGTTGTTTCAATAGTATGCTACTTAGCAGAAGGGACACTTCATCTGCCCCTTCAAGTTAAAGACAATGTTTTGGATAGAAAAACAGAAGTGACTGCCTTTTGCAAGACAGCTTTGTGATGTAGAGAACATTTTGAAAATCAGGTGTCTGTAGATGATCCTGTTATTTGATTTTGTTTTGAAGGCATCATGAGTACATTATAGATAAAAAGTTTCATAAGTACGTACACTTGGAAATAGAATTTTCTAACTTCTTAAAAAATATCTTCCAGGGTGTCAATGGTTATTATATTTAGTAGTAGTAGTGGCATTTATATAACACTTATTACATACCAGGAACTTGGCTAATTGTATTACATGAAGCACAAGGTGGTTCACTCACTTGGACAGGCAAATAGTGAATAAATGGCAAAGCTGAGATTGGAACCCAGAGAACCTTCTCTCTTATCCATTATGTTTCTTCTTATCCATTATTTAGTGCCTCTTTGTCCTAATTATTTGTAACAAAAACTAATTTACATTAGGGAGGGTAAAAATTTGCTAGCTGAATTTCAGGGGAAAAGAAATTTTGCATAATTGGTAGGTAGGATTGAAAAATGAATATTTGACTAAATAACCTGTCCTGCAAATGGTCCATTCATGGTTTCTGGATGACTGTCTTCCACCTTCTCCTTCTTCTCAGCCTTCCAACACTCTCCCATCCTCACTTTCAGCTGATGACCTGGCTTCCTAACTTTCTAACAAAACTTCCAGAAACTGCTACCATCCCATGTACTCCTGGTGGCATCTAACCCATAACTGACTTTTCCTCCTGTTACTAGGGATCTGCACTCCTCCCCAAGGCCAGCCTTCTGCCCTTGTGCATTAGGTCCAGTCTTCTCCTGTTGACTCAAGGGCAGGCTCTAGCAATTTTTCTCCTCCCTGAACCAATTTTTCCCCTCTCTCATTGATCATTCTCATCAGCATGTAAACATGCTATTATTTCTCCCATCTTAGAATAAAATAAAACCAAAATACTTCTGTTGATTTTCTCATCCTTCAGCTACCAACCATTTCTCTACTCCTTTTGCAGCCAAACTCCTCCAAAAAATTTTTGCTCCTGTTCTCTCTTAAGCCTAATCCAATCAGTCTTTTGTCTCTTACACTTACTTCACCAAGACTTCCCTTGTCAAGATTACCACATTGCAAAATCTGGCGGGCAATTCTTAGTCCCATCCTACTTGATCTATTGGTGGCATTTGACAGTTGATTGCTCCACCTTCTTGGAAATGCTTTCTTCACTTGGCTTTCAGGACACGACGCTCTTGATTTTCCTCACTTGTTCCTGTTCAGTCTCCTCTTCTCCTTTAGCTTTTAACATTGGAGGGCCCAGTGCTCAGTATTTGGACCCCTGTTTTTATACTTACTTCCTCAGAGAGCTAATCTAGTCTCATGACTTTAGATAAATCATCCATATCCTGATCACACCCAAATTTTTATCTCTAGTCCAGACTTTTCTGCTGAACTCTAGACTCATATATCTGGCTGTCAACTTGATATCTTCACAGATGACTACTGAACATCTTGAACTATTCTGTCCAAAAGTTATCTCCTAATTTACTTTGGATTTTGTTTGGTAAGCCAATGTTCCTCCCATTTTGGTCTTCAAACCTTTCTGTCTGGGAACCAGTACCTGGAGTACTGGTTTAAAATGCAGATTTCTGAGCCTCAACCCAGATATGCTGAATCAAAATGTCTAGGAAAAGAACTCAGAAATCTGCATTTCAGTGACCTGTTCAGCTTCTTCTTATGCATAGTAAAGTCCTGCTTTACTCAGAGGGGCAGCCAGAGTCTTTAATCTGGGAGGTAGCAAGATCAGCTTCGTTTTTGAGAAGGTAACTATAGAAGCAATGGTGAAGATGGGCAAAAAGTTATGCCAGGAGGGCAGTTCTAAGATGATTTAAAATACTATTTGATCTAGATCAGGGCCTTTACCTTTGGTGAGAAGATACTTTTCATTCCCTGAAGCAGTGAAGTCAAAGTGTAGAAGGCAGATGGGCAGTTGCCCCTACCAAAAATACTCCCTTCTCCAGGAAGAATTCTAAAAAATGTGAGAGGAAAAGGAGGAAGTGTTACCAAGTCCAGGCTCGATCTGCTCACTGCGCAACAGGTCAGTAAATTGGGAGATGAGGTATTGAGGCAAGGAATAGTGACTTTATTTGGAAAGCAGGGTGTCTGAGAAGATGTTGGACTAGCGTCATAGAGTACCATCTTATTGGGGTCACCATGCTAGTTTCTTTTATAGAACAGAGAGGGGGAGGAGGTGAGGAATTAAAGTTAAAAAGACCCCAAGTCTTGCAAAATATCTCCTGGTTTTGGCCAGCCTTGGGGAGGGCATGTGTTAATTTCTTATTTTCTGCAGCCATTCACAGGTGGGTAGGGTCAGGGTGTTTCCCTGTGAGCGGAACAAAGACACTTTAGTTTAACATTCAGGCAGAGGGGCAGGGTTCCCTGAGGCAGGCCATTATGTATGCCTATAGCTATAGACAGAACAAAAGCAATGGAAAACAATGGTCAAAGTAAAAGAAACAGATCCAACATGGAGTCAGACCTTGTTCTTCCATATTATAGAAGGGTGGAGACTTTTTGTGTCTTTATTCTATACCAGAAACAATAGTAGAAACATGGTACTGTTTTCATTATCTCCTTTAATTCTCAGGAGTTGTTTGAGGAGTTACTATTACCATCCCCACTCTGCCAATACGAGAATTGAGACAGGGAGGGAAGGTAACTTGCTAAGGTCACCCAGCCAGTTAGTGGTAGAGCTGGTTCTGCCAGACTCCAAAAACTAACCACACCATTCAGCACTATTTGAAGTAAGACACGATTAAGAGATTTATCATAAAACTCTTAACAATCTGGTAGTAGTACAGTCATATATTTGGGGGCCTAGACCTAAAAAACGAGTAGGAAAATGCTAATTTATTGTCCGTATAATTCTAGTTTTTTACAAAGCCAATTTCAGGTGAGACTGGGGTGACTCCAGAGAATTATAACAGAATCTTAAGTCACTTGATATACCTAAACAGAAATTTGAACAAAATAATGAAGTTGAACAATGATAAATTCAGGATTACTATACTCAAGAGAAAAAATAAACTATAAAAATATGAGGGAAAGAAGCATTTACATGTGTGTAAAGAGTCATAATCTTGCATCAGAGTGGTACGGTGATTTAAACAACCTTGTTGACATAGAGTTTTGTGATTTTTTTCATTTTTTTATCGATATATAGATGTCTTAAACACCTCCTTTCTCAGTAGTATGTGAAATTTTCTTAAGGTCAAATAATTGTGTGGCTTTTAAAAATTTTGTATGTAATCCCTTACCGCCCCTAAATGCCTGCAGGTTTTCTAAATAGATAAGTAAAAGTACCAGGTGTAACTAATTGGATGCTGCATACAATTTAGTGTTTTACAACTTTAAAGATAAGTGGATAATTAGGAGAGAGTTCAGAACAGATCTGGAGGCATCATTTTGTTTATAAAGAGAGCGGTAGAACTAGCCTCAGGAAGAATGGGTGAGAAGCTGATACATAGTCAGAAAGAATTTAAATTTAAAGTGATGAAGAGAAGAAAGAAGAGGAAACAATTTTGAATAGTAGCATTGAGGCCTTTAAAAAATTAAATATTGGAATGTCACTTGGTAAGATTCTATAAACTATTTAGTTCCTTTTTCAGATTATATCCAGAATCTGATCTCTTATCATCACCTCAAGCCACAATTATTCTCCTTTGGATTTATTTCAACAGCCTCTTAACTGGTCTCGTTTCTACTCTTGTCCCTGTAGAGTCTATATTCAACCTAGAAGCCAAAGTGATGCTGTTAAAATTTAAGCCAGATCATGTAAGTCCTCTACTCAAAACTCTGCAATGGCACTATATTTCCTTCAGAGAAAAAACAAAGTTCTTACAGTGGTCTCCAAGGCTCTACAGGATCTGAGTCCCGTTGCACTCTGACCTTCCTCTCCACTACGATTCTTGCTGACTGGGGCAGCTCTAACCTTACCAGTTTCCTCAGACAATCCAAGCCAACTCTCAGGATGTTGGCAATTGGTTCTTTCCATTCTAATTTCATTTCTTGACACTCTTCACTCATCCAACTCATTCTAACTTCCAGCTTCAGTGAACGTCCTGGAACAAACTTTGGTGACTTCCACTCTCTCATTTAACAGTCACATTCCTCCACTAGAGTGTTTCAAGTTGTTTAACCACCTCTATCAGTAATACATTTAATTTTAGGAAAAAGCTTATTTAAAATTGATCTGCTAAAAGAAACAGAAGACAAATTTGGGTAATAATCTGCTTTCAGTTATTAAGACAAAAGATGACAGTGTCTGCAAAACAAGAATGAATTTCATAGGAAAGAACTAGATGAGATGAAAATGTAGCTGGATGAGATTAAAAAATGCCACAGTAAGCTCCAAAAATGTAATAGCAGATTTAAACTCTGTATCAGAATCCATAAAGAGCAGAAAATAAAATCAGTTATGTAGAGTTCATATTTAAAGAGTTATTTCACAATGAAGGAAAAATGGCAAATTGGTGAAAATTTCAACCTGTGATTTATTGTTTTGACTATGTAGTACTCTGTGTGCTATTTTATCTAATTTAGCTCATTTGATCCATATAACAGCCTTTTATAGTGTTTATTTCCATTTTATAGGTGGGAAAACTAAGATAATTTACTCAAGATGTCGCTAGTGATGGAACTAGAATTTGAGTGGAAGTCTATTTGACTATAAGGCATATGGTCTTATCACTGTGTTGTTGAAAAACAGATATTATGAATAGAGAGCAGATATCCAACCTATAAATAATCAGTGTTTCTGAAAAATAAACTAAAAAACAAGTTAAACAAAATTATTAACTGATTATGAAAAGTAGTCTCCTGTGAGACTCCTGGGAGTCTCCATGGGAGACTGGGAGTCTCCCGGGAGTCTCCATGGGAGACTGGGAGTCTCCTGGGAGTCTCCCGGGAGACTCCTGGGAGTCTCCATGGGAGACTGGGAGTCTCCCGGGAGTCTCCCGGGAGACTCCTGGGAGTCTCCATGGGAGACTGGGAGTCTCCTGGGAGTCTCCATGCCAAGACATGGAAGATATTCAATAAGTATTTGTCTACTGAACTATCATAATTACTACCTATTAAGCATTTATTCTAATTTGTCATAGCGGTACGTGTTAACACGTTATTTTATTCAACTCTCAGATAGCTTTTTAACTATTATATTATAGATGTGGAAAATGAAGCACCAAGAAGTTAAATGATTTATTCAAGGATTTATAGTTAATAGGTGACAGAACTTGGATGACAGAAGTAGATTAAATAGTTAAATAAAAATTTTATTCTGTACATCAAAATAGCTCACTCTGCCCCAAACAGATATAATGTAAAAAGCTCTACCTTTGCATATATTAAACAAGTTTTTCATTTTACATAGAAAAAATACAGGCTCCATGAGTTTAAACAAGAAAAAAAATAACTGGTTAACTACCAGGAAATAAAAATTGGGCTGACGTTAGACTTCCTGTTTGAAGCACTAAATTCTGGGATATTGCCATCAAGCTGAGTTGCTATTCTTGGGTGAAGGCAACATACATTCTCACATATATGAAATTGGATTCCTGGGGTGCCCTCTGGTTCAGGATGAAGCTTAGCAACACTCTTGTTTCAGAGATAGGAGGTGCCTTTCTCTGGCCCTTGCTACATGCCAGGGTGATGTAACTCTCCAGAGCAGCCCTTGCAAGTGCCACGCTCATGTCTGGTGCCCAGTACAGGTGTCTCTGTTCTCAAAGAACATATTCTGTGCCCTCTTTGTTCCCAGCCTGAGCCTCGTATATCTACTCTATCTTTTTATCGTATTTCCATGTATCTTACTAGCCATTTCCCCGTGGGAAAATTAAATACCTGTGTCATGTCTATTTTATTTATAAGGATTACGTGAAATAAACCAGTTAAGTTCCTAGTATACTTACCCATAGTGTGGGTCGATAAAATTTTGTCTCAGGTTTACCTGGCGGCGCAGTGGTTGAGAGTCCGCCTGCTGATTCAGGGGACACAGGTTCGTGCCCCGGTCCAGGAAGATCCCACATACCATGGACCGGCTAGGCCTGTGAGCCATGGCCGCTGAGCCTGCGCGTCCAGAGCCACAAGAGCGGCCTCCGCAATGGGAGAGGCCACAACAGTGAGAGGCCCGCATCCAGCAAAAGAAAAAAAAAAATTTGTCTCCTTCCTTCTCCCCTTCCCCCCACACCTTTTTTCTTCACTTTACTCAAGAACCCTTGAATCTTACATTAAGATACTTTAAAACTTACTGGTTCATGATCGTCCAGCTTTTTTCACACTCTGCCAGATATTCATTCTCCCCCCCACTTCACTCTGGTTTTATATGACCAGCCCCTGTTTGGCTAATTGGAAAAACTAGTCCAAACCTTTATCTCATTCTGTATGGGTATTCAGAATACTTTGCTTCTAGAAAATTCGAAAGAATACTGGTAAATGAATATCTGTACTCAACTATTTGCAAGTAAGTTGCAGACGTAGTATTTCACCTCTCAAGATTTCAAAAATGTGTTCCCAAGGACAATAACATTATAACCACAATATTATTATCACACCACAAAGTTTAACATTGGTATAATAATTTTATCTAATATATAGCTAGTATTCAAATTTTCCCAATTGTTCCAAAAATGTCCCATATAGATTGTTTTTTCATGCAGGATCCAATCAAAAACTATGTATTTCATTAAGTCTTTAATCTAAAAAGATCTTCCACCTTTTTTTTTCTTTTTCAGGACTTTAACATTTTTAAGGAGTCCAGGCCAGCTGTTGTAGAAATTCTCACAGTCTGGATTTGTCTGATTTTTTTTCCACATGATTAGATTCAGATTAAATATTTTGAGAAGAATCATACATAGGCCAGTGGTTCTCAAGCACTCTGGTCTCATAATCTTTTTACATGCTTAAAAATTATGGAGAACCCAAAGAGTTTTTGTTATGTGGATTATATCTATCAATATTTGTCATATTAGAATTAAAACTGATAATTTTAAAAACATTTTTTATTAACTCACTTAAAAAATAGCAAACCCATGAGATGTTAATTTTCCAAACCAAAAAAATTTAATGACAACAGTGACATTGTTTTACATTTTTAAAAGTCATTTTAATGTCTGCCTTAATAGAATGCAGCTGTGTCTCATACCGTTGTCTACATTTAATCTGTTGCAATATGTTGTTTTGGTTGAAGCATATAAAGAAAACATGGCATCACACAGATATGTAGTGGGAAAATAGAGGAGTTTTTTAACGGTCTTGTCATACTTCACAGGTGGTGGTCATTTCCTTAGAGATTGCAAAAGGGTTATATTCTACTTCTATTATTTCTTCTAATTTTATGAGCTATAAAATCTTTTTATTATTTCTCTCTTCCAAAAGGCAATTTAGTAATATTAAAATTTATACTGGAAGACCTATTAGTTGCTTAATTATTTCTTTTTAATTATCAATTTTCAAAGTAATGAGTTTATGCCCTAGCAACCTCCAGTAGTTTCCAGTGAGTTCATTTTGTACTCATGGCTTTTTATATAGTCAATGTGCTTTAATCACTTAAACTATATATAGTCAATGTATTTTAATCACTTAAACTATATTCTTTTTGATGTAGAAATTGTCTTATCTTTGGTCAATGTAGCTTTGACACATTTCATTAACTCTCAATAATGTGAAACTCTGTCACAACGAAGTATCCCAGTCCTGCATCAGCCACTTCTCCAAGGAGCCCTGGTTGCTTTCAGATGAAAATGATATTAGACTTGATGATCAGTCTGGATCCTAGTGTTTATTGCGGCTATGGTTGTTTTTGCTTCTGGGCATTTTCAGTGGACAGACCTAGAAAATACGTCTTTTTGAAAAAGCAGGGCAATCATGAGTTAACACCAAGATATCTCAAGCTTGGCACTGTTACTATTTTGGGCCAGTTAATTCTTTATTGTGGGGATTGTCCTGTGCATTGTAGGATGTTTAGCAACATCCCTGGCCTCTCCTCAGTAGCACCTAACCCCTCAGTTGTGTAAAACAAAAGTGTCCCCAGGCATTGTGAAATGTCCCAGAGTGGAGGTGGGGAATGGAGGCAAAATTGCCTCTGGTTGAGAACCACTGGTTTACACTCACATTTCTAGTAACATTAAAATAGTTCCCTGATTGTTTTATACACACACACACATATATATTTTTTTCAAAGTACCAATATTAGTATGACCTTTATTCTTCCATCCTCTGCATGAAATCTTAGTCCAATCATATAGTTTTTAATCAGAACAATCTTATCTCAGGATCAAAATGTGCAGGCCAGCAATACAGTAAAAATTACAAACTCTCATCTAATTTAGGATTTCTCCTTTGCCCCAGCTCAGCACTGCTTGGGGCCTGGGGCCTGAAGCCTGCAGGGAAGAAAGAACAAGATCACCTCCTTCTCACCCTGCTCACACTCATTAAAACTGATTAGCAGCTGATTTTGACCTTTTCAGGGCTAAGGCATGGGAAGAGGGGTTGAAGGGAAAGGCACAGTTGTACACGGCAGGTACATACATGACTGTCACTGGAGTTCTCTGTTTGGTAGATGATTGTAGTTGACTCTTTCTCTGGCAAGATACTTTGGTAGGATTCTTGGGGATATTTCACTGGGAAGCCCCAACTGTAATCCTGCAATGCAGGTGACGCCTCTCTTCTTTTCTGGACTCCTTAGCCTCTGGACTTCCAGTGGTTAGCCCTATACAGACTCCCTCTGTTGGACCACAATGCCTTCTAGGCTATCCTCATAGGTGGAACCATTTTAAAAAAGAAAGAAGGAAATTTTTTATTGACATAAATAGCTTCAGAAGAGTGCTCAAATTAAAGGTGTAGATCTTAATGAATTATCACTAAGCAAACCATGGAAACCTTGTTACCATAACCCAGGTCAAAAAATCTTTTAAATCATTAGCTTTCCAAATGTCCCCTTGCACCCCTTCTAATCACTCCCTAAAAGTAACTGGCTTCTAACATCATAGATAGTTTTAGCTGTTTTGGAACTTTATATTAATGGAGTCGTACATTTTCCTGCGTCTAGTTCTTTCATGTAACATTATACTCATGGAGTCCATTCACATTTTTGCATGGGCTAGACATTCATTCTCATTACTGTATGATGCATTGAATGAACAAAATGGAGTTTGTTTATACTTTATGCTGTAGATGATCATTTGGGTTGTTTTCAATTTGGGACTATTTATGAACACTGTTTCTATAAAGTTTCTTGTACAATTTTTTTTTCATATGTGCGTACCTATCCTTACAAGGTAAGTTTTGTATGTGCCTCTCTGAGGATCCTGGGGATTTCACTGGTCCTGGACCAGTATTTGTTCCGTGGCGCAGGTTTATACACTGTGTGGTAGTGAAAATCATCTACTGTAAAGTCCAAGATTTTTGTTTGTTGTTTTTAGTCGTGGATAATAACTCCTATCCCAACTCAAAGTTTTGGACAGATTCCTGGCTTCGATGAAATATTCTTTAAAAATATTTTAAAAATATTCTTGGTAGTGTTTTTGATCACTATTTTCATGAATAAGACAGCCTTTAGAGAGTCTCCATTTTGTGCAAACTTCAGTTCCTGCCCCTTTCTCCCATTAAGCCTGATGTCACATCCAAACTCTCATGGGCTTCAAACCCCAGCTCTTGGCTCCTAGATCCTATATCTGCATCTGAAATGTTTTTGCATTACTGCAAAATTCACTCAAGTTTACCCCTCTGGCTTTCATATCTTTCTTTTTTTCTGACTTATTAAATTCCCTTCCTTCCTTCCTTCCTTCCTTCCTTCCTTCCTTCCTTCCTTCCTTCCTTCCTTCCTGCCTCCCTCCCTCCCTTCCTTCCTTTGCTCTTCCTTGACTGTAATTTGACAACATGCTTCTACCATAGTTTATCCACTATTTGTGTATTTGTGGTGGAAAGAGTGTTCCTGTTTGCACTAGCTTATATTACCTCAAGCCCAAATTTTGGTGGGTTATATCATACATTTTCTTATTTGCTCCTTTATCTGTTGAGCATATACTCATTTCTCCTGTCATTTTGCTACATATTTCCCTCTCCTTTTCATAAAAAGCCATGAAAAATTGTGACTTCTCTCAAACTAAATTGAAATGTGTTCATTTGTGCTCGGAGAGGCAACACAAATACTATAGATTTCTTATTTTAAAGGTAAATCTCTTTCTAGCTTATAATAAAGAGATTCATTTCAATTAAAATGGAATTTTATTTGTCCTGTACCTAAAATTTTTGTACATCACTAGACAAATAAAATTATCATATTTTAATAGTGCTAATCATATTTTAATAGTGCTTTTATTTTCACAGAATATGATTTTTTAAATAATAGTAACACGGAGTTATATTAAAATGTTAAATATAGAGACCAATTAGAAACAGTATATAAATATAACCATTCAATAATCCCTATTTTACATTGTTAAACATATGTTTTTCAGAGATAGTTTAAAATATTTATGTTTTTGAAAAGTTAGCTATTAAAAATAAGCTTGTTAAAGGCTCTACATGTAACTTATCATTTACTGGTATAAAAAGGCAAGGAATTTACTGAAATAAAAGGCACTCTGTAATAAAAATAAATGTTGAAAGGTGGTAAATAAAAATCTGGAGCAAGTGATTTTTATGACAATAAATGAAATATTATTATAGATCTTATATTGTTGATTAGAAATATATTTATGACTGTTGGTGAAATAATGCATATAATTAGGTTTACATGTATTCAACAAACATTTACCAAACTCTTATTAGACACAAGGATCTAAAGACCTAGTTTCTACTCTCACAGAGTGTAGGGGAAGCAGGCACACAGCATTTATAAGAGGAAGATATGGAAGGTGCAGTTGCACAACAGAAGAAAATCCACACCTTTCTAGGATCAGTCAGTTAAGACCAGAATTGAAAGATGAGTAAGAGTTTGCCAAGCAGATAAATTTGGAAAAGCGGCGAGAGTCATAGAGACATTAGAGAGTTTGGGGAAATACAATGATGTTGTACAATGTAGTACAACTGGAGCATAAAGAAAATAAGAGAGTAAGTAATTAAAAAGAAAAGACATAGTAGTTAGTACTCACCTTTCACTTTTCCCACCATAAAGGAGGTAAGAGGTTTTCCAAGGAGAAAGAAAAAATGGTGCTCTATTAGAGACTTCAGGTAATAATTCTCTGGTTTTCAACAGGGGCAAATGCTGTATATATTAAGAGGGAGATGTAGACAGTATCTCTTATTTGGATAAACTCTCCTATTGTTGATCATTATGCCCCTCTTTCTGTTTGTGGTGACCCATAGCTTATAAATACTCCTGAATGTCTTGTAACTCCTGAGGGTGACGGTGTAGGTAGACTGCAGGGACATTGGAAAGTAGAATGCATAGAGTGGTTTAATACAGTAACTTTTTATAGACTCATTGTATAGTGACAATGTTATGTTGGACTCCGGAGCAGTAGCAATATGCAATTTGAACCATCAATCTGTGACTTAACGAGAAATCAGCAAGTGGATCTGGACGTGGATGTGTTTTTCGAAGCCAGGATATAAATTTGGGACTACTGTCTGAAGAAAAGTGGTAGCAACAGACATTATGTTGGATTTGCACCCACCAGAGTTTAGTATTTTGCAGACTTCCCAGATTTTTGTAACAGAGCCAATGCTTTTAGGTGTGAACTTTCTTCATCTGCATATACAGCCAGGTACTTGGTGGATTGACACATGTAATGGAGTGGTCCTTTCTATATCCCTTGCCTTCTTGGTGGCTCTGAGTCCAGGCCAAGTGTTGTGGTAGGAGGCAAGCCTGGGCCCCATGCCAGCTTATTTTAATCATCTCTAGTTGGGATTGGCTGGCTGCAACATTTCTTAAGCCAAAAGATCTCTTAGAGAAGATTAACCTCTAACTATACCCCCTATATTTGCTTGCATGATGCTGTAGCTGCGTTGCAGTTTTGACAGCCCAAAATTAGTGTTAAATGTAACCATAGCCTAGAGTGGACTGAGCTTCCAGATTTCGTTGTCATTCCGTTCTTTATATGAATCTATGTTGATATGAGTCATGCCAATTCCTCAAGGTAGTGACTTCATGCCGGTAGCTTTAATTACCAGAGATATTCCTTCCCATCAAACATGCAGTCTTGAAATGCTTATCGGTTTTGCCCCCAAGAGTTATAGGGATTGCATTCTATTTGGTAACTATAATTTCTTTATTTATACTTAAATATATATTTCAACTTATTTAGAACTTGTTATCAATCCTTTCACACCAGACTTCTTCTCTCATGCAATCTCTATTGTAACTCATCTATTGTTGGCGAGGTTACATCTTTAGGAATCTCTTTAGGAAGAGTAGTATATCAGGGCCTTATTTCCTGATTTTACGCATATTTGAGAATGTCTTTCAATTGCCTTTAAAAGTGAAAAACTTGGCTAGGTACAAAATTCTTGGGTCATATCTAGAACAGATCTACCTGTATTTGGCATTTAGGGATGTGATAATAATCATAATTGTAGTAGACAGTCATTAAGTACTTGCTATATACCAGACTATCCTAAGCTCTTACATGAGCTCATTTAGTCCTTAAATGTGGCCCAAGGTATTAACATTATCTTCCTTTTACTTGCCATAGGTCACCCAGCTAATAAGTAGTGAGGTTGAATTTCGAACTTAAGCAGTATTGCCCCAAAGTTCATACCCTTAACTTCCTATACAATCTCTTGGGTTAATTAAGCTAAAATGTCTAGTTATGTGACCTTAAGCATGTTACTTAACTTATCTGTGCCTCAGTTAATTTTATAAAATGGGAGTAATAATACCTCCCAAGGTTGCTGTGATGATTAAATGAGTTAATATATGCAAATAGCTTGTAACAGTGCCTAGCACATAGTAAGTGCTTAGTAATTGTCTGTTGTTATTATTATTATTATCCTACAGATTGTAGGTTTCAGATATGAGCTTTTTGCAGTACGCGGGCCTCTCACTGCTGTGGCCTCTGCCGTTGCGGAGCACAGGCTCGGGACACGCAGGCCCAGCGGTCATGGCTCACGGGCCCAGCCACTCCGCGGCACGTGGGATCCTCCCGGACCGGGGCACGAACCCGCGCCCCTTGCATCGCAGGCGCGCTCCCAACCACTGCGCCACCAGGGAAGCCCCAGATATGAGCTTTGAACAAGCAATCAGACTTCAGTAACTGCTCTTCAGCACTGCAGTATACGCAGTTAAGATGGCGTTTCAATTAAGTGGGGAAAAGGGATTATTCAAAAAACAGCGTTGGGACATACTCAGTAAACACTCAATAAATATTTGTTGAATTAATGAGGATTTTGTAAAAGTGCATATATATTTACTTAACAAATATTAACAAATAGATGTTAAATACCTTCTAGGTCTGTATAGACAGACTGGAAGAAAACACGAAAATGAAAATAGTTGCATGATAATGAGATTGTAGATGATTTTCTGTTTTGAATTTCCTTAATTTGTTACAAAATTTCTCTGATGATACAATTTATGAAATGAACAATTTGACCAGATAATCACTAAATTCTTGTTCATATATTTTAAGTTTGAGGTACCTACAGAGAGGTAGTTGGAAGGTCAGAGCTCAGGATGAGATTTTGGAGCCATGCAGAGATGATGAGACTACCCACCTAGTGTGTACAGTGGAATACAACATATAAGGAATAGGCAAAGGGAGAGGGATCAGCAGTGGGAACTTAAACTGAACTGTTGTAAAGAAGATGAAAAGTCAGAAGAGACATGCTTCAAATAAAATGGGGGACAGGTGTGGAGAGAAATCACCCACAGCAAATTGTACAGAAAGTCAAGGAAGAATTCACTGTATTTAGGAATGAAGAAATCTTTGACGACGTTACTCCACTTTATAAGAACAGTGAATGTATAAGCCAAATTACAGTATGCTGAGGAGTAAAGGAAATTGAATAAAGACTGTAAATATAGATGACATTTTCAACAACTTAGATGACAAAGAAAGGGATGAAGTCAAGGAGACTTTAGAGTGAGACAGTTTTTTTTTCCTTGATGCTGGAATTTTTGAAATGGAAAAACTTGAGGAGAAAGGAGGACATCGTTGGAGGGGCAGAGAATAAAGATTTTAGGAGAGAAAGGGGGAAATGGATGGTGAAGATTTGAAAGCAGGTAGGAAGGAATGGTTTCAGGAACAGACTGAGTGCCCTCTAATGGGGACTCTTTGAAACACTGAAAGGGGTACTGTTGTAAATCATTTAAGAAACAGAAATGAGAAAACTCAGCAGCACTGCAGCTGCTGATGGTTCAGGATTTGTTTCTGGATATTCATGACAGAGGAGTAGAGAGTAGAACAACCTCCCTTCAAACAACAATTACATCTCTGACACTGTTTGTTTAAGTTTGTTCTCTGGATAACATGGAAAATCTTGCTTTCTATTGTCTGTTCTCTCGTGAGAAATCAGTGTAGAGTCTAGATAAATGATGATAGATCAATAGATAAATAGATAGATAAACTTACACACACTTTTACTTCCACACTCACTCCTGCAGCCTGCCAATATAACTTGTGGAAAAAAATTAAACCATAGTTAGATCGGAAAGTAGCACGCAGTACATTCTGCTCATCTAGTGGGCATGGATGTGAAGCTTCATAACTGCCCTTTATTAGGAGGAAAGCTCCATGCCCCGGACTCCTAAACAAGAGAATGAATACTAGTATGTGAGAGTACATGAATATAAGTTTGTGGAGGAATACATTTTTAAGAAAAGACTATCTGTTCTTATCCAAAAATACCCCAGGTCAAGAACCATTTTGTTATTAGCTATCCCATAGACATGGCCTTTTGGCCATTCGCCATTGGAGCGTAACCTTTTCCCTGCTCAGTTAAGCACACATTTAAGGTACCTCTGTGTTCCTGTATTACAAACTTTGGCCAAAAGAGTGGATCTGATTTTAATGTAGACTAATATAAAATACTATAGGAAAATTCCATAATTTTTAAAATTATTTTTTTATGTTTAAGTATGCTGATGATATTAAAAGTCTCACAGTCTGTTTCATAGGAATTTTTTGGAAAAGAAGAAGTGCCAAAGCAGTAAATTTTCTAGTTAATAAATATTTACATGTTTAAGCTGAAAATTTTTTTTTTCACTTTTGTTTAATCTAAGTAAGTTAGATTGCTCCATGCCTTATTAAATATAACATATTTTTGGTTTAAATAATCATCATCGTTGAATATTAAATTCTTATTCCAGACTTTTGGAAGGGTATAAGTGGTTTCCCCTACACAAAATGACCCCAGGATCACGTTTTACCCTTATTTTTTTATAATTCTTCTGTCCTCTTCTTAATTGGATTCTTCTCATTGTTTTAAATTTTTCTCCCTTTGTCATTATTTCTATTATCCTGTTTTTTTAATTTGTAGCCAAAATAAACCAGACAATAAAGTCAGTACAGTTAATGACATTTTTTTTACATGCTCTTCAAATTCATGAGATCCTTTAAGAGTGAGCTAGCTCCAGGATTTTAAGAATTAAACACATAGGTTTTATAAAAAGCCTATTACAGAGACTTCTTTAATTGTATCTGTTTTCTTGAAGGTTTATATGTCAAAAAGAAAAGGTTTTACTAGAACTTGCCTATCTTAACACACTAATGCTTATCAGCCACGTATAGCTAATCTTCAAATAACAATGATCTAAGAGCATTCTGATGCTGACGCCATTAGTAAGATGCACAGAAATTTTTTACAAAATATTTTTAAAGGAGTCCTAGAATTGGTTTCTAAGCTGTATTTCCCCTCATGCTCCTGAAGGCATGGGTAAAGTATTAAGCAAGTTTGGGGCATTACCAGCATTCAGCTATGCAAGCAAGAGGCTGGCTGAGACAGTCATGCACTTGCTAATGTGCACCTCTCCTCTTTTTCAGTTGTCACTGCATAAACTTTCCGGTGGTCTTTAGATATTATAAAAATAATTTTTACTTTTTTGTTTTTTAGGGCAGCATAACTACTTATGTGCTGGAAGAAACGACTGCATTGTTGATAAAATCCGCAGAAAAAACTGCCCAGCATGTCGCCTTAGAAAGTGCTGTCAGGCTGGCATGGTTCTTGGAGGTAATGATGATGTTTTCATCAATTACGTACTGTCTGATATTTACATTATAAGACGGTGGGTCAGAAAATCCTAGTTTTCTTATTTCTGTCTTGATTATTGGTGTCTGGATGAAGCAATCAATACCATCTCATTAATGCTGTGGATTTCCAGCATGTTGAAGTTTGTTATAGAGAAGTAGTAAACCTCCATTTGTCTGTATTGCCTATAAGAAGATGTTATGGGATGTTCACCAACCTCTCATTAAGTGACATGGTTGGAGTTTAGGCTCTGCTACTCACTGCCTATGCAGTCTTGAGTAAGTCACCAACCCTTTCTGAGCATCAATCTCTTTGTCTATAAAATGAGAATAATGAAGTCCCTTCCAGCTCAAAAACTGACTCCGTGAATTGGTTAAGTACATTAATCTCCATCCCTTCCTCTCTCTCTCAACCCCTCCCTTTCTATTTCCCTCCCCCATTCTCTTTAAGTAACTAGACATTGCACACTCACACTTACTGGGTACTATTTTAAGTTCTGGCAATGTTAGCAGCAAACAAAATGGACCAAATCCCTGTCTTCATGGAGCTTACACTCTGGGGGGAGGAGCAATAAATATATATGTCAAATGATGATAAGTGCTGTGGAATGTATTAAGCAGGGTCAGTTAATGGGGAGTATCAGGGAGGAGAATCACTCCTGAACCTTTACTCTGATTAATATTTTCATTTTCTTTAGTCATTTCCTAAAGCAATAATGTCTCTGAAATCCTGAGTTGGATGTTATAGTTATAATTTTCCTAACACAGGTTTAAAAAATTCATAACTATTTAAATATATATTCAGTATACCACCTAACACAGATCATGTACCATAAATGGTATGTGTTACCTTCTGAGAAGGAGTGTATGAGACCAATATGTTTTGAATGCCCACTGTGTTAAGCACCCTGCTTAGTTCTGTCTTTGCTGCCTGTGAACATGATACAGTCTAATCAGTAATAAAATAATTATCAAACAGAAGAGTAGGTGATTTAAGAGAAGTTCCAAACATTACTATGCAAGTAGAGCAAAAGAATGAATTAATTCTATCTGAGGGAGCTGGCAAAAGCTTCAGAGAGGAGGCTTTCAAAGAGTGAATAGAAACTTTATAAGTGGAAAAGGAGAAAGGTATTTACACTGAAAAATGATGCATTCAGTGACGATTTTTCTGGAAAGTCAACTGTTTACTGGGAACAGCAAAAAATGAAGCTTGAAAGCTATCTTGGGCCAGCTGGGATCTGGAGTTTGAACTCTATTCTGTATGCAGTGGAACCAGTGATCTTTCTAATAAACCATCTGTGGACCATCCGTGGGATAAAGCCCAGATTTCTAAATGCAGCACATGGGCCCTTTCATCACCTAGCAACTGCTCTCTCTTTTTCTAAGCCCTACTCCCACCAATCCTTGGAGAACCTGACACTCCAGTCACCAACTTTCACTGGTCTTTGCACACATTTGACTTTTTCCTGCACCATTCTCCTTTCACTCCTTGTGAACTGTTACATATCCTTCATATTAAGTTCAAGTGTCACGATTTTTGTGAAATCTTCCCATCACCCCAGTCAGTGCAGGGGCAGGGGTTTTGTGGGGACACAGTTCAAAGTAGTGCTTTTCATATCTGGGGAGGTTGAAAGCCCTTGAACCAGCCTGGATTGGACCTTGCCCTGATTGTACTTACTTCAGCATTCCTACGCTTGAAATGCAAGGTTGACCAAAGTGGAAGTCATGAGACCCAGCCACCCTACCCCAGCCCACATGAGGCACCAAGAATTCACTCTCTTCCCATAGCTTCTTGTATACCCTCGTTATAGTACTCACCTCAATGCTTTATAACTGTTTACTGGTATCCCATTCAAGGATTTTCTCCTAATCCAAGATTGAACCGTTTGCAAGCAGGAATTTCATTTTGGTGTTTTACCACCAAAGTACTTGTTTAAGAAGTGCTCACTAAAGATTTGTGACTATTATTTTGAAGTCATTTGAAGTACAGGTCTCTATACATTCTTGAACATGAAGTCCAACTGTAGTCATTTCCAGGACACAAGAAAGAGTGTTTGGAGGAGGCAAAGGGGATATGGTCTAATGTAGTGTTTTTCACTTTGAGGAAGGGTGCTAGCCCTTGAACCAGTCTTCCATTCCATGATTGCATTTATTTTAATGATCTTACTATTATAATGGAAAAGTGATTTAAGATGGACCAAAGTAAAAATGATGAGGCACCCAGCCACTGAGAAACTTGGGTTTGTTCAGAAGAGAAACTTGGGTTCCAGCCATCAACAAGACAGATGCTCAGTAAGAAATAGAGTAACAAGGAGAAGAGAACTTCAGAGAAGACTCAGAACTGGGATGAAAGGGGAGGATGTCCATTCCAGGGACATAATCTAAAGTAGCATCAGAGCAGGGTCAGCAGCAAGACCACAGAGCTGTTGTAATTGACTTCAGCCCCAGCCTCAGAGATTAGAAAGAGAAATAGGCAGAAATATGAGCATATAGTCCTTAATTTTCTTGTGTTCCTATCACGTTCGCAACGTTCTCTGTTACCATCCTGTGTCTCAGTTCTCCTGAAATCTTATGGATTTTTCTCCCCTTGCATAATTTATTTCAATCAGTAAACTACCTTTTATTGCTGGTGACCATAAAATTTATCTTTCAAATCAGGATACAGCTGAGAATAAAATGGAGCATAGGAATAATTAAACTAGTATAACAGATGTAAACTGACACTGTCCCAGGCTATCTGGACCACAGGGCAAGTCCCCCGTCTTTCCAATTAGAAGGTGCAGATGTGTCCTGACCAAAATGAATACGTAAACTTCTGGGAATGTAGCTGAAATAATCAAGTGTTTACTTATATAATATTTAATTTATTATTTTAGTTAAACACAAATATTTTAATTACATACAAAAATCTATTGATTTTCTACTCTCACATTTTATAAACAATTTTATTCCAACTAATTTCACAAACCTTTGGCAGCAGGACCTTTCCTCCAGTAGAGCCATATTTTACGTCAGCTAATCATTTCCCAGAGTTCATCAGCATTTTATCTAAAATGTTTGATATGTAGCACTTCTTGAATTCATATACAGTAATAATAATATAATTGAAAATCTATCCTAAGACAAAAATACCTATTTATATAAGTTTTAATGATTGTCCTACAAGAGGTTTTTTTGGTGATTTCCCCATAAAATAAACACTTGCTGTATTATTTAACTGTGGAATATATCAAGCCTACCAAAATATTGAATGAATAAACACCTATGTGTCCATCACTCAATTTTTAATATCAGATCATTTTTCATATTTTCTTCATTTTTGTTGTATTTTATAAGGAATAAGACATTACAGGCAATTTGAAACTTCTGATTTGTCCTTCCCTAAACCCATTAAGTTCATTTCTTATTCACAAATAACCAATATGCTGAATTATTGCTCAACATATTCATACTCATAATTCTTGTATATGAATTCTTGAGTAATGCAGTACAGTATTGAATATTTCTAAACTTTATATACATGGCATTACACTGTACATGTACTTCTTCAATGTGCTTTTTCACTCCATGTTGTGTTTTTGAGATTCGTTTATATTTGTACATGTAGCTAGGGTTACATTTTAACTTCTCTATGATACTTCATTTTATAAACATTCCATCGTGCTTTTCACTTTCTTCTATTAATGGATATTTATTTCTAATTTTTCATAATTATAAAATATGCAGCAATAAACATTCTTGTACCTGTATCTTTATGCATATATTTGAGAAGTTCTCTAGGTTGTATATCTAGAAAGGAATTAAGTCTGGTTCACTAAGATATTATGTACCTTCAAACTTACTAAATGTTACCTAATCACCAAATTACCCTCTGGAGTCTTTGCTTCCACCAGTGTTTGAGAGTTCTTGTTATTATGCATCCTTACCTGTATTTGGTATTTTCAGAATTTAAAATTTTTCTAATTTGATGGTCATAAAATTGGTATCCAATTTCAGTTTAATTTTTGTGTCCTGGATTAGTGGTGAAGGCAAATATTGCTATCTTTATTGGACATTTATATTTCCTGTTCCATTAATTAGCTGTTCATATTTATTGGCCATTTTTCAACTGGATTGTTTGTCTTTTTTCTTATTGATCCATACAACTTACCTCTATACTCTCTCCTAGTCCTTTGCAATCTATGTCTTAAATTTTTACCTTATTTATGATGTCTTTTTTCTAATTTTTATATAATCACGTGTCAGTATTCTCCCTTTATATCTCTTAACCCTGAAATCATACAGATAATCTACTAAAAATCATCTAAAATCTTAAAAAGTCTCTTTTTCACACTCATGTCCTTAACCTACCTACAAGTATCTTCTTAGGTAGGGAGGCAAGAATAAAACCTTATTTTCTATATGGATAACCAGTTGCCAGAGCACATTTATTGACACATGGTCTTCAATATGTTTTTGATAGTGCACTCCTGTAGAAGTAAAAATGTTCTCAGCCTCCACCCCCAACTCAGGTCTATTTATAAGCAAATTATACATATGTGCTACTATCAAATTATATTATATATTAGTGATGCTTAATTTCTTTTTATTTCCTTACTAAAAATATAAAAAGTAATTGTAATATTTTTCTGACAGTACTCCAATTACAAATTCCACTGGAATTTGTAATCCATTTCTGTTATATATCTAATTTCCGTATGTGTTTGCTTTTCTTCCTGGCTTCTCTGTTCTGTTCCATTGTATATACCTGCACCACTACCACACACTCTGAAATATTACAGGTATCAAGCTACATATTGATACCTGGTAGAATAACTCATCTTAAGTTACACTTCTTCCAAATTGTTGGCTTTTGTTGGCCCTCTAAATTGTTCTTTTAAAGTGATGCTTAAAAGGTTTATTCATAATGGTATCTAACACTTAAAACCATGAGTTCTTACCCTGGGAATTAGCTATATATCAAAATTATTTGCCTCTTTTTTTTTTCCATCAGATAACCTTTACAATCCGTGGTCAGCATCACACACTGAGAAATAGCATAGTGGTGCATTTAATTATTTCATAAGTAGGTTTGCACAGAGGTTTATTAGAAAGAAGCTGGCAGCACACCCTGATATGTTGCAGTCCTGATGTTGTTCTTCCTGGGATAGTCAGTGGTAAGAGTCTGGAGGTCAGTAACCTAACTCACAGAAACCAGGAAGAAGGTAGTCAATTTATTGTATTAGATTCTAATTGCTAGTCCTGTAATAAATTTCTGGAGTAAGGGGGAGTGTACTTGTGGTCTACTGAGAATTACAACTTATTTTAAAAGACGATAAGAGTTGCTTAAGGTTCAATTCTTCAATAATTAGAAGAGTTTCACCGAAGTAATAATTGCCTATACACTACTGAAAGTAGAGCCCATGTTCTCTTCCTCCCTTGTTTCCTTCCATCTTTCCTTCTTTTTTCTTTCCTTCTTCATGTTTGTCACTTTTCTTAGGTTTCTCATTTCTAATAGAGTCCATTTGAATAACAAAAGATGAAACAGAAGAGAACATTGACTATTGTAAATAATGCTGCAATGAGCATAGGAGTGCATATATCTTTTCGAGTAAGTATTTTTATTTTCTTCAGGTAAATACCCAGAAGTGGCATTGTTGGATAATATGATAGTTCTATTTTAGTGTATTTGAACACCTTCATACTGTTTTCCACAGTGGCTGCACCAATTTATATTCCCACCAACAGTGCATGAAGGTTCCCTTTTCTCCATATCCTTACCAACACTTGTTATTTCTTGTCTTTTTGATGATAGCCATCCTGACAGGTGCGAGGAGATATCTCATTGTGGTTTTGATTTTCATTTCTCTGATATTAGTGATGTTGAGCACCTTTTCGTGGCCATCTGTATGTCTTCTTTGGAAAAATACCTATTCAGATCCTCTACCTATTTTTTAATTGGATACATGATTTGCAAATATTTTCTCCCATTCAGGTAGTTGCCTTTTCATTGCAACATTATTTACAATAGCTACAACATGGAAACAACCTAAAGTGTCCACTGTTGGGTGAATGGATAAAGAATATGTGATGTATATTATATATATACTATGGAACATTATTCAACAATAAAAAAGTGGAATCTTACCATTTTTGGCAACATGGATGGGATGGAACTTAAGGGCATTATTCTAAGTGAAATAAGTCAGACAGAGAAAGACAAATACTGTATAATCTCACTTATATGTAGACCCTAAAAGAAAATGAGCTCAAAGATACAGAGGACAAATTGTTTGATGACAGAGGCAGGGGATGGGGGAGGGTGAAATGAATGAAAATGGCCCAAAGGTACAAACTTACAGTTATGAAATAAATAAGTTATGGATATGTAATGTACAACTTGGTGACTATAGCTAATAATACTGTATTGTATATTTGAAAGATTCTAAGAGAGTAGATCTTAAAAGTTCTCATCACAAAAAAAAATAGTTCTACAAATAATGAATCATCATGTGGTATGTCTAAAACTAATCTGATGTTATAAGTCTATTTTATCTCATTAAAAAAAGAGAGTGAACATTGAAAAACTTTTAAAAGAGTTAATAATCTTATGGTAGAATATCAGAGATCAGAAATATTAATGTTTTTGACATGTCATGACATAGATTTACAGATCGTTCTTATTTGCTTCAGCAGCTATGTTCTGATTATGAGAAATATGTTTGAGTTATTTGGTCTCTTAATTGTGTATGATTCTTGTTTTTAATGACTCACTTCCCTTACCTTCACCAGGTCACAGTGAACTTTTGCATTTTGTTCATTGCTGTACAGTACTGAGTAGGAAAGATAGTTCACTCTAAAGGATGGTAATATATCTTCTAATTTAGGTGTTCTGCTTCTAACTTATTTCCTTTAGAAAACATTTTGTGTAATGACTCAGAAAAATGTTTTTCTGAAATGAATACAGCTCTTTATTTTGCATTTGTGGTAAAAATGCTGAACTACTATAAAATAATTCGCTCTTTCAAAAATAAGTAGCTTTCTACATAAAGGAGTAATTAAATGCATAGTTATATTTGCTGATGTTTTTTAAAGCTGGAGACTATTTTTATTGGTTTGTTTTTGTTTTGTTTTGTTTTGTTGGTAGAGAGCCTTATCCTCAAATTTTAAAAGGTTATGTTAGAAAGCGGTTTCTCTCTTACCTCCTCCTACACCTAGATTGGCCTCATTCTCTGGGCAAAGATAATAACTTTCTGGGCTGCAGAGTATAGGTTGTGTGGTAAGGTTGGGTTTCTTTTCTTTTTCTTTTTCCTCCTCCTACACTTGAAGCCAACAAAGCCTCAATTTCTTTTCTGAAGAATTCCAAAATTCTTGAATTTGGGACACTTAACACCACCTTTTCTGGAAGTATAGGTGCCTACTCTCTGCCTTTAATTACTATAAAAAATGAATCTGCTCTCTCAAATGAAGGATTGCTGTGGGTGATGCCTGCCACCTATCTCTTTAGAACTCTCCTGGTCTTCCTCTTATGAGCACCTCGTTTTCCACCCAACCCCTTGTGTTTGCATCAGCACCCGCCAGAGACAGTATCTCTCACACTGCTCCCCCGCTTTACTGCATTGAAACCTGCAGCTAAATAATGTATTTTGGTCACTGTCTGATTGTTCACCCTAAACGCCATCCCATACGCACTCGATAAGGATATTCCTTAGAATATTTATTCTCACTTCTTTGCTTAAAGTTTTATGGGAGTTTTCAGGGACTGCTTTTATGGCTGCCATCCTGAACTTTTCAATTGTATCTATCAGTATCTACTATTCTCTAGACACAGAAAAAGTCAGGATTGAAGGGTACAAAGATTCCCTTCCATTTGCAGTCTGATTTGTTTGAAAGATGGAGGTGTTTACTCTTTTAAAAACAACTCTAATATACTTGTTGGCAAGTACCTATTTTAATTTTATAGCTCCTATTCTCTAGTATTTTTTGAAGTATTTTGATATGGGAACTAGAATTAGATTCTGAAAAAGGGAAAGCAAGCTAAATCAGTGCTGTAAGGGGTTGTGAGAGCATAGTCCCAGTGAACTGATCCCAGCAACATCATCCTTTTGCTAATCCAAAGTAACAACATGTATCTAGACATAACCTAATGTTGGGATAATTGCCTGTAAATTCACCCTAACTACAGTAATGCTTATTATGATTCTCATAATGTCAAAGGATTTGCACTATTACTTAATTGTCTGCTGAGCTTTACCCTCTATTTCCCCATTTGATTCTCAGAAAGCTTTCTGGATGCCATAAAACTTACATTTCAGTATCCAACATAATATTCTTCTTTTGCTTCTCTGCAACAGGTCCCGTATTATCTCATGAGCACTTTATGTCTCCATTCAATATAAAATATTTTTGCCAGAAATTTAAAAAAATAGCAGAAAGAGAGGCCATGGCAAAGTAAACAGCACTCATTTCAGAACATGATCTAGAAATAATACTCATTATTATTTTATTCAGTCTAATACATTTACATACATGTTTAACTATTTGCTCAATTTTTTTCCTAACTCAGTGCTTCATTTCAGTTTCTTTATTTTAAAAATAAACTTCTTACATCTTCTGTGGGAATTTGTTAAAGTCATTTTTCCACAGAAAATATCTTTATTTCAGTTTTAATTTTGAATAATAATTTTGCTGGTTATAAAATTTGGGGTTGACTTTTTTTTCCCTCTACACCTTAACAATGTCAGTCTACTGTCTTCCAGCTT
The DNA here is from genome assembly GCF_011762595.2 of Tursiops truncatus. NCBI lineage: Eukaryota > Metazoa > Chordata > Mammalia > Artiodactyla > Delphinidae > Tursiops > Tursiops truncatus. The sequence goes on from NC_047041.1 coordinate 32,346,307, forward strand.
GTATCATTTTTCTGAGAATTCTCCTGTATATCTAATATTTGTTTCTTTGAGGTAATATTTTTTCTATATTTGTAGAAAATGTTTTTTATACTCGGTTCTTCAATTTCACTGTAACATAACTAGTTATAAATTTAGTTTTATTTGTTCTACTTGGGAATCATTGCGATTTTTAAATCTGAGAATTAATGTCTTTTATAAATTCCAGGAGCATCAAAACCATCCCAGTATTCTTCAAATATTGCTTCCCTCCTCATTGCCTCTTCCTCCCTCCAGACCAACTGTTAGGTGTATATTAGACTAGCGCATTTATCTTCCATATCTCTTTATCCTTTCTAACATTTCCTGTATCATTATCTTTCTATGCTATATTCTGTGTAATTTCATCAGTTCTGTCTTCCAGTTCACCATTCTTTCATTTTAGTGATGGTAGTTTTTTTAAACATTCTACTTGGTTCTTTTATAAATTTGTCTTTTTCTTTTTACTAGCTTTTCCATTTCTTATGTTTTCATCCCTTATATATCTTTAATAATTATAAAATACCTATTGCAAATATTTGTATTTAATAATTTCAAGGTCTCATAACTCATAATCTGGTTATGCCATTCTGGTGTGGTGGTTTAAAAATATCCCTGATCATTTATAGGGTTTTCCAGTGATTCTGGTGTAAATACTCGCCTATAGTAAATTTCAGGCTGCCAATGGTTTAAACAACTGACTCTCAAAATTCCTGAACACTTAACAATAAGTTTTCACAAGCCAGTATGAGTCAAATCCAGAACACTATTCATTCTTTCTGCTACTTCTCACTCATTGTGTCCTTTGTGATTTTAATGTGGTTATAAACTCATGTTTGGCAGAGTTTAATTTTTTGTAAAAACCTGTGTGGCCTTAATTGAGGGAGTTTCTCTCCAGAGAGAATTTTCATTTTATTCTTCCAGTTACCGTAGGGATTTCATCAGCGAAGGACCACTTTTCATATTCACTTTTTGCCTCTAGGTTTCCCATACCTTGCAGGTAGAATAATTTCAAGCTTCATATCTGGGTGAGGGAGGCCTATGAATAAAAATGATCAAAGGAGAATTTTTCACATACTGAGCCAAGGATGAAACAGACATGCTTCCTTTTCATGTCCCTTTGTCAGTGGATAAAGATGTTCTTCATTTTGGATTCCTTGATGTTTTGCTGACTTTTTGAGGCGCTTAGATATACATTTAAAATAATGTTGGTTATGTTTTGTCCATCATTTTTAGGTGTTCTGGAGAATGTTTATGTTATTTAATTTTCTACATTTCCAATAAGAGAAGTTTATATAAAATTTTATGCCAATTCTAATCAAATATATTAACTCCACCTTAACATTTTTAATTTTATCAACAGTTAGAAAAGGATTTGCAAAACACCTCTAAGAGATAGTATAGCATTGTAACAAAGAGTAAGAGTATAGAGTTAGAACAAGTGGGGTTTGATTTTAACTTCCCCACTAATAGCTGCTGGACCTCAGGCACAGACATCTTTTATACATCTTTATTTTCTTTTCTATTATGACCACATAATGAGAGTTATCATGAGGGTACATAAAATGATACATCTAAAGCATACAGCACAGTGGCTGGCATATAAAGATTTCTTAGTGGTAGCTTAAAATATCCTTTATTCATAACATCACTTAATACAAACTCTATCATTGGCAGACTAAAGGTTTAACTAATGCAAAACAGATTCATGGATCTTCTAAAAGTGTTTCATTATTTCTTTTCAAGAAGCATTGAAAAATCAATGTGGGTATCTTGGAATTGAAATTAATTTACAGAGTCATAGCTACTAGAGGTATTTAGTTAACATAATAGTTATTAAATAGTTATTGTATATACTTATGTTCTCAAACCATGTTTCCCATGTGAACATAATCTGAAAGAAATGGTATATGTTTTCACATGGGAGAAAAATTTTCTGAATGATTAAAAATATTCATTAATTGAAGATTTTTTGTTTTGGTTTTTTTCCTTTAGAGGAGAATGTTCTATTTATTTTGATTTTTAGAAGTGTTTTGATAAGCTGCTTGGGATAGAGCTGTGACCCCAGGAGCATGCTGGGTTACAAAAGATATTTGCTGATTTTAACCATCAAAGGCAAAGAGGAGAATTTGTGTGGCTTAAGATGAAGAGAAGGAGGTAGGAGAAGTGAGGTGAAAAAGGGAGGTGAAAGTGAGATGCTTACTGTGTGTACTACTTCCCTTGGCCTCATGAACATCCTATTAAAGCATGGGAAATGTGTATATGGCCCTTCTCCCTGAAATCTGTGTATAATGTCGTTGTCTTTTTTTTATTGAAGTGTAGTTGATTTACAATATCGTGTTAGTTTCAGGTGATATAGCAAAGTGATTCAGTTATATGTATTTTTTCAGATTATCTTCCATTATAGGTTATTACAAGATGATGAATATAGTTCCCTGTGCTACACAGTAACTCCTTGTTGCTTATTTATTTTATGTACAGTAGTTTGTGTCTGTTAATCTCATACTGCTAATTTATCCCTCTCTCCCTCCCTTTCCCCTTTGATAACCATACGTTTGTTTTCTGTGCCTGTAAGTCTGCTTCTGTTTTGTATTTAGATTCATTTGTATTATTTTTTAGATTCCACATTTAAGTGATATCATATAATATTTGTCTTTCTCCGACTTACTTCAATTAGTATGATATTCTCTAGGTCCATCCACATTGCTGCAAATGGCAATATTTCATTCTTTTTAGGGCTGAGTAGTATTCCATTGTGTGTGTATATATATATATATATATATATATATATATATATACCACATCTTCTTTATCCATTCATCTGTTGAAGGACATTTAGTCTGCTTCCATGTTTTGGCTGTTGTAAATAGTGCTGGTATGAATATTGGAGTGCATGGATTGTTTTCAGATTAGGGTTTTTATCTTCTGACAAGAGCTTAATATCCAAAATATACAAGCAGCTCATATAACTCAATATCAAAAAAAACAGTCCAATCGGAAAATGGGCAGAAGACCTAAATAGACATTTCTCCACGATGGCCAACAAGCACATAAAAAGATGCTCAACATTGCTAATTATTAGAGAAATGCACATCAGAGCCACAAAGAGATATCACCTCATACTGGTCAGAAGGCTATCATCAAAAAGTCTACAAATAATAAATGCTAGAGAGGGTGTGGAGGAAAGGGAACCCTCTTACTCTGTTGGCTGGAATGTAAATTGGTACAGTCACTATGGAAAACAGTATGGAGATTTTTTAAAAAACTTAAAGCCACTAGGTGATCCATCAATCCCATTCCTGGACATATAATGCCATTGTCTGTAGGCTTCTAATTTAACTGAAAATAAATCTGACATTCCAATTTATTGTCCTTTGTTGAGACCTGCTTCTTTTGCCTGAATGTGTTTCTTAATCCTTGATTTTCAGTAACTTCATCAAGATTTAGCTCTCGCTTAATCTATTAATTTTCTTGAAACAAAGTAAGCCCCTTTTGATCTGAAAATTCAAGTTTTCTTATATGTTAGCAAAGTATTCTCTTAGTATTACTTTCACATCCTTTTTTCTGTTTCATGTCTTCTTTCTCTTTTTCATGGTCCCTAATAATAATCTGTATGTTGGCTCTCTGTTTTTTCTGTCGTCCACACCAATCTTCTTTTCTTTACTCACACTTTAATCCTTTTAAACTTCATTTGACAATTTTTCTCAAAATGTCAGTCCAAACTTCATGTCCACGGTTTAGTATTTACACTGGCAGTTCTCCTTTCTTATTCTTCTGATAAGGTTTTAAAATCTACAATGACTTTATTTTTTTTATTTTTTTGTAATCTAAGTATAGTTAATGTACCATACTATGTAAGTTACAGGTGTACAGTGTAGTTATTCACAATTTTTAAAGCTTATACTCCATTTACAGTTAATATAAAAATTGGCTATATTACCCATGTTGTGCAATATATCCTTAGAGTTTTTTTTTAATATCTTTATTGGAGTATAATAGTTTTACAATGTTGTGTTATTTTCTGCTGTACAACAAAGTGAATCAGCTATGTATACATATATCCCCATATACCCTCCCTCTTGAGCCTCCTTCCCACCCTCCCTATCCCATCCCTCTAGGTCATCATAAAGCATTGAGCTGATCTCCTTGTGCTATGCAGCAGCTTCACACTAGCCATCCATTTTACATCTGATAGTGTACATATGTCAATGCTACTCTCTCACTTCATGCCAGCTTCCCCTTCCCCCACTGTGTCCTCAAATCCATTCTTGACGTCTGCATCTTTATTCCTGCCCTGCCACTAGGTTCATCTGTACTGTTTATTATAAATTGCATATATGTGTGTTAGCATACAGTATTTGTTTTTCTCTTTCTGACTTACTTCACTCTGTATGACGTAGTCTATGTCCATCCACCTCATTACAAATAACTCAGTTTTGTTTCTTTTTATGGCTGAGTAATATTCCATTGTACATATATGCCACAACTTCATTATCCATTCATCTGTCGATGGACATTTGGGTTGCTTCCATGTTCTGGCTATTGTAAATAGAGTTGCAATGAACATTGTGGTACATATATCTTTTTGAATTGTGGTTTTCTCAGGGTGTATGCCTAGTAGTGGGATTGCTGGGTCATACAATAGTTCTATTTTTATTTTTTTAAGGAACCTCCATACTGTTCTCCATAGTGGCTGTATCAGTTTACATTCCCACCAACAGTGCAAGAGGGTTCCCTTTTCTCCACACCCTCTCCAGCATTTATTGTTTCTAGATTTTTTGATGATGGCCATTCTGACCAGTGTGAGGAGATACCTCATTGTGGTTTTGATTTGCATTTCTCTAATCATTAGTGATGTTGAGCATCTTTTCATGTATTTGTTGGCAATCAGTATGTCTTCTTTGGAGAAATGTCTATTTATGTCTTCCGCCCATTTTTGGATTGGGTTGGTTTTTTTTTTTTGATATTGAGCTGCATGAGCTTCTTGTATATTTTGGTGATTAATCCTTTGTCAGTTGCTTCATTTACAAATGTTTTCTACCATTCTGAGGGTTGTCTTTTTGTCTTGTTTATGGTTTCCTTTGCTGTGCAAAAGCTTTTGAGTTTCATTAGGTCTCATTTGTTTATTTTTGTTTTTATTTCCATTACTTTAGGAGGTGCATCAAAAAGGATCTTGCTGTGATTTATGTCATAGAGTATTCTGCCTATGTTTTCCTCTAAGAGTTTGATAGTGTCTGGCCTTACATTTAGGTCTTTAATCCATTTTGAGTTTATTTTTGTGTATGGTGTTGGGAAGTGTTCTAATTTCATTCTTGTATATGTAGCTGTCTGGTTTTCCCATCACCAGTTATTGAAGAGGATGTCTTTTCTCCATTGTGTATTCTTGCCTCCTTTATCAAAGATTAGGTCACCATATGTGCGTGGGTTTATCTCTGGGCTTTCTATCCTGTTCCATTAATCTATATTTCTATTTTTGTGCCAGTACCATACTGTCTTGATTACTGTAGCTTTATAGTATAGTCTGAAGTCAGGGAGCCTGATTCCTCCAGCTCATTTTTCTTTCTCAAGATTGCTTTGGCTATTCGGTTTTTTTGTGTTTCCATACAAATTGTAAAATTTTTTGTTCTACTTCTATGAAAAATGCCATTGGTAATTTGATAGGGATTGCATTGAATCTTTAGATCGCTTTGGGTAGTATAGTCATTTTCACAATGATGATTCTTCCAATCCAAGAACATGGTATATCTCTCCATCTGTTTGTAGCATCTTTGATTTCTTTCATCAGTGTCTTACAGTTTTCTGCATACAAGTCATTTCCTCCTTATGTAGGTTTATTGCTAGGTATTTTATTCTTTTTGTTGCAGTGGTAAATGGGAGTATCTCCTTAATTTCTCTTTCAGATTGTTCATTGTTAGTGTGTAGGAATGCAAGAGATTTCTGTGCATTAATTTTGTATCCTGCTACTTTACAAAATTCATTGATTAACTCTAGTAGTTTTCTGATGTCATCCTTAGGATTTTCTATGTATAGTATCACGTCCTCTGCAAACAGTGACAGTTTTACTTCTTCTTTTCCAATTTGGATTCCTTTTATTTCTTTTACTGCTCTGATTGCCATAGCTAAAACTTCCAAAACTATGTTGAATGATAGTGGTGAGAGTAGGAACCCTTGTCTTGTTCCTGATCTTAGAGGAAATTGTTTCAGTTTTTCACCATTGAGAATGATGTTGGCTGTGGGTTTGTCATATATGGATTTTATTATGTTGAGGTAGGTTCCCTCTGTGCCCACTTTCTGCAGAGTTTTTATCATAAATGGATGTTGAGTTTTGCCAAAAGATTTTTCTGCATCTCTTGAGATTATCATTTGGTTTTTATTCTTCAGTTTGATAATATGGTGTATCACATTGATTGATTTTTGTATATTGAAGAATCCTTGCATTCCTGCTATAAACCCCACTTGATCATGGTGTATGATCCTTTTAATGTACTGTTGGATTCTGTTTGCTAGTATTTTGTTGAGGATTTTTGCATCTATGTTCATCAGTGATATTGGCCAGCAGTTTTCTTTATTTGTGACAACTTTGTCTGGTTTTGGTATCAGGGTGATGGTGGCCTGGTGGAATGCATTTGGAGTATTCCTCCCTCTGCTATATTTTGGAAGCATTTGAGAAGGTAGGTGTTAGCTCTTCTGTAAATGTTCGATAGGATTTCCCTGTGAAGCCATCTGGCCCTGGGCTTTTGTTTGTTGGAAGATTTTTTATCAGTTTCAATTTCAGTGCCTGTGATTGGTCTGTTCATATTACCTATTTCTTCCTGGTTCAGTCTTGGAAGGTTGTACTTTTCTAAGAATTTGTCCATTTCTTCCAGGTTGTCCATTTTATTGGCATAGAGTTGCTTGTAGTAGTCTGTCTGATCCTTTGTTTTTCTGCCGTGTCAGTTGTTACTTCTCCTTTTTCATTTCTAATTCTGTTGATTTGAGTCTTCTCCCTTTTTCTCCTGATGAGTCTGGCTAACAGTTTATCAATTTTGTTTATCTTCTCAAAGAACCAGCTTTTAGTTTTATTGATCTTTGCTATCATTTCCTTCATTTTTTTTTTCATTTCTTTCTATCTGATCTTTATGATTTCTTTCCTTCTGCTAACTTTGGGGGTTTTTTTGTTCTTCTTTTTCTAATTGCTTTAGGTGTAAGGTTAGGTTGTTTATTCAAGATTTTTCTTGTTTCTTGAGGTAGGATTGTATTGCTATAAACTTCCCTCTTAGAACTGCTTTTGCTGCATCCTGTAGGTTTTGGGTCGTATATTCATTGTCATTTTTTTCTAGGTATTTTTTGATGTCCTCTTTGATTTCTTCAGTGATCTCTAGGTTGTTTAGTAATGTATATTTTAGCCTCCATGTGTTTGTTTTCTTTACAATTTTTTTTTCCTGTAATCGTTATCTAGTCTCATAGCATTGTAGTCAGAAAAGATGCTTGATATGTTTTCAATTTTCTTAAATTTACTGAGGCTTGATTTGTGACCCAAGATGTGATCTATCCTGGAGAATGTTCCATGTGCATTTGATAAGAAAGTGTATTCTGTTGTTTTTGGATGGGATATCCTATAAATATCAGTTAGGTCCATCTGGTCTAATGTGTCATTTAAAATTTGTTTTCCTTATTTATTTTCTGTTTGGGGGATCTGTCCATTGGTGTAAGTGGGGTGTTAAAGTCTCCTCCTATTTTTGTGTTATTGTCAATTTCTCCTTTTATGGCTGTTAGTATTTGCCTTATGTATTGAGGTTCTCCTATGTTGGGTGCACAGATATTTACAATTGTTATACCTTCTTCTTGGATTGATCCTTTGATCATTATATAGTGTCCTTCCTTGTCTCTTGTAGTAGTCTTTATTCTAGTCTATTTTGTCTGATATGAGTATTGTTCCTCCAGCTTTCTTTTGATTTCCATTTGCATGGAATATCTTTTTCCATCCCCTCACTTTCAGTCTGTATGTGTTCCTAGGTCTGAAGTGGGTCTCTTGTAGACAGCATATATACAGGTCTTGTTTTTGTATGCATTCAGCCAGTCTATGTCTTTTGGTTGGGGCATTTAATCTGTCTACATTCAAGGTTATTATCGATATGTATGTTCCTATTACCATTTTCTTAATTGTTTTAGGTTTCTTTTTGTAGGTCTTTTCCTTCTCTTGTGTTTCCTGCCTAGAGAAGTTCCTTTAGCATTTGTTGTAAAGCTGGTTTGGTGGTGCTGAATTCTCTTAACTTTTGCTTGTCTCTAAAGCTTTTGATTTCTCTGTCAAATCTGAATGAGATCCTTGCTGGGTATAGTAATCTTGGTTGTAGTTTTTTCCCTTTCATCACTTTAAATATATCTTACCACTCCCTTCTTGCCTATAGAGTTTCTGCTTAAAGATCAGCTGTTAACGTTATGGGGGTTCCCTTGTATGTTATTTGTTTCTTTTCCCTTGCTGCTTTTAATATTTTTTTCTTTCTGTTTAATTTTTGTTAGTTTGATTAATATCTGTCTCAGCATGTTTCTCCTTGGGTTTATCCTGTATGGGGCTCTCTGCTCTTACTGGACTAGATTGACTATTTCCTTTCCCATGTTGGGGAAGTTTTCAACTATAATCTCTTCAAATATTTTCTCAGACCCTTTCTTTTTTTCTTCTTTTTCTGGCACCCCTGTAAGTTGAATGTTGGTGCACTTAATGTTGTCCCGGAGGTCTCTGAGACTGTCCTCCATTCTTTTCATCCTTTTTTCTTCATTCTGCTCTGCTGCAGTTATTTCCACCATTCTATCTTCCAGCTAACCTATCTGTTTTTCTGCCTCAGTTATTCTGCTATTGATTCCTTCTAGAATATTTTTCATTTCAGTTATTGTGTTGTTCATTACTGTTTGTTTGCTCTTTAGTTCTTCTCGGTCCTTGTTAAATGTTTCTAGTATTTCCTCTATTCTATTATTGAGATTTTGGATCATGTTTACTATCATTACTCTGAATTCTTTTTCAGGTAGTTGGCCTATTTACTCTTCATTTATTTGATCTTGTGGGTTTTTATCTTGCTCCTTTGCCTGCAAGATATTTCTCTGTCTTCTCATTTTGACTAATTTACAGCACTTGAGGTCTCCTTTCTTTAGGCTGCAGGGTTGTAGTTCCTCTTGCTTCTGTTCTCTGCCCCTGGTGGTGAGGTTGGTTCAGTGGCTTGTGTAGGCTTTCTGATCGAAGAGACTGGTGCCTGCATTCTGGTGGGTGGAGCTGAGTTTGTGCCCTCTGATAAGCAGGGCTGTGTCAGGTGGTATGTTTTGGGGTGTCTGTGAGCTTAGTATGACTTTAGGTAGTCTGTGTGCTATTGGATGGGTTTGTGTCCCTGTCTTGTTTGTTGTTTTGTGTATGGCATCCAGTGCTGGGAGCTGCTGGCAGTTGGGTGGAGCTCGGTCTTGGATTCAGATAGAGGCCTCTGTGAGAACTTTTGGTGATTAATCTTCACTGGGGCTAGGAGTTCTCTAGTGGCCCAGAGTCCTGGACTTGGTGCTCCCACCCCAGAACCTCAGGCCCAACTTCTGGTCGAGGAACCAAGACCCCAGAAGTCTCTCATCCCAGCAATAAAGGGGATTAAAAGGAAAGAAAAGACTAACAAAACCCCAGACAAATGGTAAAAAGTAAAATCAAGCAAACAAAAACAGGAGCAAGGAAATACACACGCACACAAAAGAAATGAAAACAGAACCAAATAAGTAGAAAGGCAAGAGAACAACCAGACAAGCAAAAGAACCCAAGAATGAAATCAAACAATTAAAAAGAAAACTGACAAAAACATAAAAAACAAAACCAAAGCAGAGCGCCAAGTGGAGAATGAAGCAAAGAAAGCAAACCAACAAAAATGATAAGAAATATAAAGAAAAACAGAAAAGAATAAGGGAAAGGAAGACAGAACAACAGAAAAGCAATGTAGAAATAGAAATTAAAATAATACAATAGAAAATATATTAAAGAAAAAGAAAAAATAAATAAACCCCTAAGAAATGGTAAAAACAAAATCAAATAAAAACAAAAATAAGGAAACACACACATAAGAGAAACAAAAACCAAACCAAATAAAACAGAAAGCAAGAGAACAACCAGAGAAGTAGGAGAACTCAAAAACCAAATCAAACAAAACTAACAAATCTAACAAAAACTAATTAAAACTAACAAAAACACATAACCTAAAAACAAACCAAAGCAAAGTGCCAACTGAAGAATAAAGCAAGGAAATAGAACAAGCCAATAAACATGATTAAAGAAAAAAAATAATAAAACAAATTAAAAAGGGAAAAAACACAGGACAACAGAAAAGCAAAGTAGAAATGGAAACATAAGAAAAATAAAAAATATATTAAAGAAAAAGAAGAAGAAAAAAATAAGGGAAAAGAACACAGAACAATAAAAAAGCAAAGTAAATATAGAAATATATCAAAAAATTAAAAATATGGTACAAAACACGGAGGTCATAAAAGACTAAATAAAAAATACTAAAACAACAAACAAACAAATTAAGAAAAAAACAAAGGAAGAAAAAAATCTAGAACCAACAACAGAATGAATCAAAACATAATAAAATTAATAGTAATAATTATGTTTCCCTGGGGTCTCCACTGTAAGTGTCCTTGCACACATCGTGAGCCACAGCCGACCTCTGCCTCTGGGCTGGTCTCTGGACCTGCTGTGGGCCCTGTGGGCATCACTTAGACTCTGATCTGGCCCAATTCCTGCGTGTGCTTGCCCCCAAAGTCCACAGCTGCCAGAGCTAGACCGTTTTCATTTGTGGGAACACTCATTGTCTGCTCAGATATTCCATAGACTCAGGGTCTATCTATCTGATCATGAGGATTTAATCTGAAGCTTGTATAGCTGATGGAAAGTTTTTCAATCTTCTTCCATAGTTGCCCCATCCCTGGTTTGGGAATAAAAACTTTGGTTTTATTCCCACCTCTGCGTGTGGTCCACCCACAGGAGTCTGGTCCTGAGGCTGCCTTAGAGCTCTTGGGTCTGTGTCAGTGAGGACAGGGAGCAGAGGTGGTTTGATGCTTGGATCACGGGAGCCCCTGAAGCACCAAATGTGCAGGGAAGCCGGTGGCCACAGGTGCAAGAGGTATCGCCCAAGTGAGGGCCTTTTCTGGTGCCCAGCATAAAGCACTTGAGGGCCAGCCCTGGCCATGCTTTTTTTTTTTTATTGCCTTGCATCCGGCGCATGATGGCCAGCTATGAGGGGGCTTTTTTTATTGCTCGGCAGCTGGCGCCAGCGTGTGGGGAGAGAGAGGTTACAATAGTCGTTCCTCCCCTTGCTTGTGACTCAGCAGTAGTGCCCTGCTTCCATGGCAGTCCAGTCTTCCTCCATAGACATTCCCTGATGCGGATTTCCTCCCTCCCATCCCCTCAGTCCATCTCCCCACAGCCAACAGTAGTTCTTGCTCCAGGCCTGTTCTCTAATCCCCACACTCCAGCTCCCAGCCCCCTTGCACACCTGTGAACACACATCTCAGTCTGGGGCACATAGGGCCATGGTACGGACCATCTGTATATTTCTCACTCTGTCCCATCTGCCACAGATTGGCTGCTTCACCCTCTTCCAAAAGCCTCATATGCTTCTCTTCTGTCCCAATCGATTTCCCCTTCAGAGAGGGGGCTTCCCAGAATTCGGGAATCTCTTCTCTGCTTCAGTTTCCCTGGCCCTGGGTACAGGTCCCATCCCGCTTCCTCTCCCCCTCCTTCTCCCTTCTTTTTTCCATCCTACCCAGTTATGCAGGAATCTTTATAGTCCTTTCTGGTGTCCAAGGTCTTCTGCTAGTGTTCAGCCAGTGTTCTGTGAGAACTGTTGCATCTATAGGTGTATTCTTGATGCATCCGTGGAGAGAGATGAACTCCATGTCCTCCTCTCTTTCGCCATCTTGAATCTCTTATAGTTTATTTTATACATGCTAGTTTGTACCTCTTAATCTTCTACCCCTATGTTGCTTCTCCACCCTTTCCTCTCCCTACTGGTAACCACCAGTTTGTTCTCCATACCTGTGAGTCAGCTTCTTTTTTGTCATATTCACTAGTTTGTTGTATTTTTTAGATTCCACATATAAGTGATATCATACAGTATTTGTCTTTCTCTGACTTATTTCATTTAGCATGATACCCTCCAAGTCCATGCATGTTGCTGCAAATGGCAATATTTCATTTTTTATGGCTGAGTAATATTCCATTATATATATATATATACCACATCTTTTTTATCCATTCATTTGTTGATGGGCACTTAAGTTGCTTTCATATCTTGGCAATTATAAATAATGCTGCTATGAACATTGGGGTGCAAGTATCCTTTCAAATTAGTTTTTTGTTGGGGTTTTTTTCAGATATATACTCAGAAGTGGAATTGCTGGGTCATATGGTAGTTCTATTTTTAGTTTTTTGAGAGAAGTTCATACTGTTTTCCACAGTGGCTGCACCAATTTACATCCCCACCAACAGTGTACAAGGGTTCTCTTTTCTCCACATCCTTGCCAGAATTTGTTACTTGTGTTCTGTTTGTTGATAGCCATTCTGACAGATTTGAGATGATACCTCATTGTGGTTTTGATTTGTATTACTACAATGATTAGCGATGTTGAGCATCTTTTTATGTGCCTATTGTACATTTGTGTTTCCTCTTTGGAAAAATGTCTATTCAGTTATTCTGCCCATTTTTTAATGGGGTTGTTTGTTTTTGATGATGAGTTGTATGAGCTGTTTATATATGTTGGATATTAACCCCTTATCAGTCAAATCATTTGCACATATTTTCTCCTATTCAGTTGGTTGTCTTTTCATTTTGTTTATGGTTTCCTTTGCCATGCAAAAGTTTTTAAGTTTAATTAGGTCCCATTTGTTTATTTTTGCTTTTATTTCCTTTGCTTTAGGAGACAGATCCAAAAAATATTGCTATGATTTTTGTTCAAGAGTGTTCTGCCTATGTTTTCTCATGAGTTTTAGGGTTTCTGGTCTAACATTTAGGTCTTTAATCCATTTTGAGTTTACTTTTGTATATGGTGTTAGAGAATGTTCTAATTTAATTCTTTTAGATGTAGGTGTCCAGTTTTCCCAGCACCACTTATTGAAGAGCGTGTCTTTTCTCCATTGTATATTCTTGCCTCCTTTGTCATAGATTAACTGACCAAAGTGCGTGGGTTTATTTCTGGGCTCTCTATTCTATTCCATTGATCTCTGTGTCTATTTTTGTGCCAGTACCATGCTGTTTTGATTATTGTAGATTTGTAGTATAGTCTAAACTCAGGGAGCATGATTCTTCCAGCTCTGTTCTTTCTCAAGATTGTTTTGGCTATTTGGGTTCTTTTGTGTTTCCATACAAATTTTTAAAATACCTTCTAGTTCTGTGAAAAATGCCATTGGCATTTTGATAGGGATTGCATTGAATCTGTAGAGTACCTTGGGTAGTATGGTCCTTTTCACAATATTAATGCTTCTAACCCAAGAACATGGTATATCTTTCCATCTGTTTGTGTCATCATCAATTTCATTCATCAGTGTTTTATAGTTTTCTGAGTACAGGTCTTTTACTTCCTTAGGTAGGTTTATTCCTAGGTATTTTATTCTTTTTGATGCTATGGTAAATCGGATTGTTTCCTTAATTTCTGTTTCTGATAGTTTCTTGTTAGTGTGTAGAAATGCAACATATTTTTGTATATTCATTTTCTTTATTTAAAAATTTTTTTCTCTGTCACCTCCCATTTTATCTTATTCTTTTTTGTAATTTATTTCATCTTTTATTTAATGTTGTGTTTCTCTTCTTTGATTTCTTGAAACTTAGATGCCGCTTTACCTTTGAAATACAGTTGAAAGGATTGCTTCAGGCCATTTCCTACAACAATTCTGACTCTAATTTGTATTCATCTGATTTTTAATTTTACATTCCCTTTTTATCATTTCTAAAAATATTTTTGCTTAAATTCTGTACAATATGCCTACTACTTACTACACATTTAAGTCTATATAATTCTATCTTGGCCTGCTATTGGACTTAGTAATTGTTAGCTGGTTCCCCTCAACTTCCTTCCTTGTTTGATTTTCCCTTTATAATTTGAGCTAGAAGACATGAAATCTCAGCTATTTGATTTGGTATGGAAAGAGGGAAACAGTGGTTGGGGACATAAATGTAACTTTGAAAGGTGTACACAGCTGGTTTGCAGACGTTTGTGACCCAGACATTCTACTATGAAATATACTAGACCTTCTGCACTAGATTATGTCTTTTACTGAAGGGAAATTCCACTTAGATTTATTCCTATTATTCAAGAAGTGGAAGTAATATTGCAGGAAGCCAGATTATTGTTCAAGCCTTTGTGACAAACAAGTTTTTTTGTTTCTGTGCAATTATTAACTTATTCAACAGAATGATTGAGTATTACTATATACAAGGGACTGTGCTGTCATCAAGGAGCTTACGTTTTCGTTGAGGACAGAGGTAATTACCAAAATAATTATATAACATAAAATACTGTAGCCTGATAGAAGATGATAAATGTAAAGAAGAAAAATAAAACAGGGAAGCAGGTTTGAAGATGTTATGGTAAGTGTACATTTGTCTCTGCTCAGTCAAATACAATCAGTAACTCCAAAATAATTCCCAGTTTTCCATTACTTCTCTCTCCTCTATCTCTTGTCTGGTCTTCAAATTTAGAAGACCAGGTCATGGGGTAAAAGTAGTTGGTGTGACCACATGGTCCTTATTCAGTTGGAATAAGGACCATGTGGTCCTTATTCCATGCAGTCCTTTTACCTTTCTATTATGAAAATGGACTTAAGGACTTATGTTCTTTGCTTTCCCTGTAGCCTTCATGTGTGCCAAGTGAAGTGCCTCTCACCCACCACTTTTAACATACATTAAGGTGTACTACATGGATTTTGTAAATGTTTCTGAGTTCTGCATTCTATTCTGTTGATCCATATATCCATTCCAAGAAACTATTAATAATTCAATAGTTTGGTTTAATATCATGTTTGGGTTATGGTAGTATTATTATAAATTTTAATACATAGCATGGCATATATTAAAATCACAGTTACTCTTTTAACAAAATTCTCTTGGCTACTCTAACACACATTTATTCTTCTCAATGAACAATAAAACTATCACTTCTAATTCCAAAAAACATTGGATTCTGATTGAAACAGTATAAAAATTATGTATTAATTTGAGCAGGATTGACACTTTAAGGTTTCCAATTCAGGAACATATGCTTTTCCTTAATTCAAATTTTTGTTTTGTGTTCTGTGACAGCATCTTACAGTTTTAATACAGGTCCCATGCTTTTCTTCAACATATTCTTGAGTATTTTATAACTTTCATATATGTTGTGGTAGAATATCTTCTATTTTTCAAGTGGTAATTATTAAAAGTGGTAAATCTAGTGATTTTTATAAACTTATGCTCTTTCTAGCCATGTAACTAAATTATCTCAATACATTGATAGGTTATTAGTAATCCTTTGAGTTTTCTAGATATATAGTCATTTTATCTGAAAATAAAGTATTTCATTATTAATATAATGTTTGCTGTTGGGTTTTGATAAATAGTCTTTATATGTTTATCTCTTTATTTTACTTTGAGGTTTGTTAAAGTAATGATGACTCCTGATGTGGCTTGCAGGATCTTAGTTCCCTGACCAGGGATAGAACCTGTGCCCCCTGCAGTGGAAGCAGGTATTCCTGACCACTGGACCACCAGGGAATTCCTGACTGAGGAATTAACAAAAAGCCTTTACATTAGTTTCCTATTGCTGCTGTAACAAATTACACAAATTTAGTGGCTTAAAACAACACAAATTTATTATCTTACAATTCTGGAAGTCAAAAATCTGAAATGGGTCCCAATGGACTAAAATCAAGGTGTCAGCAGGACTGCATCCGTTTGGAGGCTCCAGGGGAAAATCCATATCCTGGCATTTTCCAGCTTTAGAGGCTGCCCAAATTCTTTGGTTGATAGTTCCCATCGATGTTCAAAGTGAACAACAGTCAAGTCTTTGTCAATATGCCATTTCTCTTAATCTGAATCTTCTGCTTCCCTCTTTCCACAAGTACCCTTGTGATTCCATTAGGCCCACCACGGTAATCCAGGATACTCTTATGTGTAATGTCAGCTGATTAGCAACTTTAATTCCATCTGCAAGTTTAACTTTCCTTTGATATCCAATGTAACATATTTACAGGTTCCTGAGATTATAACCTGGACATCTTTGAGGAGCTATTGTTCTGCCTTTCACAGCCTTTTTATCATCTACTGGTAAAAATCATGTGATTTTTCCCCCTTTGATCTGATACGATGAATTATCGTGGTATATATTCAATGTTTAACCAAACTTTTCTTAGAACAAGCTCTATTGAGACATAGTATAGGGTTCTGTTTTTAATTCTGCAGAATTCAACTGCTGATGGCTTATTTAGAATTTTTAGCTATATAATCATAATTCAGTTTAATCTTTATTTCTAATATGATGTCTTTAAGGTTAAGGTTGCTTCATAAAATCTACAGGGAAGGTTTTGAGTTTTTCCTCTACTTTAAGATGGTATCAGAAATTTTTTGTTGATAAAGAAGATAAGACTTGGGCTGTGAAACTGGTATCAGAGCCAATTTTGGTAATTTATATTCTACCATAAAACTCTCCATTACCTGAATTATCAAATTTATTTCAGGAGAGTTGCACTTAATATTTTTTTTATTCTTCTAATTATTTTAGTATATGTAATTATATCTCCTTTATGATACATCGTATGATACATTTTTCTCCTTTTATTTATGGTTTACTTGACCTTTTCTTTATTATTAATGTCTTAACTGAATGCTTATTTAGCTCATTTGCTTTCCGTCTTTTTCCACAACAAAATTATATACTCCTATGTGTATATTTTTTATATTTGACTGCATTCCATGTTTTTTTTAATATTTATTTATTTATTGGCTGTGTCATGTCTTAGTTACGGCATGCAGGATTTTTCACTGTGGCGCGCGGGCTCTTTGCTTCTTTGTGGTGCACGGGCTTCTCTCTAGTTGTGGCATGTGGGCTCCAGAGCACTTGGGCTCTGTAGTTGCAGCATGCAGGCTGTCTAGTTGTGGCATGTGGGCTTAGTTGCCCTGTGGCATGTGGCATTAGTTCCCCGACAAGGGATCGAATGCAGCGTCCCCTGCATGGCAAGACAGATTCTCAACCACTGGACCACCAGGGAAGTCCCCATGGGTTTTGATTTGAAGTGTTGTCTTCTTTTTGTTAATGTCTAGACAATTAATAACTTTTACATTAATTTCCTCTTTGATCAAGAACTTAATTAGAAAAGTGTGAAGTGCCAAGTTAATTAGTTAATTTTGATATTTTTAATGATAATATTTAATTTTTAATGATATTTAAGAATATAGTAAGCTTTCATTTTTTAACAACTTATTAAGGATTCCTTGTATATATTTTATTTTTAAATTCTCTATATCTGTGCTTATTAATTATCCTATTTACATACAAAATTTGAAAGAAATATATGGGTATTCCCACTTTGTGTTTTTATCAAGTTTTTCTTTTTTGAGGATTTTTCTGTTTTAATTATTTGACTAGTATATTGTTTGCTATTAAAGGCATATACTTATATCATCTTTGAGGGCAGAGTACCTTTTATCCTTTCTTAATATCCCTACTTTGTCTCATTTTAATATCTTTGGACTTGAATTCTGTTTTATCTGTTATTACATTTTTACTTCTGCTTGCCACATTTTGTATTTTCCTGCTTCACCTTTCTCATCTTTTAATTTTCAGCTTATTTTCCTATCTTTTTATTGTGTTTCTTGTAAAAACTACAAACAGAATTTTGCAACCCAAGCTGACCTTTGATGTCAACAGGGAAATTTAGTCCATTAATATTTGTTGATATAATCAATATATAAAATTTTTATTTCTTCCAACACATGTTCTGTTCAGTGTGTGTGATACTTCCTCATTATTACCTCTTTTCCCTTTTCTTACTTTGCTGGCTTGGTCATATTTCTTTTCATTTCACTTTCCCCATTCAGTCCTCCTTGTTAAATTGGAAGTTTTACTCTGCTTTTCCATTTTGCTAGTGCTTACATTCCCATCCTGATGTCATAAGTAAATCTATATTTCTCTTTTATTATATCAGAATTAAACAGTAACTATGACTGATCATTTCACCAATTATTTTATTAACACATACTAAAGAAGTTCAGAAACTGTTTTCCCTCTCCTCTCCAGTTTTTTGCTAAAATAAATTTTTATTATTAGGCTATATTTAAGCTGTCATTTCTAATATGTCTCTTCTCTCTCAAGAACCTTTCTTAACACTTGTCTGATAAATTCCTACTCATAGGAACATCATCCATTCAGATTCAGTCATATATACTGTAAGAATAATTATGCAATACTTTATCCTTTCTTTGCATGTTGTTTGAATGTCATATTCTTTCAGTTTTTCCAGGAAACTTCTAGCTTGAATTTAGGGTCCTCCATTCCCTTGTACAATTCTGTAGGTTTTCTGATTTTCTATGTGTCCCTTAACAATATTCTTGTTTGTTTCGACTTTGAAGGCTACTACATACAGTTTAGCTATAAACATTCTTGCACATGTCTCCTGGTGTTCATGTGCAAGAGCTTCTGTAGTTAAGGTATGCCCTGATTATAAAAATGTTCATCTTGGCTTTACTAGATAATGCCAAATTGTTTTCAAAGTAGTTTTACCAGTTCGCACCCCATATCAACTCTGTATGAAAGTTCCTTTTTGTGTGTCTTTGCCATTCTGGATAGGTTGTATTTCATGGTGGTCTTAATTTGCATTTCTCTGGTTACTAATGAGATCAATTGTATTTTTCTTGCCTATTTCTATTTTTCTACCTCTATAAAATGTCTGTTCATGTCTTTTCTTTCTGATTTATAGGAATTCTTTGTGTATTCTGGGTATATATGTTACAAATATCTAATTATAGGATGAGAAAGAACAGCCTATGTGATAAAGTGGTATTTGGGCATAAACTGAAGTGAAATGAAGAACAAATCTTGCAAATATTTAGGAAAAGATAATTTCAGGCAAGGGAAACAGGGTAAAGACCTGAGGTAGGAACATATTCAACAAGTTCCAAGAACATGGGCATCAGTATGGATGGAGCTGGGGAGACTGTAAGAGAGACTGTCTGTGCAAGATTATGTTGGGCCTTGTAGAGCTTGATAAAGAATTTGGACTTCATTCTAAGTAGGCTGACTGGTCACTGAGAGTCTTGAGCCAGGAGTAAAATAATCTGTAGTTTTTAAAGTCTCACTCAGCTGGGTAGTGGATAGACTGTGGAAGTACAAGGAGGAAAGCTGGGAAATCAATCAGCACATGTAGCAATAATACAGCTCTGATGATGGTGGCTTAAATTATGGTGGAAGAGTGGAAATGGGGAGAAATGATTGGATTGGGGTTATAATTTCATGGCATCCACCAGGATTTGCTGATGAATTGGATATGAAGTGAGAGAATAAGTGAAGTATCAAGGATGACAGCAGAGTTTTTGTCCAGAGCAAGTGTGTAAATGGAGTTAAAAAATGGAAGCTGCAGTTCTGGGGCAAGTGTCTCAAAGTTTTGTTTTAAACATATTAAGTTTTGGGGGGTGTTATTAGACATACAAGTGGAGATACTGAATAGACAATTAAGATAGTTAAGTCTAGAGTTCCCAGAAAAAGTTGAGGCAGGAGTTATAAATTTGTAATCATTCCATATCTATGTGACATTAAAGATATAAGAGTAGATGCTAACACCTATAAAGAGAGTGTAGCTATCTAAGAGAAGTCTGAGGACTGAGCTCTGGAACTCCAAGACTTAGAAGTCAAGAAGATGTAAAAAGCAAGCCTGAGAGACTAAAGGAGTGGCCACAAGAGTGAGTTATGTGGAAGCCAAGAGAATAGATGAAGGAAGTGATGAACTGTGTCAAGTACCACTGATGGTTTGATTAAGATAAATACTGAGTATTGACCATTGTATTTTGACCAGTGGAAATCATTGGTGCCCTTGCCAAGAACAATTTTATTGGAGTAGGGAGTAGTAGAAAAACCTGACTGGAATGGGTTCAAGGGAGAATGGGAGGAGAGGAATTAGAGAGAGTAATTTCTCTTCATGGGGTGGATTGTGCATAAGAGGGACTATCATGCAGACAAGAGGGCAGACAATTTCAGAGAAAAGTCATTGAGTAGGTGAGAAGGAATAAGATTTAGTGCTGAAATGGTAAGAGCATACGCAGTTCATGCGTTGTAACAGGAGGGAAGCAGAGTATAGGGGTACCAATATTATACATTGATTACAAAGAAAATGTTCTCCAGATGGATCTCCTCTTTTCCTAAGCCTCAAAAAATCAGTTCCTCTGCATCTGATTCCATCCTCAAAATGATGTCCATCAGATTGAATGAAAGACAACTATTAAGTCCTTCTCCCCATCTTCTTATACCCCCATGCCCATCCCTAGCATTTGAACCTGTCTTCCCTCCTTCCCACAAAACAATGAAAGCTTCTGAAGATAGATGCAGTGGGGTGGGAGAATAGTGGGTGGGAGGTGGTTACTGGGCCCACACACCTAGTTTCTACTTAGGTTACCAGACCACCAGGTACTGTTATTTTTCAGAAGTACATGAGTAACATTGCAATACAGAGTCATTCTAAATTTTTACTGAATTCTGAGTACTTTTTGCCATTATCTAGTTAATCAATCAACAATTATATAAAATTCTATAGATTTGTTTGTTATATTATTTAATAGTGATTTTTATACATGAAGACTAGGAATCATTTCTTTGAAAGACTACCTTATATAAAATCCAGCAAATCAAAAAAACAAATCACATTGCTGTTCACATTATCTTTTTAGTACTCTTCCTGTGATATTCCTTTTTCAAGATCTAGGTTAAGTCAAAATAATAACTTCAATAGCTGAACAAATATTTATTAGTAGTCCACTGTATGATAGATGGTTTGGAAAGCTTCAGATCTACATTGGTAAATAAAAGAGACCTGGCCCCTATCCTCATGGGTCAATTAGCCTAGCAGAGGAGGAGGCTGTGTGCTCTGAAGGAAACAAATGCAGCAATAGAGAATAACTACAGAAAGACATAATAATGTATTCTTTCATTCATTCAGCAGAGATTTATTGAGGCACTGCCGGACACTGGAGAGAATATACAAAGCTGACAAAGAGGTGGTATCTTCTCTGACGATCACTGTCAAGAACAGGGGAACTTTTTCATTAACCCTCTTCTTCTCTTAACATTATCTTCCCTTGGGGACTCTGATTTGTATCTACAAATGTGTATGTGGTTACAAAAATTATATATCTAAATTTTAATCTAATTTCATCCTCTTTGGGGCTCTGGACCTTAACTTAAAGTTGCCAGTTGTGATAGAATTAAAGGAAAACAATACTTTTTATATTTTACTCTATGATGAAACAAAGGCAATTTAAAATTAAGATTGGTGCAGATGTACATGTGTCTTTACAGTTCCTATTTTATATAATGTCAAGAGGAGCTAAGGTTAACTGTATTTTTAATAACAGCTAGTTATTTTATTTAACTTGCTAAGAGAAAAATCAGTGACTGCATTGCTTGACAATGGAACTAATGAGGTCCAAATCATAGGCTTGATCTCAAATGCAAACCTCATAGAGAAAAATATTCTAAAGTAGTGTTTTCCAAACTGTTAATCTCATGAGATACTAGCAGGTTTTTCATCAAGTGAAAAAGACAGATATACTTGGGAAACACTATATATTCATATTATTCTCTTAGAGATCCATAATCCATACAACATATTGAAGGTTCTGAGATACAGTACTAAGTAAGGTAAGGATATCACTTTAACTTTTCTAATACAGCATTGCTTAAACATATTTGACCATAGAAGGCTTTGTCGTTTGTTTGTTTGCTTGGGTTTTGGAGGGAGGAGAAAAGAGGTGATTAGGAACACTTTTTAATATCAGAAAATGCAAACTAAATGAAGTTACAGTTTCCCTTCCTCTCTCAATTCTTTCTGAAGTCACAGCTAACATTAGTGAGTGTCTGCTATATGCCAAGCACCACATACTTTTACACATTATTTTACCTAGGCTAATGGTGATATTGTGAGGTAAATGCCCTGTTTAATAGGTGAGTAAACTGATACTTGGATAAATAAAATAATCCACCCCAGATATAATGCTTCTAAATGATAGGATTCATACCCAGATATGACCAACCCAAAGTTCATTTTTCCCACATGCCACATGTTCATAAGCTGTAGATAAATGGAAGAGTTATTACATCTCTTAAGATTTATTTTGGGAAGACCAAACATATTCATTGTAGGGGGTGGAGGGTAGAGGTGGCAAGATTGTAACAATTTAGCACTTTAGGAAAACATCTCTTAATAATACTTTACATTTATTCAATTCTTTAAGTTAATTCTCCTGATGTGCAAAGTTCTCCCTTGATATACACTGCTTGATTAGCTCCAGAAGAGTCATTAGCCTGCAGATTTAGAGAAATAAAACCTATGTGAAGGGGCAGCAGTGTGGTCTAGTGGAAAGACCATAGTCTTCCCCTGACCGTTCTATTTAATGTCCTGTTCCCTCAAGTCACTCTCTGTTACATTACACGTTTCACTCACAGTGCATACTATTGTGTGGTATTATCTTACTCTTTATTTGTTTGCGGGCCCTCTCTATCTTCCCACCAGAATATAAGTCCCATGAAAGCAGATACCTTGTTTGATTACTCAGCTGTAGTTTCAGGACCTTAAACGGTGCCTGGTACATGAAACCACTCAATCAGTGTTTTATGAGTAAGTAAAAGAAAGAATAAAATAAATTAACCCTTGATTAATATCTCTGCTTTGGCATTTATTATCTCTATAAACTTGGCCAATTACTTAGCTTCTATAAACCTATTCCTCATCTTTAAAATGGAAATGCTAGTGTTTATTTCAAACCCTTGAGCTGCAAGTTAAATTACATAAGATAGATATGTAAATGATCTAGTTCAATTGTAATTCATCCTTCAACTTTGCTTTTATCACATGTTCCCCTTTTTTTCACTGGGACTCATGAAAAGACTGGATCACAAGCAGAAATGTGAACATTTCTATATTAATTCAAACTGCATTATACATAATCAGCATGTTAGGATATTGGAATTTATTTTTGGTGTAAGACTTTTTACACTGAACAAAATGTAAAACATTTGCTTTAGTTTTCAGTAAGAATCCATGGTTTCATAGTGTAATCAAATCCTGATAAAACCAGAACTGAAAGGGCATAAAAAAGAGAAAAGGGGTTAAAGTAAATGAAAAAGAAAACCATTTTGGAGTTATTATTGGGGAGGGAAGGGGCTGATAGGATGTATGTCTTATTTTCTGCTAACCACAGTATTTTAGGATTGGAAGGAATCAACCTTTGTGCTCTTTCCCACAATCTCTTGCCTAGACCTCTTTTCCAGAATCCCACCAAATGACCATGAAGTCTCCGCCTGAAATGCCAGAGAGATTGTGTGAGAAAAAGTTTGGACTTCAGAGTCCACATAACCCAAGCTCTATCACTCTAACATTGGGCATGCCATCTTCTTGACTCTTCATTTTCCCAAATTACAAATGGAATTAATAATACTTACTTGTTGTGAGGCATAAATGATACATATATAAAATTCCTGGCATATAGTAGATACTCCACAAATATTACTTCCCTTCCCTCTGGTAACTCATTCCTTCCCCAGGAAACTTGTTTGAAACATCTCCTTAAACATTTCTGGATGCTTTCTATATATTGACCCCATGGCATTTGTTTCTCTGTCACCTATCCATTCTAACACAACTTTGGAGGGGGGTGGTTTATAGAACAAGTGTAATCCTTTTTCTTTATGACAATACTTGAGCTCAGAAATCACAAAGGCAAATGCTTGCAGAGACCAGGCAGGTAACTTAATTGGGCAGAGTGACCTGATTTAAGAAAATTGACCAATGGCCTACTACCAGTTTGTGGTAGGAACGGGGACATGTTGGAGTGTCTGTGCCCCATTCAAAAGCAGAAGCTGTAGCTTGGCTCTAACAGATTGTCGCCACCCAGCTAATTCAGAGATGCTTTCATAACTCTGGAAAGAATTGTGTGAGCCAAACAAAACATGTCTATGAGCCAGAACAAGGATTAGATACAGCAAACTGCAGCCTCTGCTCAGATGATTGCAAACCATTATCAAGCCTTCCTTAGCCTTTTTTCCTGGCTTAAACAGCACAGACACTTGATACTGTTAACTAGCCCTTGCCTGTCATAGAGCAGGTGGGAGCTGTAGTCCAGCCTGCCCTCTGATCACCCCAAGGCACCTGGGAACCAGCAGTGGCCCAGTTTTACATCTTGGTCTCCTTCAACCAGTCCTCATGAGGCAGATTTCTACTCATCTCCCTGTGTCAGACTGTTTTTCTTCCTAACACACGACAATTCAGCAAAATAGAAATTCTAGAAATTGTCCAGAAATACCAATGTGGCCTGACCAGCACAAGATGTAGACTCTCTCCTCCCTTAATTTAGAAATTAGATTCTTAACTTTGGGTCCTTATATCTCATAATAGTCCATGTATTGATTTCAAGGAATTTCAAATGATCATGAGTCCGCTGAAATTGTGCACAAGATTTTGTGGGGTTTGCATATGTATATGCATATCTTTTAACAGATTCTTAAAAGAATAAAACTCAAAAGGAGATTCAGCATCTACTAAACACTATGTTTTAATTATGTAGTCTGTAGCATTAACTTTGGGAAGGCAGTCCTGTCAGAATATTGACCAACACTGAGCTTGGTTTCTGCTAAAAGCCATTTGTCTTTTCTACGTGTTACTGCGAAGCTCCATAACCTTGCATGGGATACTGGTGTAATTACCCACACCCATCAGCCCAGTGAACGCTGGTGTAATTAATTCTTTAATCCAAGTCTGAGACCTAACATTTTTACTTATTGTATCTCATTTTATCAGATAGATGCCAAAGCCTATAATGCTATAATTTTAAGAAAAATCATTCTCTGCTGGAATATTTAGTTTCTATGTATTTATATTACCTTCCTTTCTTTTTTTCTTCTCTGTAGGTCGAAAGTTTAAAAAGTTCAATAAAGTTAGAGTTATGAGAGCACTAGATGCCGTTGCTCTCTCACAGCCGGTGGGCATTCCAAATGAAAGCCAAGCCCTAAGCCAGAGAATCACTTTTTCACCAAATCAAGACTTACAGTTGGTCCCCCCACTGATCAACTTGCTCATGAGCATTGAACCAGATGTGGTCTATGCAGGACACGACAACACCAAACCTGATACCTCCAGTTCTTTGCTGACAAGTCTGAATCAGCTAGGCGAGAGACAACTTCTTTCAGTAGTCAAGTGGTCTAAGTTACTGCCAGGTAATAATTATTTGTATATAATAGCATGTAATAAAAACTTTACTATGGCTTTTTACTAGTGGGTGGTTAAATAAAACAGTCTGTGCAATAAATTAAACATAGTGTAAACAGGGTGTTTTAGTATGTGTTTCAGCAGTTCAAAATATTTATCTAGGACTCTATATTACATGTTACTTGTCTAGGACCCTACTGTGTGCTATGGAAATACAAAAGACATAGATAACATTTTGAGTCTTGTTGATGAATCAAGACTTACATAATGAAATAGTTACGGATTAGCATAAATCAATATGTTAAACCATAGATAATATAGTAGTTCAGAAAAAAGACAAACTGACCATCTTCTTAGAAATGTCTAGTTCATTCCAAATCCTAATTTAACCAACCTCACATGGTTGAAAATAAAACTGAATGTACCTATGTACAAATGTACAAATGTACAAATGTACAAATGTAACAAATCAAAATAGTATTGAGTATAGCAGAGTATCTAAAGCCAATTAAGAAATAAAATTCCTAAACATAAACAAATAATTTGGACATAGAAAAACCTCCAGTCACTATTTTCTCGAATTTATACCTAGACAGTGAGAATTTGGCTTATATCATCATGAAAGGATTTCAGTCATTTTATTTATAAGCTACTTTTGCTCTCTCAGCACAGCTCCATAGGAGCCAAGCAGTTGAAGGAGTTTACAGGGGTGCAGTTCTCACCTGGCTAAATCTTAGAGTGCAAAGCCAAGAGAATACATGGGTAGTAATTACTTGTGGAGGCATTAATCCCATAATTAGAAATAGAACATTTTTGATCTTTGTGTCCTTTTCCAAAGTTACTTTCTCTTCACACCAATAATATCCTTATACTCCTTTAGACCAGTTTATTTTTCCAATATCTGATTAAGAATTATACATAATAAGCCATTTTAGTCTCCAAGTAAATTTAATAGTCTTTTTAAAAAAGAATTCATTTCCCAATTTGCCTTAATATTATTTCTCAGTTATTATTCTACCTGAAAGGTTTGAAATACTATAGATGAATTGTTATTGAAAATTCAAGTTTACATGAGACAGAAAGAAAAATAGATTCCTGTTTGTTGAATCTTTTAAAAAACACATGTTGAGAAAAGTTAATTAGATTCACTATTCTGGTGAAGATAAAGTAAAATCAAAAATCACAGTGCCCAGGTCCTTATTAGCTTCATTCTTGCTGAAAAGCCTTGGACAGGTAATATTTTTTTCCACTAGAAAAGTTCTGAATTTTTTTTTAAGTTACTGTAAAGTGGTTATCAAATTTGATAGACCTTTATTAAATTAAAATATTACAATAACATTGGCGAACATTTTCTATTTAAAAATATGAGTGTTTGGTTCTTCCCTGGTGGCGCAGTGGTTGAGAGTCCGCTGCCGATGCAGGGGACACGGGTTCGTGTCCCGGTCTGGGAAGATCCCACATGCCGTGGAGCGGCTGGGCCCATGAGCCATGGCTGCTGAGCCTGCGTGTCTGGAGCCTGTGCTCTGCAACACGAGAGGCCACAACAGTGAGAGGCCCGTATACCGCAAAAAAAATATATATATATATATATTTATATATATATATATAGAGAGAGAGAGAGAGAGAGAGAGAGAGAGAGAGAGGGAGAGAGAGTTTATGTGTTTAAACTTTTCTGTTTTTCTATGATTTGGAAAAGGTTATTTCTTTGATGTTTGTTGATATAGTTCATATTTCTTTTGTTTGCATTTTGTACGTTCTCTATTGTTTAAAAATATTCTACTGTCATTGGCAAAGTTAGAAAATAAACAGTCATAATTCCAACAATAATTTATTCATTTTGGGGAAGAGCTAAGTGAGCGTCTTAAATTGAAACACTATTATCTCTCTAGATTTTTTATCCCCACACACCCTCAAAAAGAGTGAGAGAAAATCTTTACATTGTATTTGGTGGCAACATTTTTAATGTTACAAAATGTAATTTGTGTGTAAGTAAACAAGAATGATGGCATCACCAGTATTACATGTACTGTTTTCACTAACTGTATAATAAGGGAAACATTAGGATTATTAAAGTATAGTGTGGCCCATGGTCTTTCAAACCATATTTTCATGATCTGAATTCTGGGAATAACTCTAATGAATGATTAAAATAATCAGTGAACTAGAGTGACTATATCAACCTCTGTGAAAGGACTCTGAAGGACACATATATATATAAAGTAATCTGGTATACCATTAGCTACTCAAAAGCTGTCAGTTGACTTTAAATCAGAGTACAGTTTTTATTTACTTGATTCACTCAGTAAGTGTCTATTGCATACTTCCTGTGTGCAAGACTTAACAATTAAACAGTGGTGTTAGAAAGAGAAGCCAGAAGGCTGAGTGCATGGTGTGAATGCATTTTGGTGCAGCACATCCTAGCATCTGGTCATCAGTTTTGTACATAAGAGGAACTTATTTTATCCATTCACTCACATGTTACTGGTCTGTGAAAGATGGGCTTGGTTAAATGAAGCTTATTAGTAGTCAGTTTACTTATTTACAGTGAAAAAAAAAGATGCTGCTAGGAAAACATGTAGGTAGATCAGGTAATTCTTTCACAATAAGAAAGTGTAGTTGGGAAGTCAGCTTATGATCAGATTTCAGGCCCTCTGAGGCATAAAAGGAGAAAAATCTGCCTTGAAGATCTGGGTGAAAGGAATCATGGTCCTAAACTAAACAGGGACAACACTTCTTCACAGGATCATATGTTCTCTGGTTAAGCTCATTTGAATAGCAGACCTGTAGGGATTTGAAGTTAAAATACTGTATATAATAAGTGTTTGCTCAAGAAATAAAACTTTTAGATTATATGTGTTTATCCAAATAAACCAATGCCCTTTAACTTTGCCAAGAAAAAAGATAATATTAAAAATTTCTCCGGAGAAAAAAAGATCAGCTGCAGAATGATAATCATTACCAAGGTGACAGCATGCATGAGGGCCTCAAGGCATGTATCTGCAGGTCCCTGAGAGGATTTATGTTGCCTGATCAGGGATTCTCATTTCACCTTTGTCTATGCTTTTCTTTTATCTTGGACCTGTTACAATAATTGCATTGTATTTAACATTGTTCCCATAGTATTTCAGAGATATCTTTGTTTCTATTTAATGGAGACTTGCAAGATACTTCAGCCTCATGACAGTACATTTACAAGCGGTCTCTTAGGATACATTGCCTCTGACATATTGTACCTATACATGAATGATTTCCCATTGACATTTAGCTATAATTTCAGTGGGTAATGTTTTCTTATTTGAAACTTGAAGCAATACAAAATTTAAAAAATGAACAAGACATATTCCCTCTGTTAAGGAACATTCAATCCAACGGAATATAAGACACCCAAACAACTATACAGTTGACCCTAGTACAATGTGGGAGCTAGGGACACTGATCCTCCGAGCAGTCAAAAGTCCACATGTAACTTCACAGTGAGCCCAGTTCTGCATCCACAGGTTCAGCCAACTGTGGATCATGTAGTACTGTAGTACTGAAAAAAATCCTGGGTGAGTGGACCCAGTTCAAACCCATGTTGTTCAAAGGTCAACTATAGACGTATGTGAAAGTGGCATAAGATACAGATTCTTAAAAATGGGGACAGAAGAACATTTTTGGCTTCAGGGACAAAAGAAGGATTCAGAGACAAGGTTTCAGTTAAAGTACACCATGAAGGAGAAATGAGACTCTGATAAATCGTGGTTAAGACAAGAAAGCATTCTGGATAGAAGGAATAGTGTGGCTGGTGGTGTAAAATAAGGAAGTCATGAGGTATGCTTGGCAAACAATGAATTAGACCAGCATAAGAATAGTTCTCAATCTTTTCAGGTGTGAAGGTCCCTTAGTAACATAAAAAAATGTCATCATACCTTCCCCCACGGCATAGTAATTAAAACTTTTAATAGCTGTTGATTGAGAAAAAATACATTTGTGCATATGGTTTCTCAGACACTACTGGCCTCCTGGGGGTTTCATCATCCAAGTATTAAGAAACCACTGACAATAAAGTTATATTGGGGAGAGTGGCAGAAAGTAAATTTAGAGGCATACATTATGGGCTGAGTCAGGGTAGGCTTTGGAAGTTAAATCATTAAGTACTCATTCCCAGTCCAATTTCATCTTTAAATATTCTTCATCCTGTATATTAATACATTGTAGCAGAATTGATGTGACAGAGAGGTTTGCGAGAAATATTTCCTTTTTTATAAATGTTGTCTTGATTCTTCTATTTAGTTGGTGAAAAAAATCTATTCAGGTCAATGCTTTGACATTTTTAAACATACCTTACTTCTTGGTCTCAGCTAGCCAGACTACTTGCAATCATCAATATCAGAGGACTCGAACAGTCCTTTGTCTGGTTTTCTGCCTTTGAAGCATGCCAAAATATCTTTTGAGTCAGTGATAGGCATTGCATGTGTGACAAAAGATGTTTTTCTCTCGCCCCAAATCAAGTGAATAAATTAAATTACTTTCCCCAACAAAGTGATAGAAAAGAAATGAGATTAGCCTTCTAAGAGTAAAGTCAGGCTTTGATAATACTTCTATGAAGACTTTAAACAATGATTTTTCTGATATCCTATTCCACTGACATTTCTATTGCCAATGTCGCCAAAATGTTTTACTTATCAAATCAAATGAATACTTTCAGCCCTTAACATGTTTCACATGCCTCTGGGGCCATTGCCAAAGTAACCATGTCTTGCCGAACCTCTTCCTTTGGCGTTCGTCACTTGCCTTCCAGACAGATATGTTTCTCTCAATTTACATATCTCCTGTTTCCTTTGTGGATTTGTTCTGCCACTCACACCATGAATTTAGCATTTCCTGGTTCCATCTTATATTCCATTAGTTTCTCAGTCTGCAAGGCTGGATGTGCTCACTCATGGCCTTGTTTTCAACTACCACTATATTCCGATGACTCCTAATTACATGGTACCAACCCAGACCCTCTACGGAACTACTGGACCATATATTTCTACTGCTTATTACACATTTCCACCTGAATGAACTTCCAAGCCAATATGACCTTCTGCTCCGTGAGCCTAAGGCCTTTTTCTGTATCTTGAAATGGCACTGCAGACAGAATCTTGATTATAATCCTTGGCTTACTTTTCTCCTTCACCTCCTGTCTAATTAGTTATCAAATTCTGTCACCTCTGCTTATTATAGATATGATTCATTATCCACGATATTTACACTGCTACTGCCTTGAGCTAGTTTAGGTCCTCGTCATTTTTTCCTAGATTTCGGTCGTAGACCCCTGACTGACACTATTACCACAGTTTCACACTACCCCCAAACCATACTCAATTCTGCCATCAGAATCATCTTTCAAAAACAATTATAATCAATTATGTTATTCCCTTCCCTTTCCAGAACAAAGCCAGAGTTCTTAGCCTTAGTACCCCAGGCCCTTCTGTGATCTGCCTCCTGAGTTTGCACATTTTCTCTCACTCTCCCACTTCAAGCACCTTAAGCTTCAGTTCCCACAAAGCTCTTTGCTCGATTTCCTGCCTTTCTTCGTCCATATTGTTTTCCCTACCTGGAGGCCCTTCTTTTCTCCTACATCTTCCCCGGCTAGTCCCTAACTAGCCTTCAGGATGCTAATCAACCTTCCCCTAGAAAGATTTTCCTGCGCCTTCCCAGACTGAAGCCAAAGGCCCCTTTTCTCTCCGAGCACTTCACCCTTGCCTTTGTCAACCACACCACTGTCACGCTTCAGTGGTAATTATGTTCTACTTATCTGTCTGTCTCACAGACTACAAGTGTTAAAGGCAGAAACAGCATCTTTCTAGTCTTTATGCCGAGTTGCAAACATAATGCTTCATCCCAAACAGGTGCTTAAAGAATATTTATAGAAATTTAAATTTTGGAATTCGTATGAAAGAACTATGCTGCCTTAAATCATTACCCATCATGTCCTTATTCATAATGTCATCATACATATGTTGGTGATTACATTTATTGTGCTGAAGGTATTTTGTGTTCCTTAAAGTTCATGCTTTGTGTCATAAGGTGCTGAGGTAGTTAGTGCTCTGCCCTTGTTGTAGATTAACTATTTCAGTATGAGACAGTTTTTAGAGGAGCACAGCCTGTATATTTTATTGAAACTCTGGAATTAAGCCAGGAGAACCTAGGTCATATAAACCATGTGTTACTGTACACTTTCTTTTCAGTTTTTTCTTAGGCATTAAGGATTGGACAGCTTGTGACAGAAATTATCAAGTCAAGTCACTTTAAAGGAAAGGGCATTTTTCTTTACTACTTGTTGAACACAATTACGGGTCATCCATCACTTCTCTGTGTGAAGGTTTTCATTTTGATCCTCATCTCAAATGTACTGAGTTTACCTGATCATTATCATCAATGGGAATTTGATCTCAGTGTTCCCGTCTTTGTTTCAGTATAAAGTAATGAATGATATTACAGTTAATGGTAAAAAAAAAAATTGCACTTCTGTACCAAGTATGTTCAAGTCAATTTAACATTGTACATTTATCTCAGATAAGCCCTCTAAAAGGGGGAGTAAATAAAGCTATTTTCTGAGTTGTTTTCCATTCTGTTAAATAGAAAGAATATACTTTCTGCTATAAATATCGGTAATTTCATAAGTTTTAAGTTATTTCAGCAAGATTTGCCTTTTATATTATAATATACTAAAAATAGACCAAGTCTATATGTGCCTCCCTTGAGGGGGTCTTGCTTTGCAAAAATTAGGAAAGTTTATTTATTTCTTATCAAATGATCCTAAACTTGGTGGAAGAACTAATTACTATTACTATAAAATATTCAGTTTACAAGTGGCATTTCTGTATTAGATCTATTGTATTGACTGACTCATAATTTTTTTAAAAAACAGAGAGGTAAAATATATAAACATGAACTTTAAGATGTATATATGGCATATGAAAATAAAAAGAGAATTATGAAAATTGCATGCCAAATTTTTCTTGGCTAGTTATTTAGGGAGTCTTTCTACACCTGAATAAATCAGAATGTAAGCAATAAACACCAACTCTATTAATTTAAAAAAACAAAAACAAAATGCCTCTGGCTATTAAAAACAAAACAAGGATGAATTGGGAGATTGGGATTGACATATATATACTAATATGTATAAAATACTTAACTAATAAAAACCTGCTGTATAGCACACAGGGAACTCCACTTCGCTGTACAGTAGAAACTAACACAACATTGTAAAACAACTACAACCCCCCCACGAAAAAACAGTTGAGCTTCACCAAAAAAAAAAAAAAGAAAAGAAAAAAATAATTTTCTGAAAAGACATCAGGGATTCACTGAATAGAAGCTAGAGGACAAGTCTGGAAAGTAGGCAGAAACCAAGGCATCTCTGGAGGGCCAATAAACAAATCATAAATGTCCCCATTGGATCCCACTGTCATTAGGCACTACCACCATCACAAGTAAAGCCTAACCATATGTTAATCTTTGTTTTACTATTTTTTGCTTCAAAGTCCAGGTAGTAGGTGTTCCACAGATCAAACCTAGATCACAAGCCCAGGGGAAGAGGCCTTAGCCAACTTCCTTGATGGGAAAGTGGGGGACTTGCGCTCACTAAACTACAATCAATGGGAAACTCTATTTGCATAGAGGAAAAAAGGGAGGGAGAGAAGGAGGCAGGGGAGAAAGTGAAACACTGAAAAGTCACCCTCCCCCCAAAAAGGGGGCAAATATCTGCTATGGTACCACTATTTATGAATATGTGCTAGGGTTGTTTTTGGTTCGTTTGAGACTAAGAATTTCTAGGAAGGGAATAGCAGTCTTCCTACTATTCGCATGAAGTAGGGACTATCTGGAACGTATGGAGAGAAGATAGATAGGCTTTTCTGCTACCTGCCTTGAGACAGTTAACTGAATCAGGAAATAAATTTCTTTTGCCCTTGAGATCTAAGAAATTAAGTTTTGCTTTGGTTTTACTTTTGAAATAGGCCATTTGTAAGTGGACTTCAGTGAGACTTTTTGAAGGAATAGACACTATTTAAAAAGCTGTACAGAAAGTGGTTGAGGTTCCTACCAATACACTTGTTTTTCTTTATACCTTTAATGAAATATTTCATTCACTTTTATTGTTTCAGGTACACATAAATTAAATTTTATATCTTTTGCTCCGATAACTCCTCATACCTCTAATTCACATGTATGTGGATATCCCATCAGTCCCTCAAACAGGTCCAAAACTTACTATTTTTTCTCTAACCTGTTTCTCCTCCTTTATTTTGTCTCAGTAATGCTGAGACACCCACCATTCAAGTAAAAAAACTGAAAGATCTATTTGACTCCCTCTTTCTCCTACCTATGTACTATCACTTGCCAGATTTCTTTGATTTTACTCTTTAAACATTTCTCTGATGCACTCTATCTTCTCTACTCCTACCTGTTGACTTATTTCAGGCTTTTATCATCGCTCACCTGGACTTTGGCCATAGCTCCCAATTTCTCTCCCTAACCTCAGACCCTTTCCCTTGAATCCATCCTCCACATGGCTACCAATGAGCTGTGCATAATATAAATCAGGCTATATCACTCCCATTGCTCCTTAATAGGAATACAAGACCATCAACGATCTGACCCCAGCCCATGCCTCCAAGCACCCCTTTACCCCTCCCTCCTTTAAGCCCATCAGTGCTGAGCTGGTCATCTTCCCCCAAGCGGGCAAAAAGAGAATTAGAAAGAGATGGAGAGAAAACTTTGACTGTGTAAGTGAAGATACACTTGCCTTTTCCCTGCCATCCTTCCTCTGCCACCAACACCAGAGAAAGGTCTAAAAGAGGGAGGTTGTGAAGGTGTGAAAGACCAGAGCATTCACACCACACACACACACACACACACACACACACACACACACACACACACACAAACACACCCATACCCACAGACTCTAAACCTCTTAAGCCATATGGGAGTTTAAAATGAGACTGGATTAAGTTTCAGAAAGCAAAAGTGACCAGAAAACTATGGAATCTACCCAAAATTTAATTAAGGATTGTTAAAGAAAAACTAGATGTAGCATAATTGAGAGCAGTGGTTTTACAAAATAAAACCAATTTATGTTTAAATCCCAAAGAATTAAGATTCCTCCACCAACTGACTCTAATCTGTTCAGGCATTATTTCTGTTTGGGGGCAATTTTCCTGATCTTCCTATTGCCTGGTGTATTCCCTCTTACCTTCTCTATCGCAATACTTATGTGCTTATCTCTCCTGTTGAGTTGCAAGCTTCTTTTAAGGGCAACGGTTGTGTCTTACTCATCTTCATAACCGCAACATTTTACCACAGTGCCTGGCACACAGTTGGCTCTCAATAAATGAGTGTTGCGTGAATGAATGATAGATGTTTGATTTAATTAGTGAATTCCCAGAAATGCTAAATCACAGTGACTAATTTTAATAAATTCCAGAGCCTCTTCTTTTTAGTGTTTCAGACTCTATTATTATTTCCTGCTTTTTTGTGTAAATATATTGAGATTGAAAACATTATATTACATTACCCTACTTACATCTATTTTCAAATTTTTATTTATTTTTAAGATTTTTGACAAAGTGATTTTTGTGATCATTTTATATGTAAATTTATTTTGTAGGTTTTCGAAACTTACATATTGATGACCAGATAACTCTCATCCAGTATTCTTGGATGAGCTTAATGGTATTTGGACTAGGATGGAGATCTTATAAGCATGTCAGTGGACAGATGCTGTATTTTGCACCTGATCTAATACTAAATGAGTAAGTAATAACTTGACATTTGTTGTTATTGTTATCAAAAGTATATACATAGGATAATCTTGAAAATTACATTTCAACAGATGATCACACCATCTAGTGTCCTAAATAATAGAATGTTCCTGAAAGGTTTCTTAGAACTACCTCAGGATATAGCTTTAAATGACAACATTAATAAAATTGTATTATTTTATCAGTGATTTGACATTTGGAGCTTTTTTCTTTTACTTCAATAGTTGTCACAAATCAAAATTTTTTAAACTTCAAAAATGTATCAAGAAATATACTTAAAGACAAAAGTAAATATTTAGTTTATCCAATTAAAATTTTTACATTGGTAATAATGAAGATAATGAATTAAATGAGGAATATTTTTGCATGAAAGTATTGACTTACCTTCAAAAAGTAAAAATATTATCTCTCTTCCTAGAGGAAAACTTAGACTGGTAATTTATTTAAAACATTGAAAAATAAATATTGAATTCAATTTGCTCCATTATATTGGAATTAGTGTAATTAACTTTCTACATGTAACCTTAAACTGAGTAAGAATCTTTTCATGAAAATATTTATACTGTCCTAATGGTGCATGCTGACTCAGAATTATATAACATGATAATTTATATTTGGATAAGTCTTTACAGATTACAGGTAACTTTCATATATTTTATTCCATTTTTTCCTACAATCCCTTGAAGTTGGTAAGGAATCAGCACCCTTTATTTCACAGTCCAGGAAACTGAGGCAGAGGAGATTGCATAATTTGCCAAAGAATCTTAGCTCTTCTGAGTCAAAATCTAGTTTTTTTGTCCGCTATTCCTGTTCACTTTTTGACTAGCACAAATATTACAAAACAGTACAGAGTTGAGAAAATGTCTTAAGTAAATTTCCTCAACATTCAGAATTTGTGTTTGTCTTGTCAATTATTTAATGCTTGTTAATGTTGTCTTTTCTATATCACCATACATTTCCTCTAGAATAGTTCACAGTGTAACTATTTTATACTGGATACTCTAAACTGAGTGCACTGAACTATTCTATACTATTCAATTTCTGTGAATTGAATTCACTCTCCCATTGGATTGCACACAAAATTTTATTTGTGTTTTTCACAGGAAAAAAATCAGTAAATAAAGTATTTCCTGAGTGTTCCTCAGCACCACAAATTTTTTTTTTCAACTCCCACAACTTTGCTCTCCTTTCTTGGTTTAGGTTTTTAAAATGTGATAATAAAAGTGAGAAACAGCATTAATCTCAGTTAATGTGTATTTAATATAATTTTCTAACTTCAAAAATCCAGTATTGTGACTAAATTTAGAAGACATTTAAAATTCCAAATATTGAGTTTGTTTATAAAAAGTCATTTTCAATAAGTCAGGTAATTACTAAATCTCATAATCTCTGATACATTACATAAACTGGCTAAGCTACTCTGTGTTTTTTTTCTTTTCCTGTTGCTTTTTCTTTTGTGTGTTGTGTGTGGTGCAAGACAGCGGATGAAGGAATCATCATTCTATTCATTATGCCTTACCATGTGGCAGATCCCACAGGAGTTTGTGAAGCTTCAAGTTAGCCAAGAAGAGTTCCTCTGTATGAAAGTATTGCTACTTCTTAATACAAGTGAGTGAGCATAAGTAACTTAATACAAGATATTTACTTTCTTAATTTTTAATTCATTAGGAAAGTTTCAAACAACAATATGATCGTATGATTACACATGAGCTATGAATCTTAGATAATAACTGCAAAAGAGAAACATCCATAGACTATAATAACATTACTTCATATTTCTCAGGTTTTACCTATCACCTAATATTAAAATAGCCCATCAATTAAGCCCGTTTCTATCCTTTTTAGGTAAAACATAATTAATTGCCTTTTTCATATCCATCCAATTAGATATTATAAACTAATTAATATTGCATAAACAAACTATGCTTCCCTACATCCCCACCTCACAGAGGATTTACTCTATAAAACCCACAATTTTATTTGTAACTATTCTCTTTATGTCAGGATAGGCTAACGGTCATAACACATAACTGCAAAGATCAGTAGCATAGTACAATAGCAGTTTATTTATTACTCACGGTCAGTCCAGTGGGTTGGCAAGAAAACCCAGGCTCCTTACATCCAGGGGCTCTACCCTTTTCATTACCTTGGAGTCCTCCATTGGATCTGACTAGAAGATGAGCACTGCATAAGAAAAGGTTTAGAGATGAGACCTTGAACTGTCTGCCACCCACATTCTATGGCTCACCTTAACTGCAGGAGAGGCTGGAAAATGCACCCTAGTTGCATACCCTGAAGAAAAAGGAAATGTTGTACTATAGAACAGCATTGGTAACCAGAAGGATGGGTAGATATCCATTGATTCTTTAATACACAAAGAACACATGCACCTCTGCTTCAGTGGATCTCCAAGGGTCTGGGAGGGAAATTTTTTTTAAATTGCTTCTAACTTTTACCCTTTTCTGTGCCATTTCCATGCACAGGTAGACTCAGCCTTTGAATGCCTGAACTGGCCCTTCCTTCACTCATAGTGATTTGAAAGGAAACCACAGAAAGCTAAGGCCTTAGGTAGAAAGTGAGCCAATAGTTTCTCATCAATGATTGTGCAGAGACTTCCTTCTAATGGCATGAATCTCGAATGGTGGGGCTGGGGAGTATATCAAGAGGAAAAGCAGAAAAGCTGAACCCTTAAGAAGAAAGTTTACCTCATGAAATCTATGCCCAGATACAGATTAATACAGGATCTAAGGATCCATAGCCTTATCCCCCACCCTTGGAAACCCTATCTGGAGCATAGACCTGCAAGCCTAATTTGATGAAAAAGCATAAAAGGGGTTAAGGGAATTGATATGGGACTGGCCAAGAGAGTCAACTGGAATAAATGTAATAATACAGCAGTTAATGCCTGTCATTCTTTTCTTGACAGTAATGAATCCAATAGCAGATATATCATAGATAGTCCTAGATCTCCCAAATTAGTTGATATCATTAACATAATTCTGTAATTATGGCTAGGCTACATTATGCTGGGGACCAAACAACCCCAAATCTCAGTAGCTTATCAAAAAAAAATTTAAGTATTTATTCTTCTTACTATATTTCCAATGCAGATCAACAGGGAGGCTCATTGTCATCACTCAGGTGTTCCAGGCAAATGGAGGCTACATCTTGACACATGCTTCCATAATCACTAGAGCAGTGGTAAGGAAAGAGAGTGGTAAGGGAAGGAAGGGAGATACGTATGACTTCCACTCACATACCATAGAAGGCAAGGTTTTTGGCCACTTGCAACTTCAAGAAAAGGGAAAATCATATATTTAGTGAATAGTACTATACATTATATATATATATATATATATATATATATATGTTATTATATATAATTGTGTGATAAAATTTGCACAAATTTTAATGAGAGTTTTTAGGAGAGACTTGGCAAAGTTATTGAAAATTCATCCTTAAGTCTTAAAAAATAGATAAGTATTACAAAAATCTGGGAGCAGAGAGAGAATTAGAAAGCTAAAATAATAAAGTGTGGAAGAGAAATACATACACTGAATTAGTCAAGTCAGACTAGTATATACTAGAACTTAATATGCTGCAGTGGAAA
Source organism: Tursiops truncatus (assembly GCF_011762595.2). NCBI lineage: Eukaryota > Metazoa > Chordata > Mammalia > Artiodactyla > Delphinidae > Tursiops > Tursiops truncatus. The sequence continues at coordinate 32,385,164 of NC_047041.1, forward strand.
CATCACAGATCTTTGAGCATGGAACAAATAAATATTGTTGAGAAAAGTAGCTTTATATTTGGGGGAAACTTAGTTTGGATATTTAGCTCAAATTGTACCCTAAAATAAATGGCACATATAAGCACCTTAATTGTTAAAAATTAGCTAAAAGGAATATAAATGATTTAGAAATCTCAAATAAGGAATACCTTTTAAAAAATGAATGCAATAGGAAAGTTGGCAAAGAAAAAGTTCAATTATTTGATAAGAATTTAAACCTCCCATTTGCCATTAAAAATTAAAATAGATATCCAGGAAAATATGGCAGTTTGAACACACACTTTTACCATCGTTCCTAATAAAACTACATAAAAATATTAGTCAAGGGATTTTTTTGAGAAATAAAATAAAAGGGAAAGAAAATGAAAGAAAAATCAATAGCAATAAAATTCTGCAAGCCAGCAAGTAGAACTAATTTAGCATACCTGAGAAGGTGGATTCTAAGCCTGAAGTAAGAAAAGTCAAAGAGCACCTTGATTTGCATCACTGAACCTCTAACATGTTTTGCAATTAGTGACAACAATGATGTTGTTTTTTGAAATGAGAATGCAAGTAGAATTTAAAACACCAAATTCTGTTGAAAATTTGTTTCCAAATATCATCCAACCATGCAATTGCTCTTCTGCAACTAAGGCAGAGATTGTAGGTTTATTCCCTGAAGTGGATATAACAGAAGGCAGCTGGATTGGTGAACTGCAGGCACTGATGAGGGTGAGGGGTTTGATAGTGTAAACAAATTAAGTACATACAAAATGTTGAGACACCATCCTCCAAACCCACCTATCTTCTGGAACACCGTCATCCAAGTTTATATTCTCCAGATAGGAAAATGAAAGATTCTTCTCTAAAGAATTGGTTTAGCTGGAAAGAAAAAGAACTAAATATGCTAATAGCAAGAGTTTCTCTTTGAAATAGCCAGATTGCCCTGCACTAAAGCTCACAGTCAATAAGCACTACCCATTCAAACAGAACTATCAATCAGCTTTTAAATTTTCCACTCTTGAATATAAATAAACAACCAAGGCATCTGGGGAAGGCGTTTGATATCAAAAACAAAGACAAAATTAAAAAAATAAAAACTTGGAGGAAACAGAAACCATGTAGGGAGATGAAAACTTCAAAATAATTTAAAAGCCATCCTTCTTTAGAAAGATAAAAGAGCATATTCCAACTATAAAACAATGACTGGATACATGAAAAAGGAATAACACAAAGAAAGAAAAGAGCTCTTGGAAATTAAAATATATATATATATATATATATATATATATTTTTTTTTTTTTTTTTTTTTTTTTTTTTTTTTTTGCGTTATGCGGGCCTCTCACCGTTGTGGCCTCTCCCGCTGCGGAGCACAGGCTCCGGATGCACAGGCTCAGCGGCCATGGCTCACAGGCCTAGCCGCTCCGCAGCATGTGGGATCCTCCTGGACCGGGGCACGAACGCGTGTGCCCTGCATTGGCAGGCGGACTCCCAACCACTGCACCACCAGGAAGCCCATATATATATATAGATAGATAGATAGATAGATATTTAATTTAAAAGTGAGTACTGCCATTGGCTGACAGAGTTGAAAAACCTCTCAAAAGTTGAGCAAAAAAACAAAAACAAAACAAAAAAAAAAGAAAAATCACAGTTCAGAAGGAAGCCCAACACCCAAATCTAGAAAGAGAATAACAAAACATTAGAAAAAGAAATAAAGATGTAAACATTAAGGGAATAGTCAGTCTTTTCAGCAAATGGTATATGGAAAATTTCATTCAAAAAAAATTAAGTTGTACCCTTACCTTAACACTATATACAAAAATTAACTTGTCATTTTGGGGAGAGGTGGCCAAGATAATGGAGTAGGAATACCGTGAAATCACCTCCTCCCACAGACACACCAAAATTACAGCTATTTTCAGAGCACCTATCTATGAGAACAACCTGAAGACTATCAGAAAAGATTTTCCATAACAAAAGAGATAAATAAGGAAGCATAAATAAGGAAGCACAATGACTCAGGTTGGAGAAGTGGAAACATAGTACAGTCAGGACCCACATCCCTGGGTCAGCAACCCACAAATAGAAGAAATATCACAATTGTAGAGGTCCATTCCAAGAAGCAAGGGGTCTGAGTCCTATATCAGGCTCCCCAGCCCTGGGTCCTGCACCAAGAAGATGAGCCCCCAGAATATCTAGCTTTGAAAACCAGCGGGGCTTATATTTGAGAGAGCTGGAAAGCTATAAGAAACAGAGGTGCTGCTTTTAAAGAGCATATGCAAAATCTCACATACTCCCAAGTCCTAGCGTAATGCCAGTAGTCTGAAAGGAGCCTGGGTCGGACCCACTTGCTGATCTTGGAGAGCCCCCCAGGAAGGCAGAAGGCAACTGGGACTACCCCTAGGAGCAAAGATGCTGGTGGTAGCCATTTTGGGGAGCTCATTCTACCATGATAACACAGGTGCTGGCAAACATCATTTTGGAATCTTCTCTCTGGATTAGCACAGGGGGCTTACCTTCCCTCCAGAAAGCAGGTACCAACCCCAAGCCACCCTGGGCTGCCAGCTACACCCGGACCCAGTCCTGCCTGCCAGTGGGCCTGTAGCCACCACATGAGGCAGGGACTCACAGAGAACCAGCCCTCCCTACCAGTGCACCCACAGTTGTCAGTCAGAAGGGCACACACCGTCCACATACTAGAGAATATAGCTCTGGTGGCCAGAGGGGAACATACTGCTGGGTCCCTAGAACGTCTCATTCATAAGGCCAGTTCTCCAAGATTGGGAAATGTAACCAACCTACATAACACATAGAAACAAACACAGAGAGTTGGGCAAAATGAGAATAAAGAGGAATATGTTCCAAACAGAAAAACAAAACAAAATCTCTGTAAAAGAACCAAATGTATTGGAGATAAGCAATCTACCCGCCCTCCCACCCCAAAAAAAAGAGTTCAAGGTAATAATTGTAAAGATGTTCATGAACACAGTGAGAATTCCAACAAAGAGTTAAAAAATACAAAGAACCAATCAGAGCTGAAGAATACTATAACTGAAATAAAAAATACACTAGAAAGAAAGAATACATTAGATGATACAGAGGAATGGATCAGTGATCTGGAAGATGAAGTAGTGTATATCCCCCAAGCTGAACAGAAAAAAGAAAAATGAACTTTAAAAAATGAGGATAGTTTAAGAGACCTCTGGGGCAATATCAAGCATACTAACATTTGTATTACACAGTCCCAGAAAGAGAGAAGAGAGAGAAAGGGGTCAAGACCTTAAGAAATAATAGCTGGAAAAATTCATTAACCTGAGGAAGGAAACAGACATCCAGATCCAAGAAGCACAAAAAACTATAAATAAGAAGGACCCAAAGAGGTCCACACCAAGACACATGATACTTAAAATGACAAAAATTAAAGATAAAGACAGAATCTTAAAAGCAGCAAGAAAAATAACCAGCTAGTTATGTACAAGGGAACTTCCTTAAGACCATCTGCTAACTTTTCAGCAGAAACTTTGCAAGCAAGAAGAGAGTGGCATGATACATTCAAAGTGATGAAAGGAAAAATCCTACAACCAAGAATACTCTACCTAGCAAGGATATCATTCAGATTTAAAGGAAAGAAAAAGAATTTCACAGACAAGCAAAAACTAGAAGGGTTCAGTACCACTAAACCAGCTTGACAAAAAATGTTAAAGAGACTCTGCTAAGCAGAAAGGAAAGGCCACAACTAGAAATATGAAACTATGAAAGGAAAATTCTTACCAGTAAAGACAGACATACAGTAAAGGTAGTAGATCACCACTTGTAAAGCTAGTAAATGGTTAAAAGACAAAAGTAATAAAATCATCTGTATACAATAAGTAGTTAAGGGATACACACATTAAAAAGGTATAAAATACCACCTAAATACATGAAGCAAATAATAACAAACAAAAAGGGAGAAATTGATGGTAATACAATAATACTAGGGGATTTTAACACCCCACTTACATCAATGTACAGAAAATCCAGACAGAAAGTCAATAGGAAACATGGGCCTTAAATGAAACATTAGACTAGATGGACTTAATAGATATCTACAGAACATTCCATTAAAAAAACAGGAGAGTACACATACTTTTCAAGTCCACATGAAACATTGTCCAGGATAGATCGCATGCTAGGCCACAAAACAAGTCTCAATAAATTTAAGAAAAATGAAATCATATTAAGTGTCTATTCTGAACACAATGGTATGAGATTAGAAATCAACTACAAGGAAAAAAACTGGAAAAAATTACAGGGAGTCTAAACAATATGCTTCTAAACAACCAATGGTCACTGAAGAAATTGCGAAAAAATAAAAATATACCCTGAGACAAATGAAAATGGAAAAAAAATGTTCCGGAATCTATGGGACACAGCCAAAGCAGTTCCAAGAGGGAAATTTATAGCAATACAGGCCTACCTCAAGAAACAACAACAACAACAAAAAAAACAAATGAACAATCTAATCTACACCTAAAGGAACTAGAAAAAGAAGAGCAAACAAAACCCAAACTTAGTAGAAGAAAAGAAAGAAAGATCAGAACAGAAATAAATGAAACAGAGATGAAAAAACAGTAGAAAAGATCAATTAAGCTAAAAGCTGGTTCTTTAAAAAGATAAACAAAATTAATAAAGCTTTAGCCAGAATCACCAAGAAAAAAAGGAAGAGGGCCCATAAAAATAAAATCAGAATTGAAAAAGAAGTTACAGCTATCACCACAGAAATACAAAGATTGTAAGAGGTTAGTGCAATATGTACCAATTAGTACAAATATGCCAATAAAATGGACAACCTAGAAGAAATGGATACATTGCTAGAAATGTGCAATCTCTGGGATTGACATATGTACACTATTGATACTATGTGTAAAATAGATAACTAATGAGAACCTACTGTATAGCACAGGCAACTCTACTCAGTGCTCTGTGGTGACCTAAATGAGAAGGAAATCCAAAAAAGTGGGGATATATGTATACCTGCAGCTGATTCAGTTTGCTGTACAATATAAACACACAATATTGTAAAGCAACTATTCTCCAATAAAAAAATAAAGATAAATTAAAAAAAAAAACTAAAAACAAAAAAGAAATGTACAGTCTCTAAGAGTGAATTAGGAAGAAATAGAAAATATGGACAGAATGATTACCGTTAATGAAATTGAATCAATAATCCAAAAACTCCCAACAAACAAAAGTCGAGGACCAGATGGCTTCACAGGCAAATTTTACCCTATCATTCTCAAGTATTAAAAAAAATAAATAGGCCAGCATTCTATGAGGCCAGCATCACCCTGATACCAAAACCAGACAAAGATACCACAAAAAAAGAAAATTGCAGGCCAATGATGAACATAGATGCAAAAACTCTCAGCAAAATATTAGCAAACTGAATTCAATAATACATTAAAAGGATAATGCACCATGATGAGGTGGGATTTATCCCAGGGATGCAAGGAGGCTTCAGTATCTGAAAATCAATCAATATAATGAAGCAAATTAACAAATTGAAGAATAAAATCCATATGATCATCTCAATAGATGCAGACAAAGCTTCTGACAAAATTCAACATCCATTTATGATAAAAACTCTTAACAAAATGGGTGTGGCGGGAACAGATCTCAACATAATAAAGGCCATATATGACAAACCCTCAGCCAATGTCATACTCAGTGGTGAAACCTGAAAGCATTTTCTCTGAGATAGGAACAAGACAAAGATGCTGACTTTCATCACTTTTATTCAACATAGTATTGGAAGTTCTAGCCACAGTGTCAGAAAAGAAAAAGCAATAAATACCTTCCATATTGAAAAAGAAGAAGTAAAACTGCTGCTGTTTGCAGATGACATGATACTATATGTAGAAAATCCTAAAGATGCTACCAAAAACTATTTAAACTAATAAATGATTTCAGTAAAGTTGTAGGAGAGAAAATTAATATACAGAAATATGTTGCACTTCCATACACTTATAATAAATTATCAGAAGGATAAATTAATAAACAATTCCATTTATAATTGCATCAAAAAGAATAAAATACCTAGGAATAAATCTAACCAAAGAGATAAAAGACGAGTAATCGAAAAACTGCAAGACATTGGTGAAAGAAATTGAAAATGACACAAACAAATGGAAAGATAGACCATGCTCATGGATTGGAAGAATTAATGTTGTTAAGATGATCATACTGCCCAAGGCTATCTATAGATTCAATGCAAACCCTATCAAAATACTACAGACATTTTCCACAGAACTAGAAAAAATAATTGTAAAATTTGTATGGAAACACATAAGACCCTGAATAGCCAAAGCAATCTTGAAAAAGAAGAATGAAGCTAGAGCTATCAAGAGCCCTGATTTCAAACTATACTACAAAGCTACAGTAATCAAAACACTATGCTACTGGCACAAAAACAGACACATAGATCAATGAAACACAATTGAGATCCTAGAAATAAACCCATACTTGTAAGATCAACTAATCTAAGACAAAAGAGGCAAGAATATACAATGAAGATACAGCCTCTTCAATAAATGGTGTTGAGAAAAGTGGACAGCTACATGCAAAAGAATTAAACTGGACTACTTTCTCACACCATGTACAAAAGTAAATTCCAAATGGCTTAAAGACTTAAATGTAAGAACTGACACCATAAAATTCCTACAGTATGTTTTATTGCCTATGTTTGGCAGTATGCTCTTTGACATTGGTCTTAGCAATATTCTTTGGATCTATCTCCTCAGGCAAGGCCAACAAAAGCAAAAATAAACAAATGGGACTACCTCAAACTAAAGAGCTTTGCAATGTGAAGGAAACTTTCAGCAAAATGAAAAAGTATCTTACTGAATGGGAGAAGATATTTGCAAATTCTATATTTGATAAGGAGTTAGTATCCAAAATGTACAAAGAACTCATACAACTCAATATCATAAAACAAACAACCTGATTTAAAAATGGGCAGAGGACCTGAAGAGACATTTTTCCAAAGAAGATACTCAGATGGCCAACAGATACATGAAAAGATGCTCAATGTCGCTAATCATCAAGGAAATACAAGTCAAAACCACAGTGAGATACTACTTCACACCTGTCAGAATGGCTTATCATTAAAAAAGCAACAAATAACAAATGTTGGCGAGAATGTGGAGAACAGGGAACCCTTGTACACCATTGGTAGGATTTTAAGTTGGTACAGCCACTATGATAAATAGTATGTAAGTTCTTCAAAAAATTAAAAATAGAACTGTCATATGGTCCAGCAATTTCACTTCTGGGTATATACCTGAAGAAAACAAAAACACTAATTTGAAAAGATATATGCATACCACTGTTCATTGCAGCACTATTTATAATAGCTAAGATATGGAAGCAATCTAAGTGTCCATATATATATGTCCATAATTTTATATATATATATATATATATATATATATATATATATATAGGGCAATATATAATGGAATATTACTCAGCCATAAAGAAGAAATCTTGCCATTTGCAGCAACATGGATGGATCTAGAGGGTATTGTGCTAAGTGAAATAATTCAGAGAAAGACAAATATTATGTGATCTCACTTACATGTGGAATCTAAAAAACAAAACAAACAAAACAAAATGAAAACAGACTCATAGATACTGAGAACAAATAGGTGGTTGCCAGAGGGGAGGGGATAGGGAGCAAAATAGGTGAAGGGGATTAAGAGGTACAAACATCCAATTACAAAATAAATAAGCCAGGGCATGTAATATACAGCATAAGCAATATTGCCAGTAATATAATAACTTTGTAAGTAATAACTTTGTATGGGGACAAATGTTTTCTATACTGATTGTGGTGATCATTTCATAATGTATGCAAATGTCAAATCATTATGTAGTACACCTGAAATTAACATATTGTACATCAACTATATTTCCACAAAAATTTTAATTAACTTGAAATAAATCAAAGAACTAAATCTAAGAGCTAAAACTATGAAACCCTTAGAAGAAAACAGAGGGAAAGTTTTGTGACATTGGATTTTGCAGTGATTTCTTGGATATAACACCCAAAACACAGGCAACAAAAGAAAAAGATAAATAGACTTTATCAAAATTTAAAACCTCTGTTTATCAAAGGACACAACACAAAGAAAAGGCAATCCATTGAATTGGTGAAAATATTGAAAATCATATATCTGCTAAGGTAAAAGTATTAATATCCAGATGAATAAAGAACCTCTACAATTCAACAATAAAAAAATAAACCAATTTAAAAATAAATAAAGGTCTTGATAGACATTTCTCAAAAGAAGGTTTACAAACAGCCATTAAAATGCTCAGCATCACTAGTCATTAGAGAAACACAAATAAAAAACACAATTAGATACCACTTCACACCCGTCAATATGGTTACTTACTCTCAGTAAAACAAAATATTATACTAGAAAAGAAAAGAAATCATAGTAAATGCTATATGACTTGACTGTAGTAGTATTTTGCATAGCTAAAGTAGTAAACACTGAATATTGATCTAACCAATATTAGGAAAATGATATTAGGAAGAGGAGGAATAGGAAGTTCTACATGTGTGAGTGTGTTTGTGGTGTGGGGGTAATAGTAGATCTGGAATATGGAAATAGAGCTACAGCCCCATTTTCCATACTGGAAAGTCAAAAGTTAAAAATAAAAACTCAAGGATCAGCTCTATAAGGATGTTATTTAAAGCTATGGAAGGAAAGATCAAAAGAAATAGTTGAAGTAATTGAAAGTGTTTGCCTGGAGCATGGCAAAATTTGGATTGCCTGGGCAGTACTCTTTGCCCTAATAAAGTTACAAAACTGATTAAATATTTTGAAACTGGGCTTTAAACCACAGACTGAGAAGAATATTTAAAATACAGCTTAGATCACTATAAACAAATACAAAACAGAAAAAAAAGTCACTAAAAAGCTTAAGAAAATTGTTCAACCTCACTAATAATTAGAGAAGTGAAAATGAGATGGTATTTTATTTTTCTCTATAAAAAGCAAAGATTACCTAAAATGAAAATACTCAGTACAAAGCACACAACAGTTAACTAGTAAGAAGTAGTTTAGAAATGTATATTATCTGTGTTAAGACAGGTAATACCTTTTACTCTAATAATTCTACTTCTAAGAATATATCCATAAAAAATAAGACATTCATCATAAGTATTGTTTAGATTAGTAAAATATTCCAAATGTCAAATGATAAAACAATTAAATAAATTGTATGTCCTACACATTTTTGTGATATGAAATTTTATGTGTGAATTAAAACGTTCATTTTTGAAGAATTTTGAATGATATAAGTAAATGTTCTCAATATAATATTAGGAAATGTCCTGAAATATTGGATTGTAGGATCTCAGGTGACTTGTAATTTTCCATGTATTTTCTGTATTTTCTAAAATTTTTCCAATGAATACACATTATTTTTAAATTAGCTAAACCAAAAAAAAGTATTCTTTTTTTAAAGTATTCTTATCTAAAATAGCATCTGGCTAACTGCCCTTCACTCACTCTCTCCCACTTGCCACTAATATATTTACAAGAAATCCTAAAAACCCACATGTGGAATCAATAAGAATCTGAGAGAAAATTCTCCAATCATGTAATGCTGGGTGTAATAATTAAGAAAATAATGAATTAATGTAAAGAGCTCAAAGGAAATAGAAATTTTTTGGAGAGCTGGTTCATCATAGATCTGAAATCTAGGGAAGAGAGTAGGAGAGGAGGATAATTTTCAGAGATATCCCAGGAGCATAGGATGAGAGCCTAGTGATTAGATTATCATATCCTAGGAGCATGTTGTTAGTGTTGATACTAAAAGAATGAGGCAGTGTGGAATTAGGCCCGCTTCTCTTGTAAAGAGGATAATTGGTTCAAGTCTGGTTTATCCATTTAGATGGATAGACTGAGGGCTTTGGGTTACTAGTTTTCCAACTCTTTAAAGCCCAATGAAAAGACAGTACTTCAGTAATCAGAAGAAAAAATTATTTTACAGTCATGTTTAAGAGTGATAGAGATTTGAGGATTGGTTGGGAAGTGTAAAAAGAGTTATGGATGTTTAAAATAACTGCTATAGGGATTTCCCTGGTGGTCCAGTGGTTAAGACTCTGAGCTTCCAATGCAGGGGGCATGGAACTAAGATCCCACATGCCATATGGTGCAGCCAAAAAAAAAAAAATTTTTTTTTAAGTAATAAAAGGTTAAAATGGTAAATTAAAAAAAAAATAGCTGCCATATGAAGTAAAGGGACAAGATCATAGATACACATAGCATATACATACAAATGTATGTACAACAGTTAAGTTTTCAATTGGAGCAAAAATCTCATATTGCCAATTTAGATTACCTTTCTAAATCCCTTTTATACTCAGGATGTGAGCTCTTGAAAACTCAAAACCAAAGAATTAACTTTTGGTTTCTATCGGTTTGTTATCTGCAGCCATCTTTTTTCCAAGGGAAGTGGAAGCCAAGGTCTGATTCGGGTAGACGGAATAAAGTAGGAGTTTTTGAAAAAGGATTATTTATTTCCCTTTGCTGGACACATATGGTTGGCTTTGCTCAAATGAAGTACACTTCTCTATAGAAATACTGCTAAGGGTCAAGATCATAAATCCAGAGATTATGTGATTTTTCTTTCAGCAATCTGGATGTAGTTGCAGAAAAAGTCAGAAACTTCACTTCAGTTTGAAGATTTGTTTGTAGGACAAGTGAGACCAAAGTAAAAGAAAACAAGGAAATTGGGAGTTCTGGTAATAGAGTTGCTAAAGAAATCAACCAGGACATCTCAGACAAGTGACAACAGAAGGACCGAAAAGATTTAGGAGAAAAGCAATAGGTAAATTTACTATGTAGTGAAAACAAGAGAACTAGTCATAAGAGTAGGAAGTTGTGCCCAACATTTTGATGTATGAATTAAAGATTTCAGAGGTAGATATATAAATTACCAGTTAACATCATAATAGGAATGAGAGGCATTCTCAGTAAAATCAGCAACAAAACAGGGGTATTTACCATTACTATCATTTTTTAATATTGTTCTGGAAGTCTTAAACAATGCATTGAACCATGAAGCAGAAATGAGAGCTACAACTGTTGGAAAAGAGAAAATGAAGCTATTATTTGAATATAGTATTGTCTTATACCGAAAAAAAAATCAAACAAAAGCTGTTAGATTTAAAAATATAAATAAATGAATAAATAAAATAGAGTAAAACCAAGTGGCTGAATATAAGAGAAAATTCAAATATCAATGGCTTTCTCTCATATCAGCAGGAAGGAGACAAAGACAAAAAAGATCCAGCATACATGTAGTTGTAAACTAAATCAAACTAAGTATTTTAGACAGGAATGTAGAATAATGTCAGGTGCTCTTTTGAGCAAATGCTAATAGCTCTAAAATAGGTAAGCTGAAATGTTCTTTAACTTACCTAGTTGTTCTTATCATATTCTTCAAAAGAACTAGAAGTTTACATGTTCTAAAACTTTTCCTATTTAAGATGTTTGTATCTAGAGTTGCAAATCAAAATAAATCATTATACAGCTCAGAAATTTATATTATAAACTGCTAGTGTCATCTTTTTTAAACATAACTGCCACTTGTAATTATCTTCTTGAAGTTCCTTTGGAAGGACTAAGAAGTCAAAGCCAGTTTGAAGAGATGAGATCAAGCTACATTAGAGAGCTCATCAAGGCAATTGGTTTGAGGCAAAAAGGAGTTGTCCCTAGCTCACAGCGTTTCTACCAACTTACAAAACTTCTTGATAACTTGCATGATGTAAGTATTTTGCTTTCTAGAATATTAATGATTATTTTCTGAATTATATCTATAACTTCTTAAATGTGAAATATAAATTTTACTTCATGTGTTTTCTTCAAATTTATATTTGTACTTACATTTTAAAAACCTGCATCATACTGCTCAGAATTTATATTATGCTTTTTTCATTTTCAATGTAGATCACCCACATATCCTTTTACTAGTATTTGTATAATTTGAGAGTAATTTAATGGTTGATAGGAATTGTGATATATTTTTCTGAATATGCTCTCAAATGTTTTTGTCTTAAGCTAGAAAAGATTTTATGTATACAGGAAAAGCAAAGATATGGTTGTGGAGAATAAGACTCTCATACTATTTTGGATGGAGTTATAAGTCAGTAACAATGCTAATGGACAATCTGGCAGCATGTAGCAGTAGTTAAAGTTTGTGTGCTTTTCAAATTCCCACTTTTTAGGACTTATCTTAAATAAATAATTAGACAAGTATTTAAGATATGTATGCATCATTCCCTATACAAGAGGAAAAAAACCCTAGAAATACCTGACACCAAAACTGGGTAAATAAAATAAGATATATGGGGTTAGTCGAGACATATTGCATACAAGCTTTTTTCACTACTGTGTTCAGAAACCACACTAAAATAACAACAAAGCATAAAAAAACCCTCTACTCACCAGGTCAAATTTGAGGCCTCACTGCTGAATATGAACTGACAGCCAAGATTATTAGCTATCTAGATAAAGCCTCTAAAACGTAAGGCAGAGAGCAAAATAAACAGGAAAAAATGTAACTTAAAGGAAAAAGCAAGAGTGCAGAAAATAGAAGAAAGCTTCAAAAAATTAAGATATTCAGAGAAATAAGAATGATTTTTGCAGCAATGAAACAAGAATAGAAAACATTTAAAAAGGAACATTTAGCAAGAAAACACTTTTGGATAATTAAAGAAGAGCAGAAATTAAAAATTCAATATAAATATAAAACTCAGGAAATATAAATCTCAGGAAAACCCAGAAAAATATAACAAAAAAGATAAAGATATGAAAAAGTAGAGAGATAGCAAATTTAGGGGATTAGTCCATGGGGTTCCATTCTCCAGTTAGTAGTAATTTCCAGAAGAAACAAGAGAGAAAATCAAGGCAAGGAAATTATGTAAGAAATCATAAAAGAAAAGTTGCTAGAACTGAAGGATATGAGTTTTCTGAGTGTAAGGGCCCAGTATACAGGCACAGCACAACTGAACCAAGGCACATTGTAAAATTTCAGCATACCTGGAATAAAGAGGGTATCATAAAATATACCAATGAAAAAACAAATAAGTCACATCAAATCATCAGGATTCAGAATGATGTTAGACTTCTCAATAGCAGTACTGGAACCCAGAAAACAATGGAGCAATACCTTCAGAATTTTCAAGGAAAGAAAAATCTTCAACAAGTTTTTTTACCAGCCAAACCATCAAACAAATATGATGGCATCATAAAAGTATTTTCAGACTTGAAAGATCTCATAGAGATTATCTCAAATACAAACTTTCTCAAGGGCACCTGCAGGATTTCTTACAACAAAACACTGGAGTAAGCCAAAGTAGAAGATTCAACCCAAGAGAGATGCAAAGGGGTGTCCCAGCACACTAACTAATGAAGAGGATTTCAGGACACTAATACCAAGAAAAAAATGGAACTGAGCTATTACCAATTGCATGAACATATTGAAGTGAGTCTTTACAATTCTGTCAGAAAATTTGCCTATGGCTTTGTAATATAGAAAAAACAAAGGAACAGAAACATAAGGTGATTAGCCCTAGCAAAATTAAAGTAAGTCATATAACAAAGAAAATGTAATCCAGTAAAAAACAAAAATCTTTGTAATATAAATGTTAGATATCGATTTAGCCAAAAATTGAGATATAACTATATAGAGAATGGAGAGAAGAGAAAATGTGTGTAGTTGGGGAGGGGGGTATATAGTACAAGAGAGCTAAATACTCATTTAATAGAAACTTAATCAATAATGTAAACTTTGGAAAATAAAATTTATTAGAAATACACAGATAAATATCAAATGACACAGGCTAAAGAAGTTTAAAGTGGTTACATCTGTGTTGTTGCTGCTGTTGCTTTTGTTGGTATAGGTCTTCCAGTACTAGCTGACTTTCAAAATTATGTACATGAATTACTTTGACAAAATTAAAATTAGATTAAAATGGATTATGCTGGGTTGTTTGTACTGAAATAGAAGAGTCTATATATTGTCTATATGTTGTTATATGAAAAAGCTGGATTAAGAAATAGACTATAAAATAATTTCATTTATGGAAATATATATGCATGTGTGTATATTATGTGTATACCTGAGTATGTATTAAAAAAAAACCTTGAATATACCAAAATGTTCACACTGGTTATCCTGTGGGATTACAGAATACTTTCATTTCTTTAAATCTTTCTATATATTAGGATATTTTGTCATGAGTATGTAATATTTTACATATTATGCTAGAAAGTGGAGGGAGATGTTTTCAGTTCGGTAAGAAAAAAACATCTTAAGTATTTCTATTATTAAAAAAATAAGCTGCCATGTTTGTATAGTATATGAATATATTATTTTTCTTACATGTTTCTTATCCATTTGTTAAACCAACAGCTTGTCAAACAACTTCATCTGTACTGCTTGAATACATTTATCCAGTCCCGGGCACTGAGTGTTGAATTTCCAGAAATGATGTCTGAGGTTATTGCTGCACAATTACCCAAGATCTTGGCAGGGATGGTGAAACCTCTTCTCTTTCATAAAAAGTGAATGCCATTTTTATCTTTAAAAAATTAAATTTTTTCTGTTTTTGTTTTGGTCAGGATTATGAGGTCTCGAGTTTTTACAATGTTCTTCTCAAAGCCTTACATTTATAACATATCGTACTGTGTAAATTTCAGATAAAAGTTGTGAGGTTTAATTGATTTCCTCTATAAAGCATAATTTGAATTTTTAGTGTTTTCGTGTACCCATATTTTCTTTTAGAGTTTACAAGATTGAAAAAGTATTAGGTTGATTGTTAAAGTTAATCTTATTCATATCATTTCATACCATTTAGGTGAGATTTTTAACTTTCACATATAACAAATCTTCTACCGTAGAGAAAAAAAAAATCTTATACATAAAAATAAAAAGTTATTATATGTTCTTTCTATATAGCTCCCTTTGGTTCCCTAATTATATTTACAAAAATGAAACCTTAAAATGGTATGCAAAATTCTGTCTATATGTGTGTATATACATTTTCATGAGAAGGAAATTTATAACCTTAATCAGATTCTCCAAAGTGTTTTTAATGCAAAAAATATACAGAAAAAGAGTTTAAAATTCTTGAAATAGATTGATGCTACTCAAACTAGGATAACCAGCTTATATGTTAAGACTGTTTCCCAGATTTGAAACACAGATCTCTAAGAAAGTTATTAAGGAGAACCATAGCATATGACAAGAGCATTATGGGTTTTGTAGTATTTCACTAATCTTTTTTGGGGAATTGTCCTGTAATAAGGTATTCTGTATCGAAATAGGAAGTTGGAAGTCAGAGAGTCTGTGGCCTAACTCCACTCCTTACATCTAGGGCGTGTGGAAAGTCACTTAACCTTACTGAGTCTCACCGTTAATATTGGTGTAATAATAACTTTCCAGTAGAATGTTCCTTTCGGTGAGAGCTTCTTATTCACTTCTCAAATCAAAGAAGAAAGGAAGGCAGGCAAGCAGGGAGGGAGGAAAGGTGGGAAGAAAAAAAAAGGAGGGAAGTAAAAAGAAGAGAGAAATATTACTCTCTTTCTCCACTCAGTAGGACATATTGGACAAATCACAGTTAAAAAATTTTGAGTGTCTCTGATCCAATCTAAGAGATATTTCAGGAAACACTAGAAACTGGCTGAAAATAATACAGCCAATTACAATAACTAGAAAACCCACAATTCACTTTGTTATATGAGCTGAAAATAACCCTTTAGGAGACAAACAAGAGTTCTTTTCTGAGGTGTCACTGGAGATCCATTAAAAAAAAATAAAATGCACACACACATACATAAAACAGGAAGAACCACTGGCAAAAATCAAAACCTATGACTTTTTTTTCCTAGATAAAATAATTTATACCAATTTTAAGCATATATATATATAATTTTTAACAGCTTGGAGAAACTAGTAGACAATTCTTTTTTGAAATTTCTTTAAAATTGGACGTTACCTTACAAATAAAATATTCTACCTTATGCAGATTAATAGTTGTTAATGAGAAAATCAAACTCTGAAAACAATATAGAAAACATTTACTGAAGAGTCTGATTTCTTAATGCATTTTTAAATTACCCATTCCCTTCAACTGATAAATACTTGCAGTTTACCAAGGGAAAGTAATATAGAATAATCTTAATGAATAGTAATATGACCCCCAAAACAAGATAAAGTGATTTCATCTGATCAAAAAAATTGGCATGATAATCTTACCATAACTGTTTCTTGCCAATAACTTCTTCAATTTTCAAAATGAATTAACTATAGAGCATGTGTAAACAGTGAATCCTCATAAGGGATGTGAAATAGGGATTAAAACAAGTTCCAACCAGGGCCCTTGGCTTGGGTTCTTTAGGTCCATGTGGCAAATAGATAATATACAAATTTTATAATGCTTGGTTATAACTTTCAATAAGAGTTTAACCCAAGAATTCCCAATAGTCTTAACATTAGTATAAAAATGGTCTGTTCCTTAGTATGTCTATCTACATGTCTTTTTCTGTGACTACATATGTATTATAATAGACTGTGGACTGCTCTTTAGTCCTTCAAAGTCTTAAACACACAGACTCATTCTGTCTCCATTCTCCAGGCCAAAGTTATTTTCCTAAAAAGATCTAATTTTGCCATTACCTCACGTGAAAATGTTCACTGACTTCCAGTCACCTACTGCAGTGCTTCTCAACTATAGCTGCACATTACGGTCTCCAGGGGAGATTTTTAACAATACCCTTTCCTGGGCTCCATCCTCAGAGATTATATTTTAATTGGTCCACTCTTCTTATTAATGCAGGCACATGAGAGTCACTCTGAAATGGTGTTGAAGCATCAATTTCTGTAACTTTACTCTCTTTATTTTCCTCTGTAATACATTCATCTTATGTTCCAGCCACACAAATCTTTTTACCCCAATCTTCTGCCTTAATTTCCCCCCTTTGATACCAGTCCTATCTCAACCTTCAAGACTCAGCCAAACATTACTTCTGTCGTGTGTTCCCTGCATCTTCCA
This sequence comes from Tursiops truncatus, assembly GCF_011762595.2. NCBI lineage: Eukaryota > Metazoa > Chordata > Mammalia > Artiodactyla > Delphinidae > Tursiops > Tursiops truncatus. The sequence continues at coordinate 32,402,298 of NC_047041.1, forward strand.
GATAGTGACTTGTTTCCTCCTAAGAATCTGCATGTATTTTTTGCACATCTGGATCACTATAGTGGGTTATTCTGTATTGTTACTCTACTACTAGTCTGAGAGCCACTTTGAGATAGGACAATAGCGTTCCTCGGCTGGGAGTTGAATGACATGTTCTCTGGGTTTGGTATCGCCATGGATCTCTCTTTCTTTTGTTACATCAGGGCATATTTCTGTACACATGGCTTTATCATGTTCTCTTCCCATGCTCCCTAACTTCATCTCTTAAAGTTTTCCAACTTCCCTTCCTACTTTGTGAGCTCTCTCCTTGTACTGACTATAACATAGGAGAATATAAGTACATTATTTACTTATTAAGAACACACTTTATGCTCCCTGTTCTAAATTTTAAAACAGAATGGCGTATTAGTTGCCTCCCTAAGAAAAATTCCACAAACACAATTGTTTCTTATATTTAAGTAGCCCTAAATTGTTTTGTATTATAAACCTCAGTATACAAAATTTTCTCATCTCTGATTTCATTCAATAAATATTTATTGAGTGCCTGCTGTTAGCACAAGAAAACCTAGATGTCTAAATACTAGGATTTAATATTTCAGGTTACGGTTTAAAAAATGAAAGAAAGCTTTTGGAAAAGAACATGACATCACCAAATGGAAGATATCTAGCCTCTAAATCTTTTTCTCTACAAATTCCTGCCAACTAATATCTCCATTGCTATGTAGTAGCCATAACCTTTATCTTAATTTTATAGGTCATGTTCTTTCTGGTGGCTCTAAAGTGAAATTAAATCATAAGAAGACAGGTTATATATCAGAAAATACTTGAAGGGTACTGAAATAGATTATTGAGTTAATAAAAATATTTCTCTTAAAAAGGTTTGAGAAGCCATTTGAGTCTGAAGCAATTATACCTCCAGTGTCAGTTGTTACGTAACAATTGTGTTTTTATTTTAAAACATGGCAAATTTATATTGGGCAGTACTATTATTTTTCACATTTAACATTAAAATAATTTGTTGCAAACACAGATAATATGCAAATACAGTGGTCAATATGTTTTCTACAAAAACAATGCCTTTCAAATAGCCATACCAGGTCAACCTGTAACTTCTAAATTATCTACAGCTACAGTGATATATTTGACAATGAGTACCGTGTAGAGAGCTGAAACAGGCCTGCACTCCATTTCTCTGCCATTTAGTACCTGGATGAGCTTGAGCAAGTCATTAACCTCTCTGATTAAACCTACCTTGCTAATTGTTTTGTGGTTAATGGAAATGAAAATGAAAAAGTGTACAGGTGTTCAGAAATAGTAACTGATATTATTGTGTTTTCATTAAGCCATACTTCTGGTTATGATTTTATCAGATTAATCTGGTATATTCTATAGTGAAACCAAGGAATCTAGAAAATGAAGTTGCTTTATTGCTATCTGTATGTACATATGAATATTTAATATATTTGATTTGAAATTAGAGCTCAAAAGTCTTCAATTAATTTCTTCCTCTGAAAAAAATATAGTCTTTTGAGTGAGGCCTGCTTAATCAAAAATCTAAAGAGCCTATCGCCCTTTGATTATAATATTAAGAGTAATAGTACTGATTTTGACCTTTTTAAAAAAGTATTTCTTTAAAATATAGAGAGCTTAACTAAAACACAGCCCTTCCAAAAATCTATGCTATATACTACATGGTTAGATTATTTTTACTGTGGTACTAATTCTTCAAAAAGGAACAATGGGTCTAGAAATCATGATAAAGTCATCAACTCCCCAAATAACTTTCTATCCTTAAGACTATGGTATAAAATTCCCAGGAGAGATCTTTATGTCTGCCTTGATCTTGCATTCCTTTGGTGAGATAGCTATTAAATTTCTGGAGTTTTTTCTGTGAATACCTGAGCAATTTCTCTCATGTACATTTACCCTTTACACACCAGATTTCAGGATAGAATATGAATCCTTTTAAGTATCTTTACAATCTCCAGAGCATTATGTATAAGCACTCAAAATTTTTTTTAAAAAATTTGTTTTTAAATTTAAAGATACCTCATTTTTATACTCAAGAATTCAACAACCATGTCTCTACTGATAAAGTTAAATGGACAAGCAGACAACCCAAGAAAGGGCATAACTATCTTTTCCTCAAAGTATGCCTTTTAAATACCCATTGGATAGGGGGAATTTTCACATCTCAAATTTTACAGGAAATACATAGCCAGAAAATCTCACAAGTTTGCCAAGTCCTAAATTGCTTATCCACACTAGACTAAATCATGTAATGATTTTAATGAAGAGAAAATTACTTGATTTCTGTGGTTTCGCTGTATTTTTCTTACTCAATGTTTAGTGAAAAGACAGTCTCTGTCTCCATCTAGCATCCATTATCTATTTAATGTACCATTATTCCATACTCCCTGGTCCTTATCAAATCCAAAAATTGAATAAAAAGCAGTAAAATAAATGACTACTTACTTCATATTATGGAATCCAATCCAGCCTGGCTTGGTCTACATCCATAGTATGAATCAAGAATGTGAACTGGGCCAAGATAATTGCATTCAGGTTGGATCACATCCCCATATAAGTTCAGGAAAAGTCCCTACAGACCGTCAGTTACTTGGGGCCAATAAAACCTGTACCTCCAGAGTTAGGCATGAAACAGGGTGGCTTAAAAATTTGAAAAAAAAAAAAAGCCAAGAGTAGTGTTCTTTAATTATTTTAATAATTTCTTTAATTAATTACTTTAATAATTATTAATTTTCTTTAATAATTTCTCCCTGTCATTAGAGAAGATTTGAGAATTTGGAGGACATTGATGATAAGTTAAATAGCAGCAGTTCATAGTAGCAGTGATTTAACATGTACATTACCTAAGTATCCTATAGCCAAAGCAAAGACAAATACAAAGGGATCTGCTCCTCTTCTTGGAGTTGATCACATTCCAAGGCATTGCTCCGGGGCACTTGCCTGGAGGCTGCGCCTAGGCTTGTCCACAGCCCTGTGCAGCTGTGGAGTTTGGAAGAGTATTACAGGACTTGCTGGATTAGTCCCAAAATGTCAACCTCATTTTCAGTTTACTGGCTCTTGTTGCTTTATGTCATGCTGACCTTACTGTTAAACACGTGTTTGTTTGCTTTCTTTCCACTCACGGAGAGAAGGGGAAAGGATTACTTTTAGCTGGTTGAAAGCTTTAACTGACAAAAGACTTTCAGAGAAATGTGAATTAAGCAGCTAAGAAAGCTTACCCTGTCCATTGCTTTAAAGAAAATTAAATTGTTAACTGCAGTGTGACATCAGTATAACGGTCAACATTTAGATATATTTGAGCAAAATATTTAAATGGTATTGTAAATAGTTGTTAAGGCAGGCATACACTGTAGCTTATTTTTATAATCTTTTGAAATTGCTCTTAATATATCAAATCCTAATATATCCAATTTAGCAAACATAACTTATTCTAAATGAAGCCTACTTAAATGTTTTCCTCTTGTCAATTATATATAAAGCTTAACATCTCTTTTTCTATGAAATTTACTTACCTGTGAGAGGTTTTTGTTGTTGTTATAAAATATTTATCGAAAGGAGTGGTTTAAAACTTTTTGCCATTAGTCTTTTACTAACCCCCTCCCTCAGAAAAGCTTATATTTTAAAGTATCTCCCCACTAAACTGTACTCCTATTAAGAAATAGTTGCTTTGTTTTCTTCGTGGTTTACTATTCAAAGACATATCAGGGTTGCTGAGTAGCGTATCAATTATGTGCACACTGATTTGATGGTTTTTGTGCAGCTTTAACTTGGTAAATTAAAAACTGATTTTTAAAATATATAGTAGCAAAATAATCAATGGACATCTATCATACCAAGGGCTTTAAAATTCATGAGAAACACCAAAAGTTTTATGTAGAGTTAATATAATCATACCATATTCTCCTCAAAACAGAGATAAGCAGCTCTGCTTGTTCTCTATAGGGTAAAAATAGTATCCAAAATTTACTTAAAATGGTTAAGTCCTATATTTAATATAATTGGGGGTAGAAAGAGATTTTCACATAGCAGTCTTTAGAACTCATCACTTTAACCAATAAAGTATCTTCTTATGACCTGAGTATTATGTGCACTTTAACTTTTTCTGAAACATGCATAACCACAAGAAAAGTCAGGGCAAAGAGTTTTTAAAAAAGCTTTTCATTGGAATTTGGAAAAAAAAAAAAAGAAAAAAATATAAAAGTTCCTCATATTTTCCAAGGAGTAAATATAACTTACAAAAGTGAAATGGAGAACTTCTCTAAACAGTAGCTTAAAATGTCTCCCTTGATTAGTGAGCGAAACAATAATGCTAATGATACAAAACACGGTGATTATCTACATTGATGACAATGCTAAATGTTAGAGAAATAATCACGCACTATCCAAGCATATAAAACATAAATTATGCTCACAGGCTAGTTTTTTGCTTTTAAGAAAGATGTCCATTTTCTAATTTGAGGCTACATAGTTTAGGAAAAAAATCACTGAGCTCTAAGTTTCTGTTTAGCTGTCAATCAATTAGGTGTCTTAACACTTAAAAAGCAGGGAGAGAAAGAGGAGAGGGGAGAATGAGAGGGAGAGAGAGATAAAAAGAGAAGGAAAGAGAAAAAGAGGGAAGGGAGGGAAGAACTAAAGAGGGAAGGAAGGAAGAAAGGAAAGAAGGAAGGAAGGAAGGGGGAAGGGAGGGAGGAAAAAGGTTAGGACCAAATTATCCATTTCAACTCTGAAACTACAAACTTTTTATTAATAGTTTACATCAGCATAAAGTAGCTGACTCTCAGTTATCTATGTTAACAGAAGGAAAAAAAGCCCTGAAAACAACAACAAAAAATTGTGGGTTTTTTTGCAAAGTTGAAAACTCTTACTTTAGGAGTCATTTTTAAAATTTATTTATCTTTTTTATGAGTCATTTTATTCTTCAGCAACTAGTTACAAAGCATTATTGTGTGGTATGCCAGTCATTTAACCAGATTGTGAAGATAAGCAGTGAATACATTAGACAGCAATCCTACATTCTCTGAGTTTACAGTTGGATGGGAACTAGATACAGGTAGATAGAGAGTTACAATATTGTATGTCAAATGTCATGGTAGAGGAAGTACAGGGGCCATTGGAGCACCTAAGAGGGGCACCTAGCTTGAATTTAAGAGTGGACAAAGGCATCTTGGAAAGAGGTCTAAGCTATAGCTATGTTCTAAAAGTGGTTTAATAATTAGCTAAGCATGCGGAATCAGAAAATGCCAAAGGCAGGAGGAGAAGAGTATTCCAAACAGGAGGTAACAGCATATGCACAGACCTGATGGTGAGAGAGAGTATGGCGTGGGGGCTGACGATGAGGCTGAAGCAAACAAGGTCCACGTCATTAATGGTCTTGTACACCATGTTAAATTGTGTAGTCTTGATTCTTGTTTAAGCAGGAGAGCAGCATAATTCAGTTTGGTGTATAAGAAAACTCACCCTCACTGCAATATGGAGAAAAGAGCTGGAGATGGATAATCCTGGAGGCAGAGAGAACATTTTTTAGGAAGTTGCAGTATTCTGGCAGAAAATGATGGTCATAAACATGAAGAGTTGGAGGGCATCATCACCTCCTCCCTAGTTTTCCAGAGGTTTTAAAAAAAACATAACTTAGAAGTATTGACAGAATTTATGGAAATAGGTGAAATGTGCCATATTAATTGTTAAACACAAGGTCAGATGCCTATTCTGCTGCTGTGTTGAAATTTCAAATTTTTCATCAATAAAGACAATAAAAACTAAGAAACTTAGTTTACCAAATTCTAGAATCCTATCTACTCAAACAATTTCTACCCTTCCACCAATATTCCCACCTTTGCATGTCTATTAAATCTCAATATCCTGGTTTTTGCACAAAGGTAAGACTAGAACAGCTTAAGAATCAGCAAATGGGAAAGAAAGGGAAACTGTGCTGTACTAAACTAAGAAAAAATAAATACATCCTTTGTATAGATCATTCTTCAGATGCCGTTATCCAGTATAGCTACAAAATAATACACACAAAAAATGCTTAGTTCTCTGTAAGGAGTCTTGACTTCCTGATGATATCTTCTGCACAAAGACTTTTTCATGACTTCACAGAGTGTGGGGAGTTGAGGAAGGAAGGCTGGTGAGTGATAGAATGGGGAGCAAACTTGGCACATGAAAATAATATATCTACAGCTTTCAGTTTCAAAGAGCCTTATTTTGAATTACTTCATTCAGTTTCCATCAAGGGCTGTTCTTCCTTTTCACTTCCACTAATCAATGACAGATAGGAAAAGAAAGATGCTAATGTGCAGGCAGTGGCAGTGGGAAGGGGTCTTCTTTCTCCCGGTCCTCACTGGCCTTGCCAGTCCCTTGCCATCCTGGTCATAAGAACCCACTGCTATCACCTCATGTTTAAGTCACTGGCTCATAAACGCATCTGTTCTCTCTTCTCCAGTATTACAAGGTGCTGGGACTTGTCTGACTTTGTATCTTCCATTCCTTGCTGGCTCAGCCTATCCTTCTTAGGCCCAGCTGCTTTCCCAGTCTGGCTTCTGTGTGTGGTCACCTTGCCCCTTCAGGCGAGCCAGGGCTCCCCACCTGCCTTCTATGCCACTGTCCAGCTGGCACCATGCTGAATCCAAACTTCTCTGAGATGCTTGTAGACGTTACAGCATCATAAAAGCCACAGTTTTCTTGGACCTCTCCTTACTTGTTTGGATGTTCTGCTGCCCATCCCACTTCCTTCAAAACTGGGACACTGTCATCTGATTTTCCTACTCTTCCTCTTCCTTCTTCTGAATCACAGAAGCCTCTCACTTCCTCTTCCTGTCTGTTGGAGTCTTCCCCTGGGTCTTTGAGTTTCCTTCATCTATTCCTAGGAACTCTTTCTGTTTGAGTCCACCTCTTAAGGAGACCTTTGAGATTTAGAAGACCATTTTTTTTTTCCTCTTGAGAAAGTCCCATTCTCCAGACTTGTGTTGCTCTAGATTTCAAAGACCAATTGTGAAAACACAAGCTAAACGTCAACTTCCTTTAAGCATTTCTGCTGTAACAATTTGAATTCTTCTTGGAGCAACATGGCTGCTTCTAACTGACTAGGAAAAGGGTCAGGTGTCAAAAAGAAAAACACAAAGATGAATATTTTTCAATAACTATATTCTTTGGATGAGCTTTGGGAATTCACACGAAGTTTTCTGTCAAGAGGATGAGACTCTCCCTTCCCCTGTGTATGCCTAACAGCTCTGGTACTGGCTGGTGACAAAGATATAGCTATAAAATTTATGGGATAATGGACTTGTAACAACATCACCACATACTTATTTTCAATCTAATGCTTTGTACTTTACCTGAAATATTTAGTACACTTATTTGCACATAGTAGATTTTTACATTTTGTTATATTGAAATTGATGAAATATTCAGTTATCCTCTTTACTCCTTGATAGTAAAACTAGTGTAATATTTGGCAAGAGATGCAGAGAATCATCATTTTCCTCTCTCAAGACCCACCCCCCTTTTGGTTCCCATTGCTTCTATCCTATTTTCAGTGCATAGTAGGGTCCTAAGTGAATACACTAGACTTACACCTTTAAAGATATTTAGCCCTTGTATACATCTTGAGTCCAGTTTCACACACCTAGCTCCTCATTTTTAAGTGGTGAAGACAATGTTTGAAATTTATCTGAGGTTTTTGCAGAGAGGGTGAGATTCTTCTTCTTTGTATGCCTGGCACTGGTTCCCTGGTGGTGGTAGGTGACAAATGCAAAGCCATAAAAATTAGGTGAAGTGGGCACCTAACAATATCGTTACATACTTATTTTCAATCTAATGTTCAAAATTCCATCTTTGTTTTTAAACTGAAAGTGGACTTCAGAAAAAATATTTCATGATTCACATGAAAAAACCGAGCCAGTCTGCTCCATTTGACAGGTGTCTGACATTAAATTGGCTGGCAGTTTGAAGTGAATCATCTTCAAATAATATGTTCTCTTAAGAACAATTTACCACTAATTCTTATTATTCTTATTACTACTCTGTGTGATAACAAAAAATAAACATTTCTATATATGTCTTTATTAATGAATTAGAGCACCCAAAACCTGAATACAATTATATATATGCAATTATATATTATAAAATATATAAGGCGCATAAGAATCATCAGTACATTCTTCTTTACCAGTCACTTTAAATTTATAATCAACATTTCAGCTTGTACAGTAATGTACGTGGCATATGGTGAGATCATATAGATAGTGTCTGTGACTGTGTGTATATTTTAATGAAGCAAGGACTGATTCTCAGACAATTAAATTCAATCCAACTAATTGTTCGTGAAGACAAAATACACTCAACTGTTTTCTAATAAGATTCAATAATGCAGTGTTTTGGTTACTCACAACGGTAAAGTAAAAGGTTTGATATTTATTATACAAATATTATCTATCTTCATACGAAATTTAATGCACTTAACATTAAAGTGAAAAAGAATGTAATCTGATTGTTAACAAAGTATTTCAGACAATTACTGTGCATTTGGCTTCATTACTATGAATATCATTTAATATAGCACTGGAAATATGCAAATATTCTCCTTTGGTAAATAAGTGCCTAGAGTATATAAGGAACTGTACTAAGCCTTTTGCAACACAAAGAGTAGAACAGAATTCTTGCTTTTAAGTTCCAAAAGTTAAGATGCCAGATGTTGTTTGAAAAATCGACATACTTCTTTCTTATTCAGTCACCTATATTTGGAGTAGACTTGGAGAAACAAAATAGTTTTATTGAATTATTTGTCCATGAACATGTTCCTATAACATAAAAAAAGATTTCATTTACTCTCTTTTAACACTGTATTTTCAGTTTTAAAATTAAACATATCCCCATATTCAGATTTACAAACTTAAATGATGTTGAGAAACTTCATATTTGTCTATAAAACCATATGCTCTATTTTTATAAATATCTGATTTTTGTAGTTGAAGTTTTTCTAACTTACATTTAAGTTAACTATTTAATGAATAAAGAGATGGCCATGGTAAATGGCCATGAGTGTAAATGCATGTGGCACTCTATTCTCTGGTGTCAGAGTCACTATAACAAGCTAAAGAGTATGTATATCACTCAACCTACTTTTTAAAAGCAACATTTTATTTAAATGGTAGAATATTATATTACCTGATCAGATGAGGTCAAATTTCGTCTTATAAATGATCTATTTCAAACAAATAGAATACTTTAACTTTATAAAATGCAGAGATCTGTCATCAGTTATTTGTGAGCAGTTTAGAATTCGTAAGTTTAAACAACTATGAAAAAACAAATTTTTTATTCTGAATTAAATCAACTGCCCATAATTATGCTGTGATATGAGAAGTAGTTTACCATAGTATTGAGGAGCACATGTTCCGGAGCCAGGCACTCTCATTCTGATTCCAGGCTGCACCATTTGCCAACTACTTCATGTCTCCGCTTCAGTTTCCTTATTGTAAAACGGGCACAGTATTGTATCTCTCTCATAGGATGTTATGAGGATTAAATGAGTTAGTATAAATAAAGTACTTGGAGTAGTGCCTGGCATGGTATGCACTGTCTAGGTGTTTTGTCCAACTTAAATGGCTTTTTCTTTAATAGACAGATGATTAAGAGTACAGAGGACATTTAGAGTTTTATCTTACGTAAACTCCTCAACAACAGTAATTTTTAAGGTCATATGAAATTCAGTAGTGTGGTACTCATCAAAGTAAATTTTTTCAGCAAATGAGATTAAGGATGGACTCTTACAAGTGAAATGTGATCAGATATAGATCAATAAAATTATCAGTCTAAGTAGACACAATTCTTCAATTCTCGTACCTGAGACAGTTTCCCATATGAGGCAGATTGGACTAATCAAATCTATATTATTTTTGTAGAACCAGACTAACAGCTTCTTTTTCTCTCCCGAATAAATAATTTTCCCCAATATGTAGGAAAAGAAAAGAACTTCTGAATCTCTTATATATGCTTACTAAAACAATAATATTGGAAAATCTATTCATAAAATAGCTAAGTTTAGCTTTAACTTAAAATCTAAAATTTTATTCTTTCGGCATTAAAGGACTTCAGTATTGCTTACATCTCAAAAATTACTATGGAACAAAAAAGTAAGGTCCTTATTTTGTGTAGTCCTTGTTCTGTCACATGAAGAACATCCTCAAAATTTTAAATATTCCATTTTTTTCCAAATAACACTTGAGTCAGATTTGTGAATGAAATATGTTTAAAAGGGGAATAAAATAAAATCCAACATTAGCCATTTTTTACCATTGTATGTAGTAAGGTAGGTAGTGTATTTTGTGACCTGCCTAGTGTATTTTATTTTTCTTCCTATGGGAGAAGCCAGCTATCATTTATTTTCATTGATTTTTCACATTTTAAGATCATAAAACCAGGATGCATCTTATAATTCATGCTATCTTACAATGCCATTGGCCAAGTTGAAGTCATACACAGTTGTGTGAAAATCTTCCCTTGACACCTCCTCATAAAGTCAGAAAACATCCCTAGCATCAATGAAATACGGTATGAGTATATATTCAATTCTTCATTCATAGAATCCCACTGCTTCTACTTCTTTTAATCTGTATTGATATCAGTTCCTATTTATTTAGACCAGTAATCAATATGCATTCAATAAAAGCAGTTTTTTAGCTGCTACTTATTTGAGTAACTACTATGCACCAGGTCTTGCACTAGGGAGGAGCTTTACATATATTATCTCTAGCTCTTACTGTAATCTTTGCAAGCTAAATATTATGAGTTCCATTTTACAGAAGAGAAAACAGAGGTTCAGAGTAGTTCAGTAAATTTGAAAAACATTTCTTGCACTATTGCTCTTCCAAAAAGAAAAGGAGATTCTGTCACATTTTTCCAAATTAAGTAATTTTCCTGGCATACATATTAAATCTTTTGATTTAATTTGAGAAATTTGAGTTTTTATTTTAGAATTGAAGAAACTTTAAAAATCCTTATTAATAGATGTGCTGCTGTCTGTTTAAGCCTCATGAATGTGAATTGGCTTTGGCATTCTTAACAGAACTATAAAAAGCTTCTGGGGGAAAAACATCAATTTTTCTGGGGAAACCAAAATAAAAATAGCACTAATTTCCCAACGTTATAGCCCCTGCTAAGGAATTCATTAAATATCATAAGAAACTCCACTCCTCCCCTACTAAATTTATGACTAAAGATTTGAATCTGATTTAATTACTGAAAAATAATGTATGTATGTATGTGTGTGTGTGTGTGTGTGTGTATAGAGAGAGAGAGAGAGAGAGAGAGAGAGAGAGAGATTTGTTCAAGCAATTCACTGACATGGTCTGTGCAGTTCTAAAAACGGGTCTTTTTATTGACAGAAAATTACTTTGGATTAAACAGTTAACTGATAACTTCTAGGTCTATAAAAATTACCAGAATACAGTGCCTTTATATATATATATAGATATATATAGATATATATAGATATATATAGATATATATAGATATATATAGATATATATATAGATATATATATCTTAAAGAAAATACACCTTAAAATCTTACTCAAAGTGAAATTAGGGAGTATTATATAAAGTATACATTCTTGAAAGTCAAAGTTTCTCTGATTTGTAGTCTCAGGGTGGCTCCAAGTGCCTTGGCAAGGAGTGTTTTTTAATGGTTGGAATTTTGAGGATAAATTCACATTCTCAATATTTCCATTATTATATTTACTAAATGGTTCTGATAAAATCAATGCCTTAGTGCCTATCCTATTTCAAATATCTTTATGTTTTAATCCTTATGTACCAGAAAGTTTAGGTAAATAATCATCTACTCCTTATTTAAAAGTAAGATAGATATAGACACAAAATATTTCTGTTGAAAAATATTTAAAGTTGGACCATGTGCTAGGCAAAGAGGAAAAAATGTGGTAAATACAAAATTATTCATAGAATTCACATTTAAATTATGAAATTAATTCTTCCTTTATTTATTAAGACAGTTTTAGCAGAACTACACAATGGAATTGTTTCCTTTAAATAAGATTTAAATCAGACCAACCTGGACGATATAGAATAGATGAAAATGTTTTTACTTTTCAGATTTATTTTGATCTTCACAAATCTTACACATTTCCTAATAACAACAATGATTTAAAGATGTACTGTTGGGCTTCCCTGGTGGCGCAGTGGTTGAGAGTCCGCCTGCCGATGCAGGGGACGCGGGTTCGTTCCCCGGTCCGGGAAGATCCCACATGCTGCGGAGCGGCTGGGCCCGTGAGCCATGGCCGCTGAGCCTGCGCGTATGGAGCCTGTGCTCCGCAACGGGAGAGGCCACAACAGTGACAGGCCCGCGTACCGCAAAAATAAATAAATAAAATAAAGAGGTACTGTTCTTGCTGAAACATTACAGAGTTATGAATAATTTATCAAAGGAAAGAATAATTTTAAGAATTTTGAGCGTCAAAAAACTGTTAGATTTTTGTGAAATTTTTTATAATTTACCAACAAACCATTATTACAGTTATTCAAGTTCCTAAATGGCATTTAAATTACTGAAATTATGCATAGTAAGAAAAACATATTATCTAAATTCCCACAACATGTGAGAAAATATAGAAAAGGGGGAAAATCTATAAATTATGCAACAAAATTTAAGCTGAGGGGAGAATGTGATATTCACATTAATTGAGCCAGAGTATTTGCATCTAGCTTGGTCAAATTTCTGAATTCTGGTGGACGTATATTGGTTTATTTGTTAAAGGATAATTACCACTGAGAATTTCTAAAAATTAAAAAAAACAATAATGACCTGATTGATAAAAGGTAAGCATGGAGGTAGAGTGAACCAGAACATGCATACCTGTGCATCTCATAGACAGAGATTGCCTAAGCACCAATTTCAAATAGTTGTTAATATCACCCAAATACATGTAGAAAAACAAACAGCAATACTGTACTTAGTTTTAGGACAGGTTTGTCACTTCTCTGAAATGTAATGCTTTGTGATCTTAGTAATCTTCTTCAATTCTCTGAACCTCAATGTCTTCAATTATCTAGCAGAGAATATTTCAACAAAGAGCTTTGCTTTTAAAGGAGATAATGCCTATGAAATTCCTTTGCACACTATAAAACGCTATACAGACATATTTTTCCTAAGAAATAGGTAAGTACATGCTAAAAATCCTTAATAGTTACAACGTATATTCTACAATGTAGGTAGTTAACATTAATAAATTAATCTTGGTGACCAAATATGATTTTTAATAACCAAAAGATAGTAAACTCACTGATATAGCTCCTTATTTGTTGAAAAGCCACAAAAAAATGAAAACCCTCTACCTGCAAATTAGAATGCTGTTCTGGCAAAGAAGTACATGAGAGAAAGCAGTTTGTGTGGAAGCCCATCTGGAGGCTGGGCTCCCCGAGTCCTCTCTGGACGTTCAGCCTGCTCCCTGTCTGCAGCAGGAGAGCTTGCTGTCCATGTAGACCACGCCCTGTGACGGGCAATCGTTGAGGGGCTGCTTCTTGAAGAAAACATGTCAAAAGTGGTCTTTTGCACATCCCCGTGAATTTTTCTTCCTTCCAAATAGAGAATCATGTTCATGACTACTATTTAAAAGACCTTCATTTTGAAGCATATTTTATGAAAATAAAATTATTCCATGTTTAAAGTTCATGTATATGTAAAAAAATCTTCTCTACAAGTAGCTTAGTTAATAGAGTGTTTTCTGAATAACAAATACGTTTTTGCAGTGAGGAAACTGGCCCAAGTAGAGGTGATCTGGGGACAGGAAGAGGTTATTGTTTGTTTCTAAATTATCTGATTGGGCTATCTGGATTCGTGTCTGGTGGTTTATTTTACTTTTGCTATGGAGCTACAAAATATATTTCTTCTGAAAACCAAGAAAATGCTGGACTTACATTCAGAGGCTATTCATACTTTACATCATTTTCATATTTTTAAAAACTTTCTTGCATAGAATTAAGTTACATATATCATATGGAGCTATAGTTCTTTAACTTACTGCAATCTCAAGTTATCTCTACTTAGGTAGGGCTTACATTGAAATTATTCTGAGATATGAAATGTCTCTTCTTAACTCTGCATGCATGCATGCATGAGTGCAAGCTCATGTACACAGCAATCTAGAGAAAGATGTAGCTAAGTCCCTTTTACAAGAGAACAAAGGTTATCAGTGCAAGCTAAAATATAGGGGAAAGAGTTTGGAAGTTTGAATGAAAACACGTGGGTTCCAAACCGTACTCTAACATTTCTTTATTGAGCCAGTGTGAGTTACCTAACCTGTGTGAATCTCATTTTTCCTTTCTGAAAAATGAGGGAACATGATATATAGGTATCTCAAAAAGTTTGGAACTTATAGTACTATTCACTTTATTTTAGACTCTTTAACTTTGCCTTGTCTTTATATTGAAATCTGGACAACAGTAGTTCAATCTAACTTGTAACAGATTTTTATTTAATTTAGACTATAAAGTCTTAGTGATTGTCTTTGTTTAACCTCATGCAATTTGAACTTGAGTGTTTCCATTTAATTTCTGAAAAATGAAAGGACAATTTACTCTCTTTTTATTTCCTACATATCTATCAATAATCTGAAAATTATGGTACTTACAAATATTCTCCAGAGTTATTTTACCCTCTCAGTTATGAAATTGGATAACTATAGTATATAACACTAATGAATCTTAAAATGTTGATTTGTGATAGTTTCAAACCTAATGTTATTTTACTGCATTAAAACTTATTTTTCTGTACTCTATTTTCAGTAAATTTTAATTATCTTTGAAACAGCAATTTTTGTTTTATATGCAAAAACAATTTTCCTTTTGTCTTTCTTTCCATCTCCTCTCTACACATTCCCTTTAATAACACCTTCATTCTGAAAAACAAATTATTTTTTCCATTATACTTTCTTGAAGTTGAATTTAACATTATAATTTAAAGTGTTAATTTGCATTTTAATTCTTCCTAGTTATATTCATATAATCCTGTTGTTATAACGGCCCAAAATAATAAGCAAATAGCTTCAAACCATACCCCAAGGATAAATGGTTTAAACGGAAATACGGAAGTTGTTTTATTAAGTCAAAATTAATTGTGAAATAATTTCAACTGAAGATTAACAGTGTGCATGATAAATGTAAAAATTAGTTATTTAAAAATCATCTTCAAAATATGTATTTCAAATTAATAGTGTCTTCTGTATTAATTTGAAAGTCATTATGTTTTCACTGTTCTCTGAATCAGTATATTTTTCTATATGGAATTTTTGAATGACATGAAAAGAACATGTACCTCTAGAAGATGTATAAGTTAATTCATCTTATAATAAACAGCAATTTATCATTTAAAACATTACTGTTAAAATTCATTGTTAGTGCTGATATATTTTATTCACTTCTGCATATCGAATTCATTATTTTCACCACATTCCAACATCACAATCTAGTATCTAAATTGATCCTCTTACCCAGATATAGGTTGCACTTGAATTATCTTTTTGCTTATAAATATGTTTCTTCCTTTGTTTTTTTTTTCTCTCTCTCATTATACTATTTAAGCTGATTTAAAGTAAAAATATGGGGCTTCCTTGGTGGCGCCATGGTTGAGAGTCCGCCTGGCAATGCAGGGGACACGGGTTTGCGCCCAGGTCCGGGAAGATCCCACATGCCGCGGAGCGGCTAGGCCCGTGAGCCATGGCCGCTGAGCCTGCGCGTATGGAGCCTGTGCTCCGCAACGGGAGAGGCCACAACAGTGAGAGTACCGAAAAAAAAAAAAAAAGAATATATATATATATATATATATATATATATATATATATATATATATATATATATATTCACAGAGTCATAGGATGTTAGAGTTACACCAGCCTTTAAAACAACTCTGGTCCATTGGTTCTGTAACTGTGGTTCAAGGACTGGCTTTAAGGCAGCTTAAATCCCAATACAGTCTGTGTATAATATTAGTGTCTGTGTGTACATATGCTTTCCATTGCTTTCATTAACTTTTTAGAAGGCTCAACAACAACAACAAAAAAACTTGTTAGGAAACAAATCAATTCCACCACCTCACTTTACAAATAAAGAATCTGAGACTCCAGAGAGCGTGCAACTCATCCAAGGTCACAGAGATTGTGAACGTAAGAGTTGGAGCCATGTGCTGATTTGTAGGTTGACCACAGAATGTTATTGATCAGGTAGAACTCTCAACAGAAGTGGGTTTTCAGCTCACATAGAGGCTAGTAAATTCTGAGTTCCCCTTAATTTTGTTTGCATAGAATTGAAGTAGTGAATTTAATCTCCCATTTCAGTTAACACCACAATATTATTACACTAAAACTACAAGGTAATTATAATTTGTTATCCATATTTTATGTCTTAAAATATGGATTTATGGAAAAATTGAAATTAATTTCTCATATTTATGCAGATAAATGAAGTTGTTCTGGGATAAAATAAACTTCTATCATTCTTTCTTCCCAATCAAAAGCAATGACAGAAGTGGGCATTTCTGCTCCACTGATTATGATCTTTTCTTTATTCATCAGTAAATGTGTGAAATCTTTTACTTTCTTATTTTTTCAGGCTAAAAGAGAGACAAAATAAAAACAAAGGTCAGGAAAAAGTTTAATAAAGAGTTTATTCTAGAAATTTGTATCTTATCTACATCTCTCATCACTAATTTGTACAAAACTCGGTGGAGTGATTCCAAATATAAAATGAATAGACAAATGATCTCTATAGTATAGCTTTTGTTTTGAGATATTTCAAATCATGGTTTAGTAGGCCTGGAAGCAGAGTGAAACTGCATTATCTTACAAAAGTGACCATGATCAAAAAAAAAAAAAAGATGTAGGTTATCATCTAAATGTTTGCTCCAGTGATCTTTAAAATAGAATCCAATTTTAATGAATGAAGACCTAAATGGGCTTAAAATGGTTAGGGGGAATGAAATAGAAAACATTTCTTCAGACCAACTAAGGACCTGAAAAATGACAAGAAGGAATGTCCCTCACTGTTCCCAAGGCATTAACCAACATACATCAAGGTTGTATCATGTGCCATTCAAGAACTTAGAGGGCTATCAAAGTAGAAGGCAATGTCCACCCACAATTAAATCATGGTCTTATTAGAGCTGAAGAATATTGCACACATGATAAAAATGCAAGGAAATTTAAGCCATATTATAAGTAAATCTTAAATCACAGGTTTCAATTCTAGTGTTATAGTTCAGAGAAGAGAGAGAGGCTAGTGTAGCCCAAAGGAAGCTAATCTGGAGCTGGGTCTATTGGGGCTGGATAGGTTGACAAAAAAGGAAATAGCAAGTCAAAGTTACAGCACGAAACTCTTCATAGTTGCAAACTTTCTTCAGACAAAGTCTTTGGAAACCAAGGGAGATGAAAAAGCCAATAAAAACAGAAAAAGTGCTTGAGTGTCTATTTGAGAACTTTATATTATAAAAACAACAATTTAGTGAATTCAGCAAGAAAGAGTGGGCTTAAGACATGTATCTTAAGTAGGAAAACTACCATGGTTTGACAGTGTCATTAAAAAGATGTTAAATACATAAGAAAAATAGAAAAGATTATTGAAAGAGAAAACTTAGAACTTGAAAAAACTTAAACGGTAATATCACATGAAAAATGCCACAATAAAAAATAAATAAATCTTGTCCCCACAGTCATCTGCACGGGACTTTCATTTAGGAATTATTTAATAACTAATTCTTTCTCAAAACTCTGTTGCTGCTATTATGACTTATTTTTATGTTTCTTTTCCAAATAAAAATTTCAACATCTGAGGAACTCAAACTAAAGTATATCAACAGAGCAGCAACTCACTTTATGAGTGCAGCCTGCCCAAAGAGAGACAAAAAAAGAGAGTGAACACATGCTGGCGGGCCGGGGGAGGGGAGGGTGGGTTAGTCCCATAGCAGAATGTGGTCCCTTATATGGTCATATTTGATTCACTGCCAGGAACAGCAATTCAAAGAAAATGTAACAAATCAGCTTCTCAATTACATTAACAAAGGTTTCAGCTTCCTATGTACAGTACTTTTAAGGCTCCTCTGTGTTCTAGCTCTGAAGGTCAATGAGCATTCCCATGAATCTTTGTGTGTTTATATCAAAAGTACAATGTGAACTTTGGCAAAAGAGGTGGCTCTAGGTTAGCTGGGCTTTTTAGGTAGTTACTGTAAATACAATTGAAAGTTAGCTAATTTTACACTATTGCTAAAGAATTAAAGAACACATTTGTAAATGGCATCCAAAGACTCAGAAGTGATCCCGGAGAGAGTTGTGAAAGTAGAGATTTCTCTTTTGCACCCATAACTGCTCTTAGTTTTCTCCCATCTTCCTTGGGGCATCTTCCACATGTCTGCAGGGTCCTTGTGAACTCAGTCAGCCCCGGGCTACACTAGCCTCCCCCAGGCCAACTATTTGCTGCAGACCTGTACCTGTCCACACTCACTCCCTGCAAACCCACTTTCAGAGAACTGCCTCATTAGGAAGCAGCTTATCAATCAATAATCTAAGAAGCAAATAAATAAAAGAATACACCTTCCTGTGACATCTATTTCATAAAGGAAAACATGTCTTATCCATAGGAAGTGGTGTGATTTCTGTTATCAGGCATAGGCCTCTCGGGGAGAGGTTTTTTGGGCGGTGAGGTCTTGGAATTTAGGTTAATAAAAAGGTATTTTTGAAAGTATTAAATTTTTTGTAGATGAGGGTGACTATGGCTAGAAATAGTTCGAGAGTAATTAAGGTCTAATGTCTCTCCAATTACAGCTATGAGAGAAGATGCAAATATTTTCCAATGAGACGTAAACTGTTGCACAAGTGGGCCCTGATAACACTTCTACATAAATGTGTATTTATTTCTTAGGGATCTGTTTGAGATCTGGAGAGATAAGTAAGGCAGTAAATGTGTTAGAGTCCACAATTCATGTTTATTGTTGGAAGTGTCCAAACATTTTACAAATAACAGGCTTTAGGGCAGAAAAGGACTGGCACCATTCCTCTTTGCCCTTTGAGTAAAGAACTTAAAACTTTAAGAAGTTAAAGTTTAACGTCAAACCTTGTTTTTTCACCCTTGACAGATTTGTGGGTATTGTGAGTTGGGTTTTGAAGGGACCAAGTATAGTTCAGAGTGAATCAGTACTCAGCTCAGAGTTCCATTGGCCTGGCCAGCACCTACATCTGCTCTGTCTATCCCTGGAGGTTTTGGTGCGCTCTGATTTTTTTTCATTCTTCTTAGAAGGTGAAGAAGAGGTGCCTCAATTAGAAATATGCTTTTTAAGTTAATTCAAGGAACACTTGCATTCTGCTACATAAAAGAAAGTTTTAGCATATATCAATTGCCCATGTGACTAGGCAAATTGTACAACTAAGACACACTAAATTAGGTATAATTCTTAAGTTTAAAACAGGTAAAGAGAAATAAGAACAATGAAATCAATGGTAACAATCTCATGTGAGTGTCAGAATACTTATGTTATCTACTCTTTGCCGTTGACATTTACTGTGTCCTCCTCTGCTTTGCTATTTGTCTTTTAAATCTTTTTTATCTTTTAAGGATTGAATGGAAATCTCCTTTCCTATGATGATTTCCCTAATCCTTTTAGGAAGAAACAATCTCACCTTCCTAGGAAGACCTTTTTTAATATGGCAGCCAAAGAAAGTTGACACAGAAGACTAAAGAACACTAGAGAGGCTTTGCTGAGAGCCAGAGGGCAAAGGCTCCTTAGTTTTGATTCTAACCATCACTGACTCTGCTAAGATATCACATGAAATATCTATTAAGCTCTATGGAAAGGCCTTAGTAAACAAGATTCTTAGCTTGGGTAAGAATTTTATAAATTTAAAGAAATTTAAAATCCAAATATTTGAAGATGTTCCTTCCTACCTCATACTATTTCTTCTAGCTATCTATAAGCATTATATTTCCCATAGGATTACTCTTTCACCCTTAAGAAGGCTCAGATACCTTGGAGGTTTAAAGCATCTGAAATAAAAGTGAAATAGGCATTAAATCTTATAATGCAATATGAAAAAGAATATATATGTATAACTGAATCACTTTGCCATGCAACAGAAATTAACACTACATTGTAAATAACTATAAAATCAAAAAAAAGAAAACATCTTATAATGAAATATAAGTAGTAATTCAACTTATGCCCCTAAATAATACCTATGGATTCTTATACCATTAGAATAAAACTTTAATTTAGCATGCCTTCTTCACTTGTTTCAAACTGCAACTAGAATATTAATAATTCTTCATATTTGAATTGAACTCTACATTTGAAAAGTTTCACAATCACTGTCTCATGTGCATTATCTCATCTGGAAAAACATCCCTGATAGAAAGCAGGCATTTATTACTACTACATTTTTGAAGCACAGAAAATAAAGCTCAGAGAGATATTATGCTTTATCCAATGGTAACTAGCTGAGCTTGAGAAGGAAATGTGGTCTCAGCCACTCTCTTGGTCCATTTCCCTTCCCTTTTTTAGCTCCATGTTTGCTTAAGGTTAGGCTAGCCTCCTCTTTGTTACAGCGGGTCAGTTTGGAGAACAATCAGAATTCTCTATTCTTAACATTTGTAGAGATGCTGGCTGCCAGTCAGGCTGTCTACTACAGAGATTTAATTTTTAAATTTAAATTGTTTTCTAGAATTTTTAAAAAACAATGTTAAAAGCTTTGAACAAGTATACCTAGTAGTGGTGTTTTCTTCCCCCATTAAATAAAAGTTTTGAAAGTCTGGTATTTAAAACTATATTCATTCATCCTTGCTATCCCACCCAGCAGTTCTAGCAACATGGAAGGATTTTTCATTTTTGTCTTTTTTTGGCCACAGGATCTTGATTCCCCAACCAGGGATCTAACTGTGCTCCTGCAGTGGAAGCACAAAGTCTTAACCTCTGGACCACCAGGGAAGTCCCAGAAGGTTTTTATTTAGTAATTTTGATCCTGCACCTGAGAATGCATACCTATTAAATTTGTATCTTGTAATGCATTTTTAAGCCAAATCACTGGATACAACCAAGAAACCCAGTACACATTAGCCCAGTTCTGGCATCATGATGAAGAGGAAAATTATCATCAGTCTTGGAAACTATTCCTTACCTAGGGCTAAAAGAAGCAACAAGAATCTATAACTTCCCATGAGAGACACCGGTTATGAAGAAAAATAAAGGCTTTTAAGCTTATTGTACTTTCTTGTTATTGCAGTTTCTTAAATTTGTTCCACATCTGTCAAACTTAGATAATACTTTTCTTTCTAGGATTGATATAAGAAAAAAAAATAATAGCTACTATTTATTAAGGACCACTTCATGTAATATTAATAATCTATGAGGTATCTTATTAGTGTTCCCATGTTACAAGTTAGAATATTAAGGTTTAGAAAATCAGGATTCATCCAGAAAGTGCAACTTCAGAGTTTAACCACAAGTCTCTCTGCCTCCTGTAAGGTAATTATACTGACATAGAGTAAAACCATCAATACAGGTGACACTAACAAGAGGAAAAAAAATTCAAGCAGAATTCTATGAAAATGTACAGATATAGAAGTCCTTATCCAGAGAACAGAAATTCCTATTTTTTTTCTTTTTTATTATTGATCCCTTCGCCTATCCTTGTATGAAGAAAGAAACAAGCAGCTTACAGAGTTTCTTCTCATGAGTCGGAAGGGTCCCAGAATCTACACACCTGAAATGGAATTACTAAAAAATATAGACTAGCATAGGGCCTAGGACAGAGTCAGCACCTAATAGGTCTGGTCCTTTTTTCTTTGCAGTGGCTACTCTCCACCCCATAACTGCTCCAGTCCTACTCAGAAAAAAGCAATTCCACACCATGAGGAATTTTTAGTTTTGAAGAGTTGATTCTAATGGATTTAATCTATGTTTTAAGAAGCATTTGCCAAATCCCACCTTAGCATAAGTATGTGGCCTCCCTCACCAGAACAAAGAAGCAGCCGAGAAAATTCTTCCCTCTCCCCCACTGCCCCCGAGATGATGCTCCTAATAATAAAACAAAAAATAGAGATAAGGATTAAGATGTTCAGGCAATAAGATTTCAATGAAGTATGTTTCATATTCACAAAGACCTGATGGTATTGATTATGATCGGTCCTAAACCTAAGGATCTCATACTAAAAGATGCTGGACATAGGGTAAAAAATTCAAGTTTTTTTCTGAGGCCCCAATAAGCCTATTTTAGATGACCTTTTAAAATGTTCATGTTCTTGGCCACTTCCTGGTCACCTCCAATCATCCTTACTTCACACACTAAGCCAATATTTCCTTGGCCCACTCATTGTTCCAATGAGATAATGAAACTTTTCCTCAACACCTTTAGATTCTGCTGAGTTCTCCTGTTTTTTTGCAGCTGTCTGCATTCAACTCTGCCAAGAAGACTTTTTTTTTTTTTTTTTAAAATGGATCCTGTCTGTTTACTTGTAAGGCAAATGAGGAAGCTGTGTTGCCTACAAGAGACTCAGACATTGGTTAAGCGTTTCTTCATCCAAGAGGACCTATTCTTCAGCCAGAAGAAAAGAACAGAAAAATTAAAGCCTTCCCCTAAATTTACTGAACCCAAAGATGACAAACTGGTATCCCACTAGCTACATCCAAGACTGTGTTGTTTGGTCCAATAAATCTTTTAACCTTGTGAAATACTTGCCAACATTTTGAAAGCAAGGGATTACACACAAACACCCAGATTTCGGCATCTCTCAAAATATCAGAAAAGCTAAGCCTACATTTGTGCACAGCAACAATCAGTTGGAGCTTAATAGGTCTGTGCCTTTTAGCGACAGCACTCTAAATCATCACAGCCTTACTTGGCTTACTTTGCACTTTTATATTATTTGCCTGAATTGTAAGTTCGACTGTAAGACCCCTGCTAACCCAGGTTGTCTTGACCATATCGCTGTCAATGATTCTGTCTTTCATCTCTTAAATTTTGCTGGGGAGTGCTGTGGGAGGAGAAGTATACTGTTTTATAAAAGTCTCATAACAAACTATATGATAGATAGCTATTACCTCTATGTTTTCTGATGGGGAAACTGATGCTTACAGATAAGAATTGCACAAAATTATACAACTAAGTCCATGGCTTAACGAGGATTCCAACCAGGTTTTCTGACCCCAAGCCCAGCCTCATCTCCAGTAAAGCTATAAGACCAGCAAAGCTATAAGAACCTATTGACCAGCAAAGCTGTAAGAACCAAATGTCCACAAGAATCAACATGTATCCTAACATACAATTTATATTTAGAAATTAGCAGGGCTTCCCTGGTGGCGCAGTGGTTGAGAGTCTGCCTGCCGATGCAGGGGACACGGGTTCGTGCCCCGGTCCGGGAAGATCGCACATGCCGCAGAGCGGCTGGACCCGTGAGCCATGGCCGCTGGGCCTGCGCATAAAAGAAATTAGTGAGCTGAAATGTTCTGTAAAGCAAAGGGGGAATTAGGTCTTCCTTGACAAGGAGTGAACTGAGGCTTTGCACAACTGCATAGAGAAACGCTGGACTGGGAGCTGGGGGAGACAGGGGTGCAGACCCCTCTACCACACTCACTCACAGGGTCACGTGAAAAGGTCGCCTGTTCATTCTGTGTCTCATGTGTGCTCAACATTTTATCACAGAGTCTGGACATAAGTGGCAGCATCCCCTGTTCAGAGCCTGTCATCGCTGTCGTTCTGCCCCCCCTAACTGTTGTCTTCATTCTCCCTCATCCCCATTGTCCCGCAAGTCTACATTTTCTGACTCCCACATTTCCCTGTTTTTTCTGTCATAACTCCATTTTGTCCATCTGAAGTACAGCAGCCCGCTGGAAAGTGAGTGTTTAGAGATGGATAGAGAGAAAGCATTTATTATAGAGAATGCACTGTATTTAGATGAAGGGTGTTGCTATGGGCCATTTGCTGCAATGCATAACTTTTAAAGCAGATTCATCATATTCTTATGGAATCATGAACAAAACTCATTATTAACAAAACATTCATTTTCAAGGTTAAATAGTTTACAAGTCTGTATTATATAATCAAATTGGTGATTTCAGCCACTGAACGTACAAATGGGGAGAAGATGACTCAGTGAAGGTCTGAAATGGGTACAGTTATAAATCATACATATATATGGTAAGTCATATCTCACAAACACAGAGCCTTCTATATCAGGGTTTCTGGTTCCTTCCAAGACACGGGTGAAATTAACAGTACTCAGCCACCATGTATGTTAAGCACAGCATTTCTCCATGATTGATATTCTTCAGTGCTGCAAATGATTTGGGTTAGTAAAATGATAAGGAGGAAGGTATTTCATTTGGCTGACTGTAACTGAAACTCTACTACAGTGTCTAACCAAATACAGGTTTTTCCTCACAAAACAGCACAATTTGGAATTAGGTTCCACGATGATATAAATGTCCCAGGCTCTTTCTTGCTTTCACTTTTTAAAAACAATTATTTATTTATTTATTTATTTATTTATTTATGGCTGCATTGGGTCTCCGTTGCTGCGTGTGGGCTTTCTCTAGTTGCCTCGAGCGGGGGCTCCTCTTGGTTGCGGTGCGCCGGCTTCTCATTGCGTTGGCTTCTCTTGTTGCGGAGCACGGGCTCTAGGCCCGTGGGCTTTAGTAGTTGTGGCTCACAGGTTTAGTTGCTCCGAGGCATGTGGGATCTTCCCAGACCAGGGCTCAAACCGTGTTCCTTACATTGGCAGGTGGATCCTTAACCACTGCACCACCAGGGAAGCCCCTTGCTTTCACTTTTATGGACGCAAAACAGTCGCTTCACCTCCAGGCTCTCATCCATTTCCCAGGCAGGAAGAATAAGAAGTGAAATCATGAGGAAGAATGGGGTAGCACTTATTCCAAAAAACCCCAAAACGTTCACAGAAATTTCCCATTTATAACTTTACTTACATCTCAGTGGCAGAAACTGTATCAGATAGTCTTCATATTGCACAGGAGTTCACGAAATACAGTTCTTCAACTGGGCATATTGTCACTTTAAATGAAGTCTAGGTTTCATTAAGGAAGGAGGAAGACCAGATTTGGGGTAGGCAACTTATACAGAACTCCTTCCCTGGGCCCATAGAATATGGTTTACTGGAGCTCAGTCTAGTGGAACACAAACAGGTAATGGGCAGTTGCAACCCAGGTATTATAGGCTGTGATGAAATCATAATTCAGGTCACAAGGCACACTCCTGAATGGAGAAGATCCAGAGTCCACTTCGTGAACTTAGCCCACATGGAAGGCATATGTACTCAGTTGGCAGACACAGCTCTTCTTTATCTGCGAGGACTACACTTGCTAGGGACAAACTCCCCAAGCTGAGTAGCCAATCACACCTACTTCCAATTACTCCCTTCCTTGGCAGCACTTTGACCTCATGGAAGCTACTAGGGAAGCCCCTGGGCTGATGGCCCTGTGTCTCTCCTCCTGGCATCACTGCTTCCAAGATCTGTAGGCCAGCAGAAACCGAATGTATTAGTTAGCATACAAATGCAGACACATGCAACAGAGGACAGAGGATTTAAACAAAGTACAACTTTCTCTTTCATGTAACAAGCAGATGGTCTAGGAGGATGACAGTTCTGTTCTATGCAGTCATGCGGGACCCAGACTTTTATCTTGTTGCTCCATCCACTCTTTCTGTGTGGTACAAAATCACTCATTTTCCAAGCAGTAGAATGAAGGAACAAGGTGAAGGAGAGCTTGCCTCCTAGCTTTAAGAACCAAAAGGAAGCAGTAATTATTTATTCTCTTATCCCATTTGTTGGAATTTGGTCACATGGCCACACATAACACCAAAGGAAAATGTAATCTTTCTTTTGAGCTGCTATGTCCCTAGCTAAAAAACTGGGGTTCCTATTACTGTGAGAGAAAGGAGAACATTGAGAGCACTGGGAAACAACTGACAGTGTTCACCATACTGAGCTACAAAGCAGAGGAACTCCGGGATTCTCATTGCTATGGTCCCATCATTACTGTTTCAATTATCTATTGTTACACAGACTGTGCCAAAATTTGGTGGCTTAAAAGGATTCATTATTTTTCATGATTTTATGTGTCAGGACTTGGGCAAGTGAGTTTTTGTGTTCACAGTTGATTTTTGGGGTCCACAGAGCTGGCTGGAGCATGTGATGATGCTACTCCACATGACTTCTCCCTTTCCCTCTTCAAATAATCGATTACATTAGTCCTAGCTTCTTCACAGCGCAGTGAGTGGCTGGCTTCCCCAAGCTGGCCCAGAGCTGGCGAAGCACTTCTACCATGTTCTATTCATTAAGGTAAGTCATAAGCTAGCCCAGATTTAGGAGGAAGATGACTTGCTCCAGTTCTTGATGGGTGGAGAGGCATGTACTTACAGGGAGGGAAGGAATGTGTGGTGAAGACTGTCTGCCACTTCTGGAAAACTACTTACCACACTCGCCAAACATAATTTGGAATTTTGATTCTTTCTGCCCCTCCTTTCCTCACCCCCTACAACTGTAAAAGGCAGAAGGTAGAGGCGAGCTGGTCCTTAAGCAATTCCCCACTGTTTTCATTAAGTTTCATTATCACTAAGAAAAGCAACTCTTTTAAAGCTTTAAGGGGCATTTGGTTTATTTAAAGCAATGTTTCTCACCTAAACAGACCTTATAGCTATGTATTTATTTTTAACATATATTAAGAAAAAATGGCTAACACATCAAAACCATACTTCATAAATATTGCCACGACAAAACTAAAAGTAAAATCTAGTAGTAAATCTAGTAGCAAAGACCAGCTCTGCCACCTTTGGCCGTTTCACTCACTCTACAACCCCTGAGCTTTGTGCTTCACACCACTAAACACTCCCTGAGTAGAGGGAAGACTGACCTGCCCCTGGAGTCCTGGAGAGGCCCATCATGGAAGAGAGAATGACAGGGCCCTTCAGTTCTGCAATGGCCAGAAATTTTTTTCTGGCACAAGGATCCTGTGAGTTCACAAAGCCGAAGAAAGGCCACCTCCTCAGCTTCTAGGTCATAACTTGGCCCCAGGCAACAGACTGACACTGAGGTCTAAATGCTCTGCAACTCCCACTGGCCCCTCATTATGACTTTCCCCTAGGTACGTCCACGGTCTCTTTGACCATTTCCTCATCAAGTAGGCACAGCAGTAGGCTGGCCTGAGCTTTTAAGCTTAGTCAGCTGAGCCTCATTCCTTAGGTCAAGTTGTTCCCAAGTCAAATTCCACTCCCACCTTCAGAGTCGACCCTTGGTTCTGACAGACACTATTGCCACAACTTTTAGCTACTATGTACACAGCAGCATTTGCAGCACTTAGTATTCTTGGTATTGGGAGGAGGTGGGTCAACAGTGGGGCTGAAATTTGAGAGTTTGATCGTATCTATGGACCCTCTTCCTGAGGGGAAAATCATGCATATACACAGACAAACTAGGGAGTTTACAGCCTCCCCATCCCCTGAATTCCATCCTTGAAACCCAGGTTAAAGCCCCTGATTTTATGGGCAGCATGAAGCAATCAGTCTCTAAGTATTGCTGCTAGTCAGTGCCTGCAGGGCTCCGCAAAAGAGGAATGGCTCAGGCCAGGTGTGTCTACATCACCATGCCTACCAACCAGTTCCAACCACTAAATGTGCCTGGGGCTTTCGGTTACTTCTTTCAGCCTTGGTAACTTTGCCCATTGGTAGTATTGCTGATCCTTCCCCAGCAACCTACAGACATCTGTGCCACATCTGAATCCCCTAAATTACTCATTGAAAACAGTGGCCATGTCATGTCACTTCGACCTCTGGAATGAATCATTCCCTTGGTCTGGCCCTGTTTGTCTTTTCTAGGGTTGATGTAACATTGCCTCCTCAGCTTGCAGGGGCCAACACACACGCAACACAACGCTCAACCTCCGTTCTGGTCTTCCTAAAGGTAAATCTTATCACATCATTCTCCCGAAGCCCTCTGTACCGCCTCAGATTGGCCCTCATGCAATCAACACTGCTCATTTGTACCTCATCCTATCCTCCCACGATCTCATGCCAATATATCAGTGCAAGCACTCGACTTCCCAGCTACTTAGAACTAGCTTTAATCCACGAGAAACCCCAATCAACTTTAAGTCTCTTGGTCTTTGCTCCCTTCATTCCCTGTTGATGTTCCATCCTTTAAGGTCTACTTAGGACGTTTCCCTTCATATGTAAAACCTTTCACAATTTGTGCCCCTACCACACTTACCTCATTTGTACTGTTTTTAATTCATGTCTCTCTCCCTTATTGAGCTATGAACTCCTTGAGAACAAAGATCATACCTAGTTTTTTAAAATGGTGAGCAACTAGAACAGTGCTTGGCACTATGTTAGTTGAAAGGATGAAGACATGAAAAAAGAATAAGTGCAGCTCATCCCGCCCTCTCCCATCCTTCACTCTATTCCTTCCCTCAGCCCATCCTCTCTATGAGCCCCTTCCTCTGTACAAGGTGCAATCCCACCTGACTGCAGAGACCTGCTCCCTTCAGCTTCTCAGTTCATCCATACTTAGCTGGATGACGGCATTGTGCATCCAGGTACAATCATCCACACTTCTTTCTCTGCATCCAATCTATATACTTTTTCATCGCCTCTGCCATCTCCTGGATTCAGAATAATGCCCTATCTCTCTACCCCTATAACACTCAATACTTACTCTTTTTAGCATTTCATTATATTACATTTCATTGACTTTTATCTGTTATCCCACTAAACCATGGTCCTCCTGCAAGGAAGAATAATGTCTAATTTACTTAGGTGCTCCAATGACTTGCATAGGTCCTGGTGCTCAGTGACTCTAAACTCCCATTTAATTGTTCTATTTCCTCTGTGAAATCCTGACAAATGGTGAGTCATCCCGATGCACTTAAACACTATGAAAGAAAGCTGTTTTTTGAGTTCTATGTTTTGAAGAGCTAGTGGTAAAACTTTTTTTTTTTAACCTTTCCATCATTTTTTCTGACTTCTTCTAAGGGGTCCTATCTTTGACTTTTGGAATAATAAGACATAAGTCCTGTCTCTTCTTGCCCTTAGATCTCCCCAAAGCCCTCACTGAAAGTTCCAGTATACCAGTGCTTTTCATACTGCAGTGTTGATACAAATGATCTTTCGATCTCATTAAAATGCAGATTCTGCTTCAGAAGGTCTGAGATTCTGCATTTCTAAATAGCTCTTGGATGGTCTGAAGGTTACAAGTGGTGCAGCAACACTCTGGTCTTAAACTATTTTCACAGAATAGGGCGTGAATCCCCTCACCTCACCGTCTTCATCTTTCTTCTGGGTAAGGTTGAGTTTGCCAAAGACCTCTTTCAAGTATGGTGGCATTTGAAGTTTTACCACACTCCACTTAGTGTAGTAAAAAAGTGTTTCATTGTAAAGAGTACCGGATTTTAAATAAGGACACATGGGCTTGAGCCCAAGCTCTGCCACTACCAACTATTTGACCTTTGGTAAGTTGGAGAAAATAACTTTTCACTCTCAGTTTTCTTTTCTTAAAAAAAAATTGGCATCCACTACATCCAGTAGTTGGAAGGATCAGAGGATCATGTAACAGTGTAAGGGAGACCATCAGATTTGTGGCTGTGTACCATATTTTTGGAGCCATTATTTAACTTCTATTATTGCAGTTTAAGGTTTCACTGGTTCTTTTGCCATTTACATCGAGAGTTGCAAAATCAACTACCAAACACCTAAAGTCTTTAATAATAATTATTATCCAGTAATATCTACTAGGTACAAGGCACTGGGCTAGATCTTTTATACCGACTTTTTAGAAATTTTCACACACCAAAAAGAAAAATATTTTTTTTTCTTCCTTTTTTAATAGCCAAGGCTGGCTGAATATTACTTTTTGGCTTCTGTTCCATGTGTACCCATCAGGGAAGACATTCTTCATCAGCGGATATCCTTTTCAGATAAAGTTAGACTTTTTAAAGGTCAAAGCATGTGACAAGTTGCCCTCTCCACACACCTAAAAATTGGTGGTCAGGTCACAGCAGAGAGAGAATTCCAGGATTCTACTGAAAACATGTTGATATGGCCCTGAGTTTTCTAATTAGCGATATGAGAGATTTAGACTAAGTCATTTCCAAATCTTGCTCTCAAAAGCCGTAAGGATTCTAAGAGATGCCAAAAGCTGTGGGCCTGGATGGGGGAAGGGAAAACATTCCCTAACACATGTAGATGCACACACTAGCAGCTTGGCTCGTATCTGTTTAACATATTGGGTTCCAAGCATGATTTATTTGAAGAAATAATTCTGCTTTAGTTGCTCCAAAAATGTTTGAGAGCCGTTTGAACTGTAGTTGCTATGGCAACTTATGACTCATTCATTCTGTGAAAAATCTGCTTGTCCATAGATATGTAACTTAGTGAATATCAAAATACATGATGAGTATTGGGAGATATATGTTATTATTTTCCTTTCTCTAGCCCAGGCTGACCCAGCGGCTCTTTTTTAGTAGATTGGCTGCTGGTAATTTGGAAAGGTAGAATGTTTCAGATAACTTATTTCTATTAAAAGGCAGAGTCCTGCTGAATGCCATGCTTGGCTCATTGACCCTAAATACCCAGCAGCAGCACTTGTAAGTATTCAATCAGTATTTTGGGGATTTGTGTTCCCAAGGGTATCCCATATGAAGAGGTTTCAAATGCTCTCATCTACACCAATTTTTTTTTTTAATAGGAAGAATTGCTGTGTAAGAAACTTAGAAAAGATTTTTGCTTCTCGATTTTTGGCTGTGCAAAATTTCAATTTTAAGAACTCAACTTCTCTGGCCCAAGAAATTCAACTGTAAGTTTAGTGTAGCTTAATTTTCAAAATTTGGGGTTATTTTGTATTTAATGGTTTAAAAAATTGAGTTCTTCAACATCACTCCCAAATCATCCAGCTTAATCAAGTATTTACAGTTCTAACAGTGAGAAGATCAAATCTTGCGTAATCTCTATCCTTAAGAACATACAGTGTTCATGGGGGAAGGGTATGTTTTCTCCATTGTAACTCCAAGGTAGAACCATGTATTCAGAGGGTGTTAAAGAATGAATTCCACTACTCCTGGGCAAGGAGACACAGACACAAAAACAACACAAGCCTACAACTGCATTCTCTAAATTCTAGAAATATTTATATGATTGTTTCTTTGTTAACGAATTCATTCATTTAAAGAAAGGGGCTGATCCTACTGTAGAACAAGCTGTGATCTGCTGCCTGGACTCAGAGATGAACAGGCAACATGTCCCACATACAGAACACAATTTAGGGGGAAACAAGTAAAAGTATTTAAATCTTGAATAAAAGTAACTTAAATTCCAAAAAGGAAATAAAATGTTCCCAGTACACGTCACTATCTTGTGGCTACTTTTTGTTACTGTTTTAATTTTTTACATTATTAACTAAACTTTAGATTTCATTTGGACATCACCAGTTTTTCCATTTATGTCTTCTTGCCTTTCCTGGATGTAATCCAGGGGTCTAGTTTCCCAAGTCTCCTCTGATCTGTGAGTTTCTCAGTATTTTCTTGTTTTTCATGATCTTGACAATCTTGAGAAGTACTGGCCTAGTATCTATCCTGTAGAATGTCCCCTATCTGGATGTGTCTGATTTTTTTTTTTTCTTTTTTTTTCTCTAGTGACTAGACTGGAGTTATGGATTTTGGGAAAAAAACCCATAGAGGTATGCTCTTCTCATCACATCATATTACGGGGTACAAGACAACCACATGATATCACTGATAATGTTAACTTCTGTCAGTCGGTTAAGATCCTGTCTGCCAGGCTTTTCCTCTGTAAAGGTAAAATAGTTTTTCTGAACTTTTCTTTTTAGAAGCTAGTCATTAAGTCTAGCGCATCCTCAAGTGGGGAAGGGTTAAACTCTAATCCCTAGAGGGAAGGGTAATAAAATTCTAATGGTTATTTGAAATTCTTCTCTAAAGAATATTTGCCTCTTCTCTCCTATTTTACATTTATTTATATAAATTAAATTTACTGCCATTTCCTTGTATCAGTGTGGATTCATGGATATTTTATACTTTGGATTATAATCCGATTATCCAATACTACATGACTTATTTTGTTGCTCAAATCATTCCAGCTTTGCCTGTTAGGAGATGGCTTGTTTTCATTATTTCTAAAATATCATTTATAAGAGATTCCATCTAGGTCAGTTCCTTCTAACCCAATACTCTCAAACAGTAGTTGATCCACAATGATCTCTATTACCTATCCTAACAGTTCTTTCCTGCTTAATCATACTGGAATTTATTCACATTAATACCTTTTTAGCTCAACAGGTCTTTGTCGTGAATTTATTGCTTCTCCTCTTGATATTGAAGAAAGTTACAATCCATTTGAACAAATCAGGTTGTATGCCCAATGGTCCTGTTACTAAGCAGTCAGGCTTAGTTTTTGCAAGGATTTGTTACACTCTAATAATCCATTTAGCAGCGCAAAATAAATACACGATTCCCTTTTTTTTGATGAAGAAAAGCAAAATTTTAGCTAGAAGTCAAACAGTGACCAAAAGGGTCATAAAACTAATAAAAATCTAAGGGGATTATTTGTATGTTGATGCTTCTTCCATGGCACATTTGTAAACTTCCACAGACTTATTTTCAGGTAAGCCTGCATACCCGTTTTTTGATAATTTGTTTATGATCTGTTTGATTCTCCTTCCTGTAGACATCTGCATTATTAACATTTTCTTGATCTTTCATAATGCCAATTTCTCGGGAAAAGGTCCAATTATCAGGATCTAAAAGTTATCAATTCTGCTATGATTTTTTTCCATTCAGCCACACCCAAAATGACCATTCACAATACCTGAAACTTTGGGGTTTTTTCTATATGAATCCAAGACAGCTGCCCTCCAACACACTGGGTTTTCAAGTACAAGGACTAAATTAAAATGTGCTTACATAGTTTATTTTTAAAGTAATTTAAAATACAGTGTAAACATACATTAAAGATACTGTGGCAATTTAGATATGGAATAACATGAAGTTATTTACATGTTTGTATATGTATGCGTGCATATATATACATGAAGTGCAGATAAATACAAGACACTACAAAATAAACAAAAAATTCAATATGATAATTTACTGACAATCATTTTCATCATATTTATTATTTAATTTGTTATGTTAATGGCTGCAGACAAATTCCTAATACTGAAATATGTCATCTAAATATTTAGCTTTTATATAAACTATAGTACCTCAAATTTAACAGTATATAAATAGGATTCAAATTAAAAAACAAAACAAAACAAAACAAAAAAGAACAGTCGTCTTCCCTGCCACACTCCTTATTTATTTGTAAAGGCTTCAGCTAAGAGTTCAAAAAGACTCTTGAAATTGCAGCCCTCAATATGTGATATCTCAGCTTTTAAGCATACATCATGACTGAAGATACAAAGGCAGATATAAAATCTCTAACCGACATATAAAAAACAATGCACAGTTTTAATCTAAGAGGCAATGGATTCAAGCCAGGTTGGGCTCTGGAAGGGTAAAGACCATGGGAAACACTGCCAAGAGATGATAAAAGGGGAGAAAGTGATCATCTAATTAAGGTGGGGTAGGCACTCTCCCCAACACTGAAGGTCCTCACGTGGCCCTGAACATGACCATCGTGGATGATGGAGGATATTTATGTTTGTGATAACCGTAAATGGCCCTGCCTTTTGAGACTCCTCAGCAAGCACACAGACTCCATTTTCTCCCTATGGCACCAAGAAAGGAATGTTCAACCTCTGAACCTGGCATCTCTCCCATGAGTGCCAAGGAAAGAGTATAACCTGTTGGGTTCCCTAAGTCATGAAATAGCTTCTAAACTTTGGTCTAGAATATGCGCATCAGTTTTCTGTCTGTGGCTTGCTGTGAGTGCTATCAACTTATTTGACATCTGTTATTTAAAACAGTGAATGCACCTGCCTGAAAAAAAGTGAAAAATCCTATTTGTTGATCTGATCCTCTAAAAGACCATGTCATTCCTAAGTGTGAATTTGTCTGAGGTCACTACCACATAGATTTGAGGCACAGAGTTACTGGTGACAAAAAACGGATACAGTGAATATGGTTAGGAGATGTGAGACTCGTTGAGAAATACCTGAATTAAGTCTGTGGATCAACGGGAGACAGGTAGGATACAGACTATTCAGAAGTTTATTCAATAGACTATTCACCTGGAAAAAGTGTTTTGAGTTTGTAAGGTAACCAAACAAGGTAGGAGGGAAAAGTAAATAGCAATTTCTACCCTAAGTGGGAAAATTTTACTAAAGAGGAAAACAACTTCTAGACAATAATCATGTCTCTGCCTTTTTTCTTTACCAGGAGATATGACTTTGGGGTCCAATTCCCTGATCTTAGGACATAGTAACAGCTGTAAATTACAAATGTATTGTAAAACCAAAGAATAAAATCTCTTCCTAAATTGGTCCACCTCCTCTAACTTCAGTCAATAGAGTACAAATCAAGATGGGGTTCTAAATAATTAAGGCATCCCAAATACATAATTGGGGAGCATACTAAAAATTGAAGTTGTTTGAAGAAAGGCTCTGAGGGACTCTTCTAAATCAGCATCCATGTGAATGATATCCTCTGCACATCAGACACGGACAGACCTGAAGATGAGGCTGAGAGTGAAGAGGTCGGCAGGTGCTGTCTCCACAGGACTGCAGGGTCAGATTTACTTTCCTTACATCTTGGTGGATTTTTAGGAGGCACGCCACAATACGTAACATCAATTATCACAGAATAGGAATAAACTCCAAATCATTACGTCTCTTTTCCTACTTTTGCTATTTGAGAACCTGGGTAGTTTGGGATTGTAAGGTGCATTTACAAAAAATCTCCACCCTTCTTGAAAGAGCCACTGTTGGGAAGCCTGATTATGCCCATTCACAGTGCAAGGCACAGAGCGCCAACACAACTGGTAAAACCACTCTCATGTAACAAGGAGAAATGGCACTTTCTCATACTTCACAGACTTTACAGGAATACAAAGATTATTTCACTGCTCAGACATTTACACACAACAGAAAAAGCCTTCAGTTAACTGACTAGTTCCTATAAGTTGGTGGCATTACAGCACAACAAAATCACCTGTAATACACGTAAAAGTTTTGTACTCGAGGATTTTTTCACATAACAGATGAGATGATTGACTTGGACTCATCAATCTCACTCTCATACTGATTATACTGTCAGCAGTGATTAGGGCACCCACGTTGTGTGTTTCAAAGGTGTGCATATGGCAGTTCTAACATATCTTTACTATGTCTCTGAAAAGCTAAGGTTTCATTATTGAAACGCTGTTATAATTTCAAATGTGATCCTCTTCTAGTGACTGGCATTACCTTCTTGTGTAATTAATATTCCATGTGATTTAGAACACATATCCTGATTTTCCCAATGCTCATAAATACGTTTTCTGTTGGAAACATTTCTAGGGAAAAGCAGCTTCAGTCTATCTCTAGCATATGGCCATGACTTGCTTCCACATACAATCAATATGAAGAAAAGACTATCCTCACAAATCTGTAAGATTAAAACTTCAAACAAAAGCACAATTTGAACAAGCATTTTTGTAGTCTGTTTCAAAACAGGGACCATATCAAGTACTGCCACAATATATGCCTCAAAGAGAAAGGAGAGGGGCCTCACGCCCATGTCTTTAACAGCAAATGCTTTAATTCCTCAATGAGCATCTGTGGAATTAGCTCACAGACAACTCAGAGGCAGGAACACTCTGGCCTGTGTTAAAATAAAATGAAGGTTGCGATTTCTCTATGCAGCAGCAAGTGAAGTAGGACTCTGAATCACTTTTTGGAGTCAAGTTGGTCTTTGAAAGAAAATCAATTTGCCTTAAGAGGCTCTAATTTAGTAGGATGCCAGATGCTTGCAAGGGTGCTTT
The DNA here is from genome assembly GCF_011762595.2 of Tursiops truncatus. Lineage (NCBI taxonomy): Eukaryota > Metazoa > Chordata > Mammalia > Artiodactyla > Delphinidae > Tursiops > Tursiops truncatus. Next base: position 32,438,296 of record NC_047041.1, read on the forward strand.
AACTGAGGGTGTTTTAGACTAAGGGACTGGTCTACTAGAGAGATTACCTCTGTTCCAGCAGAGGGTAGTCAGGGTGTCAGCAATACAATTACTATTACTAAGGACCACCAAGGATCCAGAGACCAAGAAGTTCTAGCAATACAAAATTATAGTGTAAAAAATCAACACTAGCAGGTAAAAAAAAAGGAGACAAATGTATCATATTTTTTCATTATATTACTAATTTTTACAACATTAAATATTTCTTATTCCTTTATTTCAATGCACTGATATTTCTTTCTGGTTGTGATTCTGCCTACTGTTATTCACTTTACCTTTAAATCCTAATCCATTATTCCATTTTTAATTTTAAAAGCATACATGCTCCAAGGCATAGTTGTATATGTGTGTGTGTATAATTTAACCTATTGACTCTAGAAACATTAATTTAAAGAAGAGATTGAGATTACAGATCATAATATCACGTAAAAAGAACTGTCTACAGTCAATACCTGAGTGTCTGTACAGTGAAGAACTCTGAAGTAAGAAGTAAAATACTGTGGCCAAGGGGGCCAGTGCTGTGGCAGTAGATGGCAGGGAACCAGCTTTTTGGAATCTTGAGAAGAAAGGCTCTTTGCCATATGCAGATATGTATAGAAATAATATGAGGATTATTAAAATAGAAATAATTTAAATAATGATTGATGAATGATCAGATGTTGATGGTAAATATAAATGGATAGTAAACACCTATTTCTATGCCCTATAAATTCAGTGAAATTCCTAATAAAGGCTGTAAATTGAAAGGCATAACAGAAAATTATGTATGACTTTATTACTGCTAGAGATGATGAAACAATTTCAATCTCTGGTTCAAAATAATTTAAGAATCTTGTACCTTTATGTTTAGATTATGTTTCAACTAAGCGTAGACTTTAGAAGGCATAGTGTCCCTAAAACAGCATCTTTATCATTTGTAGGACAATTTCTCAAAAGCCAAAATTAGATATCAATAAAATACTTTGACACTTTACAGAGTTACAAGTACAATTTAAGTTGTATGCCTGTGTACTGCACTTTTACATTGTTTTCCTATTACTGTAATTATACATTTGTGATACCCCTATAATGCTACCAGCAGAGGATATGTGCATATGATTTATCAGTATTTATATGTTAATGGAATAAAATTTCATAAAATCTCAAAGTTATAAAGATAGTTTTACACATCCTCTAAACCAGGGGTCAGCAAACCATGACCCATGAGTCAAATCTGGCCTGTCACCTGTTCGTGTATGGCCCATCAGCTAAAAACATTTATATTTTTAAATGGAATTTTAAAAGTCAAAGAAGCTTAATATTTCATGACACGTGATAATCATGATTTTCAAATTTCAGTGTCCTGAAAGAAAGCAGTATTGGTACACAGCCACAGCCATTTACATGTTGTCTATGGCTGCTTTCTGCTACAATGGCAGAGTGGAGTAGTGTGATGGAGACCACATGACCTGTTAAGCCCAAAATATTTATTATCAGGCCCTTACAGAAATAGTTTGCTGAATCCTGCTCTAAGCCCAGAGAAGGCATCTGGAATGCTGGATAGAATGTTTACAGTGGAATCAGTGTACGACCTAATTTGGTTTCATTTACAGACATCATATACATTACTCATTACTGCTTTTGAATATTATCATCTACTTGGTAAACAAATAAAAATAAACCTATGTTAAGAAAAACTCCTTATTTCCTTGAAATGTTTAGGACCAGCAAAACAATCATATATAAAAGCAGTATATTTTTAAGAAAAAATAATAAATGAACAATTTAAATTACATTTTTTAGTAATGATTTCAAGGTTTCTCAGAGAACACCAGACAGTAAAGGGCAGATTTCAAAAGTCTTATAGCAGATTTCTGGTTTCCAAATTTCTGGCATATAGTACTTAACACAGTATTTGAGATTCTATAATTATTATGAAAGAGACATCGTGGAGAGTTACTTTTCCAAAAAAAAGGGGGAGTGGGGAGGAGAGGATAAGCTATTTTAAAATATGAAACTAGCCAAAATTAAAAAAGAATGGCAAACAATTTAAACATTTTTTTCCCTTTCCATTAATAGGGAGCCACATAGTCTGCTGGTGTAAAACTTGGTAGAAATTGACTGTTTTCATTTTAGCAGGCTGATCCCCATATCTGTGTCAGATAAAATCATAGCACTTATTATTTGTTACCATGGATACCATGAAGATACTGCCATCCACTAAAAAGTATTAGAGGAAGACAACATAATTTTCTGGGACGAGTCCTGTTTTGCCTTCATATGTTGCCTTCAACCATCCTGGTTCCACTGATGGGTACACTGGCAAAAATTAAAATACATAAAGAAATATCACTCAGTCAACATTAGCTTCAAATAATTCTATACACAAATGGGTAAAAATCCACATCAGATTGTATGCATATATACTCAAGCTGTCAAAACAGTGTCACAGCACCTGTAAAGCTGGAAATGCCTTTTGCATTTATATAATCAATCACTCTCTCTCTGACACAGGGGAGGAAACTGGGGTCTAGAGGGATTTGATGCGTTCACTTGTACAGGTATGAGAGGTTGGACATGATTCTGAGTTTCCTGGCTTCTACTTTAGACTCATCGCTACACCACTCCTTCTTCCTCCTCCCCATGATGATAAACTTAAGCAAAGGGAATGGGTGTACTTACCATTAGAAAATATTGCTCCCTGTGGGAAGGAAAGCTCATGGCTGTGCTCTGCTTTACAGGAGTACATGGCTTTGGCTTGGCTGAAAGAGCAAAAGACAATCTGTGAAAACCACAACGCTCAAGTATATTTATACTTAAAACTATTCTTAAAAAAAGATACTGGGGCTTCCCTGGTGGCACAGTGGTTGAGAGTTCACCTGCCGATGCAGGGGACATGGGTTCGTGCCCCGGTCCGGGAGGATCCCACATGCCGCGGAGCGGCTGGGCCCGTGAGCCATGGCCGCTGGGCCTGTGCGTCCGGAGCCTGTGCTCCGCAACGGGAGAGGCCACAACAGTGAGAGGCCCACATACCAAAAAAAAAAAAAAAAAAAGATACTGGTTTTAGTTATAAGTGAAGCATGATATACATAATGTGCACATGTAAGTGTGCATAAGTGCATTTCACAAAGTGAACAAATTTGTGCAACCAGAGAACACTGACAGCACAACCCAAAGCCTTTCTTGTGCTTCCAGGCAATGCCCCCAAGGGTAATCACCTGACTTACAACAAATAAAATAAGCTGGTTTTAAAGAACACTATTATTTGTTAGTATTCTGCTAAATAGGCTATTTTTCAGCTCTATAGAGGTTCTTAGGTACCTTAAAGCCCTATTTATTTATTTGCCACTTTAATTTCAGACTATAAGAGGTGAGATCCACAAATTAAAAGGTCTATAGGGTATGGTAAATAAACTAAGTGGGCATGAAATAAGAAAAACAATAGGATAAGTTGATGATAAATGGCAACCAACAACAGCCTCACTGTCAGGGAGATGTGGCGACATGTCTTTGTAAATCAGAGTATACCCATCTCTTAAAAAGGGAAAACAGCACTCAGCTCTGACGTCTGTTCTCATGTGGGAGTTCAGGTTCCAAGTAGCCAGATACTCTGTTTTTTTAAGGGAAGCCAGAATTTCAGAGTTTTACATGAGAGCTGTTTCAAACCATCTGAGACAACACTAAAAAAGCCATCATCTGAGGAGGTTAATCAAGTCACCAATGAAGTCGCCTTTACTCTGCAACATCCAGTGACCTGACTCCACCTACTTCTCACCATCTCTACCACAACCAGAGTCCAAGCCAAGATCATTTCTGGCATAGCTCACTGAACGGCTTACTAACTTCCTAAATCCTCTGGGCTTCCTCTTCTGTCCCCTTGCAATCCGTTCTATACAGAGCAGCCAGAGGGTAGTTTGAAAGGTTTTGATGATCATATTATGATCACATGATTTCCCTGAAAACCCTGAACTGGTTCCCACCTCTGTCCTCCATACCATATACAATGTGGCACCTGCCAGAATTTCCTACATCTTTTGTACCCGCCTCTACTCACCTACTATACATCGGTCACACCGGCCGTCTTTCTCCTCCCAAAACACGCCAAACCCAGCCCCACCTCAGGGCTGGCTGGGCCTCGCTCTGAGATACTTTCTTGATCTTCACTCAGCTATGGCCCTCTAGTTTATCTTACATTTCTTGAGTTTCACTGAAGGCCAGGTCTTCCCTGACCACACACTGTAAAATAGCTGTCCAGGCAACTCTCATATTCTCCAGTTTAAAGTCTGCATGGTATTCTGGTGCCACTGTTGATATTTCTTGTCTTCTCCCCCAGTTAGAATGTAACCTCTGTGAACAATGCCTGATGCTTAATAGTAACTCAGTAAATATTTGCTGAATTAATGAGTTAAAAAAAAAGGGAAGGTTCTCTGGACTCTTTTTCTACATGATAAGTCCTCTTAAAGATTCAAGGCATCTTGTCTTTCCTCCCTGAGGTCCCAATCAATACTTCATCAGCAAAGAAGCATCAGCAGTATTTGCCATCTGAGGCCCTCAAAGTAACAGTGTTACATTATGATTACATTTCCCTATTGGAGCTAGACCCTGGGTCTTATCTCTAAACTTCCCGAATGAGGCTAGGTCACTTAAACTAGGCTTCCCAAGTGGCTACCTGAAGATGGGAAAGCTTACAGAGGAAAACCATGGCCCTGCCCCCAGAGTCTATTTCATATGAGGTGAGTCTCAGGCTGTACTTTCAGAAACTTTGCTAGGAGAGTCTGCGGTAGGCACACACCACCACTTCCCAAGGAAACATGGTCTAAGGAAAAACTGATGAAGTGGAGGCACCCAGAGAAGGACAAGATTTTACACTAAAGAACAGCCATGTGCTCACATGTGCATGTGAACGTGTGCACATGGGTGTGTTGGTTGACATGGGTTAGGGGTGCGGGGAGAGGATGCTACCAAGTTATGAAGACTTCTGAGAATCAGACTATGGTGATCTTATATAGAAATGATACTAGTTTTTCCTATAAATCTTCTAGTCAAGTATAGACATTTGATCTGATATAATTTGGTGTAACTTGATCTAATTTGATCTGATATAATGTGATCTGATATCTGATATAATTGAGGGTTGCAGAGCCTCTTCTCTAAAAACATGTAAAGATTTTTTAAAAAGTCAAATTTTCTAGCAGCAGTGATTTCCACCAATAATCACTGTCTTATTACTTTGAATCATTAAGATAAATTAAGGCATGCATAAGGAAACAAATTCCAGAGTTATAGAAATGATTAAGATATAATAATCCTTGCAATGACATAATTTTTCATATACTTTAAAATGCAACCAAATTATTTATATTAATATTTCAGACATGAGTGTTCTCCTTATAGTTTTTTATGGGATTGGATGGTGAGGGAACACATACAGAATAATTACATCACTAAATAAATGGATACTGTTAAATGTGTCAAAATATACAGCACAAAATAATATCTGTCATGACTTTTCAATTACCTGGGCATGTGACTAGACAGGTATAATTTTCTTCTGCTGAGCTCTGTATCTACAGGTGTTGACTCAGCAGAGAGCTTTGATGATTTAATGTAGAATTCTGTGTCAGTGGAGTTTTCTTTCCAGGTGCTAATGCTTCTTCTTTTACTGCCTTGGTGTATTGAAGAAGATGTGAAAATAACACTGTCACCTATTGAGTCTCTGTTCACAAGATTCTAATATCCTTTGAAAAGGATTTTGAGAATCCTGCTTCCTTTCGCATTGGAAAGTAAGGTAATGATGCCTGCTGTCCTGAAAGCCATTTCTTCTCTTATCATTTGGAAGATGATCTGTTCACAAGCCCTATTCCTAATTCTAAACACTGTCTAATGCTCACGAGTAGACTTAAAGGTTTGACAGGGTCAGTGTGCAAAATTCTCAATACTCAATGATAAGCAAAATAAAAAATTCACCAAATCAAAATTGATGTAATGTTTTCTGAAGGGCCACTTAACAATGTTAAACACACATACACACTCACTGTCTCTCACACATTTTTTGTATGCTGAGAATTTCACTTCTGAAGTGGGTAGGAATGCCCTTCTGAGGGGAGTAGGAAGATATAGTCTAAAAGGTGCCAAAGCAGTAACATACAGAAAAACTAAAAACAAACAAATCACCACAATCTAATTATTCATCAGTAGAGGATTTAATAAACAAAATATACCAAATCCAATGAATTATTAGGTAGCTACTATGAATAACGCTATAGAAGAAAACATGACATGAAACAGTGTCAGCATGCAAGGCAAAAATTTTACAGAAAAATTAGTCATTGGCAAGACCTCCAAACTGCCTATGACAATTCGCAATAAACACTTATAGGTAATGCAATAAACACACATTTGCTTTTTTAGTCACTGGTTGGAGATTTCTTAAAATTACTCTTTTCTTAGGTTTTTGCCAACAAATATGGGCTGTTTCTGGCTTGGATGTCTGAGTATTGGATTTCTCAATGCTAAAAATCTCTTACAGGAGCTTGTAGAGTCAAAGTTGCTTGTGTCAAAGACAAGAATATTGCAACTCCATTAAAAATGGAGTGAAAAACTGAATAAAAAAGTCTTTTTAGGTTAAAATGTGTATTTTATCTATTTTCCCAACAATTCTGTTGAGCATGTACTTTCTTGGGCACCATGGTGGGAACAATACCACGAACAACACCTTCATGGGTCCTTTTCTGTGTTTATCACAGAGGAGCGGTTCTCAAAGTGTGGTCAAGGGAAATCTGGAAGGAGGGGTAGGTGGGACCCTGAGAGGCACTACTCTGACAGCTAATGGAATGTGTATGAGAATACATTTATTTCCTATTATGACAGATATTAAGGAGATCTGCAGAAATGTAAAATCATGCCAGTTCCTGAGGTCCTGGCAGTGACCATCATTAAGGGATAGAAGCTGACTGCAGCATGGCAGGTGTACGGCAACAGCAGAGGAGGGGGCTTCTGTGTGGCCCAGCTTAGGGGAAGATAAGAAACAACTCCTGTTGTCTTAAACACATTAGAAATATGGCCTTTGGAAGAGGGAAGAGATGGGAAGGCTAGACCCTGTTATGACTTGGGGGTAGGTACATAAACTGTCTGACTTGGTTGTACAGAAAAGGGTGACCCCAGCATATGCTGGGGGACTTGTGATCATCCAGGGGACTTGAGTCATATAATGAGTTTGGATTTTGAAAGGAAACCTACATATTTCCTTGGTCCACCTTCTTTATGTAGAAATGAAGGCCAAGAGAAATGAACATTATGGCAGAGTCAGGCTAAAATCTACATCTCCTGATTGATGATCTAGTGCATACCTGGTGAATCCACTGAAATATCATTTGTAAAGTCTCAAGATAATGTCACTGAAAAATCACTTCTACTATTAATAATTGTTGACTGTTAATAAGAGTGAATAATCACACCTGCATCTTGCTATTGTCACCCATTAGTTATGAGCTTATTTTTGTTAAATAAATTCAGAAACATTTAAAAATGTTCTGTTTAAATTTCTAATACAATAAATATTAATAGATATAACCCACATAAACAAAAGCTCCTTGGAGGTCCTCAACAATGTTTTTAGTTGTGTAAGTTGTTTGAGAACCACTGTCAACAGGTAAGATTAGATGGTTGTGCAACAATATGTGGTTATCTTTAGGTGGCAAAATGACAGGTGGCTTTTATTCACTTTTTTTAGTTTATCAGTATTCTTTATATTCCCTAAAAAAAGAAAAATGTTATTTTTAATTACTATGGCTTCCTTTGTCTTTCTTGTGTGTGTCACAGTGCTTTATCTTATGTATGTCTTAACATGTGTCAGTGTGCTCTGAAGCAATGACTTACAGCCTTTTAAAAACTCAAATTCACTAAACGAGAAGACTTTGCTGAGCTTTGTTTTGGTGCTTTGTAATTATAAACAAAATATTGGTTTTAGATTATAATAATAGAAAATTTGATTGTTTATAATGGGCCAGGCACTCAATTCTTAATTAATTCTAATTCTCAATTCAACTTTCAGAAAATATTGGTACAGCTTGCCTAAATTATATTACTTTAAAGTGGATTTCCCCACTGCCGAGGTATAACTCATTGAGACAGAGCTGAAAGCTTTAAGGGTACTGTTTTCCACAGGCCTTTGTAATCATGAGACAGAGCCTAGTGACATCTGGCTCTTGAAAGCATTTTACAGGTTAAGAGAAACAAGTATAAAATAACCAATGCCTGCTTAGGGTCACGCTAAGTACTATGACATTCTTCTCTATTCCAGTGGTTCTCAAACTTTTTTTTGTACCTAAGAATCACTTGGGGAAGTTGTCAAAAATACATATTCTCCGGGCCTCAGTCTCAGATACTATGGTTTACCGAGTCTGTGGCAAATTCAGGAATATTCATTTTAACAAGTCTGGCAGGTTAAGTTCCCTTGCAGAGGGGCCCCTCCCACTCCACTGAACCTGATTTCTTAAAGATTTCCAGTGATGTCTTAGAGGTTAAAACCAGTGCCCTCCTCTCATGAGCTCCTTGACTTTTTGGTAGCTTCTACCAGACTGACCTTGCTTTCTCCTCGTGATGATTCCTCCACCTTCTTCTTTGCCTGACCCTTAAATGAAACCATTCCTCAAAGACCAATGCCCAGCCACTTTACCTTTTCCCTCAGTAAGCCCCATCACTGGGTAAGCACGCCTTCATCTATACAGTATAATTGCTGTGCAGAAGTTTCTGGCATCAAACTTCATGCTCTCTCCTGGTTCCAGCTGCACGTTTCTAACTGCCTCTCAATGGTCCTCAGGCTCCTCAAACACAGGGGCCAAAATGTTCCTTGCCCCTCTCCATACGCTCATAAACTAAGCTCAGGAGCTAAGTTATCAATCACTCTTTCTGACAGTCAGTCTCGAAGACTTGGAACCTTCCCATTCCCAGTATCAAAGCAGTTGCTCAATCCTAGTTCTAGCCATAAAATTCTCCTTACAGTTTTTCATGCTTTTGTTAATGCCCTAATTAAGGTCTTTAAAATATCTTTAAAATATCACCAGTTCCACCTTAAATGGTTCTCTTCCCTTCAACAACCTCCTTGAAAAGCCACTTGAATGATCTGATCAAGTGCATCACTGATTAGATCACCTCTTTGCTCAATGACTCTCAGAGGCTGCAGTGAATCCAGAGGTGTTATTTTTCTGTTGCTCAAGACTATCCACTAAAATCTCCCAACTGGTCTCTTTCCCAAATGTGGCTAGTCTCTCTACCATCCACTACCAGTTCTACCATTCTTCGAGGTCCAATTCAAGAGTATCCTAAGGTCCCTAGAAGGAAAGCAAAATAGGCATTGTAGGAGGTTAGTAAGGGAAATACCCTCAACTTCTGTTGTTTAGTTGTATTTAATGGTACAAAAGGATTTCAAATGACTGTTAAGAGTTAATGTTCAAATACCAAACACATATTAATTAGAGGCTTGATGATCTTAAGCAAGCAGTTTCAATAATAATAATTATAACAATATTAGTTATTATTGTAGAGACCGTCTATGGAGAATTTACCATGTACTTCAAATACATCATTTTGTACACTGGCAACATGTCAGAAACAGAATTGTGACCTTCATTTCATAGATAAAGAAAATGGATTTCCCAGAATTCAGACCAAGATGGCAGAGTAAGAGAACATGGACCTCACCTCCACCCATGAACACATCCAAAATACATCTACATGTGGAACAATTCTCACTGAAAACAAATTGGAAACTGGCAGGAGGACTCCTGTACAACCAAGAAAGATACACATGGAATTGAGTAGGAAGGGAAGAGAAGCATTTGGGTCAGGATCTGTACCCCTGGGAGGGAACTCAGAGGAAAAGAGAGATTAGACAGGCAGAGAGCTATCCTGGGAAGGGAGCGATACAAGCCCCAGGTTGGGTGCCCCAGTCCTGAGGGCCTATGTGGGGGAGAAAAGTGCCCTTGGCTGGTTGGAGGACCAGTGGTACCAACAGGAGGGCTGTGGGAAGCCTGGACTCGTCTTGGGAAGAGCACATGCACACTGGCTTTTCCCCTGGCAGGGTGGAGAGAGGTCGATCCTAGCGGCTGCTGGGTTTCTGGCAGCTGCCTCACCACATACACCCCAGCTCAAGCCCAGCCAATGCTCCAGCCCCACAGACTCCACATCACAGTGCAGCACTGGACCTGGGACAGCAAGGACTAGGGAGACGACTTGACTGTGGGATGCAGAGGTGACCCGGTGCCAGGGCAGAGCCTGGGTGGGGCAGTGGCAGCCATTGGTGGCACTTACTCAAGCAGTGCATCAGAAGCAACCCAGATCTCTGACGGTGGCCACTCCACACTCTGTGTGTGTGTGGTGGCCCCCCATACACACAGAGAGTCTGTGCGCGTCCTGCCTGCCTTGTGGAACAGTTCTATGACACGGTAGGGGCAGCAGAGGTCAGGGCAGTGATTGGCTGTGAGGGATGAAGGTGACTTGCACCAGAGGCTGTGTCTGAGCAGAGCCATGGGCACCTGCACAGGCAGTGCATCGGACCTCTGTCTGCAGCTGACATGAGCTGAGAGCCTACATGGGCCCCACTTGCTTTAGCACTTCCCCCTCTGGGGCAAGGGTCCTGGTGCAGGGAAAGGGAAACACACACACTTAAAGGGAACAGAGCCAGTTCAGGCCATACCTTCAGGGCTTCTGCTCCAGCAACGTGGGATCAGACCCTGTCCCCGGTAGGACAGTGACAGTCGCTAAGCAGAGGCAAAGCCATGCCTCACGTCCTGTGCAGGCTCTAGTCCCTCCAGCACCAGCCACACCCCCTACCAAGGTGACAGCTGTCTGCACACCCTGAGAAAAGATGTGACTTGCATCTACATCAAATCCAGCTCTTTCACCAAAGGCACTGGGCAAACACAGTCTGTATAGGGATACTCCCACATAAGATCACCCCTTGAAGACCGCAACAGGTAACTGTTTTACCTAAACTGATAAAGGCAGACAAAGTTAAGCAAAATAAAAGGGCAGGTGAAAAGTTATGACACTGTGCACAAGTGCTGCACACTGACTGACAGAGAAGACTTAAACTTCAATATATCATTGAGTGAGCTCTAAGTTTATGCCGACAACTATTAGAAGTGGATTTGGAGTATTTGGAATGTAAAAGCATATTGCAAATGCATAGATTGATTGTTGAACATCTGGGTAAGCTTACTGTATAACAGAGTAATTAATTTACTGTCATATACTGATTTACTTGATTAATATCTTGCTGTCTTAAAGCTCTTAAAAGATTATCTCTGATTCCAGTACTTGAGTTCTTAAGATTGTTTAGAGCTTCCTAATAAAAGGGCTCCATCTAGTGGAGCAATTCAATCATTTAGCAAGACAGACAGAAGTAGCAAGGTTAAATCCCTTACACTAAGGCCTAACAGTAGTGACAGTCTCAGAGAGATCATGTTTGCTCTGACATGCACAGTGCTTAGTTTTCACCATGCCTTGATAAAAAGGAAGAAGGTGAAGATGCTACAGACAGAGGTAAGGTACATGCAAGTACGCTGGGATTTGCTATATAAATGCAAGGCATTGACCATCGTCCTAGTGAGATACCAAAGCGGCTCTACTCTGTGGAGTTAAAAACACTAACATAGGAGCACCCTCACGAAGCTTTGGAAAAAAAGAGTGTGAAGGTTACTGTTATCCCTAGTAACTAGGACAAAGCCCAATATTGTGTAGGTGCTTAAAAAATGTTTGCTGACAGTGGTTGAGAGTCCGCCTGCCAATGCAGGGGATGCGGGTTCGTGCCCCGGTTTGGGAGGATCCCACGTGCCGCGGAGCGGCTGGGCCCGTGGGCCATGGCCGCTGAGCCTGCGCGTCCGGAGCCTGTGCTCCGCGGCGGGAGAGGCTACAACAGTGAGAGGCCCGCATACCGCAAAAAAAAAAAAAAAAAAAAATGTTTGCTGAGAAAGTTCACATACTTTTATATGGTCAAGAATATAAATGAGAACACTTGAAGGACAAACCTTGATTTTTTTTTTTTTGGTCAGTACATCCAAAAAAAAAAAAAATCAAGGTTTTTCCTTCAAGTGTTCTCATTTATATTCTCTTTCAACAAGCATTCACTGAATATTTCCAACCTGTACTAGTTGCTGACGGTAAAAAAAGAAAAAGAAAAAGAAAAAAATCACAAATAGCAAAATACTAAGAAATTCCATTAGTTTAGACATATTCAAAATTAAAACCCAAAGTCCACTGCAGATGAGAAGAATCAATTTGGACCGAGAGAAGAGGAAGCAGGTACCTTAGAAGCAAGCACATGAAGAGCAGCAAGATATAACAATTCTTGTCCTTCTAACAATGGAGCGGAAGGTAAAATCTGGAAACCCTGAATGAAGTACTGCACTCAAACACCAGAGCCCCCTGGGGCAATCAGCTCTACAGCACCATAGTGGCCATTAAGAATAAGCAGTCTTTAATGCATGTTCATGAAGCTTCTTCCAGAAAAAAAGTTCTATTAACTTTTACAAGTCAAAAATACACATTTGAAAAATTTCCACAAACTAACTGTTATCAAAGGAGTCTTTGGTATGCAAAGGGTTACGGCAACTTGTGTCTTTCAGAAAACCTCTTTGTTTAGACCCCTTCCTTTGTGAAGTTTTTAGCGAACAAGGCACTGCTGTAACATTTTGACATGCTAAATGCTGTATATGGTCATGACCACTTCCCTGTGAAGACAGCAGAGGTGGATTTGACCATCTGCAGAACTGAGGGGCAGAGTTGTCAAAGATGACCTGCCATGTCAACACAAGGCAACAATGTCACCACTATTTTATGTTTTTTACTTGAAGAGTTTTGAGAACTTACCGCCCAGAAGAAACTGACTTAAGTGAACCAACGTTTTCAAACAGTTGGGCCTTTGCTGCCACACTGAAAAATAATTTTAAAATACAAGTTTCATTAAAATCCATTAGAAAATCATGCAGCTCAAAGCAAAATTCAGGGTTATCAGTTAACCCAAACAGAAAAATTAGTTAACATTTGTCCCCAAAATTTGACCTGAATTTTAATTGTTTTAAGCTTTAATGTAGAAGAAATTTTTAGATGTAGTCTCTAGCTCACCGAGTACCAGACAGTAATAAACCTATAGCTACTTCCTCTGGGGATTTTACTGCCTGCATTTTTTGTACCTGAGAAAACCCTGGGAGCAGAAAAAAAGGAACACTTTTTCATTGACTCCCGTGGAGCCACAAGGGAGGAGTCACATCAACAAGACAAAAGAAGAACTGTTTTGTGTTCTGATAGCTAAGACACAACTAATTCTAAAATTGTTTCACGTATTTTTAAAATATTTGAACACAGTTCCTATAAAGTGAAAAGAGAGAACTCTGAAAATATGACCAATAAATAAATTTGTTTCAAATCATGATGAGGGAAAGGCATCTATTTGAAAAGTGAGACTATTGGGTAGACAGTGAAAAGAACTAAAACTAAGGTACCCTAGATAATTAGAAAAATTCCTATATTTACTAGAAGAGAATATAAAATTCTTTGAATGATTTTTTAAACTAGATATTTAAAAACTATCTTATTTCTTTAAATGACAAACTTTTTTTCCCAGAGATGAGCCATTTGATAATCTGAAGGATCATTTTACACCTAATACAGAACATACGGTCTCTACATTTTAATTTCTACTTTATCCGTAAAAATCACAAAATAGCAGCTCTTCTCTTTCCCCCACAAAGGAGAGAGTTTATATTCTCCCATCTTCCTTGACATATTTGGCTTAAAATTTAATTTCTCTTAAGGGCTAGAACTATACACACCAGAACTAGAGCAGACAGAGTTACAAATATATCTGCCTATATCGTGGTAGCTGGATTTCTGAACATGAGAGATAACATATGTGAAACACACTCTGAAACAAAAGGTTCTTGTCAAAGAAAGGGATGTACTAATAAATTTAAGATGCTGTTCCTCTGGAAACAGGCTTAGTAAAATGCCTTACTGGACTTGTAATGAATAATTAAAATGTCAGGAATACCACCATATTAAAAATGGGCATGGCATAAGAGAAATAGCACAGACTCAAGTTGGACAACCCTGGGTTACAATCCCAGCTCTGCCACTTACTGGCTGAGTGTGTGTGTACCTTAACTTTCCAGTATTAGCTCTAATTATCTCTAAAACAAGATTTATACTACCTACTGCAGAAGGACACTGTGGACCTTAAAAGAAATAACAATATGCAAGGATGCTCAGTAATAGCTCATACAGCATTTGGAAAAGCTCAGCAAAAGTCAGGAAAATAAAATGAAAGGGAGAAAAACTTTCCTCTTTGGATTCTCTTACTTGCTTTTCCAGTTTCTCATTTTCTCCTCTTTGCCCCCTTTCTGTTCTCATCTATACACCCTACCCTCTCGGCCTTTACACCTCTGGGTCATTTCTTTCAATTAGAAGCACTCCTTCTTGCCTTTCATGTTCCCTGTTCTCTCGGAGTTTAAATCAGTGAGTACTCAGGTAGGGGAGACATACGATGGAGAGGAGAGAAAACCAACCCTCACCAGACAGAAAGCAGCTATACTTCTAACAAAGAGAGGGAGGGTCAAGGATATGGGCAGTCGCCACAGCTGAGTGGTGGATGTTTCGCTTTCACAGGAAGGCGTCTAGTTTCAAAACCCCAAACCACTATATTATACATCTGTTTTCATGTCTTTAAATTAAGCCATAGCTCTGCTCCTAAGGAAAGTGCCTGAAGAGTCTCCCCATGAGATTTTATATGTATATCCTAAGCGTACTAACTTTCATATCACTTGTAAAAGAGGACAGGGTCCTGCAGAAGTTGATGGCACCCACTCCACAGGTGAGCATTTGGCTGTGGGAACCCTAAGAGTACTTATGCACACACTCAGCCCCTGTATACCCCTGGGAAGCACAGCAAATAGCAAACAAAGGCTCTCTCACTTACACGGAGCCGGGTCGCTGGTAACCATTGCTGGAGGCAGCGTCTAGCCTTAACTTCCTGCACATTTTGGGAGGCAGATCTGGGTTTGGCGGGGCTTTGGGCGTCTCTTTGGAACCTATGGAAGTTAAGCTTTGAATGGATCCACTGTAGCTCTTGTTTCCTAAAGAGAAAGCCCAAGAAAACAGGCAAGGTGCTATTAGACAAAATAAGAGCCGTAACACAGTCCATGCGCATAACAAAAGGAGGCATTTTTCTCTGAGCCCAAATGAGAAGGGACAGAATGTTCTTTGAGCACAGCAGCCCATCACTCTGGGAGATCACAGTCTACCGTAATTACAAAGACATCACCTCAGAGAGATGGAAAGATCCAGAAAAAATGTCACAGCATACAGGAGTTTTAAAAATCCTAGCTCAGGAACAAAGCAGGTAAGCATTGTCTGTCCCTTCACTATTAAGTTTTCCCTCCTTAACCATGCTGAACAATCCAGCAGGTGACACAGGAACAATGACATCCTGCACAGGCTCTATGCTGGCTTACCTTCCGCTGCAGAGATGGATCTGAGGGAGGAAGCTGAGGCTCTTTTCAGTCCTGAAAGCCCATAAGGCCCTTTCTTGGCCAGGTCTATGGGTGGGGACACATCCCCTGGGCTAGTGACCGAAGTGACACTCTGGCAATCTGATTCTGCATCTGTTTTGGTTGCATCTTCTCTAGAACTTGACTCAGGACTAGTTGTCCAGAGACCAAGACTTTTCTGTCCATTGGAAGGTGATGGGGATGCAATCCAAGGAATCCCTCCAGATTTCTCCCTGGGAGGGCAGGAAGCGGACTTTGTCGTGCTGTTTTGTTCAGAGGAGTGAGAGGAAAGTGACTCAATGCTCCCCATTGGTGTGCTGTCCGGGCTGCTGCTATAGGAGTCGCCTGAGCAGGGGCAGGGGTGGGAGAGAAAAGAACAGCGGCTCTCTGTTGAAACCGGCACCCCCAAACCCTTCTGTTCTCCAGCTCTCATGTGCTCCGTGGCCACCTGACCCCACTGAAGTGATAGGCCTTTACGTGCTATGGAGGACTGTTCCTCAGTTCTGGAGAAATGCTTTAAAATATGCATTTGAACTCGGTGAAGGCTTTTTTCAATACTATTCAAGGGAGCTTTTATATGTGCCCTGCCCGGATGAAATAATGTTATTTCTTGAAGCATTAGTGGGCTGACTTGAATTCAGACAAAATTTGCTTCTGAAACAGGACTCACAAGTATGAGAAATAAGATTTCTTGATGATATTAAAGAAATCAATGGAAGGGGGAAATGCTGAGACATATGTCTGCCTTCTTTTACTTTTCTGATCTTAGGTGATTCTGAGTTACAATGGTATCTGAGTCCTCCTTCATTCAAAGGCACCATTAACAGTCGGCTGCAAGTTATAAGCTCCTCAGAATTTTTAAAGAAAGGATTTTTCTCCTTTTTCTGCTAAGAATGTAGCAACATAAGAAAACTGGTTATTTTAACTGGCTGTATTTTTTAATGTTTCTACAAGTAAGGTATAAGAAAAAAATCAGAGAAGCTGTAATAAAGTATTCAAATAGTAGATCTAAATTAAAAATTTAACACTGATTGTGGGGAAAACTGGGAGTGTGGGGAGAGGGTTGGGAGTCGAAAATAAAATGAAAATGGCCACAGTTTAGCACATGCTTTGGGCTCAAGCTGCCACCCACCTTATGGTGGGGCTTGGCTCAGAATAGTAAGTTAGCAATAATGTGTGGTGTAGATTCTCTTTTTATTTCTTTTCTCTCTGTTTCAGACCCTTTGATACCCAAGAGATGATGCTTTAAGAACATAATGTGAAAGGAAGAAAGAAAATGACTGCCTCAGCCAGGCTTTCTCTTGCTTTCTTCTCTATGACTTTGACAACAGGACAAAACCTGCTACGAAGTAGCACCCGATGTACTTAATCACCGTTACAGAGAAAAAGGGCATTGCACAAATTATTTTTTCCCTTTGTATCAGGAATGAATTTGCTTGTCCAAGGTACCTTCCAACTATACTGACAGAGACTACGTAATGTGGTGGGTGGGGGGGGGCAGGTGTTGAGACGACAGCACCAGTAAGAATATCTTCTATTTCTACCTAAGTACTAATAAGGTGTGATAAAGCCGAATTAATGAAGAAGGCATCTCCTTGAGGCCAGTACACTTACTATCGGGTTCTGCCAAGCATGGGGTATACCTCCCTCTGGGCTTCCGGGAGCCTGTGGAGAGGCAAATTGCACGTGTCCTTCGGGATCCAGATCGAGACTGAGGCTGAGGAAGAGGGATGCTTGGGTCTGGGGCAGTATGAAAAATCTACGTAGAAGAAAAATGGACTGAGGTCAATAAAAAGGTGAAATTGACATTTTCGTCATAAAATTGGCTTTGAGAGCTATTAAATAATCTTAGAACTATACGTTAGTTCACCAATTGCATGGCAAGAGATGCTTGATACAAAAAATAAATATCCTAGAGCATTTATAACTTTTCCATTTACACTGAGTAATGCTTCCTCTGGGTTTTCTTTTTTATTTTTCCCCATTCCCCAATAGTGAAATTCAGATTTTCCAATAATTTTAAGAAATGTGTCAAATATTAACAAATGTCTATGTCAAGACACACTGATTCTTTTTACTATGATATTCTCTTTCACCTTCATGCTGAACATAACCTGAGGGGAAGAGGCTCGTTTTGTACCATTCCCCAGCTGAGCAGCCCCTTGCTTCTCAGGAGAAGGTGCTGACATGCTGTTGGCCCCGAACTGTCAAGAATATGACAAGCTGCAGGCAGAGGTCTGAGCACAGCTATAGGATGCAGCCGTGCACTCTTGGGTTTTAAGAGCGCTTACAGTCTTAGCTAGGTACCAAGGATATCCTTCTACAGGCACCAGAGAGGAACTGGGGAAGGAGAGAGGCACTGCCATCCTCTCACAAGGACTAGATCAGACATAAATGGATCACAATGTTTAGACCTTCAATGGCTGAGTTTGCTTAATAATCCAATCAACTTGGCTCTCCCAATTTCTCACTTTTATAGTTATTCTAAGATCTCACTCTTTTAGAGAAAGCCTCCTTAGGGATTGGATATAGAGAGGGTTTCAAGACTGTTCCCTGATTATTTTCTTTTGTTTTATCTAGAATATTAGCTCTGCTGTATAAGGAGAGTCTAATTCCAAAAAGCTGAAAAAAGTTAAAATAGACTTAACCGCAAAATGATTCTATTTTCTGAGTATGAGTAAAAAACTAATTATATAAATACTAAAGAAGAAAATCTTGACAAGTAAATAATGTCAAAAGAAAGGAAATCATTTACTTAGAGGATTTTGAGAAGCACTTAAAAACTGAACAAGAAAAAAGAAAATCAAAGTCCTCATGAAGAAGCAATTTACACAAAATTTACAAGACTGATACCAAATAGGGATCTTAGATCACAATGTGAGGATCATAGATGATACAAATGCAAGATTTCTTCTTAGAAGCCAGATAAAATTTTATATTTCTACATGAAAATTCAGTATACCTTTTCATAGTGCTCTATCAGAATTTCAACCACAATATTCTGAAATTTAATATTCATCATGGCAGCCACAGTTTCTTCCTGTGCTCTCATTAGAGTCGGACCGAATATGACACCAAGGTTTGAGACAGTCATGAGATTTTGCTGGCTATGTAGTGACACTCTGCAAATAAGAGGAACAAAATATTTTAAGTTATATGTTTAATAATTATTAAATGTTCTCATCCACTAAACTTATGGCATAAAATATAAACATGCCATTACAGGCTAACTTTCCCAAATAGTCAGGTTCAGCTACTCCCAACTGGCATTAGTGGGTATAGTCTAAAAAGATGTAAAAAGTTAACACTGGCCAAAGTAAAACATAATTACAAAGGCTAATCTATCGAAGGAAAAAACCTTGATTTCCTAAGTGGAGTTCAATCACCCTAGAGAGATTATCAGCTGTTTGGTATTTCCTACAGTACTATACTTCTTTTAGAACAGATGGTTAAGAGTAGACTGGTTGTCAGTCATAATGGCCATCATTAAAAAGCCTGCAGATAACAAATGCTGGAGAGGGTGTGGAGAAAAGGGAACCCTCCTACACTGTGGGTGGGAGTGTAAGTTGGTATAGCCACTGTGGAAAACAGTATGGAGGTTCCTCAGAAAACTACAAGTAGAATTACCATATGATCCAGCAATCCCATTCCTGGGCATGTAACCAGACAAAACTATAATTCAAAAAGATACATGCACCCCTATGTTCATAGCAGCATTATTCACAACAGCCAAGAAATGGAAACAACCTAAATGTCCACTGACGGATGAATGGATAAAGATGTGGTACATACATACAATGGAATACTACTCAGCCATAAAGAAGAATGAAACAATGCCATTTGAAGCAACATGGATGCAACTAGAAATTACGATACTAAGTGAAGCAAGTCAGAAAGAGAAAGAAAAATACCATATGATATCACTTATATGTGGAATCTAAAATATGACACAAATGAACCTATCTATGAAACAGAAACAGAATCATGGACATAGAGGACAGACTGGTGGTTGCCAAGGGGGAAGGGGTTGGGGGAGGGACAGAGTGGGAGGTTGGGGTTAGCAGATGTAAGCTTTTATATAGAGAATGGATAAACAAAAAGGCCTTACTGTATAGCACAGAGAACTATAGTCAACATCCTGTGATAAACCATAATGGAAAAGAATATATATATAAAAAGAATGTGTGTGTGTGTGTGTGTGTGTGTGTATATATATATATATATATATATATATATATATATATAAAACTGAATAACTGTGTTGTACAGTAGTAATTAACACAACATTGTAAATTAACTATACTACTTCAATAAAAAAAAATTTTTAAAAAGTAGAGAAAAGGAGTAGACTGGTTATAATTATATTCGGATTCACTAAACATATATTGAGAACCTACTGCCAGGCATTTTCATAGATAATATTGCACTTAATCCTCCCAGGAAGCCAGTTATTTTCTATTATACAGATTTTTCAAAAAGAAGCTCCTCAAGTAAAAATGATGTACCTGAGGTCACAGCAAATTAGGAACAGAGATTTTGTTTCAAATTGGGTCTCCTGACTTCAAGTCAAGAGTACCCCTGAGCTCCCCACATAAGATGACTGGTTATGGCATGTTTCCATCCTACTTCCCTTCTATCCATCCACCATCCACCATCCATCCAAAACTTCCCTAAGTGCCTCCCTAGCGCTGAGCACTGGGCTAGGCAAACAGTAAGACAAGGAGATATGGTAGCATCAGTGCTGGCCTGAAAATGAAAATAAAATGAAAGGGCTCTGATACTACTGACCTTAGAAAAGTAATCCCAGTAAACTCTCAAAAATGACTTTGACTAGTTAACTGATTTAACTTGGAAATTGGATGCATTAATAGGAAATCTCATTTATTTAACCAGTCTCCTAGGTTAACCACTGCCTTTTCTATCTTACTCCCAGCCAGGTTGTTAGAATATAAAGTTCTAGGAAGGAACATAAGATAATGTTTATATCTGATTGAGTATGCACACTAACTTCATTCTAGAAACAAAAGTAAAATTTTATGAGGAATCTAGGATTCTGGATTATCCATGTGACTTTTGGCATAGGACAGGAAGAGCTGACTGTCCCACTGACTGAATTTTCCCCTTGTACCCAAGACAGCACTAGCTCAGAAGGTTCTTGGTTAGTATAAGAATTTCATTCCAAGTTTCCTTTTTATACAACCAAATATTATATTAATTGCTTAAAATGTATTAGAGAGTCTACTAAGTCATCTGTAAAGGCAGTGAGCCTGTCTGTATTTAAAGCTTGGGTCCTTCCAACTTGGAAGCTGGGTGCAATCAGTCCATTATTTAATACCTCTCTCTAGGCTTCAGTTCCCTCATCTACAAAGTATAAGAAGGACAATCCTTAGAGCAGTTTGGGAGAATTAAATAAAATGAGTTAAACTGAATAAAATATGGTCTTAAAATAATAGTCTTCCCTGTAATTAAACTGACTCTAGGTACCCTTGATGTACTCTAAAATGTAAGAGTTCCTGGTAATATAAGTAACCTAGAATATGACTGAATTAAGCTCACTGGGAATAAATTTAGAAATCATAAAAAAACTGGTCTGTTTTGAAAAGGAGAGTTAATGACTATGGTGTTCAGAAGATAAAATATTTTGATCACCTATTTTCTCTTCATTGAATTTCCCTTCTGCTGAGCTAGTCAGTCAGTACAGACCCTTATCATTCCACATTTCAGCCAGTTCTGGAACTCATTCCCTCAACTTGTGTACAAAGCAGATTCCACAGATGTCCTTGTTTTAAAGACAAAGTATTTTCAGAAGTACATCAATGATTTATACCATGTCTCAGAGCTAATTAATGGAGATTTGGAATCAGTCATTGGTTCTTTAGGCCAGTGACCAATCCAGGTCACTGATCTTAAATTCTCTTTTCTTAAGTCAATAAGGTGGCCAGGGACCAAGAGTGTTATTAGTTTACTTAAGTAAGTCATTGGTGATGTGGGCACACATTCTACTGCTGCTGCTCAGACAGTGGAGACTGACCTTTTACAGATTCAAGAAAGAGCCAGGAATGGTGGTGAAGGTTGGGCAGAAGAATTTTAAGTACTCTTCAATGGCTAGACACTCTCTCTCTGCTATTTCCTGTATCACATTCATAATTAAAGGTGAAACTTGTGTTCATCTAACATTCTGAATAATTAAGCAAAACCATTTTATGTGACACTCATGAAACTTTAAAGGTACATTTTAAAAGGCTTTGCTAAAAAATTAGCTTGAATACAGCAAGAGAATGCCCACTAAATACAGTATGGATAAGTTTCATGAAGAGGTCACAGAACTCAAAAAGCATAATTCAAGACTATGTAATTCTGACCAAGGATAGTGAGTCCCTATTCATTAGCTAAAAGAGGTGCTGATATGGGCAACAGTTAAAAATGAACTTGAAATGAAGTCATTCCTAGTGGATTTCCTTCTTATTTCAAGGAGGCTAAATTCATATTGTCTCAAAGTCTGCAAGTTAAGGTGAGGCTGATTAATGTACATCACTGTTTCAAATGTGCATGGCTCAAATTAGGGTACATTGGGTTACTACTTGTAGCAAACAAGGAAGGATTAATCATTTGATTATGAATCGTGGTACTCATTAAGACAAAAAATGTTCCTATTTGTAAATGGGGCTATAAGGGAATTTTTAAGTAAGTTTAAAACCTGAATTTGGACTTTTGTTTCCAGCAGCATGGCTAACAAACTTCTTGATTAAGTGTGTGTGTGTGTGTGTGTGTGTGTGTGAATCAAGATAGATCTGTGATGGCTAAAGTTACGTGTCAAATTTTCTAGGCTGCAGTACCCTGATATTTGGTGAAACATAATTCTAGATATTTCTGTGAAAGTACTTTTAGATGACATTAACCTTAAAATCAGTAGGCTCTGAGTAAAGTAGACAACTGTCCATAACATGGGTGGGCCTCATCCAACATCAGTTCAAGGTCTTAAGAGAAAAAGACTGAGGTCCCTGAGGAAGAAGGAATTGTGCCTCAGGCTGCCTTGGATTCAAGCTGCGACATCAACTCTTCTCTGGGTCTCCAGCCTGCCTTGAAATCAGTCTCTGCAATTGTTTAGCCAATTCCTTGCAATCAGTCAATCTCTCTCTTATACATATGTGTGTGTATGTATGTATATATATATATACATATATGCATATATGTGTGTATGTATATACATACACACACACAATATCCTATCGGTTCTGTTTCTCTGGAGAAACTTGACTAATACAATATCTATCTATCAAGATTTTTAAATACATAGATGAACTAACAGCGGAGTTAGAAAGATCTTCAGAGGCCAACAGATACTATGAATCTGGAGAAGGAAGCTAACATTCAAGTGGCAGTTTGACCTGGTACAACCTGGTGACCCTAGTAGAATAGAGAACTGGTCTTCAAACTTTGGGCTTACAATGTATCTAAAAGAACTGGGAAAGAGCTATATATCCCTTCATATATTTTTAAGTTGACATGAAAATTTTCCATCATTAGTATAACGGTTGCAAGGGTATAATTATTTGCATGTCGTAAACATACACAGGTACACACACACACGTATAGATGTATCTTAAAAACAAACTGCCACATCATTTTTTAAGCACATTCAATGGACTCTGATTATAATAGCAAGGTTATAGCTCCATCACACCCTTTAAAAAGACATGAACATGCCTAAGTTTAACAGCTGAACAAGTAATTAAGTGAACAACATAAGTCAGAGAATTACTTGACCAGGTGCTTTATTAAGATGTCCAGCATCTCTCTGTTTTTCTCTGGTAATTTGTGCACTAATGCATGTACAGCCTCCACCCGGTAGTTTTGGTCATCAGACTCTGTAACATAAAAAAGGTTGCAAAGGTTCAAATTTTAATTGTATTAAAATGCATACATAAACATTAGTAATTAAAGTATCATAACCACTTCCACCCATTGTGCCTTATAAGCACTGCTTCACATGGTAAGTGTTATCACTATCATTTCCTAAGGCTTAGAGACGTTGAGTAATTTGTCCATGGTCTGAAATCAGTAAGTAGAGAAGTCAAACCCAGTTCTATCTAATCCAGACATGTGCTCTTAGCCCCTGAGTTGTATACTTCCATACAACCATAATTCATCTCCTCCTTGGGTTTTGCTACACAAGGATAGAATAAAACCTTTAGCAACGTGAGTGATCACAGCAGTTGTTGCAAGTGGCCTAATGTGCCAGGCACTACAATACACTCTAACGCATTGAAACCTCCAAGTGACTCCATCAAACCAGAGGAAGCAGGTATTCCTTTCCAAATTTTATAGAACCAAAGATGGCAGGGAGTTATTTTTGTGAGGTGTCAGGATTATTGCACAAAGGCCTGGTAGATTTTTAAGCCCACGCTGACAATGGTAAATCTGAAAAGCAAAAAATCATCTAAAGCAAGTCTAGTCTACAAGGCAAGAGCCAAGATGTTGACAAGTCTTCTAGAGAAACTTCTAATGCTTCAGAACAAGGAATCTATTTAATAGTCTCTTACTACAATAAACAGATTCTGGGTTGACTGCTCACCCTGCCAAGCCCTTTCTTCAGAAAGTGCCCAACACATAGGGTTTACATTATGGGACCTTCATCTCTTCTGGGCACAGCTATTTGTTCATGAGGTAAGGAAAGACGCTGGCTTTGGTTGGGCCAAACGTGAAGTTTCTCCCAGGCGTTGGAATGGAGACACAAAAACTGATCTGCCTGCTGGATACGTGAAAAGGCACATCATGTAAACCCAGGTAGAAAGCCAAGAAAAGTCTGTCTGGAAGCGAAGATAAGAATAAGGCAGATATGCAGCAAAGAACAAAAATGAGAGACCCTCCAAAAAGAGTTGGGAGGATGGGCAGAGAAACATCTATTTCCTACTCTGAGGTTCCTGGTTGCAGGCCATGGAAGGCAGGACCCATTCTCTGCCAAGGAATTCTGAGGGACTCCCCTTAGTCTCTGAATAACTCCCCCTTTTTCCTGAGCTGGATTTCTCTTGCTTGAACCCAAATAATACCTAATTTTATGATCCTTGACCCAGACAAAAGATAAATTCTTATACATAAGACACATTTTAATTTTCATGGTAGTGAATAATATGATCATTATTTGTCACAGAAGTGAAGAAAAAAAATCTTGTGACCAAATGTTTGTATCAGAACAACCAGCTCATTGAGCCATTCTAGCTAAGTGGATCAAACACCGTTTTCTATAAAACTAAATTTTTGTAAGAAAGTGTTCTAGGTTAAGGGTCAAAAAAGCTGGCTTGTAGTCCTGATATTGCTATGAATTTACCAGTGTCCTTGGACAAAGTCATCTGCCCCCTCTGGGTCCTGATTTCCTAGTTAATAAAATGAGGTTGGATTATATATTTTCTAAGGTCTTGTTCTTCTTACAAAGACAGGTTTCTATAAAGAGGATGTCAAGTGCAGAGCTTTCAGGAGAAAGCTAAGTAGTATAGATGTTTGTGAGATCATGTGGTCAGTCATGTACGCTGGACTGAAAACCAAGATCATTCAGCTTTACCTGACACTTTTGTCAGTAGACAATACTTCCTGTGACATTACAATGTGTGGTAAACTAATGCAGCTGATTTCTTTCTTAGACTGTGGAAAATACTCTTGTTACAGTCATACCTCATACATCCTAACAATGAAATGCCAACTCCTAAGTGTTACAACTTGTTGTGATGGGCTCAGATGGCGACCTGGCACTTTGAGCCCAACGTTTTTCAAGTACACACTTCTAACTTCTCAGGTTACAAGATTGCCACTGGCCCCTTCCCCTCCCCCCCCAATTTTGAATTAAGCCTATCTATTCATATCACATTATGGCAGTCACAGATCTAAAGAAACAACATAAATATCTGATCATCATCAAGAAATATAAAAAGAGAGAAAAGGTGCTTGCTGCCTGCCAAAAATATCTGACCCTTTCTCCAGATTTAGGAGCACAGCATGTGAGTATGTGTATAGTGAAAGCACTGGCATAACTGACTGTACAGATTTGTGGTCTTGTTTATTTAACCATGAAATTGCTCTTGTAAGAAACTGACATTCACCAATCAAGTAAAATGTAATTCGAATAATTCCTCACAGCTCTTTCTAATGACATCATACTCGCCACCCCAATAAGGACTTATTAAGTAACAAAGTATTTTAGTTCACTGTGATTTCTTATAATCATATTGTAAACTATTAAATATGAGAATGACAGTTTCTTAAGCAATAGACAGGAAAATGTTAACTAGCAGGTTTAAACTTACACCTCTAATACAGCATAAAACCACATCATTTTTAATGCATCCAGTGGAAATGTACTTACTAACAGCAACAATAAAATCTTTGTGTAATTTGTAAGTCATCAGTGGTTCTGCCAGGCACCTACAATAGAGAATGAAGCAAATTTTAGAATGGCAGTATCTTGTGATTTCCCCTGACCTTTCAGTGCTTCTTTAAGAATTGGGTAATTAGGCGTTTGATAAAGTCCTAGCAGGGAGTCTACAGGTAGTTCTAAAATGCAGACCTCAAAGATACCAAGGCCCCTGAGCACTTCTTGCCACCACTGTATTAAAATGGGAGGCTGGGAGACAATTTTTTTTTTTTTTTTTTTTTTAACTTTGTGAGAACTATTGGACCAGAGGAGCAAAAACCCTCTCAGATATGGGGGCAATAGTGAAATTTTTTTTTTTTTTTCAAATTCAACTTGCGGTGTCTTAAAAAAATACATGAAAACCCGAATTCAAATCTAACATGAAACAGAAATTATTATTTAGTATTCATAAATTATTGCAGCCTTTTAAGTGTATTGTTTGAACAAGCACATATAAGTTCCAGAACACTAAACATAACCACTACCACCCTGTGCTATTCCACCTTAAGTGAAGGAACTGTGTTAAGGAGTGAAGCTAAGAAACAGGGGCTCCCTGGGATGCGTGGTGACTGCCCAAGAGGGTGACTGAGAAACCACAGCACGGTGGCAAGAGTTAAGCCCCCCTCACCTGAGGTAGTTTTTCAGCCCACTTGTTATTGTCTTATTATCCCACAGTTCAATATCAATGTCCATATCAGGAGGGGATTTGGGAGCTGAAAAGAATTAAAATAAGATGTTTAAACTGTGCAATTCAAAACATCACTCACACCATTAAGAAAATGGATACTAACATAAGTAGGTCACAGAGAGAGGCATGTATTTCTTAGAATGCCAATGGAGTTAACCTTAGGATTGTTGTTTGCATGAGTTGGTGCAAAGCTCACTCTGACACTGAACCTCAAAGATTTCTAATGGAATATAGTTTTTCAAATCAGATGTTTGCTAATTGCTAACATCACAGCACACTTACTATGTATTAGGCTTACAAATAAGGAGGTGAAGGCACAGAGAAGTTAAGCAAATTACCCAAGGTCACAAAGCTTTTAACTGGCCCAGTTAAGATTCCAAGTCAGGCAATCTGAATCCCAGCATCCATAAATCCTATTGTACCTCTAGCTAATCAAAGGATACTTGAGGAAAAGTCCAATATTATAAAAAGGGCCCCTTCTCAAATTCTGATTGTTCATCTATTACAATGGACTTTAAAAGCTGAATACAAATATTAATTTTAAATATGACTTGAAAATACTCAAAGATAAGCAATAATCTAGATCTCAAAGAAACCTATGGTTTGAATTTTCTTTAAGAATGCAAAAATTAAGTAAGTAACTGGCTTCATCCAAAACTTACAAAATGTGGTATTCATGAGTTTCTGAACTTTGGAGTTCACTCCTCCTATTCGGTAAAGACCTAAAATTGTGATGCCTAATGAGAAGGAAAAATCACAAGAAAATGGCTTAAGACACAGCTTCTGAAGTACAAAATGTTAAAAACTCAGATATATGCCTACACAAAATCTGAAAGCTATGTATCCAATTTTACAGTCTAACTTTAGCAAACCTACCCTAGAAACATCCATCAGACATATATTTCTCAGAGCAGACATTGAACAGTGATTTGAAAGTCTAAAGAGCTTCAAAATAGCGAAGTACACCTGCTTATTCACCACTACTTGAATATAAAAAAGCATCCAAGATGGAAAGGGATGATCAGTATTTCTCATACTCTGTTTCCTCAGTCACAGAGTCCTGCATGTTGAACAGTTTGATGGAATTGATAGCTTCCCTTTAAAGGTGAGGAAACAGATTCAGAGATTTTAGGGAACCTACTTAACTTCGCAAAACTTCTAAGTGGCAGCACCAAAATTTGAATCTAAGTTTAAAGAACTCCAAAGCCCAATAGGAGGTTTTGCTTTAGACAAGTTTTCCAGGAAGTAAAAGGCAACTGGAGAGGACTTCAGGACCGAGGTCATAACTAGAATGAGGAAAGGTGCTGAAATTGTGACAATGACTAAAATCACTCTGAGATATAATGTAGGGAAAGAGGAGAGCTGAATTCAAGCTCCTTAGGAATCTTACCTTCCTAAAGCTTGAAAAAAAAAAAACAAAAAACAGAGTCCATCAATAAGAAGTAAAATGAGGCTATATTATGAAAATTCATTAAAAATCAAGTACGTCTGTAGTATGATTTTGGTAAACTGAAGTTCAAAGTATAGTTACTTATGTGTTTGTATAACTTATAATTCATATATTACTTAAAATAAATCTCCTGTTAATAACTAAGTATATCCTCATTCTGTGCAGTTTCTATGTAAGAAGGGACCACACAACAGTAACAGTGTACCCATCAGGCAACACCGACCTCTCGTTTCCACAGCTTGAATGCATTTTCTCACAAAGTTGAACCCTGCTTCATTTAAGTACACTGAAAGTAAAAGAAAATCATATTAAGTATTTATGTTGAACTTGCATTCCTGCTTCAGTTGGCTCTGTAGTTTCATGGCTTGATGGCACAGGGGTTGTTACTGAATTTGTCAAATATTTTGGTTAGCATATTAATTTTTATTTGGGGGTAGAACTGAAGGAGGGAGGTTCACATTCACCAACGTTTTTATATCAACTTGCTTCATTAGAAACATAGATCTAATAATAATTATATTATTAGATATAATTAATAATTATATTACATAGCTATTCACATTTTTTCCCATGAGATTCTCAAAACAACATTATGAGGTAGAGAGAAAGCTTTGCAATCTTAAGATGGTTCACCAAGTTGCTGAAAACTTCTTTTCTTTGTTCTAAGATCTAGAGCCACATTTTAACTCAGGTCTCCTGAATTCAAGCTCAATGTTCTATTCTATTGCATTTTGAATCATGTTCAAAATATGCTTAGTGAGTCCGCTAAAAATCCCCCAAAGATCCTCTATTATGAAACAGCAATTTATTTTCATTGCTTTTTGACAGATTTTCTTTAGATTTTTCAAATTTTCTTAAGGTTTGGGGGCCAGATCAAGTTAGGTTACTTGTTTAAACAGAATGGATTTAAAAATACCAAATAACACTCAGAGGAAAAATTTAAAAATTTTTTGATACTATAATAAAATTTTTCATCAGATGTGGTGTACATATTGTATTTCTTAATATTCCCAAATCATAATATATGAAGACAATTCAAACCAATAAAAAATTAAAACTGGTTTCCATTTAAAGATGGTGGATTAAATACATCCATGTAACTACACAGATTCACAGACAGAAAAATATATATCAAAAAATTATGCTAAAAAAAATAGGTGCCAGGAAAGACAAAAAACTTTGAAGAAATCCTAGACCACGAAAATCACTGAAACTGAATTGACTGAAAAGTTTGAGAAATCTGAGATTAGAAATGAGAAATCAAAAAACTAGAAGTACTACAATGTGATATCATCCCATACCTGTCAGAATGGCCATCATCAAAAAAACAAAAGAACAAAAACACAAGTAACAACTGTTGCCAAGGATGTAAAGAAAACAGAATCCTTGTATACTGTTGGTAGGAATGTAAACTAGTGCAGCCACTGTGGAGAACAGTATGGAGGTTTCTCAAAAAACTAAAAATAGAACTAGCATATGACTCAGCAATTCCACTCCTGGGTATATATCCAAAAAAACCCAAAATATTAATTCAAAAAGATACATGTACCCCAATGTTCACTGCAGCATTATTTACAATTGCCAAGATATGGAAACAACCTAAGTGTCCATCAGCAGATGAATGGATAAAGAAGATGTGGTATATATACACACAATGGAATACTACTCAGACATAAAAAAGAATAGCAGCAATTGGGTATTATGCTAAATGAAACAAGTAAGACAGAGAAAGACAAATACTGTATGATATCACTTATATGTGGAATCTAAAACATACAACAAACTAGTGAATATAACAAAAAAGAAGCAGACTCACAGATATAGAGAACAAACTAGTGGTTACCAGTGGTTATCTGTGGAATCTAAAAAATACAACAAACTAATAAATATAACAAAAACAGCAGATACAGATATAGAGAACAAACTAGTTGCTACTAGTGGGGGAGGAGCGGGAGGTACAAACTATTGGATGTAAGATAGGCTCAAGGGTGTATTGTACAAAATGGGGAATATAGCCAACATTTTGTAATAATTTTGTAAATGGAAAGTAACCTTTAAAAATTGTATAAAATTTTTTTTTAAATTAAAAAAATCTAGAGATACTGACTTGGTAGAATATTTATTATACGTTGTTAGGCAAAAAAAAAAGTAATCTATAGGACAATACAACCCAATTTTTTAAAACATAAAATTTGAGGGTATGAATGTTTCTATTTTCCTAGGAAAAAGCTCTAGAAAGATCATGCAAATTGCAAGTAAGAAAGAAAAGGACAGAAGGTAGAAATTGTCATTTTTATTCATTGGATTTTGTAACTATTTTATATATCTTTTAAATTAGTTTTTAAAAATAAAAAATAGATTTAAACATGTAAAAATGCCAAAACTAAAATATATATTGCTACCAATACAAACTGGCTTATTTATTTGTGTGTCCCCAGTGCCCTAGATGTCAAGGGAACAGAACTCAGTGAATGCTTTGGGTGAACTCAACATACAAGAATGAATGGCCATTATTCAAGCATCTTTCTAGAGCTGACTACCTACATGACAGGGGAGCTTCTTTGGGCACCAAGAAGGGATTGCTTACTTCCAATAACCCAAAATGCCAAGCACAGCATTATAGTATGAATATATTCAGATAATTTAAAATATTTATTGAACATAGGAAAAAGGTAGAATGGAGAAGGAATCAATTATTAATTTTCATTTTTAATAACAGAAACTGAGCCAAAAAATGTAACCCTGGTAAAAATGATACACTAGCATTTTGTATCAATTAAAACTGCAAGTTCCTGACATTTATAACATTTGGTTCTTGAGGTCACATTTTTCAACTTTTCAATAAAAAGTATTAAAAGAAAGAGAAATCCATTTTTTAAAAATTTCAGTAAAACCTGCCCTTGGCTAAATGAACGAAAATAATTGTGATATATAAAAACAGATTTTCTTTAAATATCCATTTTGAGAAAAATAAGTAATAACCAGGCTATATCTTGAAGGTATACTGGGATATTTGGTGGCAATACACCATTCTATCTTAGTAAACCAGTATCACAGGCTAATTATGAAGAAGAAAATTTTACAAACATTCAGTCTGACTGCCAGGTCATTCCATGGGTGCCACTGTCCTGATGTGTCCCATGGACCTTGTGTTTTAGCTCTCTTCACGTGAGTAAATAAAACATTATCGATAAATTCAGGAATGTGAAAAAATACACTGTGTTGGCAAAAATAACCATGCATTTTTGTTTTGTTTCCTTTGAACATCCTTTTCTATTGCCTGAAAGAGTATAGAGAGGTTCCATGGTGCAGAGGTAGCACCCAGCTTTGCTTAGAGCCAGGCAAACCTGGGATGGATCTCAGCTCTACTATTTACTGCTGTGTGGATGGAAGTGCGCCTATTAACTTTTATGAACTCTAGTTCTTTCATCTATAAAATGAGGGAAATAACAATACCTATGTTAAAGGGTTGTAGTAAGATGAAGACAAAATCCACATGAAGCACTGAAGAGTGGAAAACAATGGAACAAACCTAATCAGATGCTAGTTTCCTTCCCCATGTGCTCCTATCCACACATCACTGAGAAAAAGAAGAAACGGTAAAAAAAAAAAAGGGTCAACCACTAGTACTAACCAGATGAAAGAGACAGTAGTTACTCTCCCATTTAGCAGCTGTATTACTGGACACAGTTTTAATCTCTCTCATCCTCAGATTCCTCTTCTATACAGTAAGGATAATAGTAGTATTGTCTTCACAGGGCTATTCACAGATGAAATATGTTAACATTGAAAGCTCCTAGAACAGTACTTGGAATATAGTAAGTGCTGCAGAAGTGTTGGCTGTTATCATCATCATCATTATTGGCTAGAGGAGAATATAAAATCTACATATGTCAATCACATGTATTCTTGGGGCCTGGCTGAAGTCACGGGGCTTGAGGTACTATCTGCCAGAAGTGTTATTTTTCAGAGGCATACTATATTACTTATTTTAAAAATATTTGGGGCCAGGGCAATGATCTATTTTTTTAATATAAATTTATTTATTTATTTATTTATTTTTGGCTGTATTGGGTCTTCGTTGCTGCGCGTGGGCTTTCTCTAGTTAGGGTGAGCAGGGTGTACTCTTCGTTGTGGTGTGCAGACTTCTCATTGTGGTGTCTTCTCTTGTTGCGGAGCACAGGCTCTAGGCACGCAGGCTTTAGTTGTTGTGGCATGCGGGCCTCAGCAGTTGTGGCTTGTGGGCTCCAGAGTGCAGGCTCAGTAGTTGTGGCACACGGGCTTAGTTGCTCCGTGGCATGTGGGATCTTCCCAGACCAGGGATCGAACCCGTGTCCCCTGCATTGGCAGGGGGATTCTTAAACCCTGCACCACCAGGGAAGTCCACAGTGATCTATTTCTTTAAAAAAATGGAGATCAGGCATAAACCACTCAGGCCCTGTGAATCTAGCTGACCACTGAAGAGACAACAAGTTGGATATTCATATATATGTCCCTATGCTCTCATTAAACTTCAATAATCACAATGAACAAACACATCCTCTCATTGGAACGGAACTGTAGTAGCCTGGGATTACTGTTCACTCATATTTGCTGCTCCTTCCTGCAGGAAGATTATGTTTCTCAGCTCCCTCTAAGACAGACTTGGTCATATGATATGCACTAGCCAACGAAATATGAATGGAAGTCACAAATGTCATTATCCATCAGCTAGGAAGAGCTGGTATGTATTGTGGAAGCCTGCCATTTTTTTCCCCCCTCTGGTACAAGATCATCAATGTTACAGAGAGAAGGTATTACATGAGCTTGGGTTTTAGAGTAAAAATTATGTATAAGAGAATCACAGCTGACCTGAATGGACATATCGCATATTCAAGAGATGAACCTTTATTGTGGTTAAGTCTCTGAGACCACAGCATAACCTGGCCAGTTCTGATTTAATCATGTACAACTTAAACAGATTGTTATGGCAAAAAGGACTAAATGGAATAAAGCCAATCCTACACACTTCGCTTTTCCTCGCTTAACTGGTATTCATCCGAGTTTCTGGCTGCTGATTTGTCCATTCATATAAAAAGGCAGCACCCCTTCACGGCTGCCTAACAAACTACTGATCAACAGTGCCTTCATCCAAGCACTCAGCAGTTTCTGCTGAGGTCTGAGGAGAAGAAGGCGATATAGCTTAAACGGGCTTTAGCACCCTCTGTCTCCCAGTGAGTGATGGAGGAGGAAGTCATAAGGAGGGGTGCTTCTGAGGGAAGTCAGAGACAAACACATTCGGTAAAGGAAACCTTTCCACCTTCCAAAGCCATGAAGGGGTTACTACACTTAGTATGCTAGTGCTAATGAGAATTCAGCAAAAATAGGTCTCTATGGCTTAAAAAAGAAAACCTGGGAACTCCTTAATGTTCAAATGAGAAGTCAGTGGAAGAGGTTCTTACTAAATAAAATCACACCATTAAAAGCTGATAATTTATCCTGATTCTTTCTTTAGTGGAGGGCAAGTACTCCTGCTGCAGCGGTAGAGAGGGGAGCATATGCATCTGTCTGAAGTACGAACTACTGAATCAGGGCTCAGTGCCTGGCCCAGAGCAGGCAGACAACACGTGCTTACTGATCCATAGCTGGCTAGTTATTGGTTTGTAGCTGGCTTGCTCAAGTACCCTCTCTGGCTTCTACAAGGGATAGAGCTTATCAGCTAAGAGCAGTTGCTTTTGTCAACTCCTCTCCAGGGCTCTTACCTCAGCCCAGTATCTCTCTGTAGAGAGGACCGGAGGGGTATGCAAAATACAACTACCACAAATTCCCAGTAATTGACATCTTACAATATTAATGATACCTGGCCTTTGGGGGTGAAGAAGAAGATTGGCTAACTAAAGAACTTAATTTATTCAATCAAAAGTTAAATAGAAACATTCCTATTTCCCTCCAGCAACTATTCAGGGCTGAAGTTTTTATTGAAACTCAAGTAAAGTTTCCATAAGGCAGTTTAGCAGCACAAAAGCTATTAATCTCAACAGAATTCAAAAAGCCATGAGGAGGAAAAAAAAGAAAGAATTGTTTTCCATGCAGCTAACAAAGCAAAAGTCCTTGTACCTTCAATTTCCTAGTAATTAAAAACCCAGCATGTCCTTACAGATGTAATCTACTTGGCCTTACAATACATTCTCAGGGTTGACAAAACAAAGTAGCACTTGTCTTTAATTTCCAATTCACATTTCTAGTCTGCCATTTCAGATTAAAAGGCCCCTATCACAGACAACTAATATCATACTATATGTGGCTTGAAAGAAACAGGAAAAGAAGATGAGTGCATTTAATGGCGTTTGTGGTTCCCACAGGACATTTTCTCTTTTCCCTAAAGGTAGTAGTTAACTCTCCACAGCCCCGGCCCATAACTATTTTCTCTTTCTGCTCTGCCCATGAAGAAGACTTGAGCTCTGACCCTCTTCCTGGGTCTCAGCGATGGAAACAGAACTGTATTTGCTCAGTGGCCTTGGGGAGAAGAGCTGAGCTATCTAAATAGCAGTAGGAAGTGCCAAAACATTTGTGACAGATGGCGCTTCCCAAGGATAAGATTGAGTTCACTTTTTCTGTTTGTTGCTGGGGAGAATACATTCCCTGGGTACACATGGGAAAAGCCACTGAAACACAGAGTGGTAGAAATTTGGAGTTGTTGGGAAATTATAAAATTATCTTCTAGTCCAATCCCTTTGATTTTGTACATGAGAACTGAATGTTAGGAGACTTTACCACTACACAGATGAGTAGTGACTTTTAATAGCAGAAACATCATTTGAAAGAACTTCCTTTTTCTTATTCACAATGATTGGAATAAAGTAGTTCCAAAATGGAGTATCGTTGAACAGAATTGCATGAGAGAATGAGAACTAGAAACCTTTCCTTTCGCAATTCCCAATTTCTCCAAGACATAGGGTAGAGGGACCAGCTGAAAAGCCACCAAATCAAATGTATGTATGAGTGGGGACAAGGCTCAGGGCACCAAGAGACAATGCCAGAGAAAGCAAGCCTAGGAAAAAAAGGCAACTGCCTCTGTCCCTGTTAACAACTAGTCCCATGATGAAAGTCTCACAACAGAAAAGGTGTCTCAAGACAGATAATTTGCTTCTTTGAAAAATGAGCTCAAATGGCGGAATTATATTTTCAATGGCACGGCTTGAGGAACAGTTTAGTTCTAATCTTTTTTTTTTTTTAGTTCTAATCTTAATTGAGGGATAATCTGCGTAGTAAGTACTCTCAAAATAAATCCATTCCCAAAGTCTTATAATTTCAAGAAAAGGATACTGTGGTATATTTTACAACCAGAAAAGTATCTGTGGATTTAATATCCTGTAACTGACCAACGCTCTAGCTTTTTAACTTGATGCTTTTTTCATAAAGACGAGTCAAATCTTCCTTCACTACTAAATTATGCTAGTCTCATTTACAGCATCTAGATTCTGAAAATGGTAAATTAAGAGTAACCACAAAGTAGGGAGACTTTTTCAGGTTAGGCTTGTAAAGAGTCCCATTACAGTCACAGCATAGTTTCACTCTCCATTGAACAGCATATGTCCTCTGTATATTCACAATATGGCCCTATTTTAGGACACTAGATAGTTCTTCATCTGTCTGTTGCTTTTAGGGTTTTCAGTGAAAGCACAGACTACTCCCAATTGCTGACATTAAAAACAGTTTTTTTTTAATCTGAGTTTTAGATTTTACCATCCTAAGCTTGACTGTTATCTTCCACAGTTCAAAAACACACATGCCCAGCAAAACTGAGTTTCCAAAGGATAACGGGAATAATTTAAGATAAGTGGAATCCATCTGAATTACCAAGGCTATAAAGAAGCACTTCTCAAGATGGCAAATGGATCAAGGCTGGTACTGGTTTCAAATACCAACTGTGAGAGAAGTTACAGACTAAAATTGACATAACGCCACCTTGGGGGAGAGTCAAGTGTCAAAAAGGGACATAGATCTCAGAAAACAAAATGGTGTGTAGAAAAATGATGGAAGGGGCAAACATAAAGAAGACACAAGATGCTGAACTCATAACATGATGAACTCGCATGATTTATTCAAGATCAGAGAAAGAGGTTTGAGAACTTCACAATCACTGGCATATAACTTTGAACTGAAACAAATAAAATTCTGGACCTATTACTAGGAAGAAAACATGATGTTACTCTTAATAGGATCAAGTGCTTGAATCTGGAATACTGTTTAGCATAAAGATATGTCCTAGGAGTCATTAAATCACTGGAAAAATAGTGGCTGATAAGACATGATAGAAGAGAAAGGGGTAAAATTACAGCCTGAGGAAGAGATTCAAAAGTCCATTAATAAATTTTAGGCCTTGATATAGTAGATTGTTCAAAATTATATGCAAAAAGATTAAATTCTGGGCTCCCCTGGTGGCGCAGTGGTTGAGAGTCCGTCTGCCGATGCAGGGCACGCAGGTTCGTGCCCCGGTCCGGGAAGATCCCACATGCCGCAGAGCGGCTAGGCCCATGAGCCATGGCCACTGAGCCTGCGCGTCCGGAGCCTGTGCTCCACAACGGGAGAGGCCACAACAGTGAGAGGCCCGCATACCGCAAAAAAAAAAAAAAAAAA
The DNA here is from genome assembly GCF_011762595.2 of Tursiops truncatus. Taxonomy (NCBI): domain Eukaryota; kingdom Metazoa; phylum Chordata; class Mammalia; order Artiodactyla; family Delphinidae; genus Tursiops; species Tursiops truncatus. The sequence goes on from NC_047041.1 coordinate 32,475,021, forward strand.
AAAAAAGATTAAATTCTGAGGACTTGGAAAGGCACTTCATTGCATGTTGGATTGAAAATGTTTAGAAAGCCTCCCTCACGCAAATTGGCAATACCAAAAAGTCCACCCCACAGCAAGGGGGAGCTTATTTGTAGAAGGTGCAATCAATCCTGTGCCTCTACTACTCAGAGTTTCTTTTATTGGCGGCATATGCCATAGTCTTGACTTTTAAAACAGAGTACTGATTCTGTTCAGGTAAGCAAATATGAATCTCCAAGAATGTTTAAAAACAACTCAAAACAAGTGTAATTTTGGATAACTTGGCTTTATACCAATGTAGCAAGACCTTCTGAAATGACTACACAATTTCACATGTGACGTTTTAGAACGTTTAGAATACTTAAAAAGGTATTATTTTCTGCATTTATAAGCAAATTTACTAGACTACAAAAGATGCCTGGTGTTTAGGAAGATTATATTCTGCCAGAATCACAAATTTGTCTCATTAGGGTGTTGAGTTTGAGAGAATGAAATTTACTAGTTTTGTATTTATAATTTGACATGTCTATAGAGGCTTGATTGATTAAATGTATAAGTGGGAGAATTTTATCAAATTTGTGGAAAAATAAAGAAGTGAAAATGACTTACTTTTAAAATTAGTACATTTATAAATAAGAGCTGTATGTTGATTAAAAATAGGATTAAAGAAAAATTATGGCTTAAGACAAAATAATAAAAATAAAACTCAAAAATAGGTTTAAGATTTATAACTTCAAGTACTACCTATTAATAGAGCAAAGGTAATTTAAAGATTTTTTTCATGATCAAAATCTCCCCCTGGGCAATAAAAGCCTAGTGGCACTGAATAAGAATAAGAGCAAATATGTGCTGAGCACACATCTCAGGAAAGGCCTGCATGGAGAACTATGGAGAAGAGATGGAATCTGTCACCTCCTGTTCAGGGAACTGGGTGGAAAACTGATACATCATATCAAGAGCCAGAATGTGATAAATCATACAAACACATGGACTCTCAGACACCTATTTCTCTGAAACACGTATCAATTTATAATTACACATGGTGGCATAGTGATGTTTCAGGTGCCTAAGACTACAGGAAAGCTGATTTCCAGAAGAGTGAGTTTTTACTACAAGAAGCCCAAACTCCCTCCATCACAGCATAAGTACATTTGATAACTTTCTCACTCAAATTACCTAGTTATGATAAAAACTAGTTCCAAGGTGCATTAAGTATCAAATATATTCTGAATGACTTGACCACGTCCCCATTCAAAAGCTCTATTCAATATCTTATATATATATTCATTTGTTTTTCAGGAAGGATTTGTCTTTGAGTAGGTTCATTTGAATTTGAAAGGACTATCTTTATACTGGATATGAACAATGAAACCAATGTTAGAAAACACATTTCAAACTCTACTCAAATGCAAATTACACAACAGATTACTTTTTAGGTAATTGTTTAGAATGAACATTCAGTACTCACAAACCTCTTGTCGGTTGGTTAATGTTTCCCTGATTAGATAAAAGTGGGCAATGAAAGATTTTATACTAATCACTCTGACTGGCAAAAAAGAAATGAACACAAGAATAAAAACTGGAAATATTATTTTAACTCTTTAACATTAAAGGTATTTTAAATTATGCATTTTCTCTTGATAATTTCTGAAATTAATCACTAGGAAGCATTTCATCCAGATAAAATGATAGGCTTTTGAATACACTCAATATTTATTACTTTCAAATGAGTGCTTTCCCAGTTTTTATTGTTACTCCATTCTAACTTGTATTTTAATAACAATCCAAAAGTCAGGCTTATTAAGGCTGTTTTAAAAATAAATTTAGACATCATGAAAGTCAATTGAGTTAAATAAAATTTGAAAGTGCTTTAAAGGATATACACATAACCTTAGAAACATATAAAATTTGATTTTAAATGTCAAATAATTTGTATATGTAAATTACATATGAAGATACCCTAAACTAACCAAGGATTAAAGGTGGCAGATGACTAAAAAGGATTCAGAATATGATGGAAAATACATAAAATGTGTTCATTCAGAATGGTTTGACACAAATTCAGTAATAATACAGCCACAACATGTTTTCCTACATATCCCATGTGTTATGACAATGTCCTTACACTTCACAATCTTGGGCACAATCCCCTAAAATTAGCAGTGTTCATATCTTCAGTTTTGTAAATTGGAGCAGAGAAAATAAGATAAAGAAACCCTCTATTGCCATTAAAAAGAAAATCAAACAAAATATCAATTGCCTCAAATCTCTTTCTGGGATAAAGCAGGGTACATACTTATAAGTAATAAATGCCAAATAAATAAAATAATTTTGGTTACTATAAAGCCCAGTAGTTAGTGGTTTTAACATGAGAAACTCTGAATGAAAATTTCAAATTTGCTGAGTACCATCAGAACAAAGGTGCACTACTATGATTTTTCCAGAGTTAACTTTTAATATCACATAATACCTCTGTGATAAAAATAACTACATGATGGGGGTTGGTTTAAGATGCCAGCATAGGAAGATCCTGGATTCACCTCCTCCCATGGACACACCAAATCTACAACTACATATGGATCTGACAAAGACCTGAAAACTAGCTAAACAGCACCTCCACAACAAAGGATAAAAGGACCACATCAAGATGGCTAGGAGAGTCAGAAGCGCAGTCTCACCAAAAACCTCACCTCTGGCACAGCAACCCACAAGCACAAGGGATCTCACAAATATGGAACTTCTCCCTGAGGAGCTAGGGGTTTGTGCCCCACATCAGGTACCCCAACACTTACAACATGCACTGGAGAGATGAGTGCCCAAAACTTTTGGCTTTGAAAACCAACAAAAGGATGTGGGGACAGAAAAGTTTGCTCTTAAAGAGCTCACGTGCAGACTCATTCACCTCAGGACCCAGTGCAAAACCAAGTTTGAAAAGCTCCTAGACCATACATGAAGGAGATTCATTAGCTAAGATTAAAGGGTCTACAGAGGTCTTTGGGACTTTCTCCTGGGACAGAGGTGCTGGTGAGCACCATTTTTGTGCTCTCACTCCACAATGCTAGAGTTAAAGGACTTGACTTGCCTCCACACTCTCCTCTGGTCCCCCTGAAGCCAGAGGGTCTTACCCCACCCTCACGTATCCCTGTAGTTCTGCTGCAGCCCGTTATCTCACACTACCCCCATGTGTTCCTGTGGCCTTGAGGGAGGAGATAGATGGGCCCCAGGCTGAGCAGCTGGAGTTTGTCCTCTATGGACAGATACTCCAAGATGAAGACAATAACAGGAGGGAGGAGAAGCTGAGCCCTGCCCCAATAAGAAATAAAGAGGGCTTCCCTGGTGGCGCAGTGGTTGAGAGTCCGCCTGCTGATGCAGGTGACACGGGTTCGTGCCCCGGTCCGGGAAGATCCCACATGCCGCAGAGCGGCTGGGCCCGTGAGCCATGGCCGCTGAGCCTGCGTGTCCGGAGCCTGTGCTCCGCAATGGGAGAGGCCACAACAGTGAGAGGCCCGCGTACTGCAAAAAAAAAAAAAAAAAAAAAAAAAGAAAGAACTAAAGAGACCACATATTCTTCATTCTTGAAGTCAAGGAGACCTTCCTGACTATACACGCACAGAAAGGCTCCCTGGAGTTCAAAAGGGAGGGGGTGTCACTCCATAGTAAGTGATGTCAACCTACCCATAGGCCTCTTTGCTAGAATCCATCTTGGCTAAGAGATGTGTGCGCACACATGGGAGGACCTTGAGATAAACCAAATACAGATTCAGAGCCAGGCAAAACAAGATGATTGGCCAGAAGAAATGCCCCATATAAGTGATTCAAACTACCAAGAGGGTGCGACTCTCTCTGAGTCTGCCTGAGTCTATTCACATGTACCTTTCTGCCTCCTAATAAACACTTTACTTGTTTCACTACTTTCTGTTTCTTTGTGGGAATTCAAGGCCAGGAGCTTTGTCACTGGCCACTGTCCCTCATGGTCTAGTGGCTAGGATGCAGCACTCTCACTGCCATGGCCTGACTTCAATCTCTGGTTGGGCAACCGAAATTCTGCTTCAAGCCGCTGCAGGCTGAGGCCACCCAAGATCAGCCTCACTGTGACCATCATGTGCTTCTGCAGCACCAATGCAGCCAGCAGTCCCACCCCAGGCTCTCCCGTGGCCCACTGAAGCCAGAAGGCACATGCATTCCACGTACGAGACAGCCCTTGAGCACCTGGCTATGGTGTCCAGGGAGGCTTGCATTTCTGGGCCTTATGGCTCTGAAATAATTGAGACAGTTCATGGTATGGAACCACCCCTAAGACACTGACAGCATACTGAAACACACCCCCAGACTTCCTGTGAAAAAGCCCTATTTACTCGTCCCAGAGCTTAAGCCTGAGGGGAAGGCTTCAAGTTTACCACACATCTAGAAGCTATGGAGGAGCTCTGGGGGAATATAGACTGGGGGATGCCACCTTTGCACTATCCCTTGGCCTCATGACAGATCACCTGCACCTCCCAGAGAGGAGCCCTGTCTTTTGCAACAGTCACCAAGGGGACACCTCCAAATCACCTGGTCTTGAGGCCAGTAGGGAGTTACAACCATGGTCACACAATACTATATATATATGTGTGTTCTTTAAAAGCTTCTACCTGAGGGTCTTCATTCCAAATAGCCTGAAACTAGGGGTGGAATTAGATCCCTCCCTTTGGAGCACTGATAGGTCTTGGCACAACCTCTGGGACTTATCAAGAAAAAAATTAAACTGCTTAGATAATTACAAATGTTTCAGAGACAACAAACAGTTAGGGCAGGGTTGAAAAATCAGGTTCATCTACACAGGGTCACTCCTACAAGACTGGGAGAGGTAACTGTATTGCCTAATATGTAGAAACAAACACAGAGAAATAAGCAAAATGAGAAAACAGAGGAATATGTCCCAAACAAAAGAAAAGATAAAAATCCAGGAAAAAAAACCTTGCTGAAATGGAGGTAATTTACCTGCTAAAGAGTTTAAAGTAATGGACATAGAGATGCTCACTGACCTCTTGGAAGAAAAGATGAACACAATGAGAACTTCCACAAAGAGACAGAAAATAAAAGTAAGTACCAAAAATAAATCATGGAGCTGCAGAATACTGTAACTGGAAAGAAAAATACACTAGAGGGTTTCAATAGCAGACTAGATGAAGCAGAAAGGATCAGCAACCTGGAAGACAGGACAGTGGAATTCATCCTAACAGATCAGAAGGAAAAAAAAAAAAAGATTACTTAAGAGACCTATGGTGCAACATCAAGAGGAATAACATTCTCATTGTAGGGGCCCCAGAAGGAGAATAGATAGAAAAAGGGGAAGAAAATTTATTTGACAAAATAATGGCTAAAAACATCCATAACTGGGGGAAAGAAACAGACATTGAAGTCTAGGAAGCACAGAGAATTCCAAATAAGACAAACCCAAAGAGATCCAAAACAAGCACATTATAATTAAAATGTCAAAAGTTAAAGACAAGGAGAGAATCATAAAAGAAGCAAGAGAAAAACAACTTGTTGCATATAAAGGAAGCTCCATAAAATTAACATCTGATCATTCAGCAAAAAATTTAAAGTCCAGAAGGGAATGGCACAATATATTCAAAGTGTTGAAAAGAAAAAACTTTCAGCCAAAAATATTCTACAGGCAAGGTTATCATTCAGAACCAAAGGAGAGATAAAGAGTTTTCTACAGAAGCAAAAGCTAAAGGAGATCAGCAACACTAAATCTGCCTTACAAGAAAAGTTAAAGGGACTTCTTCAAGACGAAAAAAAAGTGCATTAAATAGTAACAAGAAAACATAAAAAAGTCAAAATCTCATGGGTAAAGGCAAATATATAGTAAAGTTAGTGGATTAACCATTTGTAAAGCTAGTATAAAGGTTAAAAGACAAAAGTAGTAAAGTTAACTGTAACTACACTAATTAAGGGATACAAAAACAAGATGTAAATATAACATCAAAAACATAAAATGAGGGTGGGAGAAGTAAAAATGTACAGTTTTTAGAATGTGTCCAAACTTAAGTTGCTATCAGCTTATAACAGAGTACTACACACACACACACACACACACACACACACACACACACACACACGTAGTTTTTCTATATATGAAGCTCATGGAAACCACAAACCAAAAACTTATAGTAGATACACTAAAGATAATGAGAAAGAAATCTACAGACAACATGAAAGAAAGTCATCAAACCACAAAGGAAGAGAGCAAGAAAAGAAAGGAACAGCGAAGAACTATAAAAACAGCCAGAAAACAAGTTGCAAAATGGCAATAAGTACATACTTGTTAATAACTACTTTAAATTTAAATGGACAAAATTCTCCAATCAAAAGCCATAGAGTGGCTGAATGGATTAAAGAACAAGACACAATTATATGTTGCCTACAAGAGATTCAGTTCAAATCTAAGGACACAAGCAGGCTGAAAGTGAAGGAATGAAAAAAGAAAAGGAAACAAAAGAAAAACTGGTGTAGCTATACTTATATCAGACAAAACAAACTTTAAAACAAAGACTGTAATAAAAGACAAAGAAGGGCATTACAGAATGATAAAGGAGTCAATCCAACAAGAGGTTATAACATTTTAAAATATATATGAAACAACATAGGAGTACCTTAATATAGAAAGCAGATATTACCAGACCTAAGGGGAGCACCTGACAGCAATACAATAATAGTAGGGAACTTTAACACCCTACTTCCATTAATGGACAGATCATCCAGACAGAAAATAAGGAAACACTGGCCTTAAACAGCATATTAGACCAGATATACTTAATAGACACATATAGAACATACCATCCAAAAGCAGCAGAATACACATTCTTCTCAAGTGCACATGAAACATTCTCCAGGATAGATTACATTTTATGCCACTAAACAAATCTCAATAAATTTAAGAAGACTGAAATCATATAAAACATCTTTTACAACCACAATGGTACGAAACTAGACCTACAAGAATAAAACTGGAAAAATCACAAATACGTGGAGATTAAATAACATGCTACTGAACAACCAATGGGTCAATGAAGAAATCCGAGGGGAAATCAATAAATAATATGAACAACGAAAATGGAAATACAACATTCCAATATCTATGGGACAAAGCAAAAGCCGTTGTAAGAGGGAAGTTTATAGCAATACAGGCCTACCTAAAGATAAAAGACAAATCTCAAACAATCTAACTTTAAACCTAAAGTAAGTAGAAAAAGACGAATGAAGTCCAAAGGTAGTAGAAGGAAGGAAATAATAAAGATCAGTGTGAAAATAAATAAAACAGAGACTAAAAAAATATTTTTTAAAAAATCAATGAAACCAAGAGCTAGTTCTTTGAAAAGATAAACAAAATGGACAAATCTTTAGCTAGACTAACCAAGAATGAAAGAGAGAGGGCTCAAATAAGTAAAGTCGAAAATGAAAGAGGAGAAATTACAACCGATACCAGAGAAATACAAAGGATCATGAAAGACTACTAAGAACAATTATATGCCAACAAATTGGATAACCTAGAATATAGAAACATGTCATCTTCTAAGACTTAATTATAAAGAAATAAAATATCTGAATAGACTGATTATTAGTAAAGAGATTGCAAAAAATCCCAACAAACAAAAGTACAGGATCAGAGAGTGTCACCCATGGAGTCTATCAAACATCCAAAGATTAAATACCTATCCTTCTCAAACTCATCCAAAAATTGAAGAAGAGGGAACATTTCCAAACTCATTTTATGTGGCCATCATTATCCTGATACCAAAATCAGACAAAGGCACCACAAAAAGGAAAACCAATACCCCTCATGAAAATAGATGTAAAAATCTTCAACAAAATATCAGCAAACTGAATTCAACAATATATAAAAAGAATCATACAACATGATCAAGTGAGACTTATTCCAAGGATGCAAGGCTAGTTCAACATCCACAAATCAATAAACATGACACACACATTTACAAAATGAAGAATAAAACTCATATGATCATTTCCATAGATGCAGAGAAAGCATTTGACAAAATTCAACTTCCAATTACGATGAAACCTCTCAACACAGTGGGTATAGAGGGAACATACATTGACATAATACAGGCCATATATGACAAGTCCACAGGCAATATCATATTCAATAGTGAAAAGATGAAAGCTTTTCCTTTAAGATTAGGAAGCATAGAAGAATGTCAACTCTCACTACTTTTATTCAACATAATATTGGAAGTCCTAGACACAGAAATTAGGCTAAAAATAAATAAATAAAAGGAATCCCAATTGGAAAAGAAGAAGAAAAAATGTCACTATTTGCAGATGGCATGATACTGTATAGAGAAAACAAACTATAGACTCCATCAAAAAAACCTCTTAGAACTAATAAATGAATTCAGTAAAGTTTCAGGATACAAAATCAATATACAGAAATCTGTTGCATTTTTATACACTAATTACAAAATATCAGAAAAGGTAACTAGGAAAACAATCCCATTTACAACTGCATCAAAAAGACTAAAATATCCAGTAATAAATTTAACCAAGGAGGTGAAAGATGTACATTGAAAACTCTAAGACACTGATGAAAGAAATTTAAGATGACACAAACAAATGGAAAGGTATACCATGCTTATGAATTGGAAAAATGAGTATCATTAAAATGCCCGTACTACCCAAGGCATTCTGCGGATTCAATGCAATCCCTATCATTTATCACAGAAGTAGAATTAATAATTCTAAAATTGTATGGAACCATGAAAGACCCTGAATAGACAAAAGAATCATGAGAAAAACAAACCAAAAAAAAGTCAAAAAAAAAAAAGAAAGGTGAAGGTATCAAACTCCCTGATTTCAAACTAAACTATAAAGTTATGGTAATCAATACAGTATGGTATTGGCATAAAAACAGATGCATAAATCAATGTAACAGAGTAGAGGGTCCAGAAATAAACCCATATATATATGAATAAATAATTTATGGCAAAGGAATAAAGAATATACAGTGAGAAAAAGACAGTCTCTTCAATAAATGGTGCTGGGAAAACTGGGCAGACACATGCAAAGGAATGAATCTAGACCACTATCTTATTCCACACACAAAAATCAACTCAAAATGGATTAAAACTTAAAATAGTCCTGAATCCATAAAACTTCTAGAAGAAAACATAGGCAATAAGCTCCTTGATATCAGTGTTGGCATGGAATTTTTGAATTTGACCCCAAAAGCAAAGGCAACAAAAGTAAAAATAAACAAGTGGGACTACATCAAACAGAAAAGCTTCTGCACAGCAAAGGAAACCATCAGCAAAATATAGTGGTGAGGGCTTCCCTGGTGGCGCAGTGGTTGAGAGTCCGCCTGCCGATGCAGGGGACGCGGGTTCGTGCCCCGGTCCGGGAGGATCCCATATGCCGCGGAGCGGCTGGGCCCGTGAGCCATGGCCGCTGAGCCTGTGCGTCCGGAGCCTGTGCTCCATGGAGGGAGAGGCCACAATGGTGAGAGGCCCGCGTACAGGAAAAAAAAAAAAAAAAAACAAAACTATATATATATAGTGGTGACCTACTGAATGGGAGAAAATATTTGCAAATCATATATGATAAGGAGTTAATATCCAAAATATATAAAGAATTCAAACAACTCAATAGCGAAAAACAATTTGATTAAAAAATGGGCAAAGGATCTATGTAGATATTTTTTTCCAAAACACATACAGACGGCCCACAGGCACATGGAAAGATGTTCAACACCACTAATCATCAGAGAAATGCAAATCAAAACCGCAATGAAATATCACCTCCCACCTGCTATAATAGCTATCATCAAAAAGACAAGAAATAACAAGTTTTGTAGAGGATGTGGAAAGAAGAGAAACTCTGTACACTATTGGTGGGAAAGTATATTGCTGCAGCCACTATGGAAAATAGAACAAAGGTATTTTGAAGTTTAAGAACAGAGCTACCATATGATCCAGCTATTCTACTTCTGGGTATTTATCCAAAGAAAATGAAAACATTAATTCAAAAAGATATATACACTGCTATGTTCATTGCAGCATTATTTACAATACCCAAGATAAGGATATAACCTAAATTTCCATTGGTGGAGGACTGGATAAAGAAGACATGCTATATATACACAGTGGATAACTACTCAGCTGCAAAAAAGGAAACTTTGCCATTTGCAAGAACATGGAGGGACCTCAAAGGCATTATGCTAAGTGAAATAAGTCAGAGAAAGACAAATACCATATGATTTTACTTATATGTGGAATATACAAAACAAAACAAACAAAGAAAATGAAACCAAACTCAGATATAGAGAACAGATTCATGGTTATCAGAAGGGAAGGGGGTTGGAGGGTGGGTGAAATGGATGAAGGGGGACAATCGTATGGTGACAGATGGTACTAGACATTGCAGTAATCACTTCACAGTGTATACAAAGATTAAATTACTATGTTGTACACCTGAAATTAATATGTTATGGTACTTCAACTAAAAAAAAAAATCTATGTGATAACATTTGAAATAATTATTAGCATGACTTACTTTCTTCTTTCTTGCTAATAATCGCAGGCAGAGTATAAATCTAAAAAACAAAGGAAGCCAGTCAGTTACTTTCAATTAATGACCCAGCACAGAAGATTACCAGGGTGATATTGGTACACTGATACACAAAGGGAGTGTCTTGATTTCAAGGTCTTACAACTACTGTGTCCACAATGCCATCTCCCCAGCCCGACTTCCAATCTTGCCTCCCACTCCTTTCCATCCCTGGCTGTCCTGCCCTGGGCAAAGTTTTACCTCTTTCCCTCTGATCTAAGCATCTCATTCTATTCTCCAACATGATGCATAATTTCCCTTCTTCAGGAAGTATCTCATGATGGATTTCACCTGATTGTTCCTTCCTTAAATTATCTGCTTAGTGTTTTTTTCTCAGTGTGTACAATCCTAACTTGTACTTGTTGAGCTATCACACTGTCTTCTAAATTTCTTCTAGGTCAGGGCTTGCTCCTCAACTGTTAGTGGTAAAGAACCAATTTCCTTTGTTTTTAATTTTTAATCTGTCGCTGAGTGACATTTTTATAAATTACAATAAAATTTAAAGGTAATACACATGATAAAGAATAGATGCAGAGTCCAAATTTTTTATTATTAAATTCAACAGATGTAAAATGACTTCTCATTGCTATAAAATTTTCCAGATGCTTAATCATAATCTCTGCACTCATCTTATTGCAGCCTGGTAACGGTTTGTAGGATGGACTCAGTCTGGGGACCACACTTTGTGTAGCTCTGTTGTTGCAATAGGTACTTTTCAGAAGAATGGTCACAGGTTCTCTGCCATTTAAAAGATAGTTTTCAAGGGACAGGCTGGTGCATCCTATTTGCTCTGTGTGCTCATCTCTCTAATCATTTATTGCAGTGTTCTTCACAAAAGTCATCAATGATTTATTCCCTTTTTTATATAAGCCTCCATGATAATTTTAAGTAAATTATGTCAACATCAAAATAACTATTATAAAAATGGGGATCTGGATAGAGGGAAAATGTCAAGCCACAAACAGTTTTAGCAAAGGAGACTTTTAAAAAATGGTCTAGGACCAGGATTAGTTCTTTCCCTGAAACTTGTTCATCATGCTGCTCATAAAGCCTAGCACAGGCCTTGCAGAGTGGGCACTCAAGAATTATTAAATAAATAAAATAATCTAATCAATGTAGCCAAATTAATGATTATAAGTAATTTTTAAAAGTAATTTTAGGGTTTTAAATTAGTCCTGGAAGTCCCCTGGGGAAATGAATTCAGAAGTTGGTGTTATGTGCCAGTGACGCAACACTAGGAAAACAGTAAGAGTCTCTACTCCTCTGATTTACTATTTTAATATTTTCAAATACACTATAGACATATAAAATTTTTTTCAGATGTACTTTGCAATTATTAGAACAATAAAATCTAAATTACAGAATATGTCATATCCCTACCGGTTCCTTCCCATCCATGGCTTCAAGCCAGAGTTTCCGATTAGCTTCTGAAAAGGCTTGCAATGTGATGATTCCGTGCCTATTAAAAAATATTTTATATATTCAATTTACTACTTTTATGCCTTTACACATTTATTATTATTTTTAAATTCTTAGCTAACTTTAAAAGTAAAATTTGAAGAAAAAGCAGGAAAGAGAAAAAAGAAATGAAAAGAGAGAAAAAAAGATAGGAAAGAGAAGAAGAAAGAAGAAATTTAAAAAATGAAATCAGTAAGTGTTTTAGGTATAAGACTATCTGAAGGAGCTTAGGCTCATACTATTTCCCCTGAAATGACCAAAAAGGATGAAAAGCTACATTCACAGAAGTTCAAAAGCACAGAAACATTCCACAGTATGAGAATGATTAAGATTATGACCCAACGTGGTACAACTAGTCACTAAAAATAATTACAATGAGTATATAGCAATATGGAAAGCCTTATACTATAACTAGTCAATTATTAAGAAGACACTAAAACCAAAGTGTTTACATATACAATGATCACAATATTACAATTAATATGTATAAAAACAACTCTCTTCCATGCACCCATTCTGAGATAGCTACTTGAGGATGTGCTTCAAGAAACGAGCAAGCAAAGGGAGGAAGGAAACCAATATAAGAGAGAGAAAAATAGAAAATTCAGAAAAAAGTGAAATTAATCTAATTAATTGTGGAGGCTGTCCATAAGATAAATAGAAAACTAGAGGGTTCTGTGAAAAGGTACATGAAGAAGGAAATTTCATTTAAATATTGTGTGGTTAAAAGCCTGGAGTGAGTTAAAACTGTGATAAAGGCATATATCTCTACGTAAACAGGAAAACAGCTCATTAGACTGATAGGAAAAGGGAAAATGTATTATAAAGATCAAGGTAATTTTATCTTGGAGAATTTAAGCCAGTGTAAAACACAAATAATAACAACAATCAATACTTGTTGGCTGTTTATTATGTGCCAAGCACTGTGTTATAAGTATGTCTCCTTTATTATCTCATTTATTCCTCACAACAACCCTTTGATGTGTGTACTGATTATCCTTGTTTTACAGATGAAACAACTAAAGCACAGAGTTTAACAGTGTGCTCCATGGATATATCTAGATAGTGTCGAAAAAAAGAAAAGAGAAATCACTAACATGTTGGTATTTATCTACATAGAAAAACCAGAAGTTCCTACCACAAAACTATTAAAACCAAGAGTTCAACAACTGTACTGGATATAGATTGATATATAAAAAAAATTAATAGCCTTTCTCTGTGGCAATCTTAACCATTAAACAAAAAAAGAGTTTCTACTAAAGAATTTTATTCAAAATTTAAATAAAAAGAATATACCTGAAACCAAATCTGAAAAAAATATATATGTAAAAGATATGTAAAATCCTTGGGAGAGTTCAACTCACCATTGATTAATTTATTGAAATTTAATAACTTTAATGGAACTCCAGTCAGAAATCCCAAAGGATGTTTTGGAGAGAAAGGGAAACTTAATAAGCAGATCTATAAAGCATAAGAACACAGGGCCAAAATAGCTAACACTATTTTAAAGAAGCATAAGAACAAGGCCATGCCCTACTAAATAGTTAACAAGCTATCGTACATAAGCTATAGTATATAACAGTGTATATAGTATGTCAGAGTATATATATAGTGTACACACACACACACGCACGCACACGCACGCACACACAAAGCTAGAGATATTCAGAAAAGCGTGGTGGTAATGCAGGGGAAGAAAAATAGATTATGGAATGCAACAGAGATCAAGAAACATACTCCTCCTTATTTTGTTTCTATTCTACTTGTACTGAAACAATAAAGGAACAGAGCTAAATAATTCTACTAGATGATAAGCTTGAATGCACAACCTTTATGTCTCTCCCAATATTCTGTGGCTAAGAATGCCCAGAACAGTGTTGTGTACATGGTAGGCACTGATTTTCACTGGCTAAAGAAAGCTTATGGAATTTGCAGTTGTGTCTTATTATTCCTTGGGAACAAGGCCACTAGATTTCAAAACCATACAAAAAGGCTGACCCAGGAGCCATGAACAATGCCATCAGGTTTCTTCATTTTGATGGGGACCTCAGTCCACAATATGCACTTTCCCCTAAGGCAGTCATCTTTACTGATTTTCCAGATTCTTCTCTGAGTGATGTTACCCTTTGGTAGCACTCTGTGTCTGATTTACTTTTTTGAAAGCATCATGCAATACTTATTTGTTGAAGAAACAAGTGAAAGAATGAAATAAACATATATATTGTCTTTAAAAAAGAGACTGAAAAACAAGCACTTTATGCTGTTTCATATTTACATCTATACATAGAAAGAAACAAATAATTTAGATTATTAAAAAATGTAAAGTGAAAAGTTCAAACCTTTCGACTACTTCTATGTCAAAGCAGAATCGTTTATCAATTGAATCTGTCTTTCGTCGGATACAGGATTTTAATTTAAACATTTCTGGTGAGCTAGTAACAAGGCCATTCTGAAACAAGAAGTGGAGCACATTACTGACATGATGACAAGGTGAAATGAAATATATTAAATACACCACCTAAAGTTTCCATATTAAAATGACAACTTAGAGTACAGTTTATGTATAAAGATAATAATCACACCCGGTTTCTATAAATACAAAGACTTCTGCCTAATGTTAACTGCCCAACTGTAATACACCAAACCATTTATTAATAAATTAATCACATATACATGTTTTATTCAAAGAATTCTGTGACATGCCTGTCTAGTACCCTTCAACGTATTTACTTATAATGTTAAATTATACTATAATATGTGTGTGTGTGTGTGTGTGTGTGTTTGTATTGGAGCCATAGAGTATTAAATGATAGCCGGCTCAAAACCTCAAGAGAGCTACCAAGGGCTTCCCTGGTGGCGCAGTGGTTGAGAGTCCGCCTGCCGATGCAGGGGACGTGGGTTTGTGCCCCGGTCCGGGAAGATCCCACATGCCGCGGAGCGGCTAGGCCCGTGAGCCATGGCCGCTGAGCCTGTGCGTCCGGAGCCCGTGCTCCAGAGTGGGAGGGGCCACAACAGTGAGAGGCCTGTGTACCGCAAAAAAAAAAAAAAAAAAAAAAAAAAAGAGAGCTACCAAAATATTAAAGTTCTAGTAGATACTTGCTATAATGCTATTACTATCATGCATACCACGTGATTCCCCTGCTGGTAACCAACTAGTAGTCTGCTGCTAAAACTAAAGTAAACCTCTTTTGACAGGATCCAACATAGGCTCAATTCATAATTCTCTTCTATACCTGAAATGCCAGTCAATTTTAAGGGGAATATTTACCTAATGCCTGGTTAATTCTATTGTTTCTGGTTGCAAATCTCTCTTATTAATAGAACTCTAGCTTGGTCTATTTATTATTAGCTCACTGACTGTCACATATACTGACTTTTGGCAATATTTTTTCTTATGAAACTTTTAGAGTAGAAACTAGGCATGATTATAGCATTAATAACTTCTTGTGAGGGTAGCAATCTAAGGTTTCTTTTTCTCTGGTATGTTCTCCTTTATTTTATGTCTCTTACTTTGAATTATTAGACTCTAATGAATGCCCAAGCACAATAAGTTTCAGCTGATGTATTTGAGTATGTGTCTAAGTTAGATCAACATTTACCGCTGCCATGATCT
Organism: Tursiops truncatus; assembly: GCF_011762595.2. NCBI lineage: Eukaryota > Metazoa > Chordata > Mammalia > Artiodactyla > Delphinidae > Tursiops > Tursiops truncatus. Next base: position 32,490,718 of record NC_047041.1, read on the forward strand.
ACACCACAAATTAGCTGAATAAGTCACTTACTTTCTATTGTCTTTATTTTTTAATCAGGTAAAATGAGGCTAGCCTAAATAATCTTTAGGATAACTCCCAGCTCTAGGATTCTTAGATGACGGTTCAATTATTTAATTCATAGGTCCAACTGTTTGCCATATTCATATCTTAACTCACAAAGAGTGTACACTACATGCAATAAAGGCGTTGTATTCTGTAGCACTTCTGCATATAAGGTACACTTTGTTCTGTACTGTTCACTACCCATGCGAGACATTCAGTGACTGATTTACTTTAGGGGTAAATAAGCATTGATTGATTTCTTCTGAGAAACTTTGTTGGCCAGCATTTCAGCAAGTAGTACACAGTGCAGAAAAGGAAGTGGCATGCAGGGGCAAACCCGGGCTCCCACAAGAGACCACCTGGAAGAAAGATGCAGACGCCATGAGCCTGGAGCAGCCACTGACAGTCTCTATGGGCTGCTGGCCAACCAACAACGCAAACAACTCTGCTGCCAGGGATAGGAGATGACACCTACCAAGGTGTCCCTACATTTAATATAACTGCTTATAAACATTCCATAGCCAAAATAAAAGAAAAATCCTGGCCACTCTTTATAAGTCTTCAAGGTCACTAAAGCAAGAGAAAAATTTTTGACTTTTCAATTTTTAAAAATTGTGAGCACGTTTATTAGAAAAATAAGCACATATGATTTTTGTTTGTTTTGCTTCCATTATTTAAATAACAAGTTCAATTAAAAAACAAAAACAACTCACCATTTTCCCACTGGATTTCATTTCTGAAACACTCATTGTAAATGTTTTACTTCCCTTATCATATGTACAATAGTGTTTAATCCATGTAAAACCAAGCGGTCCTAGTGTAAGGAAACAAACATTACAGATTGTTAATAAATGATCTGTACCGAAGTTTGTACAGTTTTCGATGCTATGAAACACAACTGAGTATTTCCATAGACCATGCAAGTTGGGAATGCTTACTGTGAGTGAGAAAGGCTAGTCTGGAGCAAGAGTGGTGTAGGGTAGAGTGTCTTGCAGCCAAACAACTTGGCTTTATTTACAGTACCGACACTCACTCTGTAAACTCAAGAGTTACTTTAGATCTGAACTTCAGTTATCTCATCTGTAAAAGTGGTATACTTGCATCCCATAGAGGTAGGAAGAATGAGAAATGACAGTCTGAGGTACTATAACAGGTCTCCTTACTTCTATCTTTGTCCTCTATTTTTGAAACTGCCAGAAATACCCTGCTAAAAATTTAGCCAGGTCATTTCACCCCTTTGTTCAAAACTCTCCAGTCGTTTCCCACATTACCCCAGATAAAAGCCAAAGGCCCCACATGATCTGGCTCCTCAGTATTGATCTCACTGCCTTTTGCCTCATATACTCTACTCCAGCTACACTGGCCCCCTTGCTGATCTCAGCACTCAGTGAATGCATTTCTACCCCAGAGCATTTGCACTTAACTGGACTACTTTTCCTTCAGATAGCTGCATGACAATGTCACTTCTTTCAGGTCTTTTACTAAATGTCACCTTTATAAAATGGCCTTTTCGGTAGAGATAGCTAACATCACAACACCCTCACCTTGATATTTCTTATGTCTCTTTCTTGTTTTAACTTTATTTCTTCACTTTACCACTGATATGACTAACATTTTACTAATTCACCCAATTTATTGTCTGTCTCCATCACTAAGGCTCTATGAGAACAGGAACAAGTGATGTCCTGCTGACTAGTATATTCTTAATCCTTAGAACAGGGCCAGACATACAGTTGTTCCTCAATAAAGATTTGTTAAGTGAAAGAAGGAATGAATCACTCATCTTTCTCTAAGACTTTACTGATCATAGAGTTATTTCCTCTTAACACTAATCTGAAAAAAGTGAATTCAAAGTACTCTTTAAAAGGAAAATAATTTCTACCATTTATATTAAAAGCTGTATATGTAAACTGCTCACTTTCTTTTTCCCCATAAACACAATCCTGCTGTGGTGTGCAACCCTTTCCCACAGTGTGCCACTTAATCATCCAGTAGTCTTAAAAACTGTTTAATGCTGCTTCACCAGGGCACAGGGATGCACCATAAGTTCAATGTTTTCATGACCCGGGTAGAAAACCTTCAGCTTTTCCCCAGGGAAGCCAATTCTCCTGCACCCAAATGCCGTAGAGGGCTGAGAGGGTTGAAAATGGAGTTTGTTTCCTATAGCTTCTTCATGTAGGGTCCCATTTGGCGTAACACCTGGATCTCTCTAGCAACAATTATGTACAATGTTATTGCTGGCTTGGTTTTACAACCATATATCCAAAAGCAAGAAACTGAATTGTAGAAATGCACCACTTGAGAAAAGTGTTTCATGAGCCATTTGAATTTTTTTTCTATAATAGTAGTGCCCTTGGTGTCATGGTTAGCTTTAACCACTCCAGATTTTAAAATTATGGGGTGCAGCTATATACTTGATAATCACAAAGGATTACTACAATTAACTTCAATTCTGTTTTGGGACCATTTCACACTATAATACTTAACAATACTTGCTGATAACTCTGTTACATGTGGCGTAAAACACTTACAGGCTTAGAGCTGATTAGTGGAAAGTGGCTGGATAGAAATCCTTATAGTGACTTTACTACTTAGGAAGCGATTTATGAAGCAATATTAACTGTAATTTTTAAATAAAGCTGCTGCAACACTCTGATGACATTTTAGACCCAAGGTGTTTTTTCCTGCCTCCATCTTAAGTTCAGAACCTCATGCATTCAATCTTCAAGTGTGCTGCACACACAGGCTGCTTTCTTTAAAGTTGCCTGGCACCAGGCCGGGGCAGACATTCTTAGGCAAGCAACTCTGAAGTCCCTAAAAAAAGTCTGGGTAAATAGAATTTATTATAGCTCTAAAGTTGCAAAACAAAACAAGTTTTTACCCAGTGATCATCTGAGGTTGCTGAGATGATGTCTGTGGAATGGGAAGGAATTAATATTCACTGAATACCTACTAAGTGCCAACATTTTATCTAGGAACTTTTAAAGTCAGACATTATAAAGTACATTTTACATAAAAGAAAATAAAGCTTAAGAGCTGCAGATGGTGCTACTTTCTTCATCAATAGGACATGTGATTGGAGTTGTTCTTTTCAGAGGAATGATATTTTTCAGGAGTTGTCTTAAGAATTAAATGAGACAAATATAAATTACACAGAATAGTAAGGGCTCCTAGAAGCACCGTGGTATTATTATGCACCACTACTGATAACAGAGACATTTTACATACACTATCTCTAATTCCTGCAATATTATTGTGAGACAGATGTAAATATCTCTCTTTTATAAATGAGGAGACTGAACTCAGAAAGTTGCCTACCCAGAATCACCCAGTTAACAGGTAGCATAAAATTCCCAACATAGTTCTGTCTGACTCTGGACCCCATGCTCTTCCTGGTTAAACTGGAGTCTACTAGAACGTAATTTAATGTTTGCCTAGAGGTGGGTAACACACAAACCACATATCCAGATAAAGTGGAATGCTATGTCTAAACAGCAATAATCTGCTACCACCCCATTACATCCATCTCCATTCATCACTCAATTTACAGCTCTGATATTTACTATTGATCACTGGTTGCTAGTTGTGTGAGTTAATCTTGTGCCTTCCATTACAGAATAAACACCCTGAAGCCATATTCTTCATCTCATTTTCTGTTCCCCACAGGACTTACTCAGTGACAGCAAGAGTACAATCAATATGTCTTAGTGAACTGGTCAGATTTTCTTAATGTAAATGCTTTCAAAGATTCCAAGTAGAAAGGGGCTTTGAATACTTGTCCCTTATAGAAAAATAATACCAACAGCATATAAATCCATTCATTTTTTCTTTTTAAATCCCTAGGCAAGGGGAAGAGGGGTGGATGGTAAGTGGGAATTAAAGGAGGGAGGGATTATATTGGGGCATAAGAACATTTTTGAAGGTGATGAATATGTTCATTATGTTGATTGTGGTGATGGCTTCACAGGTGCATACATATGGCAAAACTGATCAAACTGTACTTTTTAAGTATGTGCAATTTGATGCATGCCAAGTTTACCTCGCTAAAGCTACAAAAATAACACAGGTAGCTATAGAGAAAAATGGAGATGGAAGCTGCCGTGGGAGCAGGAAGACAACATCATAAGAGAGGATGCTAAAAAGAGAGGAGCCCAACTGTGAGAGCCTTGAATGCCATGCACGGCCAGGGCCATCACAGGAGAGGCACAACCAAGCAAGCACTGCAGGGAGCTGCTGGAAGCTCTCTGAGAATGGACTGAGCTGGACAAGCCTGGAGGTGAAAAGAGAACAGTTAGGAGGTCACTGCAAGACTGTGGAGATGGAGAGAAGGTGTGGGTTCAAAGTTAATCGACAAGATAAATGGACAGACTTGGTCCCAGGCTACAGAGAGACACTAGAGTTGAAGATTTACCTGAGTTTTGTAGCCTAAGAGTAGATATTATCATTTAGAGGGACAGGAACTCTCAGAAAAAAAGGTCAGTGCCACAAAGGGCTTTATGATCAGTTCAGCCTGACTCAGAGGAGAAGTCACGTATCTTAGAACAAAAGATACCAACATCAGACAGGTGCATAAAACACTGCATTTTGTCCACCCATCCAGCCCTGAAATTATTAAAGGAACTATGCTTTTATTTTTATTTTTTAAAACAGCTTTATTGGAGTATAATTGCTTTACAATGGTGTGTTATTTCTGCTTTATAACAAAGTGAATCAGTTATACACATACATATGTCCCCATATTTCTTCCCTCTTGCATCTCCCTCCCTCCCACCCTCCCTATCCCACCCCTCTAGGTGGTCACAAAGCACTGAGCTGATCTCCCCGTGCTATGTGGCTACTTCCCACTAGCTATCTATTTTACATTTGGTAGTGTATATATGTCCATGCCACTCTCTCACTTTGTCCCAGCTTACCCTTCCCCCTCCCCGTATCCTCAAGTCCATTCTCTAGTAGGTCTGTGACTTTATTCCTGTCTTGCCCCTAGGTTCTCCATGACCTTTTTTTTTTTCCCTTAGATTCCATATATATGTGTTAGCATACAGTATTTGTTTTTCTCTTTCTGACTTATTTCACTTTGTATGACAAACTCTAGGTCCATCCACCTCACTACAAATAACTCAGTTTCGTTTCTTTTTATGGCTGAGTAATATTCCATTGTATATATGTGCCACATCTTCTTTATCCATTCATCTGTTGATGGACACTTAGGTTGCTTCCATGTCCTGGCTATTGTAAATAGAGCTGCAATGAACATTTTGGTACATGACTCTTTTTGAATTATGGTTTTCTCAGGGTATATGCCCAGTAGTGGGATTGCTGGGTCGTATGGTAGGAACTATGCTTTTAGTTTGATCCAAATGTCCAACAGCTGGGGAATGGGTAAGCAAACCACGGCACCATCCAATGGATAAACTACCAAGTAGCAATTGAACAGGGCATATTTGAAGGTTATGTACACAAGAATTTTGCTAGGTAATCCAAAGCTTTTTTGTTTAGAACAAGATATTGTATACTCACAAAGCTTTCAACAACTGTGTTAACAATGGGGGGGGGAACCTCAAGAAATAAAGTATTATTGAGTTAAAATGAATAAAAACTCTTCAGGCAAGAGGATGGGACCTCCTCTACCAGATGCAGGTTTGAACAGGCCTCATTATCCACAAATTCTTCCACTCAGCAAAATGTGAGCTCCCCTCCAGGTGCCCTCACAGTGAGGCTCTCAAATATGGAATAATTATTCAGTATTCAAACATTTCCTTAGAGTCCTGAGTCAAATCCATATACTGTATATATGACCAAAGAATCGGTCTTTTTCAAGAAATTTTGGTAAAACCTATTTATGATATTCTAATTAGAGAATAGATAGGCAGGTAATCAGATTTACCATTTTAACATCTGAAAGCAGCAGACTGGTCAAAGGTAGATAGTTACGAGAGAGGAAGTCCTGGAACCGGACCTGCTGAGCCAGCAGCCCTCTACCACCTATGTAGTAATAAATGTTTGCCAAGATAACTGGATCAAACTGTTATTCACTTGCATATTGCTAAGGAACAAATGAGCATCACCTAGGCATGTAAAATATAAAATATGTTGGCATTTTAGTGATCATTTTGCATCATGTCCAAAAAACTTTCACAGTCAACCCAACATCTACAGCTTCCGCATCTCAAACCCTTTAACTATAATGTCTTCTAACCAAAACAACTACATTGATGTATTGTCTACAGATAGGGAGACTTGGAGCAGTGCTACTGCATGTAGTCTGTTAGTCCCAGTATGTGAGAAAAAGTACGGAAAGTGAGAATAAGCATTTCAAAACTTTCAGAGCAATTTGAGATTACTGCAAAATCCAAGCACGTAATTTTGTGTTTTACGAGGACACTGGTCCATGATGCACTGGAAATAAAAAACAACTGTTCCTTTAGCACAAACAGTAAGAGAGTGCTTTAGGGCATTCTGGTTTGAAATAGAGAGTTAATTTAGTCACACTCGTTCCACTTTATGACAAGAAAGGACCCTAGTTATACAAGTTTGAAGGGCTTTTCATTAATTTTTGTGAGAAAAAACTTTCTTAGTGTGAGGCAATTATAGTAGTGTTCTATTGGGTCTGATGCTTATTTCCTAACATCAGGAAGTAAAGAGTGCCAGTTTGACATTACATAATTGCCAATTTTACTCCTGAAAACTGTCAGAGCACAGAATTAAATGAAATAATGCTGCTGAAGGGGAAAACTATTACCAAAGTCACCAAGATGATTCATCTGATAAAGGCTTTGATTTTTAATTCTCCATGAAACTTTAAATTGAGATTAGATATCACAATTAAATTCTAAACCTGAACTCGTGTTACTATATCATCATGAAAAGTGTAAGTTCCAAGTTCAATAACATACCAACTTAGAGAATCTGATGGTGCAAAGGGGAAGAACTTCCACACTTAGGTGGCAGTGGTTGGCAGAGCAGACTAAGTAGGATAAAGCTGTCAGGAATTTCAGTCTTCCTACTTGAAGGAAAAGAAACTAACCAACTCACTTCTCACAGAAACAGAATGTTAATCATAAGAGACATTAACTTCTGTCTTTGCAACTCACGTTTCTCCTGGACATAAAGGTAGCCTTCCATCGTCCACTGGCTGGGTGGTCTGTAATCTTGACTGGCAGATTTCATCCTTTGCATCAACCGCTCTACCTCTTGTCGCGTACTTTCAAAATTATTCCTTGTCTTAAGTAAACAGAAATAACAATTTCCTTCATTGTTTTCTATCAGTTTTGAGGAACCTCCAGCCTAAAGTTTCAAAACTGCAAATGGTGCAAAGGATAACCTTGATCCTTTCAGGACTGTTCACCATATCCACAACCCTCTCCGTTGAATCCTAGGCTCTAATTTTGAATTACTTTAGTGAAACTTTGCTGAATGACCTTCTGCATGTTTCTCTTTGAATCTCCGTGTGTGTGTGTGTGTGTGTGTGTGTGTGTGTGTGTGTGTGTGTTTGTGTGTGTGTGTGTGTGTGTGTGTGTGTGTGTGTGTGTTTCATCCAATTTCCCACTTAACATTACCTAGGGGACAACTTATAGTTTTACAAATACACAATACTAATTAAATAGAGTTCTATATGCCATAATACCTAAGGTAAAAAGGAAGATACACAGGGACTTAATTTCTTTTGGGGATTAAAATAAATCCACATACTTTTGATATATGTGGCACTTACCAAGAAAAAAGTTCATCACTTTTATTCCAAGAACTTTTCTGAAGACATATCACTTAGCTTGTTTTTCAGAAATCCTTATATAGTTATCAAGAAGTCAGTGCATAAATTAACTCATAAAAATGAACAGGCTTCCAAGTTCTAACTTCTTCTATTGTAAGAAATAGCTTATTCACATCATAGCATGTTTACTTAAGGGAAGACATAGAAAGCATAAGGCTTTTCTCTATGAAAATCAATTTTGTATTCAGGCCACATTATCTCAACAATATTCATTTGGAAACATAAAAATCATCACCACCCAACTTTAAGATTTTGTTATGGCCCCTACTAAAAGACCTGAATCTCAAAGTAAGTTAATTTGCCGCTTTTCCCTTTTAAACATAAGAATCAGAATTTTTTCTAATACTTTACCTGTCTCCTGTTCTCAAATCCCAGGAATCTTACTGTAATTGCATTTAATATGGAAATAAATAATAAAATACTTTGGATTTTATAATTTTCCCTTTTAATATTTACTAAAAAAGCCCAAATGCATTCCATATTGAAAAACAATGGAATGAATTGAATGTGAAATCGATTCTGCTAGAAAATCTAAGTTAAATAAAAAGCTAAACTCGAAACACAGGTGGAATAAATCCAATCACATATTTCTCATGGGACACTCCAACTCCATATTTCTATTTGCTGAACATCTTCATAATGGCAAGAATCAGGTAAGGAGTGAAAGGCAGGCTTTTTACAGAAAATTAAGTGAAACCTTCACAAATTATTTTAGCTATAGAGTACTAGACAGGGTTTCAGAAATAACTTTTAATTTATACAAAATCCTCAACAATTAAGATTTTGTTGTCATATTTGATAAGCAGAAATGGATTGGCTAACTTTTTTTTGAAGTGTAACTGGTGTTCAGCATACATAAGTCAGAATTTGTCTAACTATGCAATCAGATATTAAAAGGATTGATTGGAGAACTTTACAAAATAAACCCTGACAGAAAGAGATAGGATGTTTGTAAATAATTCTCCCTGTAGCTTTAAAGCAGTTATTATGAATGCTTCAAACCCACATTTAAATTTATTTTTACAAAACACTAAATATCAGCTATGTAATAGTACAACTTCAGGGAGGAAAGGGACAGAGTGTGAAAGTCCACCTGTTCATTTCACAAATATAGAAATTCTGCCCTCTCAGGAAATACAACTTGCCTAAGGTCACCCAGTAAAATAATGAAAACACTAGATAAAGGCAAATGCTTCCAATGTTTCTGTACCTCAGACATTTTTATTTTTATGAAATTTGCCAGTATATATTCTTCTAACTTTAAAGAGTTTAATAAGATTTACTCTTTCCTGGCATACTTTCAACCAGCAATTATAAAAAAAAATAGTAAATTTATTAAGTGGTTTTTCTAAGTGAGTGAGCTTTTTTTGTACTTAGATAAGTTTTTAAAAGATTCCAAGGTTCAATTTGGTCATAACTCAGTTGCCCTGGGATCATCTTATTCACTAAGGAGAGGCAGTGAGAACAGGTATAGTCTTACATTCTGCAAGTTGAACTGCAGCTGTTGTTTATATGGTGCAAATTCCTGGGCGAGTTCATATCCCTCGTGGTAAAAAGTAAATAAACCCTGAAGGAATGACAAAAGCTGCAAAAATAAAGAGATACAAAAGAAACCATGAAAACGTGTTTTTTAAAAATGATGATCAAATATAATAAATTAGAGAAATTATATTTCATTCTAATCTCTCAAGCTAACAAATTTTGAATCTCCTTACCTAAGTAGGCACTAGAATTATGGATGTGAAACAGAAGACATGGAAGTTAAATTTTTCTTTTTGGTAGACGTGATTTAATATTTAAGTCTTGTCATGGACAGGTGTCAAGTCAAGTACTCTAATCTTCCAATGCACTGACGAAATATCCAGGAGAGAATATTAATGGGGATAAAGACCAAAGGAACATAGAAGAGATTCTAACCAAAATAGGGAGGTCAAACATGTGCAGATGTGAGGAAGACTAAACCAGTAAATTAGAGATAAAAGTACCCAAGGAAAGGAATAAGGATGGCCAGATGAAATTAAGAAAAATATCACAAGGTGGCAGTACTGGTTTGGGTATTAAACAGACAACACTTAAGCAGCAGGAAGAACTCAAAACAGAGGGAAGAACTGAGCAAAAACATGGTGCTAGATACAGATCTTTCATGTAAGAGCTACAGTAAAATCTCCTTTAGAAAAGCACAATTTCTATGATCCTAGCCTTCTAATCCCAAATTCAGATGCGCTTATTTATGATGTTCTTATTTGTAAAGCAAGAGCAGCTCTCCATAGAGTTACAGGACACAGTTGTTTATATGAAATGTTATAACTGAAAAATAATTTACTTAAATTTTTTCATTTAATTCACTGGGATTTTATTCCACAGACATGTCCACCAATTCAATCTCATCCACAACTTCTTCCTACAATAAAGTTAGAAAATATTTTTGAGAAGTGGCTAATGTTTTTCTAATTCAAATAGCATAATATGTCTGTAAACTATTATTTTAAATTAAGGAAGAAACACAATTTGAAACCATTTTCATATGTGAATAACATCCCATCATTTCCTCTGTCTGGGGAAGAAGGAGGATTCAGCTAAGCATCAACTGGTATGTATGTGTATTATGATTTCCAACAGTTAAATACTGATTCTACAATGACCTAACGCTCTTCTTCCTATAACAAGTCAACTTCTTACAAAATTATGTTCGTTTTGGAAAGCATATACTTTCAAATTGGTTTTAAGTTGTTATATTTTAAAGAATTTCCTTCACTTGTTCAACAGTTCCTGATAATGTGTCAAAATGTATTGTTTGCAAATTTTAGAACTATTTTACACTGTCAATTTTACATCAATAATTATTATCAAAACTAAAATTCAATAGCTTATCCTTTACTAAAAGTACGCTATATTTGTTAAATTACCCAATAATTTAAGATATATAGTTTGCACATACTGTGGCCCAATTAAAAAGAACTGTATCTTAAAATAGGATTAAAATTACCTTTACCTGAGGCTTGGATGTGTAGATTTAGAGATTTTCAGAGACAAAATAAGAAAATACTTTTGAAGTATTTAGGCCTTCTAAATATCTGAATAATAGTTTATGAAGTTGTTGGAAGGAGTATTGTTTAATTTTTTAATGTCTATAATTAGCCCTCAATTAAACTGTCTTATTAGGAACTAGATGCCATAAAAAAAAGATACTATTCTAATATCATGCTAAGTACAAAGAATCTAACTTATAAAGAAGATACTTTAAGACTATCTGCAATAAATATTCCCATGAAACACCCAATTCCCTGAGATCCATCTCCTATTGGCAATTTCTGGTAAAATTCAGATTCATTTAGTAGCAAACAAATATGTTTTAATCTCACAATGCATGCTGAGCACCCACTAGGAACAGTACAATTCTTTGGGAGGTACAGAAAAATTATATACAAAGAACCACCTATCTTTTACTTTTGTTCCACATCTACTTTGGAAGTAGCATCTGGGAAAGTTTAATAAAGACAGCATGTATGAAGTAACTGCCTCTAGATGGTAGCAAAGTTAAATGTTTCTTAAATTTGAATATATACTCATTCATTTCATCCTCAATAAATTCCATGATGTTAAATTAAGGAAACTTAATAGGACAGCCTGACAATCTTTAAGAATTGCATCTCCCACGTGTCATTTTCTCTGTTCAATGTGCCTGAGTGGGTGGAGTGGTGGGAAAAAGACTACTGTCTCAGCTTACCTTAAAGTAAACTTAACTTTTAAATAACAGTAACAATCACTACAAACTACTAGATAGACAGATTAGGTTTTAATATTAAGAAAGGCGCTTTTATCATCAGGACAAACTCATATAGCATTTCATTATTCCCAAGGGCTTTAGAATCAAATGACTTCTCCACTCCAAAAACCTGACCAAATGTAAAAACTGATACTGCCTTTATAGATAATCATTTAGCAAAACCCATTACAAGTCAGTAAGGGAACAGCTATTCATAATTTCCCAGCCCATTAATCACCAGGTTTCAAGCCTTAAGGGCTCACAGTTACCAGTGATACTGTGAATAGCAAAGTGGAAAAAGGTGTCAGGGTTTAGCATGGGAGTGAGGGGCAGACCTCCGAAGCAATTTGGAGTAATTCCAGTAATTCCAGATGACTGCTGTCCAAACTGAGCAGCACTGGGATAATCAACACAGTGTGATATGGAACAAGGACAGACATATAAATCAGTGGAGGAGAACTGAGACTCTAGAAGTAAACCCATACATCTATGGTCAACTTATTTTCCACAAGGGTGCCAAGACCATACAGTGGATAAAGAACAGTCTTTTCAACAAAGAATTCTTGGACCACTGGATAGCCACATGCAAAAGAATAGAGTTGGACACCAATGTCACACCACAGACAAAAACGAATTAAAACTGGGTGAACAGAATGGTATGTGTATTATTATACAACCCAATAAGGTTGTTTTTCTTAAAAAAATAAAACAAACACTTATACACAGAGCACCACAATGTACTAAAAGAGATCAAAATCTTATACAGATGTTTACATTTGGCCACTGAAATCTCTAAGAAGATTGGAAAAGTAGGGCAAAGGCAAGGGATCAATTTTCGTCCTGTACAGGTGTCTGACCTGCAAATTACTGCTGTAGTCTTTGCTATTCTTTACTTGGAGGAAACAGAAACATGTTAGAGGACAGCTTCAGAATGACTACAGAGTGCTTTAAGTCTAATGCATGGACGCTCAGAGGAGTTTATCGAATGGAAATGAAAAAGTATCAAAATCTAACCCAATAAATGAGAAAACTGAAGAAAAAAAGGAGAGTCAAGGATGGAAAGTGGTCAGTCGACTGTGGCTTAGGGAGACAACTTTTAAAAGAGGGTGATGAAAGAAGGATGGGAGAACAAATGAATGAATGAATAGATATGCACATAGATTCAATTAATTTAAAAAGCAAAAATTTTTTGAAGTCATGGCTATATACTGCCTCAGCAGTAAAGTCTCACTGGAGTTCCTGAAGGTAAGAATTTCTAAGATCTCAAGGGGATGGAATTCAGATGAAGTAGCAGTAGGGAGAGGTAAAATTCTGTGGTAAAGGAACAAAACCAAGGAAGAACAGTCAGCTTATCTTTTCAACTAAATGGGAATGAAGAAGGTAATGTGGCCATTGATATGACTAAGCCCAGCAGAAGCTACGTTTAGAACAGGCCTTTACATGATGGATTTTTTTTTTGGGGGGGGTTGGTTAGTTTCTTTTTTTTTAATTTTTTAATTTATTTTAAAAAATTTATTGGAGTTTAGTTGATTTACAATGTTGTGCTAGTTTCAGGTATACAGCAAAGTGAATCAGTTATACATATACATATATCCACTCTTTTTTAGATTCTTTTCCCATATATGAAGTACAAGGGGATGAGTTAGCCAAACACATAGAATGCTTTTTTCTTACTTTCCCAAAATTCTATTCACTATCTAACTGCTATTATAAATTTCAGATGTTCAATGACAGTATCTAGAACTAAATCCAAAAACCAACACAGTTTTTATTTAAAAATATACGAGCTGAGGAGAGCTTTATTGTTTCATTTTTATAGAACGATTGCACTTAGGTTTTTCAGCAGGATACAAATGTAACCTTTAGTCCTACAGTGTTTTTCTTTTTTTTTAATGACATTATCTTATAGTCTCACTTTAATTTTCCCTAAATTAAATTTTCTACATTAAGGCTAACCAATCATATTGAAAAAGAACACAAAAGGTTTGACTTTCAAGACCCGAAAGTCTATATACTATCTGATAGTCTTTTTTAACTTAGCAAGTAGCTGGTGTTCAGTCTCAACATTATTCAAACTTTTTTAGAGAACCCACAAAGCATTTTACAGTATACTTCATGATATAATAAGTTAAAAAACTAAAGCATGTTAACTAAATTACCTGAAATTTTCTTCAGAAAATGATTTAAAATTAAATTCAGCAGAATAAGGGAAGAGGATCAAAAGCAGTGTGCTTTAGTTTATATTTAATAGTTTATTTTCATTTATCATATGAATTTTAAACATAATTCAAAAAGACTAAAATGAAGGCTAAAAAATACTCTAAAATGAAAATGTTATTACGGAATTTAGATGTATACTTTGAAGCATGTTAAAATTAAAAATGTGTTTTTGAAAAAGCTTTTTCTGGCTTTGAAGCCACACTAATAAATGATTCATCAATACTGTTTTCATATCTAGTAATAACAGTCCATGTGAGAGCTCACACTAGCTGATACCTTGCTGATGTTAATAATGAACCAGGCAATTACTCTGTGCATTACCTGCATCGGTTGAGACTCATCACAATCCTGGGAACTACATACAAATTTTTATCCCTGATTGACAGATAAAAACCTGAGGCACACAGACTTTGACAAGCGTGCCAAATTCACACAGTTATTAAGACTGAAGCCAAATTCCGTCTTATTGTCACTCAGCCATTATACTTTTCTGTCTCTACATGGAAAGTGGCCAGTCACCTGTGGCCTGGGGAGACAACTTAAAACAGGATGATGAAAGAAGGATGAAAGAACAGGTGAATGAATGGACAGGTATGTGCCCTGACTCAAGTACCTTTACCAAAGTAAAGGTCAATCTCTTACTTTCTTTTTCTAATTTTAAGGAATCAAAGTAGCTTTACAATCCAGTTTTCTAGGGTCATCCATTTTATTTGGTCAAAGCAAGTATTATTTAAGAAGAACTAATTTTTGTAATCAAGTAGCCATTAAAGCAGTAGGTGGTATAAAACTGTAACTTCAGACTTGGGTTCTCGATTCCTGGTTCTCCCCCTCTTTAGGTTTGTGACCTCAGGCAACTAATAATCTTTCTGTGACTTAACTTCCTCATCTGGAAGGATAACAACCACCAATAATAAATCCGTGGTGGGGTTCATGTGGGAGAACACAGAAAACATGGGACACATAGTAGTTGCTCACAAAACATTAGTCCCAACTAAGTACGCTCAAAGGCTATAATCAAAACATACACCAACTGCAGCTGAATGAACCATAAAGGAGTTGTCATAAAAAGATTCTTTTGGTTTTCTGAACCACAAACTTTCATGTCCCATAACAGACTTCTGAGACATTGGGGTTAAACTCTCTTAGGTAGGTTGTTCATGTTCAGCTACTTCTCAAGCTTTTTCTCCTAATCCCTCAAAATTCTCAGAAACTCCAGGCAACTCTGAGAAGTAGGAGCATCTTACGGTCAAGAGTCCGGAGATGATGTTTCTCTCTTGCTGATCTCTTTTCCCCCATTACAGACCTGAACTCAAATATCTTTTTGGCAAATCTCAAAGGTTGCAGCTAGGACTACCGGACAGAAATATAATGTGAACCACAAATGCAAACCAATGTGAAATTTTTAACTTTCTGGTAGTCACAAGAAATTTAAATCAAGTGAAATTTAATATTTTGATACAATGTATTCAAAAGATTATCATTTCAACATGTAATCAATATAGAAGAGGTTTTAATGATATTTCACATGCTTTTTAAAAATTTTTTTGTACTAAAGCCTTTTCAATCTAGTATCTATTTCACACTTGGAGCACATCTTAATCTACACTAGTCTCATTTCAAGGGTTTGATAGACATACACAAGTAGTTGCTACCATACTGGGTAGTACGGGTCTAAAATCAGGAGTTAGCTACCATCACTTTCTAAATAAAATATGATAGATAAACAGAGGGGGAAAAAGGCCATTAAAATCATAAAGCTAATGGAGAACTGAGTTTAAAAAGCTGGTTTTCTGTACACTTCAAAAATAATTTATAAAAAATATATAAATGCCCCCTCTTTTTCCCTTGCATTAGACCTAGATTCTCCTTAGAATAATGACACTGTAGGAACATCTATTCCTAATATCATCTGAATATTCTGTAGAAGTTTTATTGTAAGTACAAATTGACCCTTAAACAATTTGGTAATTAAGGATGCCTACACACACACACACACACACACACACACACACACACAAACACACACACACGACCTTTGCAACTCTATATATAACTTTACAGTCCTGCCTTGGTACGTTCTGCATCTTCAGACTCAACCAACCAGCAGATTGTGTAGTACTGCGGTATTTACTGAAAAACATCCAAATATAAGTGGGATCCACAAAGTTAAACTCATGTTGTTCAAAGATCAACTATCGTAGGATCTTGACATTAATTGAAACAATGTAAAATTATCTCAAATGATCATCATAAAGTAAGAATATTATTTAATGGGAATCACCAGGACTATTTATATTTTCTACTTGATATACAATCTGTATGAGATTAGTTGCATCCCTAAAGTATTTTGCTTTACTCTAATGCTTATTTGTTAAATAAATCTCAGCTAAACTGGCATAGACTGCTTCATTTCTGCAGTATAAAACTTTATGAAACAGGAATTGGATTTCTGCAGAAAAAACCCTGCAAAGATATTAAAGTATCCTCATGTTCTTTTATGTTTATAGCTCCTCCGGGCTTTGTTTTTGAAATTTTGAAAGCTTTTTTCCTGCAAATTGATTTGTAAATGTATAACCTAAAGAGCAACATGCCCATGTTCTATCGCTCCCGTTTCTATTCTTCTCAACATTGGGGTGGAAATTAAGTAAAACCCTGTGGATGAGACTTTGCAGCTGGAAATGAGAAGGAGACTAAACTGACAGTACTATTTGGTTTGGCCAGACATTCTAATAGGAAAAATCCAGCAGCCAGGAAAATATTTTGGAAGAAGGACAAATTTAACATTGACCTTGATTGTGGTGTCACCAGAAAGGCATGCGTTACAGAAGACTTATCATCAGACCGTCCCAGTTCGGGATACAGTAGAGGGAGAGAAGAAAACACATTTCAATTGAAGGACAATTTCCATTTCTCTTCCTATATTATCACAGGAATTCATAAATTCTTATCATTCCTTCTGTGACCTATGAGCAAACAATTTTACAACCTTTTCTTTATATACCTGGTGTCATCTTACAGAATGGTCTAGTTCACTGTTCCCAGACAGGATGGGCTATAAAAGAGGCTCAGATGGGGAAATAGGCTACCTGCATACCTCTCCAGAGAGAGAGAGGCACTACAGATGTAAAAGGATAATTCCAGGTGCGAGGAAGAACCGCAGAGAAGATGAGCACAGTATCTGAAGGGAATGGGAACAGGTAATGAAGGAGTATGAAGGAAAACCATCAGAATTAATGGGGGCATTCTAACAAAGAGCTAAAATTCAGAAATTCCAAGAGGCAGGCCATAAGGAGGAAGTTTGCCAGCAAGGAGAGAGGCTTCAAAAACCATGACAGACTTCAGAGGCAGAACTTATTACTCCATGAGAAGGGGAGTAGGAATTTTAAGCATTAGTCATCTTCATTGACTAGGGCTTATTAGGCTGACCAGTTGTCCCTGAACCCCAGATGAGTTTCAGAGAGCCTTCCCAAAATTTTTAATCAGATCCTCAAAGCATCTGCTAAATAAGAGGTTATCAATTCACCCTAAGGGGTTTAAGAACTTGGAGTCAAGGCTGTCATCCCAAACACAGGGTTAAAGTTAAATCCCTGAGCTTGTGGTGTGGCCTCTGGTTCCTTAAATCCTTCTAGCTGAAGGGCTCGCCTTAGAAACTTGCCAAGTGTCCAGCAGAAAGTCAGGTGGCTACGGCTGAAGGGAGAGGAGTGAAGCAGAGGTGCTGGGAGCCAGGCAGGGGCTGATGACTCTTCCCAGACTCTGCCTTGTCTCAGTTTCTCATCATCTTTAGGGAATCCCTGATGGGCTTTCATCAGGAAATAAAATTTTCAAATATATTTTGAAATGGATCTTCCCTTCTCTGTGTCACCTCCACTAAAATAGGAATAGGGTATTTTATTTCCCATTATAAATAGATTTTTTATAAACTGACCTAGGAAGAAAAGTACGGCTTAAATTATATATTTGATTGCTTACATATTTTATGATTGCTACTCCATCATCACATGGGAACTGAGCACTATCTTGGCTATAGAACTCACCCTTATTCATCATAGATGATACCTCATGAAGATGCCTACTCAGGCAATATTGTAACATATTAGGGTATTACTTGGGAAAAAAATGCTAAGAAAATGAAGCAAGCTTATAAAGACCAGCCACCTGTTCTTTTTCTATAATGCAGTTTACATTAGGGAATCCATTACTTTTTACACTGACTTAGGAAAATAAATGACTTCACTGGAAAGTCAGGCAGGTCCCAGCCTTGCAAGGAAGCAGGGTGGAACAAAGGAAGAAATACAGCCTTACCTATTCTCCCTTCAACTAAAGGTTTGGTAAATGGGTCACTTTAGTGGTGAGGTATATTCCCTTAGGTATATGTAATATACATGCCTTAAGTTTTAATTTTAGGTTTCTTAAATCAATAGGCTATTCTTAGAGCAGTTTTAGGTTTATAGAAAAACTGAGCAGAAATTATAGAATTCATAATATGTATGAAATAGATAACTAATAAGAGTCTGCTGTATAAAAAATAAATAAATAAAATTTAAAAATTCAAAAAAAAAAGAAATTATAGAGTTCACATACACACCCTTGGCCCCTACCCACACAGAGTTCCAATTATTAACATCTTGCGTCAGTGTGGTACATTGGTTACAAGTGATAACCCAATATTGACATATTATTATTAAAGTTCATAGTTTACATTACAGTTTACCCTTGGTATTGTACGTGTTATGAGTTTTGACAAACGTATAATGAATAACATGTATCCACCATTACAGTGTCCTATAGATTAGTTTCATTGCCCTAAAGTGCTCTGTGCTCTACCTACTCACCCTCCCCCACTCCTCTCTCTCCTTTTATTTTAAAAAAAACCATAATTTTCAACAGAAAAAAATGCAAATTTTGTTTCAGAGATGTACTGTACCTACTATTTTATAGGGAAAATAAATCTTACCGGTTCGACAAATTCAAACTTCTTTTTTTCTTGAACCTCTTGAATTTTAAAGACATATTCTAGTGATGCCTCATAGAAGTTTTGATGCTCTCGGTCAATCTGTGTATCTGCCTAAAAAGCACAAAAAAGGCAAATCATGACGCAGGGAGCAATTACTGAAGGTTCTGTTACAGAGGAACTCAAATCCTGTTTTACTCTAAAATCATTAAAAATAAATTAAGTCATTCAAAAAGTTTGTATATAGCAATTATTATGTCTTGGGAATACAGAGGCTAGGAAAACACAGTCATTGCCCTCAAGAGCTTACAGTGTTTCAAATGGGAAGAAAAATGCACATACACACACACACACACAGAGCAAGCACACAACATTCATTAAAAAATTATTATAAAAGGGGTATGTAAAAATATATGGAAATCTATGGGAATCACAAGAAAGAGACAAATTCTGGGAGAAAATGGTGGTATTCTGAGTTGAATCTTAAGGTAAATAACTGGCTGTGAAGAGTCAAAGATAAAAACGAGGTCACTCCCATGATAAAGTAAAAAGGCATGAAAGAGTCTGACAGAGTTTGCCTTCAGAGTAAGTAAGTGGAAGGAAGGAGGGAGAAGCAAGGCTGGAATCACACTATAAAAGATCATGAAAACTGCATAATGTTTGGATTTAATTGAGGAAAAATCATCTGAGATTATTTTTGTGTATGGTGTTAGGGAGTGTTCTAATTTCATTCTTTTACATGTAAATGTCCAGTTTTCCCAGCACCACTTATTGAAGAGGCTGTCTTTTCTCCACTGTATACTCTTGCCTCCTTTATCAAAAATAAGGTGACCATATGTGAGTGGGTTTATCTCTGGGCTTTCTATCCTGTTTCATTGATCTATATTTCTGTTTTTGTTCCAGTCCCACACTGTCTTGATGACTGTAGCTTTGTAGTATAGTCTGAAGTCTGGGAGCCTGATTCCTCCAGCTCCATTTTTCTTTCTCAAGATTGCTTTGGCTATTTGGGGTCTTTTGTGTTTCCATACAAATTGTGAAATTTTTGGTTCTAGTTCTGTGAAAAATGCCATTGGTAGTTTGATAGGGATAGCATTGAATCTGTAGATTGCTTTGAGTAGTATACACCACCAAATGTAAAACAGATAGCTGTTGGGAAGCAGCCACATAGCACAGGGAGATCAGCTTTGTGCTTTGTGACCACCTAGATGGGTGGGACAGGGAGGATGGGAAGCAGATGCAAGAGGGAGGAGATATAGGGATATATGTATACGTATAGCTGATTCACTGTGTTATAAAGCAGAAACTAACATACCATTGTAATGCAATTATACTCCAATAAAGATGTTAAAAAAATCATCTGAGAATATTAAACAGCAGAGCCACATATTAGGTAAACTATTACAGAGATAATACTGGTAACAGAGCCCCAAATGCAAAGGTTCCAAGCAATGAATCATGCTCCATCAATACCATGCACATTCTCTTCCCACTTCTATGCCCACCAACGTCCTTGGATGCTGTCTTTAAAACTGACTTTGGGGGCTTCCCTGGTGGCGCAGTGGTTAAAAATCTGCATGCCAATGCAGGGGACACGGGTTCAAGCCCTGGTCCGGGAAGATCCCACATGCCATGGAGCAACCAGGCCCGTGAGCCACAACTACTGAGCCTGCGCGTCTGGAGCCTGTGCTCTGCAACGAGAGGCCGCGATAGTGAGAGGCCCGTGCACCGCGATGAAGAGTGGCCTCCGCTTGCCACAACTAGAGAAAGCCCTCGTACAGAAACGAAGAGCCAACACAGCCAAAAATAAATAAATAAATAAATTAAAAAAAAAGAGCAAGATAATTGCTACCAAAAAAAAAAAAAAAAAAACAACAACAACCGACTTTGGTTTAGTAGGGAGGCATGATTTTACTTTCGTTGCCCAGCTACACACTCCTCACTGCCAGCTGAGATTACTAAAAGCAGATGAAAAGAATGGCCTCTCTGGAATACCAAGTATCTGCCAACCACAATTTGGGAATAGGACATTGTTTTGTAGCCATTTTACAATGATAATTTAACAAACAAAAGCTTAAAGAAAGATAAAATTAGGTTTGCTGGCTTAGCATAGCATCTTAAAACTTCATTTGAAAGAAAGACTTTTAAAAATAATTATATATACTTACTACTTGCTATGCAATTATTTACATAATTTAAAATGGCCCAATATTATAAGCAACTCAGTAGGCATTTTTAAACTTGAGAATTTCAAGTTTATAAACTAATATATGAGAAGAACACATAAATCAGGTAAGAAATTTGGACCAGAAGCTTCTCAGCACCCAAAGTCATTATTCCACACAAATCATATATATTTTCTTTTTACCATTGCTTAGAGGAACACACTATGTATAGAACAAACGGTAAGGGGGTACAGGTGGTGGTATGCTAATAAATGTTTAACAATTGGCTCTCCTGTGGGTGGGGGAGGGTGTCTGATTTGCAGTATTTGCTGTTTTCTGTGGTAAAATATTCCCAGAATAGCCAGTTCCAAATCACAAACACAACATCACTGAACGAGTGATGAGAAGGAGATGAAAAAATCAGCTCTCCAAGAGGAAGCTTCAGTACACCACTGGGTGTAAAGGATGCAAGAATAATTTCAGTCTCAGAGATAATAGTCTATTCCACAAGTTATTTCTGAAGCTTTCATTTACTTTAAAAGATAGTCTTTGCGTCAACTAGCACACAGTAACAAACTAGAATGTTGAGACATCTTAGAGCCTAAAATGAATATTTCTGGTCAACAAAACTGTGCAGAAAAAGTTAGCAGAGCAGGCATGAATACTATCCACTGAAAGCCCTGCTTACAAGGTTGGCCCTTGGCTGGTATATGGGAATGTGGATTTTGGGAGGGTTCCCACCAGCCTAACTGATAAGAGTAGTTCACTATGCTGAAACTGTGCAAACAGTATGGTTTATTTTGAACACCTGCTTTCTTTCTGGGAGTCCGGAATTTGGGTACATGATGAGCAGAGGGTGCCTATATGACAAGCCCCCAAAACAAACCATGGGCATTCAGTCTATGAGTTTCTAGTAGACCACATTTCTCACATGTTGTCACAACTCATTGCTGGGGGAATTAAGTCCTATGTGTCTCCACTGGGAGAGGATTCTTGGAATTTTGTGCCTGGTTTCCCCTAGACTTCAACAACTAAATTCAATATACCGAATCTGCTTTGAAAGGTCGTCTAGAATGCACAGTGCTAATAGAATACAATAGCTTAATTCTTTTCTTCAGTACAAGATTTAGAAAGACATTCTTTTACCTCAGACGAATTCCTTTAGTACTCAAGCTCATAGTGTGTAGCAGACACTTACTCACATACCCACTAGCAACTGTCATGTATTTTGTACTGGAGAAGTAGAATAACTATGTAATTTATTGTCTAAACTTTTAAAACTGAAAAGGGGTAGTAATTATTCCAGAACAACAGGTATAAGCTGTTACTTATGTGGCAAAGTCATCCTAGTAAGAAACCAAGTTAATTACATAAGAAAACCACATAGTTCTACCTAACTTCTTCCCTAACCACAATAAGCTGTCTCAATTCAAAATAGAGGAAAAAGGCTCAGGTGATATTTGTTGAATCGTTCCCAGAGGAGAAAGGATTTAAGCTGGATGATGAAGAATGGCGAGGTTAGAGTACATGGAGATAAAAGAAGAGTTTCGGTGAAGGAATAAAGTCAGGAGAAGTTATGTTTCGGTAGATAGATTCAAAGTGTTGGTTTGAAACAGTCAGAAATGAGAATTGAGGCAAAATAGGGAGAATGACATGACATCTCATAAACCATGCAAAAGCTTGAGGAGGGTGTGGACAAGATCAGAGGTGAACTTCAAGAAGATTAAAGTGAGGACACGGTAGAATGTGTTGACTCAATGGTAAAGCTGGATGCATGTGAGTATAAGGAGAGCTCTTATTTGATAAGGGTAAAGGTGTTTGGTATATCCTAGAAAGAGAAGTTGAAGGATGTCGGTGTGAGAAGCAAGGGGGAAAAAAAAAAGTCAAAGATAATTTTGACACAAGAAATAATACCAGCATTAACAGAATTAAAGAAGTGAGAAGCAAATTTGAGAAAAAGTGTGAGATTTCACATGTGTCACTAAGGTGTTGTAGTCGGAAGTCCTGGTAACCAGTCAGTGGACAGTGCAGAGGTGGTCAGGTATGATGGTGGAGATACTTGCCGAGATGTTACAGACAATATGGAAGGAGCAGAGCTAGTAGGGACACAAACTGAAGGATAAGAATATAGCTATGAGGTAGAACCTGAGGGATTCCCTTCATTCAGGAGGTGGGAAGAAGAGGAATGTTTTGAAAGTGTATTTAGTGATAGATGGAAACCCAAACTCTGGGTTCCTAAAAGGAATCCCTTTACTTTTTTCCTAACTATAAAAGTAATACATATTCATTACTATAAGTTTATTCATTGTTCATTATTATAACAGGAAAATGTAAAGAAAATAAAAATTGCAGCCCCACTATCAATATTTTGATGTGTAAC
Organism: Tursiops truncatus; assembly: GCF_011762595.2. Taxonomy (NCBI): domain Eukaryota; kingdom Metazoa; phylum Chordata; class Mammalia; order Artiodactyla; family Delphinidae; genus Tursiops; species Tursiops truncatus. Next base: position 32,514,032 of record NC_047041.1, read on the forward strand.
ATGCACACAAACACAAACTTACTTTAAAAAACCTGAATAATAGTGTATATTCTGGTTTAAATCCTGTTTTTTTTTCTTTTTTCCTCTTAGGCCAAAAAATATTTCCAAATGTCTTTAAATGATTTTCCAAATAAAACTTTTCACAGCCATATCAATTCCATTTTTGGCCAAGCTATATTTGTATATTTATCCCAATCACTCTTTTGTGCCATTTCAGATGTTTCTAAAATTTGCACTGTGAATAACTCTTGGATCAACATATTTACACAATTTATTTTTATGCTCATTTCTGATCATTTCTTTAGGGCAAATTTCTATCAATAAAATCACTTCAACTATCTTGTACATATAACATTGATTGAAATATGATGTCAAATTTACCTCAAAAGTTGAGTGATTTCATACTCCCACCAGAAAAGCAAATGTATGCTCAGTTTCCCGTACCTTCACTAACAATGGATATTATATTTTAAGAAAATAAAATAACATGCTGCTACTATTATTCAATTGTACTTTTTAATACATGTGACATTGAAACTTAATATTCATTATGGTTTATATTTCTTCTTTGATGAAGTGCCCTTTCATATTCTTACCCCATTTTTTCCACTAAAGTCTTTATCTTTTTCACACTGATTTGCAAACACATCTTATATATAAAAGATGGTTATCCTGTGTCAAATATTATATAAATTTCCTAACACTTTGCCTTTTAATTTGATTGAATTTTTTTTAAAAATAGATTACTTTCATGCATTCTGGTCTTTCTACATTTCCTTTATGATCTCTTCCTCTTATTTTTTGCTTAGAAAGAAATTATCCATTCACATATCAAATATTACTTCTTTTCATCTACTGTAAAGCCCATAATTTTGATGAGTCTGTTTCCAATTCTGTTTACTCCAGTGGTCCATCTAGCTGATGGCCTTGGAGATTTACCAACACAAGCTGACCCCTAATTCAGTCCTGGTAATGGGCAGTCACTTATTTTCCATGAGCAAAATGAACAAAGAGTCAGCTGTGCCAGTGAGAAGGCACAGAGGGGTCTTTCTGAGAACTTAATAGGCTTGGTGCTGACAGAAGGACCAGAGCTGCTCTGGAAGGGAACAGATGACTTTTAATGCCATGTTACAGAATTAAATACGTGTGTGGCAGCATCACCCTATAACTGGTTTGACTCCTGGAAGGATAGAGGAATAAATAAAAAGCAAGCTACGTTTTTCCTTGACTACATTATATGCTCTGAGGAGTTTCTCTGCACAATATCTGTGTTGTATTCTATTGCAGGCTGTGCCTCCTGGAAAAAAAGTGTGTGTGTGTGTGTGTGTGTGTGTGTGTGTGTGTGTGTGTGTGTGTGTAGTGGGGCAAGTGGAGGATGTTACTAACCGTGTTATGTTTTTCTAGCATCCAACTAAATACAAAACCAGAATGAATATTCTATCATAGCTCAAAGGATTGAGGGCAACTAACAAGTATTAAATATTGAGCTACGTTGTCAGGGAAAATTAAAGCATAAACTCTAGAGGACGTGAAAGTTATGATAAAGTTAACATTTTCTTGATGGTTTAAGCAATGTCTTATCTAAGGGTGGCCTCGCATAGTTACCAAGAACCTGATAACCCTTTAGAGACTCTAAAAACTACCCTTGATTTTGAGGCAGTTGATTTTTTTTAAATTAATTTTTATTGGAGTATAGTTGCTTTACAATGTGGTGTTAGCTTCTACTGCACAGCCAAGTGAATCGGCCATACATACACATATATCCTCTCTCTTTTGGATTTTCCTCCCATTTAGGTCACCACAGTGCACTAAGTAGAGTTCCCTGTGCCATACAGTATGTTCCCCTCAGTTGTCTATTTTATATATAGTATCAATAGTGCATATGTGTCAATCCCAACCTCCCAATTCCTCCCACCCCACCCTTTTCTCCCTTGGAATCCATACATTTGTTCTCTACGTCTGTGTCTCCATTTCTGCTTCCCAAATAAGGTCATCTATGCCATTTTTCTAGATTCCACAGATATGAGTTAATATATGATATTTGTTTTTCTCTTTCTGACTTACTTCACTCTGAATGACACTCTCTAGGTCCATCCACATCTCTACAAATGACCCAATTTTGTTCCTTTTTATGGCTGAGTAATATTCCATTGTATATACGTACCACAACTTCTTTATCCATTCCTCTGTTGATGGACATTTAGGTGGCTTCCATGTCCTGGCTATTGTAAATAGTGCTGCTATGAACACTGGGGTGCATGTGTCTTTTTGAATTATGGTTTTCTCTGGGTATATGCCCAGTAGCTGGGTCATAAGGTAGTTCTATTTTTAGTTTTTTAAGGAATGTCCATACTGTTTTCCATAGTGGCTGTATCAATTTACATTCCCACCAAGAGTGCAAGAGGGTTCCCTTTTCTCCACACCCTCTACAGCATTTACTGTTTGTAGATTTTTTGATGATGGCCATTCTTACTGGTGTGAGTTGATACCTCATTGTAGTTTTGATTTGCATTTCGGTAATCATTAGTGATGTCGAGCATCTTTTCATGTGCCTCTTGGCCATCTGTTTGTCTTCTTTGGAGGAATGTCTATTTAGGTCTTCCACCTGTTTTCTGATTGGGTTTTTTGTTTTTTTGATATTGAGTTGCATGAGCTGTTTGTATATTTTGGAGATTAATTTTTTTTTAACATCTTCATTGGACTATAATTGCTTTACAATGGTGTGTTAGTTTCTGCTTTATAACAAAGTGAATCAGCTCTACATATACATATATCCCCATATCTCCTCCCTCTTGCGCCTCCCTCCCACCCCCCCATCCCACCCCTCTAGGTGGTCACAAAGCACAAAGCTGAGCTCCCTGTGCTATGTGGCTGATCCCCACTAGCTATCTATTTTACATTTGGTAGTGTATATATGTCAATGCTACTCTCTCACTTTGTCCCAACTTACCCTTCCCCATCCCCCTCTCCTCAAGTCCATTCTCTACATCTGCGTCTTTATTCCTGCCCTGCCCCTAGGTTCTTCAGAACCTTTTTTTTTTTTTTTTTTAGATTCCATATATTGTGTTAGCATACAGTATTTGTTTTTCTCTTTCTGACTTACTTCACTCTGTATGACAGACTCTAGGTCCATCCACCTCACTACAAGTAACTCCATTTCGTTTCTTTTTATGGCTGAGTAATATTCCATTGTATATACATGCCACATCTTCTTTATCCATTCATCTGTCAATGGATACTTAGGTTGCTTCCATGTCCTGGCTATTGTAAACAGACCTGCAGTGAACATTGTGGTACATGACTCTTTTTGAATTATGGTTTTCTCAAGGTATCTGCCCAGTAGTGGGATTGCTGGGTCATATGGTAGTTCTGTTTTTAGTCTTTTAAGGAACCTCCATACTGTTCTCCATAGTGGCTGTATCAATTTACATTCCCACCAACAGTGCAAGAGGGTTCCCGTTCCTCCACACCCTATCCAGCATTAATTGTTTATAGATTTTTTGATGATGGCCATTCTGACTGGTGTGAGGTGATACCTCACTGTAGTTTTGATTTGCACTTCTGTAATGATTAATGATGTTGAGCATTTTTTCATGTGTTTGTTGGCAATCTGTGTATCTTCTTTGGAGAAGTGTCTAGGTCTTCTACCCATTTTTGGATTGGGTTGTTTGTTTTTTTGATATTGAGTTGCATGAGCTGCTTGTACATTTTGGAAATTAATCTTCTGTGAGTTGTTTCATTTGCAAATATTTTCTCCCATTCTGAGGGTTGTCTCTTCATCTTGTTTATGGTTTCCTTTGCTGTGCAAAAGCTTTTAAGTTTCATTAGGTCCCATTTGTTTATTTTTGCTTTTATTTTCATTACTCTAGGAGGTGGGTCAAAAAAGATCTTGCTGTGATTTATGTCCAAGAGTGTTCTGAGACAGTCGATTTTTAAAATGGTACTTGGTCATGGCCTTTGGTACATGATGGTGACAGTTAGGGGAGCCCTTTCTACTTCATCTACATACCGCATTCTCTCTTAGGTTTATTCTAATGCAATGTTTAAAGAGATATGTGAGCATTTAAGAAGTTTGGAATATGTGAACATAATATTAAATAACAACATAGTACTTCATAAGATTAAATATGTCCATGAAAATTAAAAATAAAATTTTCCTTAATAACAGATTTTTCTCTATTTCACTTTAGCCCCAAAACCTTTCCATAGGCCCACAGCTGTATATTAAATTGTCCTATTTTAACAGCAGGTGTTAATAACAAGATATTCATTATAATGAACACATATTTAAATAACAAAACTCCCCAACATTAAACATTTTTAAGTGAAGAAATTCAATTCCCTCTAGGGGAACATAAGAGTATAGAAAAAAGGAATCAGAAGCAACTCTCCCATGCCTTTTGGACTACTGTTCCACTGCATTTGAACTCTAACTCGTCAAGCATGCTTTATGGCTGAATATGGAGGTCAGGGAAAGAAGCATAGGAAGAAGGAGGGCAGAGGACCAGACTGAACTTGAAAAACGGTTCAGGAAGGGAGGTGGCTTTGCTAGAGGATCAGGAGGAGGCATTTGAAAGAGGTTCCCCACCACAGTCCCTAGAAGTACAGAGAGGAGAGGAAGAAGAGATGAAAGGAGGCTCAGCACAGTACAAGATTCCCTATGAAGGGCTAGAGAGCAGTGATGAGCTGTAGGGGGACTAGCTCAACAACTCCCAGCTCAGCTCTGAGACACACCACTGTACACTGGGGGAATGATGGATGGTGTGTCAAGATTTAGTTGCTGCCAAGATGAAAGACAAGAGAGCCTTTTTTAAAAAAAAACATATCCCATCACTATTCCTCAGTAAAAGGACTATTCGATTTGACTAATTATAGTTGAAACACTACCAATGAGAAGAAATTTTCAGAAAAAAGGAAGAAATGGATTCCTTATATGCATACACTGTACATGTTAGTATATGCATATAAGGAATGTTGACTGTTGACTTGTTCTTTCAGAAAATTGACATAGAATAATGGAGATTTTAAAACATATAGTTGTATATGTATCTTTTTTCCCCTTAATGCTGATGCAACACCTTAAAAACAGGTATTTTTAACTTAATATAAATGCTATAACATGAATTTGGTAGGTCCTGCTATTTAAAATATTCCCAACAAGAAGAAAAAGAAATAGCCTTGTTTCACTCTTTCTCATTATTGAAGGAAATACTAATCTTTCTCTTAGAACTGTTAACATTAAATATCACAAGGCATGTAAAATGCTCAGCACAGTGCCTGTCTGTAGTAAGTGCTCAATTAAATATTCTCATTATCATTATTTTATTAAAGAGGAGCAGATTCTGAGATAATGTCTACTTTTCGAACTTTGGACTTCACAGGACAATGCTAATGCCCTTTCCACATTTCATCTGGAAAAACTTACCTCCTGCAAATGAGACTCCTTTTTCTTTGCAGACAAATTTAAATGCTTGTCAAGAATAGAATAGTATTTTTCACTCTCCTTGTCAAATTTCTTCTTTCCATCCTAGGAGATCAAAAAAACAATAAAACATTCAAATTAGAGAATCAAGAAAACCTTGATTTCCACCATCCCCATCAAACATCCGCTGAAATTATTTAATAAAGATTTAGTGAGCTTCAACTACGTGCATAACTTGATGAAGTAGAGTAGGAAGAAGGATGTGAAACAAAATCATTTGAGTATGTATTCTGATCTCAAAGAAGTTCATGGAACTATAGTATGGAGGGGGCAGGATGCCTACAGTAGAATCCTTTTGAACACTTTATAACTGATTCTCAGCAAGAAATTCTGACCTGGGATAGGACCAAGAGAAAACATCTCTTTTAGGCTTTTTGGTGATTCAGATGAGTTAATATACAACCAGTTTAGAGAACCACTTGCACACTCTTCTCAAGGAATCATAATATTTCCCAGCCACAAAAAAGATGCCTCTTACTGAGCTCTGCCCACCAGAGCAACAGTCAGCTCTACCCACCACCAGTCCCTCCCATCAGGAAACTTACACAGGCCTCTTAGATAGCCTCATCCACCAGAGGGCAGACAGCAGAAGCAAGAAGAATTACAATCCTGCAGCCTGTGGAAGAAAAACCACATTCATAGAAAGATAGACAAGATGAAAAGGCAGAGTGCTATGTACTAGATGAAGGAACAAGATAAACCCCCAGAAAAACAACTAAATGAAGTGGAGATAGGCAACCTTCCAGAAAAAGAATTCAGAATAATGATAGTGAAGATGATCCAGGACCTCAGAAAAAGGATGGAGGCAAAGATCGAGAAGATGCAAGAAATGTTTAACAAAGATCTAGACGAATTAAAGAACAAACAGAGATGAACAATACAATAACTGAAACGATAACTACACTAGAAGGAATCAATAGCAGAATAACTGAGGCAGAAGAACGGATAAGTGACCTGGAAGACAGAATGGTGGGATTCACTGCTGTGGAACAGAATAAAGAAAAAAAGAATGAAAAGAAATGAAGACAGCCTAAGAGACCTCTGGGACAACATTAAATGCAACAACATTCACATTATAGCGGTCCCAGAAGGAGAAGAGAGAAAGGACTAGAGAAAATATTTGAAGAGATAATAGTCAAAAACTTCCATAACATGGGAAAGGAAATAGGCACCCAAGTCCAGGAAGCACAGTGAGTCCCATACAGGATAAATGCAAGGAAAAACAGGCCGAGACACATATTAATCAAATTGGCAAAAATTAAAGACAAAGAAAAATTATTGAAAGCAGCGAGGGAAAAACGACAAATAACATACAAGGGAATTCCCATAAGGTTAACAGGTGATTTCCCAGCAGAAACTCTACAAGCCAGGAGGGAGTGGCATGATATACTTAAAGTGATGAAAGGGAAAAACCTACAACCAAGATTACTCTATCTGGCAAGGATCTCATTCAGATTCGAAGGAGAAATCAAAAGCTTTACAGACAAGCAAAAGCTAAGAGAATTCAGCACCACCAAACCAGCTCTACAACAAATGCGAAAGGAAATTCTTTGTGGGAAACACAAGAGAAGAAAAGGACCTACAAAAACAACCCCAAAATAATTAAGAAAAGGGTCATAGGAACATACATAACAATAATTACCTTAAACATGAATGGATTAAATGCTCCAACCAAAAGACACAGGCTTGCTGAATGGATACAAAAACAAGACCCATATATATGCTGTCTACAAGAGACCCACTTCAGACCTAGGGACATATACAGACTAAAAGTGAGGGGATGGAAAAAGATATTCCATGCAAATGGAAATCAAAAGAAAGCTGAGGTAGCTATACTCATTATCAGATAAAATAGACTTTAAACTAAACAATGTTACAAGAGACAAGCAAGGACACTACATAATGATCAAGGGATCAAACCAAGAAGAAGATATAACAATTATAAATATATATGCACACGACATAAGAGTACCTCAATACATAAGGCAACTGCTAGCAGCTATAAAAGAGGAAATTGACAGTAACACAATAATAGTGTGGGACTTTAACACCTCACTTATACCAATGGACAGATCATCCAAACAGAAAATTGATAAGGAAACACAAGCTTTAAATGACACAATAGACCAGATAGATTTAATTGATATTTATAGGACATTCCAGCCAAAAACAGCAGATTACACTTTCTTCTCAAGTGCGCACGGAACATTCTCCAGGATAGATCACATCTTGGGTCACAAATCAAACCTCAGTAAATTAAAAAAAATTGAAAGCATATCAAGCATCTTTTCTGACCACAATGCTTGAGATTAGAAATGAATTAGAGGGAAAAGAACGTAAAAAGTACAAACACATGGAGGCTAAACAATACGTTACTAAATAACCAAAAGATCACTGAAGAAATCAAAGAGGAAATCAAAAAATACCTACAGACAAATGACAGTGAAAACACAATGATCCAAAACCTATGGGGTGCAGCAAAAGCAGTTCTAAGAGGGAAGTTTATAGCTATACAAGCATAAGTCAAGAAATAAGAAACATCTCAAATAAACAATCTAACCTTACACCTAAAGGAACTAGAGAAAGAAGAACAAACAAAACCCAAAGTTAGCAGAAGGAAAGAAATCATAAAGATCAGAGCACAAATAAATGAAATAGAAACAAAGAAAACAATAGCAAAGATCAATAAAAGTAAAAGCTGGTTCTTTGAGAAGATAAACGAAATTGATAAACCGTTAGCCAGACTCATGAAGAAAAAGAGGGAGAGGACTCAAATCAATAAAATTAGAAATGAAAAAGGAGAAATTACAACAGACACCGCAGAAATACAAAGCATCCTAAGAGACTACTACAAGCAACTGTATGCCAATAAAATGGACAACCTGGAAGAAATGGACAAATTCTTACACAGGTATAACCTTTCAAGACTGAACCAGGAAGAAATAGAAAATATGAACAGACCAATCACAAGTAATGAAATTCAAACTGTGATTAAAAATCTTCCAAAAAACAAAAGTCCAGGACCAGATGGCTTCACAGGGGAATTCTACCAAATATTTAGAAAAGAGCTAACACCCATCCTTCTCAAACTCTTCCAAAACTTGCAGAGGAAGGAACGCTCCCAAACTCATTCTATGAGGCCACCATCACCTGATACCAAAAGCAGACAAAGATACTACAAAAAAAGAAAATTACAGAACAATATCGCTGATGAATATAGATGCAAAAATCCTCAACAAAATACTAGCAGACAAAATCCAACAACACATTAAAAGGATCACACACCATGATCAAGTGGGACTTATCCTAAGGATGCAAGGATTCTTCAATATACACAAATCAATCAATGTGATATACCATATTAACAAATTGAAGAAGAAAAACCATATGATCATCTAAATAGATGTAGAAAAAGCTTTTGACAAAATTCAACACCCATTTATGATAAAAACTCCCCAGAAAGTGGGCATAGAGGGAACCTACCTCAACATAATAAAGGTTGTATATGACAAACCCACAGCAAACATCATTCTCAATGGTGAAAAAATGAAAGCATTTCCTCTAAGATCAAGAAGAAGACAAGGATGTCCACTCTCACCACTATTATTCAACATAGTTTTGGAAGTCCTAGCCATGGTAATCAGATAAGAAAAAGAAATAAAAGGAATCCAAATTGGAAAAGAAGAAGTGAAACTGTCACTGTTTGCAGATGACATGATACTACACATAGAGAATCCTAAAAATGCCACCAGAAAACTACTAGAGCTAATCAATGAATTTGGTAAAGTTGCAGGATACAGAATTAATGCACAGAAATCTCTTGCATTCCTATACACTAAAGATGAAAAATCTGAAAGAGAAATTAAGGAAACACTCTCATTTACCACTGCAACAAAAACAATAAAATATCTAGGAATAAACTTACCTAGGGAGACAAAAGACCTGTATGCAGAAAACTATAAGACACTGGTGAAAGAAATTAAAGATGCTACCAACAGATGGAGAGATATACCATGTTCTTGGATTGGAAGAATCAACATTGTGAAAATGACTATACCACCTAAAGCAATCTACAGATTCAATGCAATCCCTATCAAACTACCAATGGCATTTTTTATAGAACTAGAACAAAAAGTCTTAAAATTTATATGGAGACACAAAAGACCCCGAACAGCCAAAGTAGTCTTCAGGGAAAAACACGGAACTGGAGAAATCAGACTCCCTGACTTCAGACTATACTACAAAGCTACAGTAATCAAGACAATATGGTACTGGCCCAAAAACAGAAACATAGATCAATGGAACAAGATAGAAAGCCCAGAGCTAAACCCATGCACCTATGGTCAACTAACCTATGACAAAGGAGGCAAGGATATACAATGGAGAAAAGACAGTCTCTTCAATAAGGGGTGCTGGGAAAACTGGACAGCTACATGTAAAAGAATGAAATTAGAACACTCCCTAACACCATACACAAAAATAAACTCAAAATGGATTTGAGACCTAAATGTAAAACTGGACACTATAAAACTCTTAGAGGAAAACACAGGAAGAACACTGTTTGACATAAATCACAGCAAGATCTTTTCTTGATCCACCTCCTAGAGTAATGGAAATAAAAACAAAAATAAACAAATGGGACCTAATGAAACTTCAAAGCTGTTGCACAGCAAAGGATACCATAAACAAGACGAAAAGGCAACCCTCAGAATGGGAGAAAATATTTGCAAACGAATCAACGAACAAAGGATCAATCTCCAAAATATATAAACAGCGCATGCAGCTCAATATTAAAGAAACAAACAACACAATCCAAAAATGGGCAAAAGACCTAAATAGACATTTCTCTAAAGAAGACATACAGATGGCCCAGAAGCACATGAAAAGCTGCTCAACATCACTAATTATTAGAGAAATGCAAATCAAAACTACAATAAGGTATCACCTCACACTAGTTAGAATGGGCATCATCAGAAAATCTACAAACAAGAAATGCTGTAGAGGGTGTGGAGAAAAGGGAACCCTCTTGCACTGTTGGTGTGAATGTAAATTGATACAGCCACTATGGAGAACAGTATGGATGTTCCTTAAAAAACTAAAAATAGAATTACCATATGATCCAGCAATCCCACTACTGGGCATATACCCAGAGAAAACCATAATTCAAATAGACACATGCACCCCAATGTTCACTGCAGCACTATTTACAATAGCCAGGTCATGGAAGCAACCTAAATGCCCATCAACAGACGAATGGATAAAGAAGTTGTGGTACATATATACAATGGAATATTACTCAGCCATAAAAAGGAACGAAATTGAGTCATTTGTTGAGACGTGGATGGATCTAGAGACTGTCATACAGAGTGAAGTAATAAGTCAGAAAGAGAAAAACAAATATCGTATATTAACGCATGTATGCGGAACCTAGAAAAATGGTACAGATGAACCGGTTTGTAGGGCAGAAGTTGAGACACAAATGTAGAGAACAAACATATGGACACCAAGGGGGGAAAACTGCGGGGGGGTGGGGATGGTGGTGTTCTGAATTGGGTGATTGGGATTGACATGTATACGCTAATGTGTATAAAATTGATGACTAATAAGAACCTGCTGTATAAAAAATAAATAAAATAATATATATATATATTTTAAAAAGATGCCTGATATTTCATACAACTCATTTTTGACAGGAAGGAAAATAGACCTTCAAAACCTGGTAGGGTGAAATAATTAGAACAGTTCAGTCAAGTCAAAAGGATTAGCAACATCTGTGTCATATACTCAACAGAACTCTAATAGCTGACCTTTGCATATCCCTAAAATGACACTGTTCTCTAGGGGAGCTGTAAACCAGTCTAGTCTTTTGTGGAGGAGGAGGATACTTTACCTTTTATCCTCTGGCATACTTTTATAGAAATGCAAATGGAATAAAATCTTAAAGAGAACAGGACATGCCTGGGCATATAATCTTCTTCAACTATAAATATGTTATCCACCAGGTATGTCTTTTCCATTCATGGGTCCCTATGAAATAAATACTAGGTGATCACACTCATAAATTTTATTGGCTAAAGAAGTACTATTCCTTGCTTTTATTTCAGTGTCTCTTGAAGTGCAAGAGCTGGACCACCTTAATCAGAGTCAAGTATTTTAAAGCCTATTAAAAATGTAGATTCTTATTTCCCTCATATAGAGATTCAGACATTGTTATTTTTAACAAGCTCTGTGATTATTATGCATAACGCTTTGCTTCATTATTTGCATATGTATTTGGAGGAGATTAATTAAAAATGATGGACGGATGGATGAGGAGAGGAGAGGAAGGGAGTTTGGGAGTTAGGGAAGAGGAAAGGAGAAGAGGGGCAGGCCTCTGACCTGTCTTTCTGAGGACCCTGAGGGTGTCAGATCCAGGTTAATACATCCACAGAATTCCATTTTGACCCACTGGCACTCTAAACGTTTTATCTCCTCAATTGTACTTCCAGGAACCCATCATGATCTAGTTGCAAAGATGGAACTTTAGAAACTTAACTGGTAAAATGGCATTAAATGGAAAGAGCAAGTAGGGTTCTGCTGTAAAGGTTCTAGTCACTTTTAGATCTTTGAAGAGTACTGGTATGTCTGTGTATTACAGTATTATACCTGTAAATGACGAGGGGGGAAAATCAACATCTTCAAAGCATTTTTATTATTTAAGGAGAAAATGTGGCTCTACTAGAAGAAACAAAATTGAAAAATAAAAAGTGGCATTCCCATCCAAAAAAGGTCTTTTGAGGAACTCACACAACAAAATGTACAGGAGAGAACCCAAAAGAAAGCAGAGAAGTCCAAGGTTCAGAATGGGAGGAGCTTGTCCTGTCCACGGTTGAAAGAGATACCTGGGTGAACATTCCATCGTTAGCTCAGTGGACGTTACTCTTTAATCTGGCATTTCATGCCCACAACTGACCTGCCCAAGCAATTTGTCCAAAAGTCTCTCTCATTAGCCCTTTATTTATTTATTTATTTTTTGCGGTACGCGGGCCTCTCACTGTAGTGGCCTCTCCTGTTACGGAGCACAGGCTCCAGACGCGCAGGCTCAGCGGCCCAGCCACTCCACGGCATGTGGGATCTCTCCGGACTGGGGCACGAACTGTGTCCCCTGAATCGGCAGGTGGACTATCAACCACTGCGCCACCAGGGAAGCCCTCTCTCGTTAGCCCTTTTGAGCTCCTATTCTCTGTTCTCTGCAGACCACCTCCTCTCTGATACAAATGCTTACTTTTTCCAACAACCACATATTCAAGTTAGATCTACTCTTAGCATCCAGCTTAAACAGACCTCATTCACATGTCCCCTCCATCAACTCTCTCTCTCCCTTTGGATGCTCATATAGCTTTATATGAGTTTCTTATGGTGTTCATGTCCTACATTGTAGCAGGGAAATTTATGCATGTATCTTCTCATCCTTAAAACTGAAAATTTGAGAGAGTGCTCAATAAATATCTAATGAACAAGTGAAATTATTCCTCTTATAACATGGCACCACAATCCCTCACAAACATTCCATTTGATCAAAAAAAAAACAATATCCATTATATAAGGGACAATTCTGCACAAATGGCCTTAACTCAATCCCAGTGATACATGAATACTGGGGGCAACCAGCTGCCTTACAGTGTAGTACACAAAACTGACCCACTTTCATCTTACAATAGGGGGCTTAAAATTTCTCACTGTGCAGAGAAGAAACTATTTGGGGGAAAAGAGAACACAGCTGTGGTGACTACACTTGCATCTTTGTTTTTCAGTCCGTGTTTGATGGTGTTTTGGGAAATGTTAATTCCGTGCCAACACATCAGCATTCCTGGCAATACAAAAATCGTTCCCAGAAGCACTTCCTGGACTCTTATTCAAACCCTGGCCCTTCACACCACCAGGCCCGGGAAAAGGATTTACTCAAAGGGTCCCATGATGTAGACAACAAAAACACACTCAGTTCTAGCATAAAATTAAAGAGCTGAGTTGAAAGAGTAGGATACGTGAAGGACAGCTATAATCTAAGGAAGCATGTTCTTGAAAGCCAAGAGCACTTCTTGCAACTCACATCTCCCTCCAAAAGCCATGATTTACTGCTCCTGTAAGTCAAGTCTTATTTGGCCTTAGTAACTTAATACTACACAGCTACCTCCTGTCCTTTGTGTTACTTGTCGTGGATATCAAGTGAAGAATTTTCTCTGAAACCAGTGCTGCAGAAGGAAGGGAAAATAACACACAAATCTTTACTAAACACTGTATGTGATCGATGTCTTCTTATTATCATACCATGACTCAAAGAAAGAGAGACTATGTCACAATGGTATGACATTTTCTATAAACCCACAGTAAGTGCATTTGAACTAGGTAATCATGTAAAATGAAATCATATTTATGTGTAATATATGCTTGTATGTGTGTGTGTGTTATAAAATCTTAAAATATACCATCAAAAATGGCAAATTAATCCCCAAACCCAATTACGGTTGCAAAAGTGTAAGATAAGTTCAAGGTCTTCAATTTGTGTTCCAAGCTACACTGTATTTATTCTGAGCACATTATCACTTAGCTTCTAAGATTAGCAACTGTGGTCATGCCACACCTTCACTGCATACCCTGAAGTAAGGAACAGGAAGAAAACTCCAAGTGTCAGTCTTACTCTTAAAGTTGTTGTATATGACAAAAAAGTCAAATATTCGTATAAACTATAGGTCTCTCACATAAATAAAAAGTGTTAAATTATACACAACTGTTAAAATCAAGGCCTAATCAATGCCTTGCATTGACCACAAGAGGGTACCAAACGTGAAAAATAGACTCTACCACAACATTTAGAAAATCACAAAGAGAAATTCTCAAAGCTTTATCTAATTGCATTTTTTTCTATAAAAGATTAACGCAAATCTTTGTTTAAACAGCTGTCTTAGCAACCTTTATTTTAATGTTATCATGATCAAAATTTTTTTAAATAGAGGAAATGAAAAAGTATTTTCTATATTCCTTTTTTTTTTTAAAATGGAGCACATATTTAGGATTTATGCATCTGAATTTTAAGACAACTTCAAGGTTATAATTGCCACTCAGGATATTGCAAAATTTCCCATGCAACTATTTAAGTCAACATGTTAGCATAACCATCAGCTAAATAAGCATTATACATATATTTTGAAAATCCTTCGAGTGAATGCATAGTAGTAGAAATAGTAATACGAAGAGTAATAATAAATACTGATAGCTAAATTTCTATTCCAGAAAAATGTGTAATTCTTATAAACTGCCACCATGCTAGGCATTAAGAGGAAAAGAAATAGCTCTAACTACCAATCCCAGCTAGACTTCTTTCTCCTCTGATAGTGGGACTTCCTCACTGCTCAGAACAGCAGCCTAGGGTGACACTACCATTTCTAAGTCTGAGAAGGGCCAGATGCTTGGATATTCCACACACTTGCTACCCACACAGGAGTTTCCCGAGGTCCAAGAGATGCCTGGTATCCAGAAACCCAGGTTGTTGAGAATCCTAGTATAGCTTTCACAGCAATGTCCCACCTCTGGGTAACTGCACCCAACCATTCCCAGTCTCCCAAGCCATTCCCCACCAAGTCCCTCTTCCTCAATCTGCTGAAATACAGACATTCCAAAAGGGCTCCTTCCTGGGTAGTTGCACCAGCACAATCCATTATATCTGCCCCATTCCAATTATCTCACCACTACCACGTCCAGGTGATCAGATTCATAGGAGCCAGAGGTTTCATATTTGCCTCTATAATGAACTCTTACAAATTGGAAAGATAGAAAAACAGATAAAAATATATGTGAAGGATATGAGGGAATAAC
Source organism: Tursiops truncatus (assembly GCF_011762595.2). NCBI lineage: Eukaryota > Metazoa > Chordata > Mammalia > Artiodactyla > Delphinidae > Tursiops > Tursiops truncatus. Next base: position 32,529,366 of record NC_047041.1, read on the forward strand.
ACAAAAGAAAGCCAAAAGAGTAACAAACATATAAAGAACTTTTCAAACTCATTAGTACTTAAGAGAAAAGCAAATTAAAAAATATTAAGATATCACATTATATCTATCAGCTATTGATTGGCAAGAGTTAGAAAGCTGAATAACACTACACGTTGAGTGAATTTGGAGACACAGGAACCCTTCTGTATGGTGTGATTGTAGAGAAGTACAGCCTTTCCAAAGAGAAATTCAACATTTCTAAGTGGCATATATGTGTGCCCTAAAAAACAGCTTCTGGTGTACATCCCGAAAAGATCCTCACAGAAAAGTCCATAAGGAAACACAAATGATGATTTGTGAAAACAGGAAGATAGCCATGATATTTATTGGTGGACATAAATGAATTAGAAGCATACCATGAACTGGTAGGCATGAAGTAAATATTACATGTGGATGGATCTTAAAACACAATTTTGAGTGAAAACCACAAAGCACAAAATAGATAAATATCCCAAAATCATTTATGTAAATTAAAGAGCCATGCATAGAAAAATAATACCAATTTTGTTAAGAACATAAGACATAAATATACACATTGAACTTATGAGAATGGTTGCTATATAAATATGAAAATGTGAATGCAGTATAAGTAAATGAATAAAACAAGAGAGCTGTGAACTAAAAAGGAAAATAGATGAGAAAAGATAAGAAAAATTAGAAGTTTAATCATGAAACCCAACATCTGACTAACAGAACTACTGAAAGAAAAAAATGTAGGGAGGGAATGACCAAAAAAATAATTCATGAAAATTTCCAGAACTGATAAAAAAGTATCCATATTGAAATGACACAATATATACAAGGCACAATAAATGAGAAAATATTACAAAACCATGAATAAAATCAAAGCCTAAAAACAGAGGTCAAATAAAAATCATCAGAAATCAATAATGAACCCACAGCAACAACACAGGAAGTTGTAAAACAAAGGTGCAGTGCCTTCAAAATTCTCAGGAATAATGAATTCCGACCTAGATTTCTATATCCAAATTGTCAATCTAGATTGAGGGTAGAATAAAACTATTTACAAACACACAAGGTCTCAAAAGTTTTACTGTACTATCGTACTGTACTATTATTATACATTCTTCTCAAGCTCGCATGGAATGTTCACCAACACAGACTACATTCTGGGCCATAAAACACATCTTAGCAAATTTAAAAAATAGAAATCATTCTCAGAGCACAGTGGAATTAAGTTGGAAATCAACAACATAAAGATAGCTGGAAAATCACAAAATACTCAGAGATTAAACAACACACTTCTAAATGACACATAGGTTAAAGAGGAAATCTGAAGAGAGATTAAAAACATTTTAAACTAAATGAAAATTAAACATTAAAATTTCTGGATACAGCAGAATCAATGCTTATAGGGAAAATTATAGCACTGAAAAACATTAAAGGGAATAAATGGATGAAATGAGGAAAATGGGAAGAAAGAAGACAGACAAAAGGAGCAGGAAGCAGAGGAGGTACTTATAATGCTACTTTAGACTTTAGGAGAGATAGAGAATGCTACTGAACGTTTTCGATGATTTTTGATTGTTAATCAATCCTCTTGTGGACTGTGTAAAGACAGAAGATTGCGATCAGGAGGGTGGATAGCGTCTGGAGTGGCTATAATCTTATGGGCTCTGGCATGACATCATGGATAAACCTAAAGTTACACAACTCTGCACACTCCAGGCAGGATGTTTGGAAAATTACCCTGAGTGAGTTTAGGGATTTCCTAATTAAAAGTAATCCAAAGCTTTTCTTCATGCCCAACATTCAAATTTCTCTTCTTCTTGGATGACAGAGGACTTGGAGAATAAAATAAAAATCTCAGTCACAAAATTCAAAAACTATTGATAACATGGAAGGACAACAAACATGGGGACAAAAGACTGACACCATGACAGAGAATGCTCATGATAAGTACTGCATCTGACTGAGACAGAGAGAGGTGTTTTTCCTTAACTCCCAAAGTGAAAGCCACAGCGAGTGGAAATTAATTTTTCATATTATATTAATATTATACTTTTTTTAATCCAAAGTTCCTAGAAAACAGAGCCTGAGGCAAAGTTGTTGCCTGCTACAACTAGCATACAACCTTGTGGAGCAACAGTAGAGAAAAAGGGAACAGACAGGAAAGGAGGAAAGAAGATACAAATGTTTATTACTGAATGAACCACAGAAACAGGAGGAAAAACAGCCAGTTGCTCAGGCAATAAGGTACATATCCATTCAGGTTTTACAAAACCAACACACCTCAGGACATTTCCATTGGGTAAGCAAGGATTTATCTGCCAGTTTCTCCCATAAGTGGTCAACATTTGCTCCATGGGACAGGAACTCTCCTGAGTTCTTTCAGATTGTCATCTGGCCCTCCAGTAGTTGTGGGAGAGGCCAGAGCCCAGGGTCCACCCTTGTACTCTATCAAAAGTCCATATGTGATGAGCAACAGCCAATAGGCCACTGAGCCTGTGCACCACAGCTGCTGCAACTCCACTGAAGCAGGGTGATGGGGGCCTGGCTGGAGCCAGGCCCTGATCATGTGTGAGGAATAAGAAGTGACAACCCTAGGCCACAGTTATCTTCTGAGCAAACCCTAAGGCCCTGGGAAGGGCATAAACTGGGCCTAATACCAATACACACATTCCTGAGATATGGATTTAAGATTTTATCTTGCTGAGTTTGCTATCTTTATGATTTTTGATAATAAAAGTATAATATTTTCAAGGGATTTGCAGACTCATTCACAACCTTGTTCTCTTGAGCCGATTTTGTACATTCAATATCATAGGCTTTCAAGAAGATCACGTTTATAAATAGGAAATAAATAATGTGTTATCATGATTCCCATGTTATACAGTGGAAAAATGAGGTTCATGGAAATTAACTATAGTCCACTCAATCAGCAAAAGGGTGGAGTCCAGACTAAAACACAAGACCTTTCTCAACATCAGCATAAATAGCACAACTGCTTAGTTTTAACTTTTTAAAGGAAAATGACCCCCATCCTCCAAAGGGTTGAAGTGCCTTGGTCAATATCAAAGAATTACTCACTTGAGCCAAAGCTTGGAACAGCCCTCTCCTGTGTATAAGCTCATGGAATTCTTTATTTCTGCTTTTATCAAAAGCCTTTTTTGGCAGAGTGCCATCCTTTTCCACAGTAATAGAACCCCTAAATTGTAGCAGGGCACACAGCCGCCGAGAATAAAGATTGCATTTCCCAATCTCCAAGCAAGGAGATGTGTCACGTGAATAAGTTTTGTTCACAGAATATGAGCAGAAGCATTGGGGGGCCAGCTTCCAGAAGCCTTCCAAAAATGTCTGGTGCTCCTCCTTCAACCTTTTCTCCCACAGGGAAGAACATGCTCTGATCTTGTACTGATCTTGTACTGCAGAATGCCCTTTCTGCTCAATTCCTCTGCCCTTCCTTCCTTGACTTTCAACATTAGGTTAACCTCAGAGGTTAACCTCTCTTTATGAGAACAAGTTATCATTGCAGGTATTTCTGTCTAAAGTCTAATTTCTACAGACAGACTGAAGGGCTTCCCAGGATAAAGATGACAGGAAAGAGAAGGAGAGAATGTGTGTGTGTGTGTGCGTGTGCATGTGTGTGTGCGTGTGCCATGTGTGTGTATGTGAGAGAGAGAGAGAGAGAGACAGAGAAATTGATTCTGATTGATTTATTCAGCCCAACATGTTAATAGTGTGGAGGTTGAGAAATCTTGGACTAGACTGTTAGCTAACATGGTATTTCCCACATGAAAAAAGGCTCAATGTGTAACTGCTGACCAAATGCATTATAATCAGCCAATTCTGTAAACACTGTCACACAGTCATAGCTATTCTCTGGATTTTATCACCAAGCGTATTACCTTGGACATGTTAACAACTCTAGGGCCTTGTTCATCTTATCTGTCACCTAATAGTTGGATTCAATGACTTCAGCTTAAACATTATGGAAGCAAGTAGAGTATAAAGTAGTTAACTGCTTAAAGCACAAACACGGTTATTTCTCTGGCATTGCTGTACATAAGCTTTTCCTAGGTACACCCACCGTAAGAAATACCTCAGAGGGATGGCCATTGGTGGTGTGGCCCTGCCAGTCGGCAAACAACCCCTGATACAAAAAGATAAATATCGACAGTCAGTAAGGTAGGGATTAGTAAGAAATAACTACTCTTTCACTTTCAGCAAGTATTGATACAATCTTAGCTACTCCTTGGTCTTATTTAGTTTGGGGTTTTAGACTCCAATCCTCAAAATGTCACACTAACTGCTAAGAACAATGAAAAGCTTAAAGGAATGAGACAAAGCATCAAAGGTTGCCAGCACTGAAAACTGTCAACTTGGTAGTTAAATGTGGAGGCTGGATGGTATTGGTACCAGTTGGCTACTTTCAAGCCACACAACTTAAGCCACAAACTTAAGAACAAATCTCAATTTTCATTCACAAAAATACACTTATTTTTTTTTTTTTTTTACTCTACTGTGCTAGTTCAGCATTCAGTGCTGTTTGTGCCTGAAGTTTAGACAGCTACATATCACTTTTGCTTTATAAACAAGAAGTCTCTCCGTTTCGTCATATAAACATGATGAGAACACTTGTGAGATGTAGTCTGTGTAGTCTAGAGTCACTGTCTTGCCTCTAGTGACGTTACCAAAGTTATCACTCCTACAGGTCCCTGAAGTGTAGACTGTTTATAACGATGCTGGTTATAAGGGAGGGCTGGTCAAACCTAATCCTGTTAAATTCTGTGAAGGAATATTTGTCAGAATACATTTAGACACGTCTTCAGATTGTAAGACTAGAAGTGTGGATAACTGAAAAATCTTTTATTTTCACTGGAATGCAATCACGCTAAAATTCAAAATAGTCACAAACAATGCTTAATTCGTTCTTATTTATCAAAGAATAACAGAGAAAAACAAAAAAGATTTTGGTTAGTAAAAGGTGGGCTTAACTCATAGGCACGGAGTGATTCACTATTTCTCAAGAAATAGTTAATAAATGTTTTTAATGATGATCTTAGTCCAGCTTTGAGACTTAAAACAACCAAGTTGTGAAAATGAACAATGGAGAGAAGCTAAAATAAAAATTTCCACCAAGTGTATATAGAGCTTGACTTAAGAAATAGGATTATTCTTTATTAGGGAATTTACCAAATACAATTAGCAAAAATAATTCTTAAAAGTTTAGTACTGTGGCTACAAAAAGTTCAGAATTAATTAACATGATTTGTATTATTCTTTCTTCCAACTATTAACATGCCAAACAATATAAATATTTAGGTATTCTGATTTTCATAGATTTAAATAAACTTCCAAAGACACTTTCTCAAAGGAAGTTAAAATTTATGCCAAAGGATATAATTTTCTTTCAGTTAATTAAAAGAGTAGCCATCTGTGCTGTTTGTCAATTATTTGTGATTCTAAATTTTCCCTCACCTTAATTCTTATTTATGTCCTTTGGGTCATTCACTGTGGTCATTTCAAATAAGTGAAAAGGAAAGTTTTAGCCCAACCTAATCTCTTTTGTATATTATTAACAATACTCTTAGCGTTAATTAGGAAGTTCATTTCAATGCAAAGGCTAAGAATAGGGGTTATCTATTTGTTCTTTCCTAGAGTCCAAATATTCTCTCTCCTTATCACAAGTCCAACTTGAACCACAAGTTCAATAAATTTATTTAAGCTGAGTAAAATTAATTTAGAATAGCATAAAAGTGAAATTTAAGACCCTAAGACTCAAAAAGCCCTAATTTAATCCCATAAAGAAACACGCACAGGGCTTCCCTGGTGGTGCAGTGGTTGAGAGTCTGCCGGTTCGTGCCCCGGTCCGGGAAGATCCCACATGCAGCGGAGCGGCTGGGCCCGTGAGCCATGGCCGCTGAGCCTGCGCATCCGGAGCCTGTGCTCCGCAACGGGAGAGGCCACAACAGTGAGAGGCCTGCGTACCGCAAAAAAAAAAAAAAAAAAAGAAAAGAAACACACACACACATGCCCCTAAATGTCTCTCTAAAGAGCAGCGCTGGTTGAATAAGGATTCTGTCATTCCTCATCAAATGATCCTTCAACCCTCCACGGAATCACATTTTTCGAACGCTCCTGGCATTCTGACGAACACATGATGAGCACGAGGAGGGAAATCTAAGGTGAAGGAAATAATTTACAAGTTCTTTTAGTTGCTTGTAAAATCTGAGTATTTCACATGGTGACCACCTGTTCTCTGAGTATTTCACACGGTGTTCCACCAGTTGAGGAAACAGCAGAAGGAAATAGACTAAATTTGAGATATTTAGGTTAGTCATAGGGAAGAATTTTTAAACTACTTAGTATATCTGACGATGCTGGTAGACAAGAGGTCATAACAACTAACAAATATGACCAAGTGGGCCAGACACTTCTTCCTGAGAGCTCCGTCACTGGATTAACGTGGAAAGCCAGAAATAAAAAGTGCTTCTGTTTTATGGGCACACAGAAATCAACAGCTAACTTGACAGTACATGGGAACTATGGTGCCTGACTAGAAACCTGGCATTTTAAGACTTTTCCAGAAGGAGCTATAAGGCCTTCTTTGTGAATATTTTCTTCTTCATTTGGTTCTAGACAGATGTCATATATAATCAGTCACTTTATAAAAGTGACTTATTTTTATCATACTTTCTAAACACAGAACTAAGACACCAGATTTTACAGTGTGAATTAGGGATAAGCCTACAGCACTACTTTGTTAGAGCCTGAATCCATCAGTATAACACAACTTACCAACTAGTAAACAGAATCTTCAAGCAACAGACTGCTATTGGTTATAATCTGACCCAGATCAGGAGCCACTGAGTACCTGTTTTCCGAACAACAGGTTACTCCCAGGACACAGCTCACTTGCCCCAACTGTGCTAGTTCAAAAATACATACAGTGAAAGGCATATCTTTCAGGGACTTCGATTGTTGCAACTTGTTCAGCGTCTGCCCACATTACACAGGGCTTTCGTTCAGGGTATTTTATTATACATTTTTTTTCTTTAGTGCTTTTCTCTGGGAATGATCTAAGAAAGGCTACCTTTCTCCTACAAACACCCTGATTTATTCATTCAATTAATACTGAACACTCTAAGGACAAACATGAGCAAGACATACTGTCTATGCTCAAGGCCCTCATAGTCTAGTGGGGGAGAGAGACAAAGCAAAGCAAAGACAACAAAACGCATTAGTCAGACAAAGGGGACCAGTGCCTGACATGGGTCAGGACCAAAAATGATTAAACTACTTCCAAGTGCAAAAAGGCCATTTGGGAGGTAAGTTATGGTTGTCAAAGAATAAAATTTCTACACATCCTGATAAGTTTTAGACCCTAGACCCCATGCTTTATATCATTCATAAAGTTTTATTTGGAGGGAAGTTGAGGGGCAGAGAAAGATCAGATTTATTTTAAGTGAGATTCCTCTGGTAGCAAAATGAAGGAAGCATTTGAGAGGGGAAGTATAGCCAAGAAATAATTGAGGCCTGAATTTAAAAAAAAAAATACAGGAATAAGTACAAAGGTATCAATTCAGGAAATCATTCATGACTTGGTGACTGTATGGACATGAGGGGTGACAGCAGGTGTGAAGGACGACAAAGCTAGAAAAAAACAGGAATGTGCCTATGAACTAAGACAGGGAAACCTGCCATTCTTTCAAACTGCTCCCTTTCCCTAAACATCCACATCTAGACATCCTGCCTATGATTTCTGCCTCCAAAATGTATTTCAAAACTTCCATTTCTAGATTTCAAATTCACTGCAATAATTTAGGGCCCTGAGGTCTCCCAGCTAAACTATGTTAATTAACACCTACCTGGTCTTCTTGCAGATAGTGTTCCTTGTCCCTACTCGTTATCTATATTTGAGTTAGAATATTTAATCCAAAACACAGTTCTTACTATCAGGTTTCCCTAGATAAATTTTCCAAAAACTACAGAAAAAAAGTCCACTCCCAGCAAAGCAAACAAGACGTTTGGTAATGCAGCACTAACATATCTCTTTGATCTCATCTCCAACACTTCCAACTCCGTATTTTATGTTCTTGTAACACCAGCATTCCTGAAGTTCTTCCCACAAACCATTACGACCTCTTGCCTGCTTTGCCTATGCTCTCTGTTCTGCCCGAAAGGCCCTTCTTCCCTGGTTAACTCTCACTCATCTCTCAAGACTCATCCCAGGCATCACCTTTCCAGAGATCAGACTTCCACATTAGATCAAGTGCCTTTTGTGTCCCCAAAGCACTCCGTACCTATATATACCTCTAACTCAGCATTTATCATGACATATACATAAACTGTCTCTATTTCATCCATCAGTAGTTGCTGACTTTGAGTTATTTCCTACAACTTAACGCATCTTTGCACCTTCAAGTCTAAGAAAAATGTCTACCTGCCATAAAAAAGGTTAGTAAATGTTTTTAGACCTAAGGATCTGAAGACTGTATATAAATAGGGTCAGCTGGGGGATGGGGGGTGGGGAGAGACAAGGACAAGAAAATATGAGGAACTTGCTATAGGCTACACACACTTTTATTCCTGATTCTTCTGTGAATAAAAGTCCTACGAAACACTTGCTTGGAACTAAAATAAAGCCATATTTTTCATAATGCTTTGTTTTTGGGGGTTGAGAGTTGTGATATTATGATTTATAATAAGAAATATATAGTTAGTCTTCATTCCCATTTCTGGCACAGGGCTTCCAAATAACCCTTGGAATTTCCCAAGCCCTAAAAATGATAAATATGTCTTGATATTCATAACACATCCCTTTTGTCTACACCTGAGTTTAAGTTAATAAAGTGGCTTCGAAAAAGCCCCAAAGGATGGGGCTGGTTGCCAATGGAGCCAGCCATATGATTAGAGGGTTGGAACTTTCAGTTTGGGTAGGGGACAGGGACTGGAGCTTCATCAGTTCAATCACCAATGGCCAATGATGTAATGAAGTCTCCATAAACCTCACAATGACAGGGTTTGGATAGCTTCAGGACTGGTGAACATGTGGAGGTTGTTCACAACCTGGGAGAGCATGGAAACTCTGTACCCATTCCCAGATGCCTTGCCCTACCCATCTCTTCCACCTGGTTGTTCCTGAGTTGTATCCTTTTATAATAAACTAGTAATCTAGTAAGTACAATGTTTCTTTGAGCTCTGTAAGTTGCTCTAGCCAATTAATCAAACCCAAGGAGGGAGTTGTGGGAACCTCCCATTTATAGCTAGTCAGTCAGAAGCATAGGTGACAACCTGAACTTGCCATTGGCGTCTGGGGATTGGGGTCAGCGTGGGCAATGCATAGTTGCAGGACTGGACCCTTAACCTGTGGGATCTGACACTATTCTGCAGGTAGTGTAAGAATTAATTGCTTGGTGGTATAGGAAAAATACACAAATCAGAAGAGTGCTATCTCTTCTCATCTGTCTCATATGCCTCAGAAGAATCAGCTACTGGATTCATCCAGAAAATAACCCAAAAGCCAGGAAGTAGTTGTGGATAAGGGAGAGACACCAGCACTCATCTACCTTGTCTGCCTTGAGATGCTAAGAGCCCTCTCATTATCAACCACAACATCCCCCTTGGAGAGAACCTCAGTGATGTCTTGATATGGTTGTGAAACAGGTGCAGCTGTCAAACACTGGGAGCTCTTCCTTGAAAAACACACTGTCTTCCACCCATCCCCAGAAGACTTCTAGATACTAGATTATTTTAGCTAGTATCCTTGATAACGGGGTATCCCATTCCTCAGCAATAAAGTTCATGAGAGACTAAAATCTACCTAAAATTAATAAAATACTAGTCTTTGTCATAGGCACAGAGCACAAGCATAGTTCAGGTAGCATTTAAACAAAATTTTTGTTTCAAAAACATTAATTAAAATCTACCTTATTAATTAAAAAAAATATTACATAAAAACAGTATGTTATATCTATACCACATAATGTAACAGATTGTGAGCACAGCCTTTAGTGATAGTCATACAGTCTGTTTCCAAATCCTGATTCCACCACTTAATATCTATGCAAGCCTTAACAGGTTATATTACTTCTCAGTTTTCCTCACCTGTATAATAGAAATAACAACAGTGCTACCTAATGAAGTCCTTAAAAGAACTAACTGAGGTAATCTCTTGTAAATTACTTAGTACAGTTCACAGCACATAATTAATACTCAGTCCTCATGGAATTTATAGGGTAATATAAAAGGTTATCAAAAAGCAATCAAACCTTGAAACCATGAAAGGACACAAATATAAAAGAACTTTCAAAAGATCATGGGCCTGAAAGTTTGGGGAAGTAAAACACCAAGAGTCAGGTGCTGGCTGCACAGAGCTGTTTTAGACCATGAAGGGACATCAGTGGAGGCAAAAACATGGACCTTCATAAGAAATGGCTGAAGGGGTGGGATCAAGATGGCAGAGTAGGAAGAGCCTTAACTTACTTCCTACCACTATCTATGAGAATCACCTGAAGACTAGCAGAAAAGGTGTTCCACAACAAAAGATGCTCAGATGAAGTCACAATGAGATGGGCAGGAGGGACAGAGACATGGTCTAGTCGGCACCTACAGTCCCAGGTCAGTGACCCACAAATGGGTGGGATAGCACAACAGCAGAGGTCCTCCCCAAGGAGCAAGGGGTCCGAGCCCAACATTAGGCTCTGCAGCTGAGGGCTCCTGCACAAGGAAGACAGACCCAGAATGTCTCCTTTTGAAAACTATCAGGGGTTACGTTCAGGAGAGTCAGAAGGCTATAGGAAACAGAGTCCCCACTCTTAAATGGCACACACAATATCTCACACACTCCAAGTCCTAATGCAGAAGCACTAGTTGAAAGGTACCTAGGTCAGACCCACTTGCTAATCTTGCCTCCTGGAGAGGGAGGAGGCAGCTGGAACTCCCTCTGGGGACAGAGAAGCTGGTGGCAGGCATTTTGGAGGTCATGTTCTACTGTGCTAACCCAGCAGTGGCAAATACCATTTTAGAATCCTCCTTCAAGCCTATTAGTGTGGGGTTCAGCCCCACCCACCAGTGCACCCTCAGCAACCACATGAGGCAGAGCCTTGCAGCTAGGGGGGTGGGGGGAGCCCCTGCCAACCAGCACACCCACAGCAGTCATCCCCAGCACAGCAGAAGGATGCACACAGCCCACATAGAGGACAACCCTGGAGCTCTGGTGGCCAGAGAGGAATGTTCTGCTGGGCCCCATAGAACATATCCCACATAAGGCCAATGATCCAAGATCTGGAGACATAACACACCTATCTAATACATAGAAATAAACATGGAGAGTTAAACAAATTGAGGAGATGGAAAAATATGTTCCCAATGAAAGAAAAACAGGAAAACCTCAGAAAATGAATTAAACAAAGTGGAGATAAGCAACCTACTCAATGAAGAGCTCAAGGTAAACAACAACCAGAAAACAACAACCAGAGCTCAAGGTAAAAAACAACCAGAAAACAATTAACAAAATGGCAATAGTCCATACCTGTCACTTACTTTAGTGTGCATATGTTAATACCAAACTTCTAATGTATCCCTGCCCCTTCTTTCCCCTTGGTAACCATAAGTTTGTTTTCTATGTCTGTGGGTCTATTTCTGATTTGTATATAAGTTCATTTGTATCACTTTTTTTTGTTAGATTCTACATATAAGCAATATCATATGATATTTGTCTTTGTCTGGCTTACTTCACTTAGTAGGATAATCTCTAGGTCCACCCACATTGCTGCAAATGGCATTATTTCATTATTTTTTTATGGCTGAGTAATATTCCACTGTATATATGCACCACATCTTCTTTATCCATTCATCTCTCCATGGACATTAATTTGCTTCCATGTCTTGGCTACTGTAAATAGTGCTGCAATGAACACTGGGATGCATTTATTTTTTTGACTTATAGTTTTCTCTGGGTATATGCCCAGGAGTGGGATTGCTGAGTCATATGGTAGTTCTATTTTTTTAAGGAACCCTACTGTTCTCCATAGTGGTTGTACCAATTTACATTCCCACCCAGAGCCTATCACTTACTTTAAATATAAGTGCACTAAATGTTACTATCAAAAGACATACAGGCTGATGGATTAAAAAATATATATATAAAATATGTATATATGCCACCTATAAGAGACTCACTACAGATCTACAGATATATACAAACTGAAAGTGAGGGAATTAAAAGTCATTCCATGCAAATGGAAATGGGAAGAAAGCTGAGGCAGCAATACTTACCTCAGATGAAAGAGACTTCAAAACAAAGAGACAAAGAAGGCATTACATAATGATAAAGGGGTTAATCCAAGACAATACAAGACATATATGCACCCATCATAAGATCACCTAAATACATAAAGCAAATATTAACAGATAAAGGAAGAAACTGACAGTAACACAATAAGACTGGGGGACTTTAACACTGCACTTACATCAATGGACAGATTATCCAGACAGAAAATCAATAAGAAAACACTGACCTTAAATGACACCTTAGACCTGATCAACTTAACAGATATTTTCTATAGAACATGCCATCCAAAAACATTTCATGCAGAATCACATTATTTTCAAGAACACATAGAATACTCTCCAGCATAGATCACATGCTAGGCCACAAAACAAGTCTCAATAAATTTAAGAAGACTGAAATCATAACTTGCCTCTTTTTTACCACAGTGATATGAGACAGGAAAATGACTATAGGGAAAAAAAAACTGGAAAAAGCACAAACACCTGGAGTCTAAAGGATATGCTACTAAACAACCAATGGGTCACTGAAGAAATCAAGAGAAAACTTTAAATACCTTGAAAGAGAAAAAGAAAAAGGAAAAAAATACCTTGAGACAAATGAAAATAAAATAGAAACACAGTGTTCCAAAATCTATGGGATGCAGCAAATGCAGTTCTAAGAAGGACATTTATAGTGATACAGTCCTACATCTGGAAACAAAGAAACAAAAAATTCTAAGATAAACAAACTAAGCTTACACCTAAAGGAACTAAAAGAAGAAGAACAAATAAGACAGAATATGACAAGCCCACAACAAACATAATACTCAACCATAAAAAGCTCAAAGTATTTCCTCTAAGATTGGAAACAGATAAGAGTGTCCAGTCTGACCACTTTTATTCAGCATTGTATGAAATTCCTAACCACAGCTATCAGAGAAGAAAGAAAAGAAATCCAAAGAAGGAAGAAGTAACAACTGTCATTATTTGCAGATAACGTGATACTACGTATAGACAACCCTAAAGACACCACCAAAAAACTCTTAGAACTAATAAATAAATTTAGTAAAGTTGCAGGATACAAAATTAACATACAGAAATCTGCTGTGTTTCTATACGTAAATAATGAACTATCAGAAAGAGAAATTATGAAAACAATCCCATTTACAATTTCATCAAAGGAATAAAATACCTAGCAATAAACCAAGGAAGTAAATGACCTGTACAATAAAAATTGCTGAACAAAACTGAAGACAATACAAATTAATGGAAATATATTCTGTTGGCATGGATTGGAAAAAAAAATTGTTAAAGTGTCCATATTACCCAAGGCAAGCAACAGATACAATGCAAACTCTATCAAAATACCAATGGCATTTTTCACAGGATCAGAGGCAAGAATATACAATGGGAAATAGCCTCTTCAATAAATGGTGCTGGGGAAACTGGTCAAATACAAGTAAAAGAATGAAAGTGAACCAATTTCTCACACCATATAATAAATAAATTCAAAATGGATTAAAGGCTTAAATATAAGGTCTGAAATCATAAAACTTCTAGAAGAAAACATAGGCAGTACACTCTTTGACATTGGTCTTGCCAATATATATATATATATATTTGAATCTGTCTCCTCAGGCAGAGCAAAATAAAGAAATGGGACTAGATCAAACTAAGTAGCTTTTTCACAGTAAAGGAAACCATCAGCAAAATGAAAAGGCAGCTGGGGCTTCCCTGGTGGCGCAGTGGTTGAGAGTCCACCTGCCAATGCAGGGGACACGGGCTTGTGCCCCGGTCCGGGAAGATCCCACATGACGCGGGGCAGCTGGGCCCGTGAGCCATGGCCGCTGAGCCTGCGCGTCCAGAGCCTGTGCTCCGCAACGGGAGAGGCCACAACAGCGAGAGGCCCACGTACCGCAAAAAAAAAAAAAAAAAAAAAAAGAAAAATGAAAAGGCAGCCAAACGAATGGGAGAAGATATCTGCAAATGATGTTATCAGATTAGGGGCAATATCCAAAATATAAAAAGAACTCATACAGCTCAGTATATAAAAACAAACAAACAAACAAATAATCTGACTTTAAAATGGGCAAATCTAAATAGACATTTTTCCAAAGAAGACATATAGATGGCCAACAGACACATGAAAAGATGCTCAACATCACTAATCATCAGGGAAATACAAATCAAAACCTCAATGAGATATCATCTCACACCTGTTAAGGTGGTTATCATCAAAAAGACAACAAATAACAAGTGTTGGTGAGGATGTGGAGAAAAGGGAGCCTATGGCATTGTTGTTGGTAATGTAAATTGGTGTAGGCCCTATGGAAAACAGTACAGATGTTCCTCAAAAATTAAAAATAGAACTACCATATGAGCGAGCAATTTTACATCTGGGTATTTACCTGAAGAAAACAAAAACTCTAATTCAAAAAAATATATTCACACAAATGTTCACTGCAGCATTACCTACAATAGCCAAGATATGGAAGCACCCTAAGTGTCCATTAATACATGAATGGATAAAGAAGACAGCCAGAAAACACCAAGCTTTTAGCCTGCCAACTATGGTAAAGTCCTAAAAGCTGGCCTTGGTTGTCTGCCGCTAGACCCAGATCCAAGAAATTGAACTCTAAAGAATGGTTAGGACGTGGAAAAATGGACAAGGAAGGATAAGAATTAAGTCAAGGAAATAAGGAAAGCAGCATGCGTAGATGAATTAACAAGGTGTACTGCTAGAAGTGAGAGAGGACTGAAAAGAAAGTAGAAACTTTGTCAGGACTAGTCTGACTTTTGTCTTCCAGAAAAAAGAAAAAAAAAGTTTCCCATCTTTAAACATCTATAGGTTAATAGTAAAACAGCAGTGGATTAAATCAGAAAGCCACAGTGTAGACCAGACCACTTATTAAATGTGCTAAGATAGGAAAAGTCACTTAACCTCTTTGATCTTCACTTTTCTCATTTTGTCCAACACATTCAACGACCTCAGTGATTCATTAAGTATTCATTGAACACTTACTATGTCCTCTCATTGTGCTATTTAAGACATGGCTTTATTTCGAAGATCTACCTTCAAGTCGAGGAGAGAATTCAGTACATATATTTCCACAATGCAAAGTAGAAATTACTATAGTAAATACCATAATAGAAATTTTGATAAAGTGCTTTGGAACCCAGAGGATAAAAGACTGGCTTCTGCTGTGGTGAAGCTAGAAGCCTTATTGGGAAAAAAAGGTGAGAAAATACATGTGAAAACACCACACCCAACAGATTTTAATACATTATAAAAATAAGGTGACATTTGAACTACACCACCAACACCACTGTGACCATCACCACTGTTATTTTACCAGCACCCTTCCTCATATCAGGGAGAACATGCTCTTGCTTATTCTACAATGTTACATGTTCTTCAAGAACCCTACTAAATTCTTCTTCCTCTATAAAGAATATTAGAATCAATTATTTTTATGATTCTAAAAGGTAAGTTACCTGGAATATTATTTTAAGCCTTTTTATGATAAAACAAAAAATTGGTTCCTTTTGGTCAACAGAATCATTTTAAATGCCATGAAACTAATGGTAATTTACTTTTTTCCACAGGCACTTAAAATATATCTTAATAACTGACCAAAAAATGTTGGAGCTGGAAGGAAAAATAATATGTACATTTACACAAAAACGTGCACACGCCCCCCACACATATTCACAACATTCCCCACTTTGTTTTAGGTCAACTATTCCACTCTTCTCCATGCAACACTTCATAAAATCCCACTTTTCTCTAACATGTAAGTCTAAATTGTCATTTTGAGGGCACTTTACAAAGATTGAAATAATCATTTATGGACAAATAGTTTGTTGCAGCCTGCGGATACGTGTCAAGCTAAATTATGGAAAAGTATTAAAAAAGGAAAGGCTGTTTTTCATGGCAGTCAAAGACAGTGAAGCTCTAAATGATGGGTGTGCCATTAAACCCCATGGTGAAATGTACCTTCTTATCTAAAATGCTTCTATGTCTCTCTGTCTTTACCCTTTTCACCCTGAGGAAGGTTCTATTGCTCTGAAAACAGCTTAAAAAAAGAAAAAAAAAGAAATGAAAAAGCATTTTTAAATAAAATACAGGGCTTGAGGGGATTACAAAGAGCATTTTTGTAAACCACATTGCTGTCAGGTGGGGTTCTCCAGAACCACACCTGGATAGAGAGAGATGTGAACTGTGATGCGGTGACACGGGCCAAGGCTCACAAGGTGTGGTACTCTGGAGCTAGAATCATCTGTTCCAAGTGTCCTGAAGTGAGCTTTCTGCACCTTTTCACCCCTGCCCCTAACAACCGCTGGATGTGGGCTGCCTGAATGTGGCCTGATTCAGGAGAGATGAGTCAGCTGGGAAGCAGCCGACAGCTGCGGGCTGTCTGCTCACTACAGTACTCCAACCGCAGGGTCAGCAAGTCCTTGCCTAAAGGGGGATCTGGGTGGTGGATCTCTGTGTCCATCACTTAACTTTACACAATTATACTGCAACACAGCTCACATGTTAGTGACACAAATGCTTCAAATGAAAGAGTTAAAACTACCATATAAGAACGGCAGGACTTTTTGAGCTAGAAAGGCCCAGAGAAATTATCTGAACTCTTCATTTCAAAAGGTAGGAAACAAAGACAAAAGGGTTCAAGGGGTTTGGATGAAGGTTAGGAGACAGATCTGATCTCTGATGGGATAAATATCTGATGGAACATCATGGAGAGCAAAATTAGACTCCATCAGTTTTATGTGAGCCTGAAGAAGGGAAGCTATGGAGATCCAGAGGAACTTCATAAGAGCCTGGACTGCACAGTTGAAGGGCAAGGACAATCTCTTACTCATCATTGTGTGTCCAGTACTCAGCACAGGACTGGGTCCATAACAGATATGAAATGTTCAATGAGGAAGAACTTCCGCACAAAGCTGTGAACAGCTGAAATGGATAGCCTCAGAGGAGTTTCTCCCTCACTGGCCTGAGTATAAAACAGGGTAACTACTAAGTGGAGGGGTTGTAAAGGGCTGTGGCAGACAGGTAGTTGGACTACATGTTAAGACCCCCCACTTGGGAGCTGCTATGACTCAAAATCCAAGTCTCCTAACTTCTAATTAGTGCTTTTCTTTTAAACTACCCAATTTAACAAAGTACAGAAACAAATCACCTTCATTTTAAATCAAGGATAGCCTACATAAAGTCTAAACCCTAATTGAGTGTTCTGCCCACTGTAATTTATTTCTTCTCAAAGAAGTTAAACCGTTACTGCAATCTCGCAAATAATTACAATCTTATTGTTAATTTGGCTTTAGGTGGGTCAGCTAGTAAAAAAAAATATACTGATGAATAGCCATTTCCTATGATTAATTTTCAATATAATGTATCAATTATTGCAACAATACGTAACCCCCAAACAGTGATGTGGGCTTCATTGTGCTGTGTAAAATTAGGTCAGATACAAAAGCAAATTCTTTGTCATCATTATTAAAAAATTAGAAGGAATAAAGAGTTACTTCCAGAAGTCTTGTGATAATTTCTAAACCAAGGAATAGCAAAAGGAAGCATCTTTCTAAAAATTTACAAAATTAAGCAATCAGAGAACCCTAGAGTTTGAAGAAAACTAAGAGGTCATTTAGTTCAACTGTATAAAGAAATGTATTATTCCATATTCCCTACAGATGATTAGTCAGCCCCTGCAGGAACCTTTTCCCTCACTATTTTTCAAGAAAGTCTGTTCTCTGTAGGATAGCTATGCTTTTTGGATTAAAATAAATCACAAGAAAAATGCTTGTTTTGAAAAAGGACAAGCTGGAAATAGGGTCATTATAATAGAAAAGAATAATAACTAACAGTTGAATAATACTTCAGATTTCACAAAACATTTCACATTAGAAAATTCATTTGATTCTTTCGAAGTACAAAGAGATGGTTATGAAATGTATTCTTTGATACTAAATTGCCCAGAGTTACCCAACTTTAAAGTCTTAGAATAAAAAACGTAGACGTCAGACTTCTAATGATCTGAGAACATGCAGGAGATGCCACCAATTGAAAGAGGTAAGTAAAAGCTCAACTTGTCCTCTTGGCTTTAAACTTACTCCATTGAGAATTGTTTAAATCACAATGCTATTGGAGAGGAACAATGCACTTATTTTCCCAAAATACTTAATTAGTTCTTTTTGTAGAAATTTGAAAAGGATTTATATTTGGTAATTTGAAATATGTCTATATACATTTATAATTTCATTTTGGTTCCAGTCATCTTATCCAATTTAAAAATATGTTATCAATTCTTGCAGTTGCATTTATTCACGGGCAACAAAATTATAGAAATCCAATCTGAAGTTGACAATTACCGTTTTAGACAATGCGCCTTTAACTCTATTTATTAAAATTGACCCAAGTACTTATATATGATAAGTCAACAACAAAATGTGTTAAAGAAGTTAATAGAAATGTAGTTTTGGGAAAAAAAAAAAAAACAACTCTTTATGAATTGGAGTTTACAGAGCCAATTTTGAATTTAAATATACTCAGGCTCAAAAACAAAGGTTTTTTTTTGTAAGTGGAAGGTAGGACAAAAGCATTTGATATTCCAGTGAAAATAATGGGATTGATTTAAACTGATTCGATGAGAAATGGAATTTTACTCTTGCTTTGCACAAGTTTTAAGGCAACATGGCAAGTGATATATAAATAACCTAAGGAAACTGTTGACATGAAAGATTCTGTAAGATTCTATAGGGAATCAACTTGGGATAACATAACCAATATACTTAGCTCCCTAAACTTTCTGGCACCAAAAGAGACAGTGAGGCCCAATCTCTGAATTGTTTAACTTAATTTGCCTCAAAGCCCTGTCAGGCATAAGGAAAATAGCTGCTGTTTACTTTTCTTAAGCTTATATGACAGGGAGCAGCCAAAGAACCCGAGTGTTTGAGTCGATCAGAATCCACATCCCAACTCCACTACCTAATAAATTCTGCCTCATCTTTCTATGACCAAACCAGGCCATCTTTGGGTGCTGCCAGATCTAATCTGGCAACTGTTGTATGTGCCACATACTCAGTGAGGAAAGAAAAGTACTCTGAGGTAAAGTAACACCGACACTCAGGCTCATGGCCAGGGAGAACTGGCTGCGTTTGAAACTGTGATGACACCCAAATGACACACAATCCAAAAATTTCCTATTTTTCACTGTCATATGACCACCCAGTCTCTCAGTCTACTCTGGCATTTTTAAAATTCACTGCTTTTAGCAGTGAATTCTTTCTGGGGTGGGGCCTTGCAGCAGAATTCAGCTCCCTTTGTGCAATAAGAAAACTCCACATTTCTCCTGAATCCAGAAATTGCTTTATCTGATTATTAGTTCTCTGGAGGTAAGTGCCCAGAAAGGATTTGGAGATACTCTGAAATATGAACAATAAAATTCACTAAAGTCAATGGAAAAAAAAAAAAAAATTGAGAGAAGTAGGACAGGGGGACAGAATCTGAATTAAATAGCAAGCAAAATGCTTTAAATCTGTTTTGTTTCACCAATAACTTTCATTTTCATTTTTGTGGCTTCATCATCAAGTGATTCCATTTTGGCTTCTATTTAACATTTTTGTACCACTTAGCTAGCTAATACTAAATGATTACTTTCAATGTCTTTTGAGTTCATTAGGCTTATAGGATTTTTTATGAAGATGAATTTCTAGCTTTGAAATGTTAGCCTCCTAAAAATAAATACAACAGAGTGAGAGAAAGAAGCCCACACCAAAGCCTTGGATTGGATATGGGAATATTTAGAGTAAAAGGACATATGTGGCATATTTTAAACTACTACTACCCCCAACAAAAACCTTACTGCTTTTAAAACAAGTTTTAATTACGATGGTTGTTATAAATTTTGCTGAAACAATAACTTGAGCAATTTACAGTAACTAGAGAAAACCAACTGATACCAATCCCAGGTTGGTAGGTTTTACGTTATGATCAAGGGACTAAACAACTAATTACACATTATATCCTATAATGAGGATATAGTGGAAAGACCACACATAATGGTGTGACTAAATAGTACAAAGTGAATAAAATGAAAGGGAGAGTGCAGGAGTGGAAATAGCCACTAAGTTCTCATTCTAATTATGCTTAAAGTAGTATAACTCATACAATAAATTTTAAGGATGAAAACCATGCACAAATTGTTGTCATAAATGTTAAATTACTAGTATCAGAATGTTCAGTATTGTACAGACATGATAAACTACTCTGGATATTACATTCTATAAATATACTGCAATTGGAGAACCACACTCACCTCTAGGGCTATTCAGGCACCCCACAAACACCCACAGGGAGTCCTACCTTCCTTCCTGTAGACCCCAGTGACTAAGCCTGTCCCTTGCTCTGGTCTTACTAAGTATTTTTATTAACAATCTTCTTTACATGGTTTCCCAAATTCAACATCCAGCCCATTAGTCTTCAGAATTTTGCCATTAATGAGCCAACAGACATAATACATCAATACCAACATTTATACTGTGTTGCTCTGTGCCAGGCTCTGGAGGTATCAAACTGAATAAATAATCTGTCTTCCAGGCTCTCACTTGTGATATGAAGGTGGGCATGTAGGAGGATAAATTACAGCTCAGCTCTGAGGCTGTGTGCTGAGCAGGACAAGGGTTCAATGACTACTAAAGCCCACAGACTCCAGGCTAAGAGGCGATCTTGTAATTTAAACCTAAAAGATTTTTGTTTTAGATTTTTACCCTTTTTTGCCAGACGATTTTCTTACCTGTAAGCCATAATGAGGACAGAGAGGAAATGGTAAAAGTGGAAGGAGACCCGAAGTAAGCTAGAAGAGAGGAGGAAGAGGTGATTATCAACAGTAAAGAAAAGCAGGGAGGGAAAAGCTCCAGGGTACAGCCAGGGAAGGAGGAGAGAAATCAAAACCAACCAAACGTCATCAGCTCAGTCTGATAGGAATGTGACAAAGTAGAGGATGTATTGATAAATTGGGGATCTGAGGGTAGAAGATGGGAATCAGACCAAAAGGAATGATGATACCAAAGTCTGCAATCTTCTGCCCCAGGAAGAAAAAACCCACAGAGACACTGGTGAGCACTTACTATCTTCAAAAAAACCAAAAAAAAAGCAAACAACAACAAAAAAAACTCTTCTCTGAAGGAGTTTACAATTACAATCCAGACAAAGATGATAGTAGCATAAGCAAAGAAGTTCACATATGTGCAGAACTGAGTGACAGTTAAGCACAGAAGCAGAGAGAAATAATTCTTTCATAGTTCTCTCTTGGGTCATCTCTCCGAAGTCAATTAAGTACTGCAAAACCCAGGGATAATCCCCAACACAGAGAGGACCTCTTCAGAGTTGTTTTATTTATTTATTTATTTATTTATTTATTTATTTATTTATTTATTTATTTATTTATTGGCTGTGTTGTGTCTTTGTTGCTGCGCGTGGGCTTTCTCTAGTTGCGGCGAGCGGGGGCTACTCTTCGTTGCAGTGCGCGGGCTTCTCACTGCGGTGGCTTCTCTTGTTGCAGAGCACGGGCTCTAGGCGTGCGGGCTTCAGTAGCTGTGGCATGCAGGCTCAGCAGCTGTGGCACATGGGCTTAGTTGATCTGCAGCATGTGGGATCCTCCCAGACCAGGGCTCAAACCCATGTCCCCTGCATTGGCATGAGGATTCTTAACCACTGTGCCACCAGGGAAGTCCTCTCAACTAGAGATCTTGTTACAGTGAAGCTATTAATTCAACAAGTCTGGATTGGGACCAAAGATTGTGGATTTCTATTAATGTCTTAGTTTATGCTGCTGGGCAGCGGTTTGAATGACAAGAATATGGAGAACCCTTTCTCTCCTGCTACAAAATAGAACATTGACGACGGGGCAGAGAGGATAAGCCAGATTTATATAAATACAATCTAAAAGGAGACAGTTTAAAATGACGCCAAGGAAAAGCTGGAATTAGTCCATTGCTTGGAACTGAATGAATGGAAATTGACATTTATTCAGCATCAGTTTTGTACTAGGCACCTTCACACACATTAATGCTCACAAATCCTGGGAAGAACAGGCATTGCTTTTTATTATCATGAATGTTTAGGAACTGTCCTAAAGTCATCAAGTTCACATACTCCTGGCAGAGCCAGGAGTCAAACCAAGGTTTACCTGACTCAAAATCCTGTGCTTTTTCCTCTAAAACAACTGACTCTGAAAAGCCAAATTCAGGATACAACCAATCCCGAGGCAGGAATTTTAAGGAAAAGCCACACAAAGCTGCAGGCTTTGTTTTCTAAACATGAAGTCCTATGGAGTAACTAAAGGAAATGCAGTTAACAGATTCCATCCTAAAATTCTAATGTTCAGAGTAAACTTACACAAGTGTACACAGTAAAGCATAGTAAAGCCAAAAAGTAAACACAAATTTGCTTCCCAAAGGAGTCTTGTTCTTCAAGGTAAACATTAAACCCCAAATTCCCCAAAGCCTAAGTAAGGTAAACAACATAGTAGACCAGAAAATACATATAGAAAATTTATAAAGTGTCAATGTATTTGGGTTTTAATTTTCAAAGTGGAATACTGTTCTTTCAGATTTGATTTAGTCCACAGCACATCAAGAAAAACTAAACAAATACCATTTAACACTCTAATTCTAGTGGATAAAAAATACAAGAATCTGGCTTAAAGAGACAGTACATCTCACAATGAGCTCACCAGCATTACCAGCTGGGACCAGTTAAAAACATTTACCAAATAAGGCAAGTTTTTTCAATGCTTAAAATCTTTCTACAGTGAGCTCACTTCACTTCTCACTGGGTTTCTACAGTAATTGTAGAGGTCATCTCTCCAACTCAGAGCCAGTAAATCACCAGGCTCTCAATGCAAACATGGGCTGCATGGTCTCTGGAGAGCATTCGGTTTGGCTTCATTTTATTACCGACTGTCTACAGAAGAAAAAGATGCAAAATCTACTCTAAAGGCAGAACAGTAGGAAGCTGTATTAAGCAAAATCTATTCATAAAGTCAGAGGGAGTTGATTACCACAGTGAATAAAAATGGCAGACCTTACTTTAATATATTTGTCCAGTTGCAAAACATGCTTCTTGTTATCTAGTGCTGAGTCTATACAAACATATCCACAAATTTTAATAATTTTGGTTAAATGAGTCATCTACAAAATCCTACCCCCATTTTTTTTCCATTTTTAATTGACTGCTTTTGTATAGTGTAGGAACCATGCACATGGGCAAAAGAAGGTTAAATCTATGATGAAGTTTACCACATTTTTACTTAAAAAACACTGTTGGGAGGAAGGCTGTCCACCCTATTTAACAGTTCAAGTTGTGACTTCAAACCTAAACAAAAGCATGTAATTGTAAGTAGTTTTGACTTGGCCTTCTCTTAGGTATTTACATACATTCTCCTTCAGAGGTAAAAAGGACTCTTCATCTTCTTCTTGTAAATAGCTTGTGTGCCAAACACTAGCCATAAACTGAGTATATTTGGCTTCAAAGGTAAAAAATTTCCATAAAGATAAATATACTTCAAATAAAAATTCTGGTGTTTGTGTTACAAATATGACTTTTAGTCACTAATCTGCTAAAGGTCACACCCAAGTTTATCTTTTTATAAATTCTGTGGTTTTCCAACATAGGAAGCCAAATCATCAAACTTATGTTAACTCTGTGATATCAGAGAAGGTCCTGTTTTTTTGTTTTTTGTTTTTTTATTGAAGTATAGTTGATTTACAATGCTGTGTTAGTTTCAGATGTACAGCACAGTGTTTCAGTTTATATATATATATATATATATATATATATATATATTCTTTTTCAGATTACTTTCCCATATAGGTTATTACAAAATGTTGAGTATAGTTTCCTGTACTATACAGTAGGTCCTTGTTGGTTATCTATTTTATACATAGTAGTGTATAAATGTTAATCCCAAACTCCTAAGTTATCCCTCCCCATTCTTTCCCCTTTGGTTACCGTAAGTTTGTTTTCTAGGTCTGTGGGTCTATTTCTGTTTTGTAAATGAGTTCATTTGTATCACTTTTTATAGATTCCATATATAAGTGATATCATATGGTATTTGTCTTTCTCCATCTGATTTACTTCACTTAGTATGATAATCTCTAGGTCCATCCGGTTGCTACAAATGGCATTATCTCATTCTTTTTTATGGATGAATAATATTCCATTGTATATATGTACCACATCTTCTTTATCCATTCATCTGTTGATGGACATTTAGGTTGCTTGCATGTCTTGGCTATAGTAAACAGTGCTGCAATGAACATTGGGGTGTATGTAACTTTTCAAATTATGGTTTTCTCCAGAAGGTCCTGTTTGAATGAAGACCTAAGAGACTGCAGAGGTAAAAAATGGAAATATGTTTCAGGCCTTAGACCAAGAATTACAAACTGCTTTCTGCAAGGGACAAGATAATAAATATTTTATGCTTTGTGGGCCACATGGTCTCCAACACAACTATCCAACTCTGCTGTTGTAAAGTGAGAGTGCCATAGAAAACACAAATGGGCAATGCTGTGTTCTAATAAAACTTTATTTATGGGCACTAAAATCTGAATTTCACATAATATTCACTTATCACAAAATATTACCCTTCTTTTAATTTTTCAAAAGCCATTTAAAAATGTAAAACCACTTGTAGTTTGTGGGCCATACAAAAGCAGACAGTGGGCCAGATTTGGCCTAGTTTGCTAATCCTTAAACATAAAGCATAAAAATCAATATTCTCAGCTCAGGAAAGGAAACAAAGGACACTTTCCATTCTTCAGGGTGGAAAACATCATGAGGCAGAAGAGAATGGAGGCACCTGGGTCTTCACTGTGATACTTGCTCTGAACTGGTGCTGGTGCGTAAGAACTGGCAAATACACCACACAGGAGAATGGGCTCATTCCCTCCTGTGCCTCCCTTCCTTGAGGAACTTGGTAACAGCAGAATTCACAGATAGGGAGATAAGCCTCTCATACCCAAAGGGAAGAACAGAAGTAAATTTAAAAAGTAAAGATGTGGTAGACTGGAGAACTATACTGACTTAAAAGAAAAGCATTACAATAGCAGAAGCTGCTGAATCAAAGCAGAAAATGAGAAAGACAGTGCTGGAAAGAAACTGGAGGGTTAACAAAGAGGCTCCTCTGTGAACTCCATGGAAAAGACCAGGACTCCAGAGGTTTGTAATGTGCTGGAGGGTAATCAGTGGGAGTTTAGAGTCAAAGACCTCTGTGATCTTACACAGGCCTGAGGTTGTCTACTCTCGTGTCCTCCTGCTGGGCTGATTTTCCATTTACCAAGTTTTGTATGGCTGGCAGGTACACAGAAATGATTGGATCCCCTGATGGTAAAACAAAATTTATCCTGAACATTCTACTGCAGATATTGATGAATTATAGACTGGTAGCTGGTCTCTCTGATTCCAGACATTCACAATGCCCATAAACTACCTTCTTGAAATACAGATTCAAGACTCAACTGGCCACATGAGAATAGTATCATGATTAGGAACATGTGTTTTAGAGCCCAACTGCCTGGGTTCAATCCCTGCTTTGTTACATACTAGCTGTCTAATCCTAGGCAAATTAGATTACCCTCTCTGTGGCTCAGTTTACTCTTTGGTAAGAAGAGTGTGAAAATAATAGCCCCTAACTCATAGGGTTGTTGTAAAGACTAAACAAAAATTATGTATGTGAGCTGCCTAGAAAACTGTCTGACATATATGATTATCATTAACCAAAAAGACTCCTTGGTGCAGCACAAAACTCCCCATTATTCTGGCCCAGCTGGTATTTTTCACTAATTTGCTAATTAGTGAAATTTTCACTGATTTCACTAGTTAGTCTTTTTCACTAATTTCATTGCCCCATTTTTCACTAATTTGCCCACGTCTTCCATTTGCATACACACACTAAGCTCTAGCCCAATATTTATTCACACTATGGGTTCTGACATACTGGTTAATTATACAATCAATTTCATGGGTTATAACCAGCAATTGTTTTATGAAATAGATTAGAATAGAATACAATAGAAAATACCAGATTACATCACATGTAGTAATAGAAGTATATTAGCACATATACTCAGTGAATTGTGATATAAAGTGCATTTCTTAATACAGTTCATGTTTTTGCTGTCGCTGTTAAAAAAGGCCAAACACCACAGCTCTAATCACACTAGAATATATCAAGCTTCTAAGCCACATCACAAATTTTTTTATGTCACTATGACTTTTCTTTTGCCTGGGATGCTATTTTCCCTTACACTGACTGGAAAATTTCTGCCAGCCTTTAAATTGCACCTGCTGAATGCTGAAACTTCATAAAAGTCTTTGCCAGCATCCCCAGTTAAGCAGAATAAATTGTTTCTTCCACTGTGCTTATATAAGACTACAGGCATATTTCAGATAAACCACTAAACCCATTCCATCTTAATTATCTGTTTCCCTGCGGCTTCCTCTGCTATTCTGTGAACTCCATGAAGGCAAGCATCATATTTTATTTTTGCGTCCGCAAGACTGAACACCGTGCCTAGTATAAAGCAGATCAACACCATGAAGTTGAATGTTTTCATATCAGTGACTTAAGGCAAGATGACTGATGGCATGCTCATCAGATTTCTAATGACTCAGAGCTTGGAAAGGAGGATGAGGTAGTAGAGAACCTGTCAATATATTAGATGATAAAATCTACATGCCAAAAGACCTCATGACTTTGGGATGAAGTAACTGAAACATATTATGTCTCACCATCAAATCCAAAAAGTCTACCAGGCAAGCATGGAATCAAAGAGCTCTAGCTTAAGAGATGCTGAGATTTTACTTTGACCTGAATAAACAATGTGACACGAACAGTGAAAAGGTAAATAATTTCATTGGTCAATATTGATACTTTTTTAAAACGTAGTAACCAGACACTCTTTGGGGCTTCATGTTCAGTTTCCACTGCCAAATTTTTAACAAGAACACGGAGAAATTGAAGCTGTTTATAGAAAACAAGAGTTTGGTAAGTTAGAACAGTGTCATATTAAAAAAAAAAAACCCTAAACTTAACAGGGACGTTGAACAAATTCAGATGCTTTCTGACAAATACTGTCCCTGGTAACTTTGACATTTGGCACTCAGTAAATTTTTTTCTTTTTTCTTTTTGCTGAACTAGACATGAAAATGTTCTGTATTTCCAATGTAACAAAAGGTTTTAATTAATTTTTTAGGGGAAGTAGTCTGAGATTCTTCATAATTTTTAAATCTGTATACATTTCCTAAATATTTAACACACTGATTCATAGTCTTTAGAGGGTTTCTAATTACTTCAATGTGTATTATAAAGTTTTAATTCCAATTTGATATACATAAAATATAGGTGATGGCAATAGGAACAGACCAATAAAGCACCATTAAAAGTCAAGTGCTGGCATAACTCATTTGCAAAACCCCCAAAGAATAGATTACAAGGTGTAAAAATTAGTATTCTATAAAAATGATTTGGAAAATCCTTCATCTTTCATTTTCTTTCTTAGCTCACCCTGATAATAAACTCTGATATTTTTCTGTTTTTCTTTTTTTCACAACAAACAGGCAACTATTACATTATGAAATCAAATACAGGATAGCTTAGGTCACTGATGGTAGTCATTTTATCAGAGCTCCGTAGTTAACATCAAATGGTGCTTACTACAGACCGACATATTCCTGACACTTGAAAAGGACTTCTGTCTGTATCTGCAACTTGCTCTGAATTCTAAAATGTAAACATAAAATAAAATGTTTCCAGTTTTATTGAGTTCTTGTTTGAGTTTTCCACAGAAGTCAATATGAAGTTTCCTAAATGTTTCAGAATATTTCCAACCACTTAAATAGCCTCCCAACCATCTCAAGGACCACTGGGAAGGCAGTAATCATGAACAAAGAAGGTATAAGTAAAAATAGCAACATGTATAGCATGCTCAGAACCAACATATATATGGTGAAATGGATTTGAGGCATAACCTCTCAAGTAGGAAGCTCTTCTGCAGCAGGGCAGCCAGCAGATGAGGTAGAGGAAAGAAAGTATCTACAAATAAAAACACTAAGTCTCAGAACCAAGGAAACCACCTTGTTATCTGGAGAAGATACAAAGTTCACTAGGGAAATGTGCTCTGTGCAGGTGGAACTCTTGAACTCCTCACTGTTGTCTCTGTTAGAAACAAGAGACCTAGAAAATTTTCATTAGTTAGAGCTTCTCCCTCTACCAGGTTAACCCTAAGTAACTGGATTTGCTACAGATGAACCTTCATGACAAGGAAACAGGTTCTATTCTCACTGAAGAAGGCTGACCACTGAAGAATGAAAAGAATCTTAACTGTACAGTGGATTTCACTCTCCAGATCTCTGGGCATTGATTTCAACAATGATGCTCCTTAGTGAGACTCCACTGTATTTTTTAATTCCAATTTATGTATGGCACTTGTAAACTGTGTGAAAATTTTTAAAAATTATATATTTGACCTAAAAATTTAGCATAAGGATCTTCTGTAAAAATACAATTTGTGGGGAAGCTTAAAATGTTTCTTAAGTATCAGTCTTCAGGCATATTATAATTAACATAAATAACATAAGAATAATTAGGAAGGAAAATAGTGATAACCTTATTTACAATTTATTGTAATCAAATTATAAGAGCATATGTTCTTATCTGAGCAATTAGTAGTCACTTAATAAAGTTATAATAATCTACATATGTATGTAAACACAATACACATTTAATACATACTGATGTAATATATATAAATTAAATTATTCAGCAAAGTAGTTTTTGGGTTACATTCCTATCCAGAAGTCCAACTCTATGTGAGGCTCAGCTTTTCCAATGACTGTCAGGTTCTGAAATATACATAAGAACACGATACCCTCAGAATTTTCAGAGCATGTGGAGACATTGAATGGTACCACCTGTCAAGGATACAGATTACTACTGACTCACTGTCTCCAAGGAATGTGATCTGGTTTGTTTTTCTAGTGGTGGCAATGGGGTCAATTAGGGCTGATATTCGCCTCATAAGAATGCTGTAAAGGATGGTGAAAATACACAATAAACTATAAAAAAAAAAGGTTTACATTCCCATGATGGAGTCAGGTGCCAAACAACTGAATTAGGTATCAGAAGGCCTGGATTTGAGTCCCAGATAGAACACATGTGCACCTCTGGGTTGTTGGCAATGCCACTTGGCCTTTCTGGGTCTCAGAGAGTCATCTGAAGAATGACGATACTTCCAATTTTGTTAGACTATTATAAGTAATAGTGCCCCATAGACTGTATAGTGTTATTAAATTATAGGTAATGTATATCTAAGGCCCTCTTGCTTGGTAGCCCCATGAACCACTCTATCTAAATATTTAGCAATCAACTTGCATTTGTTTCTATGAAAAAAAAAATAAGGCAAACTAACCTGTATGAACAATGACCTTACTTTTACTGCAGTACGTTGAGTAATGCTGACAGAAAGGATATAATAGCAGTAATTATTATTAATTATAAAATAAGAGCAATTAACATCCTAGTACTTATGTGGAAGAAATTATGCTAAGCAATTTATATGAAATGTCAAATTATGCTATCATTAATTCTATGACGATTCTATTATGTCTCCATTTTTCTGATAGCGAAACTTTAAAAAGTATTTAATTATCCAAGTTCACATTTCCTATAAGTACTAAGTGCCAGGTTTTGATTTCAAGTTTGTATGACTCCACAGAACTGGCTGCTAAACAATTAAAAGACATTATTTTGCTCTCTAAATGAGCTAACCAGACAATTTTCGCTGAGAACAGAGAAAAGGAATTAGTATTTCTTGAGCATCAAACATGTGGTGGTGCTACGAAAGTACTCTATAGGCTTGATCTCATTTGTTTAAAATCTAACTATACTCCTTACTAGTCATGTGACCTCGGCCCATTTACTTAACTTCTCTGCACCTCATTTTATTTATCTATAAAATGAGTTTCAGCAGTTTTCTTATCTAATATGTTGGTTGTGAGGATTAAATGAGTTTACATGTAATGTGCTTAGGGCAGTACCTGGTTACCTATTATAAAGCGTAACTATTATCGTTTAAAAATGGGATCAAATAACAAAATCAGTAATTCTAAAACTCTATATAACATAATAGAGTCTACTGATAGAAGGCACAATAAAGGGATTCATAAGTAGTCTCAAAACAACTATCAAATTGTTTCTAGTTCACCCAGAGAATTCAGTACCAAATACAGTCATTGCCAGAGAATATCTGTCTAAGAGAGAGACTCAGCTCAGTGGCCATCAGCAGCATATGAAAAACCAATCCTGACCATTCTCTGTAGGACCTGTTGAAAACAGGAGGAAAGTAAGGTGATTTAAATCCATACTCTGATCCTATAAACCACTTTCTTTTTTTTTTAATTAATTTTTATTGGAGTATAGTTGATTTACAATGTTGTGTTGGTTTCTGCTGTACAGCAAAGTGAATCAGTTATACATATACATATATCCACTTTTTTTTAGATTCTTTTCCCATACAGGTCATTACAGAGTATTGAATAGAGTTCCCTGTGCTATACAGTAGGTTCTTATTAGTCATCTATTTTATATATAGTAGTGTGTATATGTCAATCCCAATCTCCCAATTTACCCCTCCCCCACTTCTCCTATGGTAACCATATGTTGGTCACTGAACTGAGTTATTCACCTAATTTAATGGATAATAAATACTTTGGACTCATGAATGAGAACAATCCAAAAGGGAATTTGCGGGCAGTCCAGTGGCCCCTGCAGTAGAAGCCCGGAGTCCTAATGACTGGATCGCCAGAGAATTCCCTTTTGGATTGTTCTCATCATGAGTCCAAAGTATTTATTATGCATTAAATTAGATGAATAACTTGCTTTAGTGGTAAACTCTTTTAAACTTGAAATAAGTACCTGTAATTCTTCTAGATTCCCTAAACCATTTGCATATTTGAGACAACAAATTAGAATGCAGCCATTTTTCACATGAAGGAAATTTTAAGGTTGTAAAAGGAATTAATTGTGATACTTAGCCACAGATTTTTTAGGTACTATACGCTAAAATTATTATTTTTTAACATGCCTTGCTGTGTAATTAACAAATGTTCAGAGGCAGAACCAAACTCTATTATGGACAGAACAAAGGGACAAGAATTATCCAGTTCTACTGTAGTTTTCAATAGAAATCAACGTAAAGAAAATCAAGTTCTATTTTTACATGACTAATATTATATCATTTATTTTTGTTTTAAAACCATGGAAGAATGTTCACATGATTTCCAGTAAGGTCTAAGTGAAAATGAAAACCAGTCTTAAAAACATTTCCCATACAAATGAAAATGTACCTTTTAACTTTAATGGGTAGTATTTCTCAAGTCTCTTATCTAATAAAACCAGCCCATGTTAACTGCATACTGTGTGCTGAGAAATTTTTTTTTTTTTTTTTAGAAGAAATATGGACTTTAATGAAGATTCTTTCCCTTTGGTGTAAGTGAGACC
Organism: Tursiops truncatus; assembly: GCF_011762595.2. Classification (NCBI taxonomy): domain Eukaryota; kingdom Metazoa; phylum Chordata; class Mammalia; order Artiodactyla; family Delphinidae; genus Tursiops; species Tursiops truncatus. The sequence continues at coordinate 32,561,207 of NC_047041.1, forward strand.
TGTGAAAACATCCAAACAAAAAGAAAAGAAAAAAAAAGGGAGGTGAGGATTTAGATAGTCCACGTTCCCTATCCACAAGGCCTAATGACAGAGCAGGGTTGGCTCCTCTGTCCTTTGGAGGCAGGACCCGCCTGTAGAAGGGATTCAGTAACTACAGGTTTTAAGTGTCCCCATCCCCCTACCCCCTGCCCCGTGTGAAACTAACACTCATTCAGCCAAACTTCTGCCTCCCAGCCTCTCGGTGGGAGGTCCAAGTTTCTCTAGTCCTAGCTCACATTCTTCTCTAGGCCTCTGGTCTCTCTAGTAGAAAAGATGATGCTACTGGTCCCAACTGCCTCAAAGGCCAGGGTGAGGAAAAATAAATGTAATCGATTATTAGCATTTTGTGCTCAGGAATAAGCTATGGAAAACAAATTAGGAAAGTAAATCGACAGCCCTAAAATATATGCATATAAAACAAACAACAAATGCAGTTCCAAATCTACCGATGGTATCTGGGGATTGTCTACTGCTTTAGAGTCTCAATGCCTCTGTTCCCACCTCCACAAAATCTACCTAGGATGACCCTTCAGTCATACCCCCACCACCCCAGCAGGGGGAGGCAGAGCAGAGGCTACAGGGGGAAGGGCTATACTTTGGTTCTGGAGTATAACATGCATGCAACATGGGAGAGGTGGGCTTATCAAATGTATATATGGACCCCCTGGGGTGAAGGCCCAGCCAGGAGGCACTGAGCAAGGGAGGGGTCCATCTCCCCACTGGCTGGGAGGGGGCTCCGAGGCAATCTCTAAGGGTTGCATATCCCCAGGGAGAGGGAACAGCTGCCAAGCACCCCCATCCTTGACTTCAGGGGCCCAAGAACTCTTTGCATAAAATATCTTCAGACCTAGCAGATGGTCAAAGGCACAAAGTTTAAACGCTGGGAGGGAGGGTTGTTGAGAGGGGTCTGTGGGGTACCCTGAGCCCAGGGGTAGACTAAAGGTGTGATTCATCCCCCCTTCCCTGGAAGGGTGATTGCTCCATTGGGCCTATCACCACAGGACATTTTCCATTACAAGGAGGCATACTGCCCAGGCCTGTGCTGGGGAATTTTTAAATCAAGACAGATACATTAAATAGGTTTGATTCAAAGTGGGCAAGTTTGGGCTTATTTACAACATTTTTATCATTAAGATATTTCACACTAAAACATTTGTTTGCTAAAAGTAAAGAAAAAAATATTTCACAAAAGAGTATTCTAAAGAGCAGCATGGAGTAGTCAAAAGACTGCTGGTCTGAAGAGCTGAGCTCTGGTCCTCCTTCTGGGGACTGGGGACTGAGCACCCCCAGCCAGCCGCTCAGTCCGTTTATATGTGGAAAATGAGCCACTGGTCACCCAGATTTCTCCCTAATGTATTTGTTTTTGACTAGGAACTCAGATATGAAGTTCTACCAATATTTTGGCATCAGCCAGTTTATGCAGGAACACGTGTGGAAGCTGCAGATATGACGTACAATTCATTCTCTCTGAGGGCAAGGAGGACGCTTCCAATACAATGAAATATAGCTGTTAATATATACAAAAAAGTGTGATAACAAGTTATAACTCATCTTGCTCTATAATAATGCTTCTCTAGGCATACTCATATTGTGGAAATTCTAGCTGGCATTATTCATTCGGAATACCTATGTTCCACTCATTTCTAGCATTTAAGTCAACAGTGTATGAGGAGATGAATTAAAGAAACCAAACATTCACTTCTATGTCTGACACATGTAATAGGTCAGGCCTGCAATACAATTTCATTCTGCATACACCCTCAGACTAAGAATCTTTAAATAAATACATTCTTGACAAGTGTTTATGGATAATTCTTCTAATCTTTAGCTATTCACAAAGCAGGACCCATCTCTTCCGTCCTTCAGTTCAACAACCCCATCATTAATCTTTTCTAATGCCTCTCACAGATGCAGTGTTTTTTTCCCACAACTGTAACTCGCTCAGGGCCTTGCTTTCCACAGCAAAGTATCAGGTGTCTCAAAGCTCAAGTGTGTCTCAAAAACACACTTTAACAAAGGAAATGTTTGCCATCCATGGACTTTATCCACTTCGGTTAAATAGAATCATCTGCATGTGAGGAGAGGGCCACTCTGACTCAGTTGTTTTCCACTAGGTCCAAGCTGAGGAGGTCCTGACTGCAGTGGACCTTAAATGACACTCTTGCCTTCTAGCTGACTCATCAGCCTGAACACACTTGTGGGAAACCTCCACTGTCAAGACTGTGAAAAGTGTAAGAGTGTCATTTGTAGAATTAACTTTATTTACCAAGTAAGAAAATACCTAAGCAAAACAGGAAGTAAAGCGATAGAAAAAAAATCAACGTTTTCAAGATTTTTATTCCTACCAAGATGTTTCTGCAATAACAGAAAAAAAGAAAATTGACCTATACAAATATTGCAGAAGAGAATGCCTACTTTCCATTCACTTTACTAAACAAGGATCACTTAGCAGCTGAGAAACAATATAGTACTAAGAGCCATCAGGCAAATAAAATACACAGAATCACCACCACCAAGAGGCCCAGTACAACCATATTTATGCTCAAGATTTCATCTGAATTAATTCAACTACAAGTTCAACCTCCCAACGAGTAGGAAAGGTCATAGAACACTGTTGTGTGTCCAGCTGACCTGTCCAGCAATTGAGATACTTAAAAAACAAAATAAAATGGGTGTAATTGCTCATGCTACTGCAACTGTAGCTAACCTAAACCTGCAAATAAGAATCTATACACATATGAAATTTACTATTTTAAATGGGCCAAAAAGTTGGAATATTCTGTGCTAGAGAAAGAATTCTTCACAAAGGTTTTTAACTTCATAAAAATATCACTGATGGGGCTTCCCTGGTGGCGCAGTGTTTGAGAGTCCGCCTGCCGATGCAGGGGACGTGGGTTTGTGACCCGGTCTGGGAGGATCCCACATGCCACGGAGTGGCTGGGCCCGTGAGCCATGGCTGCTGAGCCTGCGCGTCCCTCCGCAATGGGAGAGGCCGCAACAGTGAGAGGCCCGCGTACCGCAAAAAAAAAAAAAAAAAAAAAAAAAAAATCCTCAAAAAAAATATCACTGATGACGTGAAATATGGTGGTAAATCGAGGCTTTGAAGGAAAATGGCTTGATTTCAGATCCATAGGCTGATTTCCCAGCTCTATGAAATGGTGCATGCAGGTGACCTCATCATTTTCCTCACTGTAAAGCAGATGTAACACCTGTACTCACCACTAAGGTTGCTTGTGAGGACTTAATCAGGTCACAAATGTAATAGCTCAGTGAAATCTATCCTACAGTATAGATCTCAAGAAAGATCAGCTATTATTATTCTTGAAAAGACTTCTTGCTCTGAGACACCACATTCTTGTATTTTCTTCCTTCTTCTGCTTCTTCCTTCTCAGCCTCCTTATCTGTCTTTCTTTTTTTCCAAACATCAAATGTTGAGAGTTCTCAGATTATATAGAATTTAGGTCCTCTTCTCAATCTACTCTTTCCCAGGGGGATCTAATCTATCTCCATGATTTTAATTATCACCTAGAGGACAATTCCCAAACATATTTCTAATTCAGATCTGAACATACACCTGCTAACTCACCATGTCCATTTGGATGACTCAGAGAAACCTCAAATTCATTCATGGCAAACCATCTTTGCCATCCTAACATAAATGTTCCCTATCTCAGTATGTGGCTCCAAAAAACACCCAATTTTACAACACAGAACCCTGGGAGTCATCACTGAAATGTGCTGTTGCTCACTTCCCAGTATGTAACCCATTTCCTACCCTTTCCATTTTACCTCTGAAATACATCCCGTTGTCTCCACAGCCAGTGTTCCCTTCTGAATCCAAGATAACTGTCCTTTAACTCCCAAGCATGGTTTCCCTCAAGCAGTCCTGCTTCCTCCAATCCATGCATGGCATGCAACTAGAGTGATATTTTAAAATATCAAAATATTTCATAATATTTTGATCAAATATAATCACTCTACCTACAACTTTTCTTTATCGTGAGTAAGAGTAAAATAGAATAACGAGTAAATACAAAGGCATGCACACGTCCTCCATCCCCACGGTCCTCTTCTGGAGTGTAAAGAAGGTTCCTCCCTTGCTGCCCCTGTATCCCCATTTCTAGCTATTTCTTTCTCATCATTTAGTTCTCTGCTTAACCAATACTTCCACCAGAAGGCATTGCTTGGTTCTCTGGACAAGGTCAGTTCCATTAATTATACTCTCACAAAGCACCCTGCACTTCTGTATCACAATCCTCAGTGCATTTGTAAATACACAAAAGATAATAAATGACACAAGTGTGGGGATCTTGTCTGTCTTGTTTACAATTGTATCCCTTAATCTTATCAAACACCATACTTTGCCACAAGTGGGCCAACCAAGATATTGATAAATGTTTGCTGAATTAACACAGAAATGGTTCTGGTTTAGTTCTTGACTTGATAATGGCTAATAATTGGTGGAGAAATGCACATAAAACTCTGATTCAAGGCAGACTGTGATAGCTTTTTACAGGAAATAACCATAAGGACTACTTGATTCTGTAAGAAAAAAAAAATCAGTCCTGGAAGGGGAACAGATATATGAGGAAAGACCCACATAAAGGAAGGCTTCTTTCTGGTGCTGGAATATAAGGGACCATGGAGAGCTAGCAAGACTTCAACAAGTTAAGGGTAAGAAATATTCCAAGGAGGGGAAAAGTTTGGGCAAAGACATTAGTAGAGCCAGGATATATACAGGAACTAGTGAACAGACAGTTGTACCAGATGAGGGAGGTACACTGAAACGTAGAAAGTGGCCACACTGTGAAAAAATTTCATTATTGAGATTAAACTGTCTCTCTCAGAGACAACCACTGAAGGTTTCATCATTGAAGAACAACTGTTAAACATGGCAAAAATTTGTTAACAGATTAGGGTGGGGACATAGAGACCAACCAGTAGGCTATTTCAATATTTCAGACAGAAGGGAGGAGAATAGAGGAGAAATATTCCTGCAGGAGAATGAAAGCACTGCTCAAAGAGGGAAGAGGTATGTCATTGACTAATTAGAAAATCAAATCAGAGAAAGGACAGGGGAAGTATGACAGATGACGGGTTCTATCTTGGAAACCCAAATTTTATGTCCTTACATGATGTTGAGAAGGTAGTTAAACATGGATCTAAGAAAGAGGATGCAAGTAAATTTCAGAAATTATTAGGCTCAGGGAAATTTTAATTGATCCATAACCAATTAAACATGAATGCAAAGGCCTGAAAAAGATGTCTAAAGTTTTCCACAAACACTTTATATTATATTCTTAATATTTATATTCCTAATATTTTTATTAAGAATAAAAAATACAAAAAATAATAAAAGGTCTTTTATAATTACTACCTTAATTTTCAGTGTACATACCTCGTGCCTAATTTTATTTTATATAGATGTTAGGAAAACTCCTCATATTTTTACCATAATTTCACCGTCTTTAAAACAGTTAATTTCCTACCATTGTTGGGATGGGAGGAACCCACTTATGCTGACTTTTTCTCTATTCAGTAGAAGAATAATATCTTTTCTGTGTTTAAAAGAATTCCAGTCTTTGTAATAGGCTCTGTGCAAAATTTTAAATGACGTACGGAAGTTTTAAAAGGTCATTCTACTTTCAAAAATGTTAACGTCTGAAATTACGTCTGTCATCTTTAATTATCAGGAGAATATCCAAAGAATAATAAAATGCAACACTTACTTTTGCTGCACCTATTTGTTCTTTGCGAAATTTCTCAAGTGGCGCAATTAATACATCATTAGCGTTTTGAATCTGAAATCAAAAATGCAAATACATTAAATCCTGTATAATTCATGCAAACAATATTGAAATAAAGATGGCTCCTTTATTCCACTTATTTAAATAAACAGCTTTTCTTCTCCTTTGCTTCTATAAATGAAATAAAAATACCTCACGTTATAGTCTTTTTCTAGTTTATAATTAAGTTGTTTTCACAAATTATTTCACTTCATCCTAATAATGTGAAAGCACGTACTCATGATGAGATCTTAAACATTTAAATTTCATATTCTAAAATTTAACTAAAATAGCACACCAGATACTAAATTTTAAAATACCTTTAATTATACTGGTTTAATGTAGTCAGTTCAAGCATCATTTTAAAACTGAGCCATAGGGCTTCCCCGGTGGCGCAGTGGTTGAGAGTCCGCCTGCCGATGCAGGGGACATGGATTCGTGCCCCAGTCCGGGAAGATTCCACATGCCGCGGAGCGTCTGGGCCTGTGAGCCATGACCACTGAGCCTGCGCGTCCGGAGCCTGTGCTCCACAACGGGAGAGGCCACAACAGTGAGAGGCCCGCGTACAGCAAAACAAACAAAAAAACAAACAAAAAAAACTGAGCCATATAAAAGCTCTTCCATCTTGCCACTAGAATGTTATAATTCTACAGCTGCAAAATAAAATAAGGCTTATTTTTTCCCTGTTTAATTATATTCCTTACACTTGGGATTTGCCTGAATGTTCTCATTTCACACGGTTTGCATGTCATTTCAATGAACAGTATTTTAGCCCCAAACTCCAAATTGGATTTTATTTAAATTGTAAAACAGATAAATCTTTAAATTGATCTGCAAAAATATGGTGAGGGGGTTCAAGGTGGGGCGGGGGTAGTGACTGGATACGAGGAAACAGACATTTCTAAGGATAGCAGTATGCTGGAAGGAAGTCTTGACTTTTAAAAAATCCCTTTAGAAAGCATTAAAATTAAACATAGGATCTTAAATGTTCTCACCCCAAAAAGAAATGGTAACAATGTGACAAGATTGAGATATTAGCTAATGCCATCGGTGGTAATCATTTTACAATACATAAATGTATCAAATCAACATGTTGTACACTTTAAACTTATACAATGTTATGTGTCAATTCTATCTTAATAAAGCTGAGGGGGAAAAGGTAGGCCCAGTTAACAAGATTATCATTCATTCTACCACTGTGATAATAACATGACTTATTACATAATTAGCAAATGTTAAGATGAAAGAAAAACCTATTTTTCAAATAGGTCACTATTTAAAAATAGGTTAAAGAGTATATAGGAGTTCCTTATATTCTTCTTATAATTTTTCTGTAAGTTTAAAATTTTATCAAAATTTTAAAATTTCAATAAAAGGGTTTTACTTTCACTTATTTTCACTAAACTGGTTATTCTCTAGTCAAATTATGGAATTTATTTCTTAAATTCCATAATCTAAACACACAAAGATAGTATACACAAAAATAAAAACTAAAGTAGTAATGTCTTCCATGATTCTGTCATTCTCCAATTTGCAGAAAAACGAGATGGCCTCTTGAAAAGAGGACCTAAAATCCTCCATTGTGAAAACATACAAAGTAGATCAATAGTCAAAATCCTTCCCAAGACACTGAGGGCAACTGTAGATACCTCTGACATCCATTACCTACTTCCCATTTGTGAGCTCAAGACAGGCATCCCTCCAGATACACTGTGCAGGCATTGCATCTTACTACAGAGAGATGATTGGAAACAGTAGCAAAGTAGCTCACTTTAAATTCTCACTCTCTAAATCTTCTTTGCCCTCATGAAACTCCAAATACATTTAAACACACACATATATATATTTCTCCAGATTTTACAGAGGTAATAAATAGCTGATTCTGTCTTTAAAGTTTGCATAAGGGGAAAGACAATGTCATGGACACTTTAGTGTACTCTGGAAAAATAGCAACAATAAAGGCTAACAGTCACTGAATGTTTACTTTATGCTGGAAACCAGCATGATCTAATGTATTTAAAGTTAATGAACTTAAACAAGGAGGTATGTCTCAAGTGGTGAAAACTCCAACAATGAGGGTGAATAACAAGATATGCAGCACAGCACTTAAGTATTTAAAATCAAGAATGCCTGAGTTTAAACCCAGTTCTATTGCTTATGAGCTGCTATTTAACCATTCTGAGCATCAACTGCGTCACCTATCCAACAGCTTGGTTCTAAGAATGAAGATAATAAATGTAAAACACTTAGCTCAGTGCCTTACATCTAGTTAAGTATTAAAAGTTTATGGCTTTTAATATGTCCAAATAAACACAGATAATGTATCTCATTCTGCAATTATATACCTGATACACTTCTTTATCTTAATCTTCTGTGCTACCCTTTTGGTTGAAGTGCATCTATGTGCACAAAATGAGAAGGTATTTTCCCATGAAAGTCACAAAAGGCAGATGGCCTAGACTCGCCTACATTCAATCACTAAGTATTTATATACGTGCCAAGCACATTGCTGAGCTGTGTGGGGAAGGGAAAAAAATTAAGAAATGGGCTAAACCTTCCAGAAAGTTGATGTCTACTTGTGAAGAGGGAAAAAATTATTCATCCAACAAGTATTTAATGCTCATAAAGCCCTGCTAAAATTTTCAGAAAAACTGAGACGAAACTGATTACATTGAGAATAGTTACATGATAAACTATGCAGAACTCCTCATAAATATGTCAGAATTTTGACAACAGGAAAGATCCATGAGAACTAAATAAGTCAAGGTAGTATTTGCATAGTGGATGTGAATTAGAAGCGGATATGAATTGGATACACCAAAGAGAAAAAATATCCTAGGAACAGGAAACACCATGAAAAAGGCAAGGGGGGGTAAAACTAAGCATGGAATGTGAGAAGGGGGAATGCAGTGCAGGAAAAGAAACTATTTATTACACGCTCATTAAGAGTCCATCCCAATTGTGAGTGCACTGACCAAGTTACAGGCCTTCAGTTAACTTTTTAAAAATGGGAATGGCACAATGAATATAAAGTACGTTGAACAGTTTTGGCACATAGCAGGTTCCATATGTTATTAACTAATAACATTATCTAACTGGGGAAAAGCATGTACATTATTAGTAGGAAACTTAACTGGAGTAAGTATGGAAAGGATACCCATAATCTAGGCAAAGTAACCTGAACATGGAATCACTGCTGGTTTCTAAAAAGAAGATTAATGTAAAAACTTTTTCTAGGAAGTAATATGTGGGATACTTTGAGAATAAAGATATAAAGACAAGATATGCAAGCTGAATGGCTGGGAGAAGAACACAAGTTTGAAGTGATAACTAGATCAGGTGGCTGCGGTGTTGACAGATGGGTAGCAGGGAACTGCAGAGGCAGGTGTTTAAAAAAAAAAAAATTAAAAGGATCCAGAAGGAGAGGAATCAAAGGTGACACTAAGTTTTCTGCCTCAGGCACTGGAACTTTGGCACCACATTAAGAACTAGGATAAATGAGGAAGGGAGTATGTTTGGTAGAGAAAGAATAAAGACAATGGATTTCACTTTGGACCTATTACGTCTGATGCCATGGGAAGACTCAAAAGAAATATTGCAGCAGAGTATTCCACCTCAAAATAGCAGAACTAATCAATATGAATAAAATGGTTTTTTATTGGGTAGGGAAAAATTAGAAAAGAGAGTGGATGCGGGGACTTCCCTGGTGGTGCAGTTGTTAAGATCCACCTGCCAATGCAGGGGACGTGGGTTCAAGCCCTGGTCCGGGAAGATCCCACATGCTGCAGAGCAACTAAGCCCATGCGCCACAACTACTGAGCCTGTGCTCTAGAGCCTGTGAGTCACAACTACTGAGCCCGCATGCTGCAACTACTGAAGCCCACACGCCTAGAGCCTGTGCTCCACAACAAGAGAAGCCATCGCAATAAGCCCATGCACCAAAATGAAGAGTAGCCCCCACTCACCGCAACTAGAGAAAACCCATGCACAGCAATGAAGACCCAACACAACCCAAAAAAAAAAAAAAAAGAGAGAGAGAGAGAATGCACGCAGATCTGTATACTAAGACACTGGCATTCACATTCATATCCAATAGTTTAAATCTCTGCCACAACTCTTATGTCGCTGTTATGTAAGTATGACCTGGGAATAAAACAAAACTTGAGGATATAAACTTGAACCAAATGTGATCGTTAACAACCACGCAATGGGGCAAGTATTACTTCCTATCTCTACTTCTTCCATATTTCTTCATTTTCTTCTCTTGTTTTTGGACTTGCTCAATTTTTTTCTCTTTCTTCTCCCTACTCTTATTCTATTAATGTGAAATTGAAGGAATAAAACATAAATTCCAGAGGTACTAAACAGAAAAAAATGAAGGGGGAGAAAAACATCCAATGGAGTGATAGAGATAACAAGAGAGATGATTTGTTGAGTGTTTAATGTGTGCCAAGTACTATGCTAAGCCCTTCACAATATTGAGATTAAAGTTGATTTTATGTGAGTAATGAAGTTCAAAACCTAAAAATCATCTGGAATATATTAAGAATATGAGTGTTAAAGTTAGACCCAGATCCATTTTGAATCTCGGCACCTAAACTGCTAAGACTTGATGTCTTCATCCCTATACCTTTTAAGGTTTTTATAAAAATCAAAGGGAAATATATATGTATTTTTAAAATAACAAGCACAGATTTGGCATATGGCAGGCTTTCGATAAATGTTTGTTTCTTCACAGAATTCACAATGTCAACTACGTGTTCAGAACCTTCCTAAGCAGTCTGAGAATGTCCCAAGATGATTTAAAATGTAGTTACTCAAAAGGTAGAAATTGAAATCCAAATTAATTTAACAGAACAGAGACCCATTCAGAGTATCCATCTACAGTGGTAGATAACACAGGAACCTAAATTTTTCCATAAACCATAATAACATATGTGTGGTTTTACATCTGAAATATGATGCTTCTTTTGTATGCAGTCGATGCGCTGCTGTTCACATCATGTGAATCTAAATCCAAGAGATCAAAATGGAAATGCCAACACTCAAAGGGTACAAAGTGGATTTACAACCCGATCTGGCTGCTTCTAACCCTCATCTTTGTACACCCCCCAGGGAACACATGACTTTCATCCTTACATACTGGTCAATCACCAGGATGAAATTCTTCAAATCTGAAGTAATCCAAGTGTGAAGTAAAGAAGGTATCTAAATTTTTGTTAGTTACTGTTACTACTGCATAATAAAGGAAAATAACATACAAAATGCTAGAAAACCATAACTAAAAATGTGAATCTGGGGTACAACTCTGGTGAGTTAACTTTCACAAGGTTTAAAAAAGAATCCAGAGAAATGCAGTTCTGGCTCACATGGAACTCTTTCTCCACAGATTTACGCAAGAGGCTTGATAAAACTCCTTCCAGAAGGTAATTGTGGGGGGTGAGAGGGGTGGGAATCAAGTCACAGAGTTCAGGAGATTCAGGCTCCCATAATATCTGTGGAACGTGTTACTTTGCATGACCTCACTAAGAGGCTTTAGGAAAAATACAAAAGCAATTTTAATGCTCTCACTAGATACTGCTAATATAAATTCTTGAAAAAGGTCATATTTCAGTAATTAAGGCACAATTAACCATTATCTATTTTATAATTTTTTTAATAACTCCTTTAGGTTATTGGAGCACTTTTTTTTTTTAATTTAAATTCATTTATTTATTTTTGGCTGTGTTGGGTCTTCGTTTCTGTGCGAGGGCTTTCTCCAGTTGCGGCGAGCGGGGGCCGCTCTTCATCGCGGTGCGCGGGCCTCTCACTGTCGTGGCCCCCTAGTTGCGGAGCACAGGCTCCAGACGCGCACGCTTAGTAGCTGTAGCTCACGGGCCTAGTTGCTCCGTGGCATGTGGGATCCTCCCAGACCAGGGCTCGAACCCATGTCCCCTCCATTGGCAGGCAGATTCTCAACGACTGCGCCACCAGGGAAGCCCCTATTTTATAATTCTTAATCATTACCTAAACCTTGGGTTTAGACAACTTATTTTTATAGATATTGGTCCATTTTTAAATTCAAAAATAATCATCAGCTATTTCACTTATTTTTCGCAGCAGAGAAGCAAATCTGATATTGGGTAAAACTTTACAATACTGCATTTACTGGGTAGACACACTTTAACTGTGGCTGTGTTACATTAAACCTGGCAGTTAAGCTTGCTGTTGCTTTTCTTTTGCTATTTCAAGCGGTTCTAATAAACAGCCACAAGGGAGTGCTCATAAATCGCTCAAAAGTAATGGCTAGAAATGTTTTTATGTGGTTAGAAGAATGATTATCCAAACATGTTTGGGTTTTTTTTTTCTCCAAGTACACATGAATTATTATTTTCTATAGACCGTGAATTTTCAAGTGCTGTCCTATAGGAATTTTCAATGCTTGCTTTTCACTGCTGAGAACCTTACCATAACTTGTTTGTCCAAGGAAGTGAGTAGTGATAGAATAAAACAAATCTGAAAAGTAATTCTTCTTACACTTTTACTTTCTCTCCCCCCTCCACGTTTTGGTTAAGCTTGAGTGTTGTTGGTACCAGTCACAGATCATCACAAATCAATGATTATAGTGTCTCACCAGGATGTAAGATTACAATTTCGTACCTCAAACTATCAAAGCTCTGAAAGGCTCCAGGTTTTGAAGAGAAGATTTAATGATTTTCTGCAGTGCTATCAAAAGCAACTGTTTGAGAAGGCTACAACAGAACAAGTTATTTACAGAAAGAAAACATGGATGATGTAGCTCACTGCAAAAACAATTTCCTGTTGAGATGCCTATTATAGCCAATCCACGTAGAGGGGAAAGATCACAAAGGTATGTAATAATGAGTAGAGTGAACACAATCAATGTGGAAGACACCTATAAATAGTCTCTGAGGTAAGACTGGATCATTTTCCCGTTGGTATTTGCAACTGGAAAATCAGATCAGAATCCTAATTTGTGATTACAGGCAAGTATCTCTCCTCTGCCTGTTCCAACCCCCATCCTATTGCCCCCTCCTTTTAGATGAAGTTCTGGCAAGTGGTCTAGGGACAGCCCGAGGCTCACGCTGAGACCGGTCAAGTTAACTCTCCACTACCTCACAAGAGTCAGTCCTCTAAGTCAGCAAACTCACAGCTCTTCTAAACTAGAACTCAAAACCCAAATCTCACAGGAAGTGTGAAGGATAGACATATGAACAAGACTTTCACATAATAAGTACTATGACGTTAAAACTAAATGCATTTTACTTTATATCCTTTAATGTGAGCAGCAAAGTACTCTGAAAAACCATGTCTTCATCTTTAAAACAAAATGTAAGATTATCTGGGTACCACAGTAATCCATTTAATTCCTCCTTGAACGTCACTTATTACTTCAATATTGGATGTTTTGATTCTATTAAGTCGGTGTTCCATTATGAATCCTCCTTCAATGGACCTCATCTATTTAGATCCAACTCACTTATATTTAATATTAGTTTCATCTTTACTTTTACCAGTAATAATACTTTCCTTATAGGAATATACTTAGGAAAAGAAATTTAAGTTTTTGGAGAATGGTGCTATATGAATCCCATCTTTTATTTCAGAAAATAAGTAGAAGTACACTCTCCAGGAGAGTGCATGGATTTGTATTTAATTCTTGAATATTCCCATGAAAACTATGCAATCTCAGTCAATTTACTCAGACTCTCCGTGTCTGTTTCCCTTTCTACAGAATAAAGATGATAACATGCCTTTATCTCATAGCCTGTTTACAAAGATTTTTACATTTTATGTATAATGATCGTAAGAGCTTATTAATACAAAGTTGTACTTGCTTCCTGCTAAATTCATTCTTTTTGAGTAGGTCGATTGTAATGAAATATCACTTTTTAAAATGACTTAGGATGTTGCTACTGGAGTTTTATATAAAAGAGTGAAATCGCACCAGCACATACTGGATGTCAAGGCTTCTTAAATGGAACACACTGGTTCCTAGGCCAAATAGCAAGCAGTCCTCTCTGCTTCCAGAACTTACGACTGTCCCGAATATAACTCAAAGTAAAGTTAACTCTTTTTTAATAAAACCATCTATACTTATAAGATGAGGGAGCAGAAGAGCATTCATCCAAGAAGAAACTGACCATTTTCATAGAATCTAGCTGAGAAAGGAGGGGAGAGAGGAGGGGTAAATTGCAAAATTTCATACAACCCACTGTGATCTGATAATGTCATTAACTCTAGGTTGTACCAAATGAAATTCTCTGAATACTGAGTTATTTGGGCTAGAAAGGTAAGTTATTTTTCTTAGATTTTTTTGTCACTCTTAAACTACTTTTGCTTTATCTCTTCTTACCCAGCAATCACTAATGGGAGGTTGAACTAAGAATACTTTTACAGCATTCAAGCGTTGTGGAAAACATTTGTAAACAGCAGATCTAACCATAACATACTGCCTCCTCACAAACTTGTGTCTACTTATTGCCATCCTGATTACTACATTTATAACTATAATAACGGAGGCTTTAAAAAATAAAACAGCAAAAGAGAAGGTCAAACTATATTTCAGCTGTAAATAACAAGAGATGTGAAGAGTCAAATTAAAACAGACATCTTAAAAAACAGTTAAGGGCGTCCCTGGTGGCAGTGGTTGAGGGTCCGCCTGCCGATGCAGTGGACACGGGTACGTGCCCCGGTCCAGGAAGATCCCACATGCCGCGGAGCGGCTGGGCCCGTGAGCCATGGCCACTGAGCCTGCGTGTCCAGAGCCTGTGCTCCGCAACGGGAGAGGCCACAACAGTGAGAGGCCCACATACCGCAAAAAAAAAAAAAACAGTTAAAACAGTTACTCCAAACATCCTGCACATACCTTCATTGTAACAAATACTTTTCTTTTGATTTTGACCAAAAAGTATGCATTTAGGAAAACACTTTTATAGACTATATGGCTGCATTACCTCAAAGGTCATACAAGGAAAATGTTGAGGTTAAATCTACCTTTGAGAACACAGGCTCCAAATAATATAAGAAATGCTGCAACCTCAGCTGTTTCAACGTGTTATATAACTGCTCCTCCTTCTGACTAGGTAAAAACATCATGCAAAGAAACTGGTGAAGTTACTTCTGCCAGTCCTCTACCTTTGGACATTCTCAGGAAACCTCAGGATCTCCTGAACTTGCACACCTCTGGTGGCATTGCTATTAGATTCCAGTGATGCCCTATGGTTGTTAACCCTATAGGAGATGGCCAAAGATTTTCCTGTAACACAGCTGTCCCATGTATATCAGTGTCCTTGTGCTGATGGGAATATAGCTCCTCCCCTCTCCCCCACTTTAAAAATCAGAAACCCTGTATATCCTGAGCTGAGACAACTATAGCCACAGTGAAGATTTTTTTCTTCCAGGTTTATCCCCGAGCTTAGAGGGGTCAAAGTGGCTTTATGTGTGAGGGCAGGAGGAGGGAGCTTCAACAAATTGATAATTTATGTAATCAGTGTTTATCACCTCCTCCTCTTTTAATACTGCTTCTTCTTGCTAATTTTCCTCTACCCTTCTCAGGATTCACTACTAAAAATATCCTTGGAGAGAGAAATTAGAATCATGCATCTTTTGAAAATTCTTCATTTGTGAATTTAAGCAAACTTCTAAGAGTCTTTGCAAGTTTATAAAAGAAATGAAAATTCATTAAATAAATTCACAGTCACAGTTAATTTACAGCAATTACGTTTTAGTAGCTAGATGTTAATGTATTTTAATCATAATTGCTCAATATTTACGTAATAGCAGATTGCTAAAACCTTAAGGAAGATTTAAGATATCCCACTGTATATGCAATTTTTTAAATTTCTTATTGCAGCTTTGCAATAACAGGAGGGCTGGAAGACAAAGGAGGAGGGGGGTGAGGAGAGAAGGGAGGAAGGAGTTTTACACAGGATAAAGATGCATACAAACAAAGCCGAGACTGACCTAAACAAAACAAGGAGTGATTGAGAAAGATTAGGACTTTGGGCTGCAGGCCAGTGCTGTGCTGGAGCGAGCGCACGGGGGGGCAGGCTCACAGTGGCTCCCAGGATCCATTACGTGGCATCTCTTCCCAACCTGCATTCAGCAACTTGGGCCGAAATCATCTGAGGTGAAGATTTCTACACCATGGAAATCAGCAAGCATTACAAATCAGGGTTTTTTATACACATGTACACACACCCCTACCTGAGTGCTGGCAGTTAACTTTTTCCCAGCACATCACAGCTTAGAGCTAAACATGTAGTTTGAAGGCACCAATACTGAACCATAAACAATGGCAAAGAGTGCTAACTATACAAGATTCCTTTTATCTAGTTATTAAAGCATCTCTTTAAAACATGTATATGTGGACTTATAAGATTTCCAATTTAGTATGTCTTTCTCAATACCTAAAAGACTGAACTCATTTGTACTTCTTTACACTTAAGCTTACTTTTACACAAAGCAAGGCTTTTGCATTTCCTGGCTTCCACAGCGACACCTTGAACAAACTTCTACTATAGCAATGATGACAAACAGTTTACACCTCCCAAGTTTCTCTGAGTGACAGCAGTTTCTGTAGTGCTGGCTTGAGAAGATTCTGAAGCTGAACCTGGGCACTGAAGGATGATCAAAAAATGCTGGCTATAAACATCTCCTGCTAACAAGAGTGGCAGTACTCATGCTGCAGGTTATTTATATATCTGTCTTTCCAGCCCTGTAAAGGTAGAGATAATGTCTTATTGATTTTTTAATAGTCATTGCCCAGCAAAGTGCTTTGACATAGTGGAAACTCAACATACTACTGCTAAATTGATGAATAAACTTATTTCTGGTAACGTAATTGGTACCTGCAATGAGCTGCTGTAACAAATACTGTTCCTCATAATATTACTAAGGATGACAACCTACCTATAGGAAACTAAATGTTTTTGAAAATAAGAGAAGTATTTCTATAAAATGTATTCTGATATATGCTGTGTAATATAGGTAGTAATCTATAACTATATGGGTAGCAATCTGAAGCTAAGCTCATCACTATTATCTTTAGAAAAAAATTCAGTCACGGGGCTTCCCTGGTGGAGCAGTGGTTGAGAGTCTGCCTGCCGATGCAGGGGACACGGGTTTGTGCCCCGGTCCAGGAAGATCCCACATGCCACGAAGCGTATAGGCCTGTGAGCCATGGCCACTAGGCCTGCACGTCCGGAGCCTGTGCTCCGCAACGGGAGAGGCCACAACAGTGTGAGGCCCACGTAATGCAAAAACAAAAAAACAAAACAAAACAAAAAAATTCAGTCACGGAAAAACAAATAACTATTAACTTAGAATGACTTCTTATATTCACACAAGGTTCTTTACTTATAAATTAGTTTTGCAAAGAAAAAAAAATGCAACACTGTACTTCAAATCGAAACACCACAGAGGGCAGATTAGTATCATACAAACTGCCATAGTGGGCTAAAATGGAAAGCGCAGTAACTCCTCAAAAATAAGAGATGCAAATCACCTTCCAAATTCTTCCTACTCCTCCTTCCTTAAGGCTGGTTACACTGTTGTGATGAACTGAAAACTTGAGAAAGAAAACCATATGGCTCTGTTAGGTTTTAGCTGGAAACCAGGACAGCGGTTTGAGCAGGGCAGTATGTTACAGAACACAGGCTGAAAGCATAGAGGAGAAAAGCAAACCGGTCACTCCCATCAGGTAAATGCGGAAATGGATTCTAGAGCACACACATAACAGTAATTCGTGAACACTTACCATGGGCCAAGGGAGTTCTCCTTCAGTCCTCCCAACAGCTCCATAAAAAAGTAAATACTATTATTATTATTCCCATTTCATAGTGAAGGAAACTGAGACCCAAAGAGGATAAGTAACTCGCCCAAGGTCACAAATGGCTGGTAGGTGGCAAGGCCACACCATGAACCCAAGCAGTCTGACTCTAGCGTTGGTATTTCTAACGACTCTACTATATATACCACATTATACATTCTCAGACAATAAGAATATACTGCAGGACCAAAATTAAGTCTTGCCCCCAAATAAAGTTACATGAAATATGAGTAAGGCTGTCATTAAAGAAAGGAAAAAACAAACAAAAAAGAGCTATAGTGTTAGAGCAATGAGATGATTATTTTCCTATTTTCTAATTTCTAAACTCTGAAATGTATATTATTTTCACTATTACAAATCTTTTTTGGAAAACGATAAACACATTTTATTGCATCCCCAAACAGTTTCAGTATTGTGCTGATGTCATATTTATGTGTGTGATAAAAGGTCAAGCTAAGTTCAATAATAATGATTTTCCTGGCTCATGAAATGCTAAGTTGTAATAATGTAACACTGAGGTAAGCATCAGCATAGATGGAGGGAAGATTAGGAAGAGTTTTCTGCAATTATTAACTTAAAATAGGAGCATTTCCCCCACAGAATTCTATCCAACTAAAGTTTGGGAAATGAGAAAAAAGGGGTATTCTTTCAGAAACATAACCATAATAGGACTGCCTTTTCCTAGCTCACTTTCCCTGGTACAACACTTACTTGGGATGTTTATGTCACATACTATCTTGATATAAATAAACACAGGAAATACTGTAATTGGGACTTGAAGAGTTAAGAAAAAACAGCACCAGAAACTAACACACACACAGTATATCTTTCCTATAAACTACCCCTGTAGCAACTGCTTGAATGTGACTATTTTAAGGATCTCTGGGGGCTGGGGGAAGAGAAAATAATCTTCTGAAATAAATAATTCCTTAATTGAAAAAAACAACAAATTGAATCACAGTGCTGTTAAAAATAAAACCAGAAAAAATTGATTAAAAGAGAAAACTTCAGAGCTTTAATACAGAATTACAGAAGTCCATGAGTACCCAAAAGTTATCTAAGTCCTACAATTTAGCAAACAAGAGATATGATTTATTTTGCAAACATTTTCTTTTAAACTTTCCCAGGCATTTGAGCACAGGCTCTTAGTCATAGCTAAGAATTACTTCCCAAATAAGTTCCATATGTTATAACTCTCCTTCCTGGTCTTTTCCAAAGCCAGATCTGGTCATAAACTATGAGCTAGTTTACCACACTGTACAGCTGTCAAAAACTTTTCTTACCCAATGAAGTAAAGAACCTCATTCAGCCCTTTCTGTGAGGTCTTATATCATGTGAAATACGAGGGCTATGTCAATACTAGAGAAATTCCCTTTACAACACACGGCAAATATAAAAAAAAAAATACACTTTTCCTTATCTGTGAAAAGTATGTCCCAATAGAATACACCGTCATTTAATAAATCATTAACATCTGACCTCTCTGGGGCTTACCCTCAGGCTATGGCTTGAATTACATTCGGTTCATAGAACTGGGTAAAAGGATGTTTAAGATTCTTTTCCAGAAAATAAAGCTTGAAACTACTTTCCTTCCTGACAGCAGCAGACAGCCTGAGACCTTCAGACTCTAGAGCATTTAAGATGACACGCAGAACCTGATACAATGCAAAGCAGTAATGAGACACCTGAAAAAGGTATGGGAAAAAATCTCTTGCTTCTCTCTTTTTCTGCTTCCTTTTAAAAAATTAAGAGATACTATACTTAGTGGAGAACAAAAGTTTGCACCTCAGATGCCCAGTTTACACAAACAAGAAGACTGATGCTGCTGGTAAAACCCTACTTCTTATCTCAACATTACCCAGATTCCCAAACAGAAGCCCGATAGGACAATCCCCGTCACTTTGACTGCTGACAATAACATACTGTTTGTAAATTTCTGCTTCTAGTAATTACTAACATATTCTAGTATACGACCAGAGTTAAGGCATATTTTAATTAATCTAAAAATTAGTGAATCTGAAAATGTTGGATGAGAAAATGCACTGTCAAATAATTCAGGAATTCTAATAAAGCTGGACTGTATATT
This sequence comes from Tursiops truncatus, assembly GCF_011762595.2. Taxonomy (NCBI): domain Eukaryota; kingdom Metazoa; phylum Chordata; class Mammalia; order Artiodactyla; family Delphinidae; genus Tursiops; species Tursiops truncatus. The sequence continues at coordinate 32,580,951 of NC_047041.1, forward strand.
ACAACTATCAAAAGAAAAATAGCTTTGCATATACCAACGTAAAGACACCAAGCTAATGAAATCAGTACCCGAAAACTTCCACCCCATCCCTACTAAGCATATCGTCATGAGATCATCTAGGTGTATCTTTAGGTCATCTTCAATGGCCTTTTGACCTCATCAGCTTTCAAGAATTCCCTTGCAGAGTAAAAGAAGCAAAGACAGACTCAACTAACTTACCTTTATCTTACATTTCAAGATAAGAGAAAACTCTACATCCTATCCATGGGTGACCTAACGTAGTTTCATGCCTCAAATATTACAAGAAGAGATGGCTTATACATCTTGTCTCCAGCCCAGACATTTCTGCTAAGCTCCCTATCTGTAAACCAAGCGTCTGTCCCATTCCCATAGGCACCTCAAAAACACACCCCCAACACAGGGCCCAACCTTCTCTACTCTCTCGATTTGTCTCCTCTCAGTGAATGGCACCAAATTCAGCCAGCTGCCCCATCATCCTAGCCTGCAGCCTCTTCACCTTCCACATCCAATCCATGGTCTCCCCATGGCCTCAGTACACATCCCACCACCTCTTCCCAAGATTACAGCAATATCCACCTTACACATCTCTCAGCACCCAGTATCGAAATCCACTCATTTTTAATTTTCCACACAGCTGCCAGAATAGTCTCTATAAATTAAAAAAGAGTATGTCAATCCCCAACTTTTATCATCTCTCCACAACCTTCAATATAAAAGACCTTTCTTTAGCCCACTATCCCAAGATCCTTAATGAAGGGGCCTCTCCCAAGCTCCTGATAACCTTTTCTGTGGCCACTCCCCCATGGGAAGTCTTCTCTTTCCCACACTTACAAGCCCTCGATCACACTGTGACCTTTTCGAAAGTTATCTTTCCCTAGTTCACTTGTTCCATTCACTATCTAAATGTCTCTTAGGTATACTTTAAACCTCAGCCCGAGTGTCACATCCTTGGTAAGCTTTCACTAATATTCCAAGTGTAAGGTGTTTTGTTTTGTTTTTTATTGAAGTACAGTTGATTTACAATGTTGTGTAAGTTTCAGGTATATAGCACAGTGATTCAATTATACACACACACACACATATATATTCTTTTTCAGATTCTTTTCCCTCTAAGTAATTACAAAATACTGAGTATAGTACCCAGTGCTATATAGTAGGTCCTTGTTGGTTATCTATTTTATATATAGGAGCGTGTTTATGTTAATCCCAAACTCCTAATTTATTCCCTCCCTTCCCCTTTGGTAACCATAAGTTTGTTTTCTATGTCTGTGGGTCTATTTCTGTTTTGTAAATAAGTTCATTTGTATCATTTTTTTAGATTCCACATACAAGCGATATCATATGACATTTGTCTTTCTCTGCCTAGCTTACTTAACTTAGTATGATCATCTCTAGGTCCAACCATGTTGCTGCAAATGGCATTCTTTCACTCTTTTTTACGGCTGAGTATTATTCCATTGTATATTTTAAGGGCCTTCTTCAAACTCCCACAGGACTGGGATCATACCACTATCTCAGCGGACCACATAACACTTCAGGCCACCCTGTGCCAGTCTGTCTTCCCAACCAAATTATGAGTATTTCTGAGGAAATGCCTGTGCCTCCCGCTTTCACTTGTGTATCCTCGAGATCCTAGAGTAGTATCTGACGCATACTGTTACAGGCCAAAAAACATTTCTTGGTACAAGCCCACTGGGGTGGGGAAGCAGGTGGGGAAAGGAGCTAGAAATTAGAGAACAGAAAACGCCAAGATCAAACTGAAGTAAGATGAACAATGCTGGACTTTGCATTCATGCAAACTAAATGTCATTTTCCTATTCATATACTAGTTTCGGTCTCAAATAATAGTCCATTCATTCATAGACTAGTTGAGTGTGAAGTGTTCTGAAACCACTGAAGAAGGGGAAAATGGAAGTATATGGATATCAATATTAAGGACCCCCCACCTTTGTCTCTTTGGGGACAAACGAGGATTTTAACAGATAATGAAGGTAGCCTACCTTCTACTTGGGCATGCCAGATTATAGATATTTTCACTATATATGCAATCAAAGGCTAATCACATCAGTAAATTTTCATTTCTACCTTTAAAAGGTGAATGGATAAGATTAACTTCTGTAACTTATTCTGATTCTTTATTTACTCTAGTTACCATTTTGGAAATAAATCTTGAATAAGTGCTGGGGATAGGGGAGGGAGAACAGGCAAGCTGAATGCTATTTGGCAAACCAAGCTATCCCTAGATGTTTCTTAGGGATGAATAAGCAATGCCTGCTGTCTTATCACTGGAAGATGCCTTGCTACCCTGTGCCAAAACTTCAATTAGGCTTATCAACACCCTTGAAAGAATGAGGAATGAAAAACAGAGCTTCTTGCAGCCTTTGAGCTTACCAGCCAGGGAGCACACTATATCAGTAAGGTACTAAATTACATTACTGTGTTACAGTTAGAGCACTTAGGCCAAAAGGCAAAAATAAGGGCAAGCTAAGTCAAATTGTGAAGTGGATAAAATTTGTTTTCAGAAACTTCTACCTCTTCAGTTGCCACTACAGAGGCTTTATTTGGCCTTTATTCCAGTGTGTTTATTCAGGTCACACACCACCACCCCCTTTCTCTCCCACTTGAGCCCCTCACCGAAGACTATACTCCCAGGGAACCTGATAAATATTTCCAACCATTACCGCACTCGTTGGCCCATCAACAAAGTCTCATTACTTCTATGGCTTCTTTCATTAAGACCTTTCTCCATGCTTCCTAACAACAAGTAAATCTTACTCACTGAGAAGTGCTAATCTTCTTCTTGTACTCTGAAAGCTATCTGCCCTTGGGAAATGTAAGACAGCATGACAATCCAATGGTGGGGATTTCAATGCCATGGATGGTCCATTGAGAATTGGGCCGATGAAAAAATAGTTGCCTTCTATATATACAAGTGTGGCAAAACATGAATAGGCTGTGTCCAAAATAATGACAACTTTATTGCAGACTAGGCTAATTTCCAGATAACCTGGTAATAATGCTTCCCTTCTTGGTTTACATATATAGATGATAGTGAATATAGGATTAACAGGTACATACCCAATGAAGCTTATTGTCCAACCAGAAGCAACATATAAACTATTCTTCATAACTTTTCAGGTGAGAATTTACAATTAATCACAAATGAATTGCTTGTAAACCAAACCTAGAAGTTTCTGATGATTTAGTTTAAAATACTTCAATCATTAGGCTGTAATTCATGACTTAATATCTGAACTCAAATGGTTTTCAAGCAAATATTTACTATGAAATACAAAGGCCCTGCTCTTATGATATTATTATATTATAATTCAGAATGACAGGCAAATAAACAAAATAATAATTAAGATAAAATCAGATAATGATAGAAGCCAGGAAGAAAACTTAAAAAGTTGATGTGACAGAAAATTATGGCACTGGAGATATGAATTTAAACTGAGTGGTAAGTAAGCAAAAGACTCAATGAAGAGGCGCCTTGGGACTAAGGCATGAATTACAGTAACTACTCACCCCCTAACTTCTACTCAAAGATCTAGAAAAAGAGTTCCAGGCAGGGAGAACAGCAAGCACAAACATCCTAAAGCAGAAGTGTGCTTGATATGTTGATAGAAGGAGAAGACCAGCATGACTAAAGCATAGGAGAAGGCAACAGAGAATGGTCTGAGATTAAAGCAGAGTCCAGAACATGCAAGGCCATGAAAAACACAGTATGAAATTTTAATTTTATTCTATATTAGCTATCACAGAAATACAGAATGTGATAAAATGACAAGGGATGCAAATTATATTCTAAATAGAATTCCCGTTTGTACTATTACATGCCATTACTATCGATGAAAGTATTGTACCTCTTGGGGTTTTTAAAACTACTGTCACTGCAAAGAAGACTGAAATCCACTGAGAGTTGAAGGGGAGTTCTTTCCCTAAATTGAACTCAACTCCTGCACAAACCAAAATGCAACAACAACAAAAAACTATGGAAAAACCCTTTGGTATTAACTGCCAAGAACTTCCCATCAAATAAACCCAAATACTCATAGCTTTTATCTATGACTACACAGACAAGGTTAAAGCAATTGCTTCCTAGCGTGAAAGAAAGGGGATTTTTGTATCTGAATTAAACTGAGTGGTGACCTCCATTTATCACATTCAATGTTATTTAATTATAAAGTACATGTCTGTATACACAAAAGTGCATACGTCTTGATTTGTCAAGAGACTATATTTCATGGCACATCTACAAATTGAATCTGTTTTTCACATGTCAAGGTTAAAGTAGATTGAAAATAATCTAGAGCTAAGGGGCAGCACTGAGATAATCATACCTACTGTTGTCCCTTTTAGAAGGAGATTTAAGCCCTAAGAGGTTAAAACTGAACAAATATTTAATAGTATTGAATAGATCCAAGAATAACACAGTGCCTTTTTCCCATTGAACTCAAATGAACTCATGTCTGTCCTCACCCAGTGATCACTTATTAACATCTTAAATACAAATCTGGGGATAATTTTAAACTCTATTCTACATTATCAAGAAGCAATTAGGTACCTTATCGGAGATAGACAGCTTTACACAAAAATATTAGAATCCTAAAAGACAAATGCTTCAGCTACCCTGCTTTAAAATAATTCCCCTTCTTTTTTAAAATTTTTTTATTAAACCATTCCAATTGGCAGCATATGATCGAGAGAGAGAGAAAAAGAAACAAGGAGAGAGAGAGAGAGAAAGGTGATCCAGGTCATATTTTCTCTTCTTGACAAGTTCTAAACTCAACTTAGTCAAAGAAGTTTTCAGAAATTTGCATTAAATATTAAATGTTTAGTATTATTATTAGCATTATAAAGATAGATAATTCCAATGTATATACTTTATTTATTGAGTATCAAAGCCCCTCTATTAGTTGTGAAAAAAGTGGGAAGTCTTGAGCGGTCTCTTGAGCCACCCATGGGAAGAAATGCTCAAGAGGTAGATGAACATTTTTAAACCCGGTCTCCTCTTTGAAAATCCCTGCACTAGAAAGACACTGTTACTGACAGAAGTGTGACAGCAGCCTCCAATGAGCTGAGACAAAGAACAAAGGGACAACAGCTTTGTGACAGTTCTTTGCAAGGGCTGCATGTCTGTTTTCCAGGAAATGTAAGAAACATTTAACTATTTTAAGAGATTGTGGAGGGCATGTTTAACGCATGCATTCAATATGCGCTTTCAGAAGTTCTTTCCTCCTTTCTAACACTGTTACTTCATAACTTAACAATGTAAAATTTAAATTTACAAATTTAAAATTAGTTCATATTTTTTACTTCTGATTTAACTTATAGTCTACAAAGTAGAAACTAAGGCCTCTGGGCCACACAGCACATCTAAAAGGATGCTCTGGCATTGTATTGTCTTTATAGGTGAGGTCTGGAAAATCATTCTAACCCCTTAGTTTGCTCCTTAAGAATCACCAATTATTTGACATAAAACTGAACACATCGCCTAATTATCAGTTAGTCTTTATGGTAGTGGTTCACATGGTGTCAACTCCATCCTTGGGCAATGGTACTTCTGCTCTGTGCCATCTCAGGACCGTATTCCAAATACCCTCGAGTTACTCCTTTCTATTTTCTTTATAGTAGATCCTGTCAAGAGTATTTCCGGCTAGCCAAGGAGTGGAATAGTATGTTTACGCCAATTAACCAGGGAATGACAACTCCAAAACTGCTGTGTTCAGAGTTACTCATATTCATCTTTATTGACTACAGAGAAAGTTCAGGTTACTTTGATTTAAGATAAAGGATCCTTGTCTTCCCTTAACAATTTATCTGAATGACCATAAAATATCAATGAAGTAGATTTAGGATTTGCAGATACTGCTACATCTCAGGAACACAAGTGTTGTAAGTAATAATAATGGCTAGCCTAAAGTTGTCAGTCACTCTCGATTTCACTCCATAAGAACTGAGTTAGCACATACTACCTAGAGTTTACCACACCTTACTAGATACTGAGATGTGAGGTTACTATGCTACAGTTGTGTTCTGTAGATGATATGCAGGATACACGCTAGAACATATAATACATGTAAGTAGTATATAATACATGTCCTAGACAAGGTTATAATTTCACTGAGACACTAGGAAAACCATGAGAGAGTGCTTCAAAACAGTGAATGTTGGTGCAAGACTAAATAATAAAAAAGAGATGGAGATCAGGATGGCTTCCAAGGAATTGAGCTGGGCCATTAATGAAAACCCTATATTTCTGTTCCTGTCAATGACTGATCACTCAACAGTTGATCCTCAGTGAAGACTGAAGAGTTGTGTATCCTATAAACAGTCTAAATGCATCTCTTTTTTTTTTCCCCTTATACTATCATGTTCTAAAACAGAATCATCAAACATCTTACAAAGATGCTAAAACACAGCAAGAGAAAACAATTTTAAAACAGGGTTCAAAATAAAGCAAAAGCGGGCTTCCCTGGTGGCACAGTGGTTGAGAGTCTGCCTGCTGATGCAGGGGACACGGGTTCGTGCCCTGGTCCGGGAAGATCCCACATGCCGCGGAGCGGCTGTGCCCGTGAGCCATGGCCGCTGAGCCTGCGCGTCCGGGGTCTGTGCTCTGCAACAGGAGAGGCCACAACAGTGAGAGGCCCGCGTACCGCAAAAAAAATAAAAAATAAATAAAAATAAAATAAAAAAAAGCAAATGGGGCTTCCCTGGTGGCGCAGTGGTTGAGAGTCCGCCTGCTGATGAAAGGCACGCGGGTTCGTGCCCCGGTCCGGGAAGATCCCACATGCTGCAGAGCGCCTGGGCCCGTGAGCCATGGCCGCTGAGCCTGCGCGTCCGGAGCCTGTGCTCCGCAACGGGAGAGGCCACAGCAGCGAGAGGCCCGCGTACCGCAAAAAAAAAATAAAAAATAAAAAAAAATAAAGCAAAAGGAGAACAAGGATGGGAAGAGGAAATGGTGATATGAAACAAGTGAACAGAATGTGTGCCCGGGGTCCTGTAAGAGAACTCAAGAAGGCTTAAACGTTACAGCAGTACATAAGTAGAAGAGTATCAAAGCTCCATCCTTTGATTTTTTTTTTTTTTTTTTTTGCGGTATGTGGGCCTCTCACTGTTGTGGCCTCTCCCGTTGCGGAACATAGGCTCCAGACACGCAGGCTCAACGGCCATGGCTCACGGGCCTTAGCCGCTCCGCGGCATGTAGGATCTTCCCGGACCGGAGCACGAACCCGTGTCCCCTGCATCGGTAGGTGGACTCTCAACCACTGCGCCACCAGGGAAGCCCTATCCTTTGATTTTTATGTGCCATGAGCTAATGTTTACTGCTTACCACCTTTGTATTACCCAAATGATAACATGAAAATTATTAAATGTTCTTTCTGTTGAGCACTACTTCTTTAGTGTTTCTTTTTGTAAACTGATTGAGAGGCATGAAAAATATTCCTTGTTAGAATCATTAAGAGACATTCAACCCGGTGGACGAAAATTTGATGAGAAACAGGACGTCTACACACACAGTCTTCCCTCACAAAGAACTTACTAATTCCAAGGAGGGAATACAGTGAGAAGCAGAGCAGATGCCATTTTAATCAAGAGATCAAAGTTTACAACAACAGTAAAGAGACAAAGTACCTTAATTCCTGCCAAAAATTCACAACTTGAATTTATTCATAAGGAAACACCAGACAAACCCAAATTGAGGGACATTCTACAAAGTAGCTAGCCTAAACTTTTCAAAAATGTCAATGTCATGAAAAACAAAAAAGACGGAGGAACCATTCCAGATGGTCATGTTCAAGGTCAAGAAAAAGTTTCTATAAAGAGCATTATTGTGACAGCAACATTTCAGAGAAGTCTATGATAACAGTGTTCTATCAGTGTTAAATTTCCTGATTTGAATAATTATACTGTAGTGACATAAGTGAATGTCTCTGTCTTAGGAAATAAACACTTAAGTATTTACGGGTTTTAAAAAAAAAAAAAAAGCATGGTGGTGGCAACTCACTCTCAAGAGAAAGAGTACTAAAGCAAATTTGGCAAAATGCTAGTAACTGGTGAATCTTGGTGACAGGTACATGGAGATTTTTGTGCTATTCTTGAAGATCATCTATAAAATTTAAATTATTTCAAAATAAAAAGTTAAAGATTTTTAATAGTTGAGAATGCAAATATGAGAAACATAAAATTTTGAACACTTTTCCCTTCCTCATAATATATTTCTATATTTCCAAAAACCAAAAATATTTTCCTACAACCAATCATTTAGTCGTGATATATCTACCTCCACAGAATAGAAAATAGAAAGTAATCGGTAACATTCAAATCATACAAAAGGGACAGATTGAAAATAATAGTGAGGTGTTTTAAGTTACAGAAGATATATATTTAGTGGGATTTTTTTAATGTATGGCTATTTTGAGGTCTTTCATTTAGTTTAACTAAAAAAAAACCTTATATATCTCAAATCAGGTTTATATTTAAAAGAGAATACTAATCACTCTACAACAAACAAAAAGAGCCTAAATACACAAAAAGTTTTACAAAGTCACCATTCATGGCAAAATTTATCTATAATTTTAACTTATTAGGAAAGGCAGAGAGAACATTGAAACATAAATTCCTACTCATTTAAACTCGACATTTTCCAACTATACTTCACATTTCTTTAACTCAGAGTTCTCCTAACAACATAAATATTGCACAGTAAATTTCAGACCTAAACATTGACATTTAACTTAGCAAAAGGGCTGATTGTCCATAATGGAAAGTTTGTGTTCTACCTTTAAAAGGTCTGCATAATGTAAAATTCTAACCTTTCCTCAGAAACCACTAACCAATCCACTGTTTTATACTGCCTACAAAATTCCATTAGTATAGGAAACTAAAAGTTGAACTGTGAACAATTTAGGAAAAAGATATGGACTATGAAATTAGAAGATTAAACTCTAATAACTGGCTGAATGATCTGGGCAAATCACTAGAACTTTCTGAGGCTCAGTTTCTTCATCTATTAAAGAATGAGATTTAAAACTAACTAATTTCTCATCAGTCATTTTCAAAGCTCTAGGGATTTGTCACTCTTTCTTAAATATGCTCTTATCTGCTATTTTTGTCTTGGTTTTGATGAATGACCCAAAATCTCACAGAAAGAATTCCTCATTTGGCAGCCTTTAAAACACTAACTAGGGCTTCCCTGGTGGCGCAGTGGTTGAGAGTCCGCCTGCCGATGCAGGGGACACGGGTTCGTGCCCCGGTCCGGGAAGATCCCACATGCCGCGGAGCGTCTGGGCCTGTGAGCCATGACCACTGAGCCTGCGCGTCCGGAGCCTGTGCTCCACAACGGGAGAGGCCACAACAGTGAGAGGCCCACGTACAGCAAAAAAAAAAAAAAAAAAAAAAAACACTAACTAGATATTACAGTTGTAGGGTGAGCTTGGAACTCCATGATTAACCATACAATGAGAAACATTCAAACACACTGGTGAAATTCAAAGTCTGATCTATTCCTACCAAATACTGGCTTAAACCAAGGAGGAAGGAAAGAACAATTATCTCTTCTATCAATTAGAAATCTTACAGAATATATATAAATACAGAATATATATACAAATATGTACCATAATAGTTATAACCAAATGAAAACTAAGTATTTAATTGAGATAAAAACAAAGCATAGATATAAGCATATAATTAAGATGATCTAAATCACACTCCTTCTGGGATATTCTCAGATATACATAATATAACACATACTATGGTTATGATAGGTACTATTACCATGAGTTTCCCATTCAACGTCTTTGTTGTACTTGAGAATCTATGTTAATCAGCTCAAATCTTCCATGAAATGAGTCTGGTCAAAAGAAAAAACTGATTTTAAGGAAAGTTACAATGCAAAGCAGTATTTAAGAATAAAAAGCACCACCATCATAAAACTCATGTAAGAATATGATGAGGCACCAATTCAAGATCACCTTGGGTCTTAGTAAGGTGATATAATCAAGAATCTTTAGGATTAGATTAGAAGATTACAGTGTCCATGTATACCTGTGAATAAAGGGAATGTACACACAGACTATAAAATGGTAGAAATTCATTTAAATTCCTTTGAAACTCAATAATAAATGCAAAGCTGGAGGTCTCTTGGAGGATATTAAGAGGGAACAGCAAACCACGGAAGAAGAGGGATTTCAAGGTTGATTTCCTCACTTTTTTATCCAAACACCTTGGGGACAGGGGCTTCGCACTTAAACAGTATAAAATACAATAGATGTAAAGATGAACCTCTATACTAGAGGTTCAACATACATTTTGAAATATACATTTCGGATTTTTCATGAAAGTGTACAATCTAATGTTAAATATTATTTCACTCAGATAAGGTATTTTCTTTATGAAACTGGGTGAATGAAGTCATCCAAAAATTAGTTTATAAGTCTTTAGAAAGTTTAAAACCAAGGTTTCTAGACAGGAAGACCCGCTCAAAACTTGAGAATAATCACTTTGGTATACTGGATCCAGGACCCAAATAAAGTCCTCAGAAGCTCCCTGTCCGAAGTGGAGGGGTGGCCAAGAGCATATTTACTGCCTCCTGCTCCTAGCCTTCCTCCCCATCACTTTGTTTACATCTTGGTCGTAGCATTTCTCATCCTCTATTTTAGTTCATTTTCTCCAGTTTGTCTAGATCTCTGCCCGTTTCCTTTTTGCTACTAATGATGCCTCCAGTACTAATGGATGTCTCTTCATGGTGTGAGCTTGAACTTTTGATCCTCAGTATTGCCTTAGCTTTCACTATTTGAATTCTCCTGTGTCTTTTCAACCTGCTGTTCATATCCCTTGGCTTTGCTTGAGTACCTAATGACAACTCCCAGGTTTGATTTTTGTAGTTGTCTCAATCTACAGACTGAAGCCATATCTCAACCCAGACACTTGCCCTGGACTTGGCCTCAAATAGCCCAGTATATACTGTAGGGATCAAAAGAACATAGGCAGACTCCATAAGTTTTGCTCCATATAAAGGAAATTTTATACTGTTCATAGAGGACCCACCCAAAAAAGGAATGCTCTGGGTCTAGAGAGTATACAGCAAAGAACTATGAGAGCTGATTCTGGAACAGACAGACCTGGCTTCAAACCCAATTCCTCTGCTGTCTACAGCTACCTTAACCTCCCTAAGCCTAAATTTTTTCCTCTGTAGAATGGGAAAAATAATCACCTTAAAAAAACATTGTCACGTAGCTGTAAATGATGACTTGAGAGTTTTAAATGAGATTAAATGTAAAGGGCAAAGACAATGCTTACCATACAGAAAGCACCGACCTGGTCCACCATTAGAACTTGGATATATCACTTTATTTTTCCAAACCTAAGCTTTTATTATGAGCCCTTGAAACAACATCATATGTAAGAAACTATCACAACTTCCTAATGATACTTAACATCGGTTCTTTAAATATCTATCTCTCTCATTTTAAAACATGTCTTCAAATTAACACTCCTCCCATCAAAAGGTGAAACCCACAGCTACATGCAAAAGAATGAAACTATTACACCAAACACAAAAATCAATCAAAATAAGTAACAGACTTAAATGTAAGAATTGAAACCATAAAACTCCCAGAAGAAAAGATGGGGTTAAGCTCCCTAACATCAGTCTTGGCAATGACTTTTTGTATTTGACACTAAAAGCAAAGGCAACAAAAGCAAAAATAGACACGTGGAACTGCATCAAACTAAAAAGCTTCTGCACAGCAAAGGAGACCATTAACAAAATGTAAAGGAAACCTACCAAATGGAAGCAAATATACGCAAATCATATATATCTGATAAGGAGTTAATATCCAAAATATATAAAGGACTTAACAAAGGGCACAAGATCTGAATAGATGTTGTTCCAAAGAAAACTTATGGATGGCCAATAGGTGCATGAAAAGGTGTTCAACATCACTAATTATCATGGAAATGCAAATCTAAACCACAATGAGTTTATTACTTTCCATCTGTTAGAATGGCTACTATCAAAAAACATGAAATAACAAGTGTTGGCAAGGATATGGAGAAAGGGGAACCCTTGTGCACTGTTGCTGGGAATGTAAATTGGTACAGCCATTATGGAAAACAGTATGGAGGTTCCCCAAAATTTTAAAATAGAACTATCATTAGATCCAGCAATCCCACTTCTGGGTATTTATCCAAAGGAAATGAAAATAGGAATTTGAAATACATCTAACCCCCATGTTTACTGCAGCATTGTTTACAATAGCCAATATATGGAAAAAACCTAAGTGTCCACTGATGGATGAGTGGATTTTTTTTAAATGTGATACACACACACACACACACACACACACAGAGGAATATCATTCAGCCATGAAAACGAAGGAAATCCTGAGGGCATTAGTGAAATAAATCAGACAGAGAAAGACAAATACCATGTGATCTCACTTACATGTGGAATCTTAAAAAAAAAAAAAAAAAATGGTGGATACAGAGAATAGATTGGTGATTGCCAGAGGCAGTGGGTGAGAGGAGGGCAAAATAGGTCAAGGGAGTCAAAAGGTACAAACTTCCAGTTATAAAATAAACAAGTCCTAGGGATGTAATGTACAGCATGAAGACTATAGTTAATAATACTGTATTATATATTTGAAAGTTGCTAAAGGAGTAGATCTTAAAAGTTCTCATCATAAGAAAAAAAATATTTGTAACTATGTAAGGTGATGCTTGTTAACTAGACTTATTGTAGTGATCATTTCACAATATACACAAATATTGAACCATTATGTGGTACATTCAAGCTAATATGATGCTATCTGTCAATTATCTCAATTAAAGAATAACAAAAAACAAACAACATCAACAATAACAACAAAAATTATACCATGGTTGTTCAAAGGATTAAGGATAGGGTTGTCCCTCTTTCCCTCCACTTTATTTTCTCTACCTTTCCTGTTTCATATTTCTTATGAAACCAGCCACACTCCCCCATCTATTGCCGAAAATGACAGGAGATTTATTTGCCCACAAACTAAATCCATTCAGAAACCTGCTCTCATTCAACACAGAGAATTACCTTCAAAGCACTTTAAAAAGATTTATTCCAACAAGAACCTTCGTAAGTTGCTGGCAGAAATGCAGATGGTGCAGCCACTTTGAAAAACAAGCATTTTGTTAAAAAGTTAAACATACATTTATCATATACCCCAGCAACCTCACACCTAGATGTATACTCAAGAGAAATGAAAACATATGTCCACATAAAAACCTGTACACAAATGTTCATAGCAGCAATATTCAGAATAGCCAAGAGCAGAAAACAACTCAAATGTCCATCAACTGGTGAATGGTTAAATAATATATATGCTATGTCCATACAATGGAATACTATTCATCAATAAAAAGGAATGAAATACTGATTCATGTTACAACATGGATGAACCTCAAAAACATTGTGCTAACTGAAAAAAAGCCAGAAACAAATGACATGTAATATATGATTCCATTTATATGAAATATCCCAAAAAAGCAAATCTAGAAAGACAGAAAGTAGATTAAGTGATTGCCTGGGACTGTGAGTTAACTGTAAATGGGCATGAGGAATTCTACTATGGTCATGCAATGTTCCAAAACTGGATTGTGCTAATACCTGCACAACTGCATAAATTCACTGAAAAAAAACATTGAATTATTTAGTTAAAATGAGTGAATTTTATGGTATGTAAATTACACCCCAATAAAGTTGTAAGGAAAAAACTGTGCCATGTATATACTGTCTAAAAACAAGGTTTACTCCATTCCTACTGCATTCAAAGCCTGGTTAAGTGCAGTGACATAGTCCCTATACTCAACAAACTTTAAATATAATAGAATGTTAACATTTAAAATAAAAAAACAAATAAGCTTTAAAAAGAAAGATGAAACCCAATCCCCTACCTCTTGAATATGGCTGGTCTAAGTGACTCACTTCTGCTATAAATAAAGCAGTAATAGTGCACTCTGACTTCCGGGCCTAGGTCAAACAAGGCAATACAGCTTCTTCCTGGCTCTTTTTTCACTTGGGACATGAACTTTGGAAGTCCTCATTCTACATGTAAGAAGTCTGACTACCCTAAAGGACCACGCTGAAGAGACAACATAGAGAAAGCAATGCCCAAGGAACCCAATGCCAGACTCCTATTGAGTCATTCCAGCATCAACCAGGAGACATGTGAATGAGGCTTCAGATGACTGCAGCTCCCAGCCTTCAAGTCACCCCAGCGGACACGGAGTAGAACAGTTGATGAGCTGTCCCCACTGAACCCTACCCAAATTGCAGATTCATGAGTAAAATAAATGGCCCAGTTTCTGGCCACTAATATTTGAGTTGGTTTGTTACACAGCATTGAAAAATCAGAACATTATCTTATCCATATCTTAAAATATTGGCCAGCGCCTATAAGACACTTAGCGTAAAAAAGTAACATTCTCTAAGAAAGTATTCAAACTCCCTAAAGCTGAGAACTTTCAGCAACAGGTTGGTCCTGTCTGTTCCAATAAAAATGTACAAATCTCAATTTCTATTCTGGATAATAACTTTATTTTCAAGGTTGAATTTCAGAGCAGAGATAAAGCATTAAGAGTCAAAATGACCTTTGGCAAAAAAGAGTATAGATATTCAGACAACTTAGGATGTAGAAGTATGCAAAAAGAGAGTTAGATTTTTGTCAGCAGCCTGTATCCTGTGAAGGATATAAAACCCACATTCCAGTCAGCTGTGATGCCAATCAAGCACCACACTTCCCTCCTGGTAAACTGAAAAGGAACCCAGCTCGCTGCTCAGCATACCATTCAGAAGCCTTCCACATCATATGTCACAATCAATTGCGCGATTCAGGTCCAGTCTTTTTTTAGCGAAAGGAATTTATTACCAACAGGTTTACTTCCTTCCCATCCACATCCTGTGCCCCTGCAGTGCCCAGGAGGGCACCACATCTGGTCGAGCTAACTTTTTCAAAAGAGCAGGGAAGAGGAGAGAGAGGAAACCATACCAATCAGAGAAGATAATCAATAACCTGTGAGAAATCAAACTGAAGAGTTTGCTGCAACAGTGCATAAAAGTTTGTCAGACATTCTAGTAAACAAAACTCTTACCTAAACTTTCCAATCATAAGAGAATTCATGACTCTTATGTACTACAAGATCCTAAAAGATTTTGTCCACCTACTGTGTTAGAAGGACTTTATTCTAATAATTGTATCAGTTACGAGGTTTTAAAGGCAAGAGATGGAAAACCCAATTCAAAGTGGTTTAAGTGACACAGAAAGACATCCGTCCATAAAACAGGAGACACAGGGGTAGGAGAAGCTTCAGGTTTAGCTAATCCAGAAAGTCTAAGACATCATCAAAGATTCAGGTTTTTCCAGACTCTCCATTTCATTGCCCAGAATGTCAGCTTCATCCACAGCTCCCTGTAGGAGAGCCATCAGGAGACTAAGACCTTCCTTGTTTGGGTCTAGCAGAGTAAAGAGAATGCCTCTGCCCACAAAATCAAACCCAAATCCTGTCATTTGCCCAACTATGCCAGCTGAGGCTGTGTGGCTAATGGGGGAATGTGATATGCTGAATGGCCTGGCCATGAGCTCACAAAGCCATCTGGGGCAAGAGGGCCAGATTACCATGATGGGCTTAGAGCTGGAGCTGCACACCGTGAAATGGACCTAATGGAAGCAAGAGAGCAACTTCCAAGTCCACTAAAATTCATATCATCTGTTAAATGGTCTATTTGATCAATTAGAAAAAGAGATTCTTCAGTTTCCAAGCGGATTTTGTTCTAAAAGTTCACCTCATGTCAGTTTTGATCTTAAAGTATGATTAGGGCATATGGGACATAGAATGTATTTTCCCACTGAAGTCATATATTTCCCATGTGCTCAAATTAGTTCTTGGTACATTTAAACCATTTATAGTTGAAGTATTTAAGCTGGGAATGCCTCTTTCCCTCTTTTCCCAGTGGATCAGAAAAAAACAGAGACTCACCACATATAGGTTATCATGCCCTGGCACCAGGGAGGTAGAAACAAGGAGCGCTCCACAAACAACCATCAGTAAGAGCACAAAGATCTCCAGAAGGAACCCATATTCCACAGTAGCAGCAGCTCAGATGGCAGGAGGGTGAACTTCCCGAAGGCCATCTGTGCTTGCAGAATACTTGTCAGTCACTGACATAAAAATGTTTTATCTTGGGCTTCCCTGGTGGTGCCGTGGTTGGGAGTCCGCCTGCCAGTGCAGGGGACGCAGGTTCGTGCCCCGGTCCAGGAGGATCCCGCATATCGCGGAGCGGCTGGGCCCGTGAGCCATGGCCGCTGGGCCTGAGCGTCCAGAGCCTGTGCTCTTCAACGGGAGAGGCCACAGCAGTGAGAGGCCCGCGTACCGCAAAAAAAAAAAAAAAAGTTTTATCTTGAATTTAAAAACAAAAAAAGAAACCCATTAATTAGTTTTTCTAGTACAATGCTATAATGCCCTAATAATGTGGATGATTCCTTTTAAATTCAGTTCTGTGTTTTTAATATTTTTTATGTATGTTCCTTTCAAGAACTCAGAAATCCATCATGTGATTAAAACCTTGTTTAATGATCTAATGATGATTTTCATGAGAACACTGACAACAGTAAGCAGAGCTATCCCTTAGAGGGTACACTTCCCCATTTCATCCTCAAAACAGCCTTGCAAGGTAGGTGGTACTGATCTCCGCTCACAAACATGGAAACTCAGGCTTGGGGCACTTTGGTAATGTGCCCAAACTCACATGACTAGAACATAGAGGAAAAAGGATTCCACCGTAGCAGATATGATTCCAAAATGCAAACAGAAAATTCCAACTAATAAATTTGCAAGCACTTTATTAAATCAGGTCAAATTATCTTTTAAAAAAATTGTTGAAGTATGACCCGTTTCCCATATTTCCCTTGCCCCATATATTACTCATGATATTTTGAGAAAGGAAAAAAAAAAAAAATTATGTTCCAAGAATGTTTCCCTCCACTTTTTCCCTTTGGTTCTGAAATAGTAACCTGTGGGGCCCACTGACGTTGCTTTAAGCAGGATGTTGACCTTGCCAGAGCTGATAAATTGTCCACCTGGACACCATTTCCCAACAATGCCAAGATGACAGTTCACTGTATGACATTATTGTTATAGTTGGCACTAAGCCACATAGGTAACTGGTTCGTTCTCTGTTCACTAAAAGCTGAAATTCTACCCAAGCAACAATTTGACAAGAATGTTGGTATCAAAGATGATTTGAGATGTTATTCTCTAGATCAGGTGTTCTCAGACTTTAAGATGCACAAGTAACACCTGGGAAACTTGTTAAAATGCTGGTTCTTATTCAGTAGGTCCAGGCCATGCCTGAGATTCTGCATTTCTAACACGTCATCAGTTGACTCTGATGCTGCTGCACCATAGTCCATGCTTTCAGTAGCAATCATTTAGTTCACTGCAGAAAAAGAAAAGGATAGGCTCTTCAAACTGCAGTCATAGCTTGCCAATATTAATCTTAAATGGCATGGTATCATTTTCTAAACTGCTATTATCAAATTTGAATTTTTACTTAGCATCTTCCTGAATTTGTTGCTGCCTCACGGTCAGCACTTTCCAAAGAACACTCAGTATAATGCTGGTCAAGCTTGGGCAATGTTAGATACTACACACTCTTCTCGATGAGACACAGTGCACATGCATATTTAAAATTGAGAGGTACTCTAGTACAAAAATAAAAGCTTGTACTAGATTTCTGAGTACAGACTGCACCATAGTAATTTCTCAAATGTGTCCCTGACTCAGCCTGGAGGGCCTGAAGTAAAAATAGCTCTAAGTAAAACCCTTGAAAGCTCTTCCACTGAACTTTGCAAAGCACTGAGGAAACAAAACAAAACTTCTTTGGGATCCTTTTAGAGGGCATAACACAAAGGGAGAAAAGTCTCACCTGCATGCTTTGTCAATGATTACAAATCAGCTTTGGTCAAGTGAGAAGCCTGGATTGATAATGTCAAATACAACAACTGGTACCCTAAACATGGAATGTCATGTTAGGAGCCAGTTGACTTTTACCTCCCGTTGTCCCTCTAGATCTGCTCAGTGAGAACAGTCCTTCACTCGCTCTCATGATGAGACTTTGGGCAGTCCCCAGGTCTTTTCTGGACATTCAGGAAATGAAAGTCTCTAAATCTCCTACCCACCCACTCCACACTGGTGCAGGGGAGAACTATGTTCTGTAAAGGGTAAATCCTAGCTGGCTTCTTTTCTTTTCCACATACCTCATTTCCCATTTACTCCTTCCTGTTAATAACCACTTTCCAGGATTACTGTGGGTTACTGGGAAGGAAAATTCTCACTTGATACTCAACAACAAAAGATTCTTGTTCTCTGGCCAGGGAAGCGGCTAACACCGACTCACTCTTGTGGGTATTTATATAGGTTCTTTAGAAACTCACTCCCCTAAGCCCCTCTAACTATGGCTTCCCTAATGCGGCAGTGTCTCTCCTTTGGCTAGCCACTCCTGACCCTTGTCAGCTGCCAAACCCAGGAATATACCCCACAGTCTCTTACTAATGGGTCTCCTACCCTGTTGGCATGATCCCGTTTTTAAATGACCACAAGTAAACATTTCTACCCTGGGTTCCCCAACAGGTCCTTGGCATTCACACATTTTCAACATGCCACCAATTAGAAATACAGTCACTCCCTTAGAGGATCAGCTGTCTGTTCCATGTGTTACAGGCTACATCCACTTCCTAAAGGATGAGTTAGGCACCAGACCACTATGCGCCCCCATAACTACAGGAAAATCGTACCAGGATTCACTTCTTCCCGTTCCAGTCCCCTGTCACTCTATGTAAAGATGGAAGACTCACAGCAAAGCTCGCCCAAAGAATCCTTCTCACAAAATCCTCTCTCCATAGCCAAACTCGCTTAGCCATGTGGAATATAATTGTGTAATTAGTTTTTGCAAGCTTCCTTTGAAAATCTGTAGCTTGGTCTTTTATCTCACCTCTGGATAGGGCATCAATAGCAAAATATTTTTCCCAGCTGAGCAACAGAAAGAATTGCACGCCCCAGAGAGGCAGTGGTGACATCAGCAGGAGTCATTTCTCTGCAAATGTATGAGACAGTCTTGAGGATTCCTGAAAATTACTAGGTGAGAAAAGGAATTTGAGAGTCTGGAAATCATGTAACCTGAGGATTGGGGCAGTAAGCCAGTAAAACACGAGCTATTACTGTCAATATACTTTTATTAATACTCAAAAGCTGGGAAGAACTATACAAATTCAGTTTATTGGAATACAAGATAATAAATTCTTAATTATAGACATCAGTGAAGGCCACAAATTATCCAAATTTACATCTATTTGGTCTTGAGTATTACATGATTCAGTGTAATTGTCAATTACTTTCTAATGATATTGTGCCTAGGATAACACTAAGGTTAATCTGGGTGTCCAGAGTATACGCCTCAAAGCTTAGGGGCAATGAGCAGAAAGGGAGTTAATGTATTCAGAAGCACTCTGAGTTAACAGGGTTGGTCCGTTTAGAATTTCAAAATCAAACTACAGAAAGGCCACAAAATGAGTAACATACATAGTCAATAACCATCTGATTCATGTGTTTCCCCAACAGGAAATTATAGGATGTATTCTACACCAAGCCACAAAAATATTTTCTTAAAATTCTTTGCACAGAATCATTAAAACCCTGGCATAAATGTTAGGTGCATTCCTTCAATGCCATGCTCTCAAAAATACATTGAATGAGAGAGAGAGAGAGAGAGAGAGAGAGAGAGAGAGAGAAGAGAGAGAAGAGAGGAGTTTGAAAGAAACAACCTTTCAGCAGCTAGAATAAACATAACTCATCCATCACTTAGACTCATTAATCCTGAATGCAAGCTTCTAATGTAGAGATCAAAGACTCTATGGAAGTGAAACATCTGACAATAACAGGATCTCAGTCACTGCATGGTTTTCCTCATCCTTTTAGATGCTGAGCTCTCTAGCAATCTTGAGCAATTCAAAACAAATAAATAAACACAAAAGACTCTTTTCAAAACTAGCTGCCTAAATTGAAGGCACAAAACACATGCACACTGAATGCGGGTACATGCCCACACAAGCTGGACTTGTAAAGAGTGCAATGAAAGAATGAAAAACAGAAGAAATCTGGGAGTGGCACTTGCAAAGAGATTCAAGGAGCATGCTGTATAACAAGATACATGGCACCCTCACTTCATCCATGCAGAAAAGGACAGCACACGCAGCCAACACCGCATGAGAGAAGAGGAAGCACTGTCTCTCTACCCCAAAATCACACAGCCAGATGCCAGGATCCAACCATTTTTTACAAATTAGGAATTAAAGGAATAGTAAAAGTGTTTTTATTTGGATAGCTGATATAAAAGAAACATTTTAATGCCATTACATTTAATGGTTTTAGAGTTAACATTTTCCAAATACTAAATGGGAAATTTTCAATTGCCCTATGAAGTTAAATTACAGTTGTGTTAACCCTTTATATGATTAAATGAGTATGCCCTCTTTTCATAAACTTACCAGAATTAACTTCCAACTGGATAAGAAACAAGGTATCATATGAGAAACAAACACAGAACATAATATGAACACAAAATATCATTTAAAATATGAGCTTACACTATTTAACAATTATTAAATGAGAGTAGTTAGTCCACATTAGTTGATTAATTACAGAGTATTTCAATTTTCCAGGAGAATTCTCCAAAATTCTTAACTGTATGAAAACAAGGCACTTCCATTACTATTATTTCAGAGTTACATCATTTCTTGTGATTGATGTGCAATACCCCCAATCCTATTAACTGTTTTCCTTTGTTTCTCAATTAGTTCATTCACACAAATATTCACTCATCTAAATGATTGAGCCCAGCTGTGCTATGTGCTAAGGATCCTGAAACACATAATATAGCTTCAAGAAGCCTATAGCTTAGAATGGGAAACAAGTAAATAAGCAATGACTGCAAAACAAAGCGAAATGCACAACAGAGATACACGTTATTGAAAACGTCTCATATTTCAAACTGCTTTCATAGACGTTAAGTTTCTATATAACTCATGAAGTAGGGAGGGAAAGTATTTAAAATCCCAATATTAAAGATCACGGACTCCAAAATTAAATCTTTCATCCCCAATTATATAGCTGATTAGTGGCAGAGTCTCAGCTAAATTAATGGAAGCCAAGACTTACATTATATGTTCTTTTCTCTATACCAAGCTGCATCTCACAGTTCCTGAAGATCTGACAAAAAGTCACCATCAGACCCACAACTAGTTATTGAATTCATGTGCTTCCTAGATCTGCATTCATACTGGAAAGTATAGCAGCTAGTGCAATGGTCTCTGTTCTGATCCTCTGAAATTTTAATGACTCTCTGTCCTTTCATTCTCATTTCTAAACTGTGTCTCTTAACCTTTCTTGTCATCCCCTTTCAGTGGAAAGAACTTGAGTTGTTAGTAGCCTCCAAATGAAAAACAATGAGGGCAACCCTAAAGTAAGCACCATTAAACTTTAACTTGGAAAAAAAAAGGGCCAAGGGCAGACCACACAATCTATGTAAGTATGTACATCTAGAGATATGGCCACCTACCAGATGAATAACAACTGTATGTTATTCTGGGAGATTTCTCACAGACAGACATTCCGCAAGGTTTACTTCCAAAGGCTACAATGCTCCCCTCACCCTGCCTGTCTTCAGATATGTTTACTGTGTAAAAGCACAAACAAATTGTCTTAATTACAACAAACTAATAAACTAGTGGTTAAATCCTTGGCCAAATTATGCCCTTACTTTTTCAGCAATGCTTTACTTATTGAAAAATCTTTGTTTTAGAATTTTGCTTCTGAAATTGCCATCAGGATAGCACATTCTTTTCAAATACCCTCAAAAAGGACATTTATAAACTTTAAATGTGGGTGCGGTTTGGGGGAAAAAAATAATTGTTATTAGAGGCAATTCCTTGTTTTGACCAATGACCTCATCATAGGACCAAATGTAGAGCTTCTCAAAGGAGGACAGTTCTTAGGAAGACAAATAAATAATAGTATATATCCTATAACCTAATAATCACAACATTTTAACTTGACCATCTGCAAGATTCATGAGTGAAGAGTTAATAAAAGAGGCTTTTTCCAGTTAGAAAAATATCTCAGACTTCACTGGCTGTTGCTTAGTTCAAGGGCTTGCAGAACACTCCAAAGAAAATATTCCCTCTAGTAACACTTGGATTAAAATGGTGATTTGGGTGTTTTGGCCAATGAAGACACTAGGGAACTGCAGGCCTCAATCAGACACAGCCTTTGTAATATAAAGCTGAACCATAGGTAGTGTTAGTTTCTCAATCCCATAAATTTGGTGGAGGGATGCCAACTAAAGAAGAAAATCTACTAACACACTGTCTACACTAACTCTAGTTATGAAGATGGCTCTAAAATTTCCTTTTCCCCGGGAGCCTCTGGAGGAAGAAGCGGTCCACTATCAATTCAGAGAAGCCTGGGGAAAAGGTAGAACAAAAGAGACGACCCCGGGGCTTCCCTGGTGGTGCAGTGGTTGAGAGTCCGCCTGCCGATGCAGGGGACGTGGGTTCGTGCCCAGGTCCGGGAAGATCCCACATGCCGCGGAGCGCGTCCGGAGCCTGTGCTCCGCAACAGGAGAGGCCACAACAGTGAGAGGCGCGTGTACCGCAAAAAAAAGAAAAAAAGAGAGAGACAATCCTGAAAGCTGTCCTTCAGGGCAAGATCTCTCGTATGTTTTCTAATAAAACAAACCAAATTAAATGAAGCAAACTGTGTTCCTCGACCTAAAAGGGATAAGTTGGTTTCTAATTCTTTCTTCATCCAATAGTGTGAACCTACCCACTGTCTGGGCTTCCAAGCTTAATATCTATATTTATTTTGCCATATTATAGTTTCCAGGCAGAAAAATAAGCTTTGAGACAGTATGGTACAGAGGGAAGGTAACCAGACTGAAAGACTTGGAAAACTGACGACTCTAGTCATTGCACTAACCCCCATCCCATTAATAAATTCTTATGTACAGACATCAGTGAAGCCCACAAATTGTCCAAATTTACATCTATTTGGTCTTGAGTATTCTATAACCCCCACCTGCTGTGTGACTGTCTACCTGTTTGGGTGCCAGGCTCCTTCACTATCAAATGGCCTACCAGTGGGCACTCCACTTCAAAAAGCATCTTTAACCCTCATTCACTTTTGGCTAACAAAGCAAATCATAGTTTTTGTATCACAGACTGTTATGCACAAATGAATGCGTTAATTCATTCTTGGAGGGTAGTTTCTGTTCCTACTAAATTATCTAAAGATTTTCTCACCCTTTGGTCACAAGTAATTACCTCTGTCAACTGCAAAACTTACAGATCTATTGGGGGGAAAAACTGTGCACACTGTAGAGTGAGACCACATAGTCCACATGGGCACAGAGCTAATCAACATTTTATAATGATGGATGATTACTCTCCTCAAAGCATCTGCAAGTCCTTCAGATTAAATCACTACAGTCTACAAATAGTGTAGAAATAATCCAATCACTTCCACCACGACTGAGGAAATTGAAGGATAAAGAGTTTTTAGAAAGAAATTTGGAAGTAAGATCCAAGTAAGTATTAAAAAAAAAAAAAAAAAGAAAAGCAATGGAATTATGGAAAATGATACTGAAATAAATAGTAATCAGTTTTATTACTATTATAAAACTTGATGTACCACTGACCCCAATAATCCACCAGTGATTCAACAGAAATTTATCTGGGCAATAATGATAGAAAAATAGATGACAAAAAACACTGAAAAATACTCAACAGTCAGAAATTCTTAAGTTTTTCTAAAGATACACCCTAAAATTTGTAAATGACTTAAGGTTATGCTTTGAGGAAACTTCAGTTTTTATTCCAGGGCCAAATTACTGAAAATATTTTTGTTCTGGACAAGTAGTAAATTGTGTAGCCTCAACTCAGAGAGTATCAAATACCACTCTCTAGACAGAGGTCGTGACCCTGCCTAAATCCTGTGGAAGGATTATCTTCTAGGCAAATGGTTGAAAAAATCTCGCCTAATTGAATGTTTTACTCATGCATTTCTCTGCACTTCTAAGGAACTCACTGGATATTCACCATCAGGAGCAGTATCTATCTAGATGAAGAAAACAGGAGAAAAATACAATTCCTGCTCTGGAAATTATTTAAATCTAGAGTCATCAGGAATAATCCTATCAGTTGCCACCGGAGCATATGGTTTACATTAAGGTAAAATAAGAATGAATACACAAACACACTGCTCAAACTACTTCAGTTGTCATAATAAAAGTATTGCTTCAAACTGTGTTGGAGGAAAAGAAATGTAAATATATAGGAAGGAAGTATTAATAGAAAAATAAGATAGTGAAAAGTATAACTAAGTTGAGTTTTAAAAAGGCAATAAAAGAGAAAGATG
The DNA here is from genome assembly GCF_011762595.2 of Tursiops truncatus. NCBI lineage: Eukaryota > Metazoa > Chordata > Mammalia > Artiodactyla > Delphinidae > Tursiops > Tursiops truncatus. The sequence goes on from NC_047041.1 coordinate 32,605,482, forward strand.
TCAGCATACACTCTTAAATTCCTGCTTACTCAGGGAGTAAGACCTCATGCAAGGCCCTTGGTTCCTCCCACCTAAAAGAGCCTAGAATCTACCTGCTCTTTTCAAACCAAAATCCTAAGCAGTCCTGGTCACCACAAGGTCTGGTTACTTCATTCTATTCCATCTCTCTCCACCTCCAAGATCCCGTTTGTACTTACACAGTTCAACAAGTGTTTTCTAAATGTTGCATGGTTATGCTTTTCTTGGTAACTGGACAGTAAGCCATACTCCAAGGTTAAGTCAAATCCTTTTCTTATATCTCCCCTGAGGGCTGGAAAGGGAAGCGCTTAATTTTTTTTAATTATAATAAAATTTTTAAAAACCTGATAACTGGCAATTAATCAAAAAGAGTTCTCTTCCAAAACATAGACAGCCCATGCACTGGTTACAGCCTAGTACAGGAAATCATAAACTAAACCTTCATGGCAGCCTTGAAACACCCTAAGGACATCACACTATGACTTTGGTCTTCATATGTTTCTGGCTTGCCCTATCATAACTCTCCCCACTTCAAATTATCCAATAACCTCACAGGCAGCCCAGAAGTCAGAGTGAAAGTGGTGTCTTTACAAATTAAGAGATATCTGCAAAATTAGGCAAAAGACGTTATATACACACTCCTTTGGTAATTAACAGGTGCTGTCTAGGGACCATCATTGTGGATATGAAACTCAAGACTTCATTGTGTCTGTAGTACTTTATCACTGTAGGGCGCGGTCAGCTAACTGCTACGCGGCAGGAAGCTGAAATAAGCTGAGTCATCCTTCCTGTGGCCACTGCGCTTGCGCTGAGTAGCGACCTATCCGATGCTGGCTCACAAATCGCACCATCGGCGAAAGCCAATCACAGAGCGACACATGTTCTTAATCCCTATATAAGCAGACTGCTATAGGATTGCGGGGTCTTCCTTCCATCTTTCTTCAACCAAGCTGTGCTCCAATAAAGTGTGATACGAGAAGAATCTTGCGTGTGGCGGCTCGTTATTCTGCCGGTCGGAAACGGCTCGCCGCATATCACATCTACTGCCAACAAGAATTACAGCAGCACTACTAGCAGATTAGGATCCTGCACCAAAAATTATCAATGAAAAACTGAGAAATCATATAAAAATACCCAAATATTAACATTCAAAAAGAAATGGGCAATGCCAAGGACAGAAAAGCACTACTGTGCTGCTAAACTCAAAAGGAATATTTCTTTAGTCAAAAACTCCTGAATATCAGAAAAAAAAAGCAGCTCACCAGCTTAAAAATCAAGTCATTCATATTCTGTCCTTAATCCCCTTCATTATTCTATATTTGGATACAGATTTGAAAAACTCCCTAGTAATTGGATTTTATTTAACAAATAATGATATAGCCTTAATGTAGCAGGCACTGTTCTAAGAAACTTTGCAAATATTAATTTGGTTATTCCTACACTGGTAGGATTCTTATTCTATTCCTAATGGGGAAACTGAATCATAGAAATATATGTGCCTGAGGTCACACACAGCTAATGATACAGAGCAGATGCGGGGTCCACTCATTTCAAACTCTGCGCTCTTAACCATTACATTATGTTGCTTTTCCTAAAACATCCCAAGCTATACTCAACACATTCCCCACCCTCCCCAATCCAGCATTCCCTACACATGCAATGACATCCTCATCCTCTAAGTAACCTACTACCATGTCCATCTCTTCCATCTCCACTGCCCTTTACCCACCGCACCGCGCCCCCCTCCACAATCAGGAGTTGTCCCTTAAGTTCTATTTCCACTCACCACTTGCTTCCATCCCTTACTCTCCATCTCTACTCGCAGAATTATCATTTAGGACCTCACTTCTTCTTAGCATTAATACAACAGCCTTATAACTAATTTGGCCTGCCTCTGGTCTTCTACGATCTGTTCTCAATACCACCAATAAAATTGACTTATTCAGTATGCACTTATCAATCCAGGTCCCTTGCTAAGTGTTGTGAATGCAAAAATGAATCAAAGCCCTGTTACAGAGGGAGTGACAATACAGGTCTTCCAGCTCTGATCGTGCAACCTGAAAATACTCACTGAAGCCCTACTGTCTGCTGAACTATGTCCAAACTCCTCATCTGTCTTCCAGGTTTTCCATAATATGATTTTTTTTTTCTACCCTTTCACACAAACCAAGTTTTTCCTGTTAAAGCCACCTATATTTTGGACTTCCCTAGCGGTCCAGTAGTTAAGACTGCACTTCCACTGCAGGGGGTGCAGGTTCAACCCCTGGTCAGGGAAGTTCTGCATGCTGCATGGTACTGCAAAAAAAAAAAAAAAAAAAAGAAAAGCCACCCATATTTTGACATCTCCCTGCATTTGCTTGTGTTCTCTTTCCTATCACAATGCCATCTCTGCCACTTCCATCTAATCTAGCTGAAATCCTACCCAAATACCACAGCTCAGTTTTCTCAGATATTCCCAACCAGACAATGGCTTCCCACAGACCAAAGAACCTTAGCACCTTGAAACACATAGGACATATCCCTGTGCCTTGCATTCTCCTGTTGGCAAACAAACTCTGATTTACAAAGCACGTTTAAGTTTATCCTTTGGGATGAATACCTTCTCTGATACCGCAAGAAGAGCTAGCTCAGCTGAACAGTCCTTTCTCCCTATACTTCACGCTTCTTGGCATTCCCTTCCCTCCTCTACCTTTCTCCTCCATCTGCTTTTGCTGGTGTATTTCACTTAAGACCTGGTGCAAATGCTGTCTCCTCCACAAAGTCTTTCCAAATCCCTCCAGGTAGAATTAACCTCTCCCTCCTCTGAGTTCCCATAACATTTTACCTGTGCATCTCTCTAGCATTCACCATCTGGTACATCATTGACACTATATATGTACATCTTCACCAGTAATTTAGCACCTCTCAAGAGCAGACACTCGCCTTGCTCATTTCCTACCTGCTTATCAACTGATGACCCCTGTGCTGTGATAATGATAATGGGTGGATAACAGGTAATGGGTGATGGCATTACACGTGTTGGTCCTGGTCAAGAAGCTAACATAATTAAAGAAAGTGAACCAGATAACTCCAGAGGAGGCAGGATGGTAGGACCAGGCCAGACTCTACTGGAGCCAACAGGAATGTTTGCAACTTATGAAATTATTGTTTCAGAAAAGCAGTAACTAGGAAGAAATCAAAGTTCCTGACATGCCAAGCTGGAACTCTGATGACAGCCCTACAAACAGACGGCTATAGTCTTGGTTTGGCTCTATGTAGCCATTCACTGAAGACCTCATGCAAGGCCCTGAGAATTGTATGGCTGGAGAAGCAGTCTTCCGTGCGGTTTAGAGCTGCACTTCTGGATACAGGTTAAATTTTCAGTTCTGCTACTTATAAACATCAACAGCAGGTAGGCCTCAATTTTTCCATGTATAAAGTCAGGATAGAGCTTCCCTGGTGGCACAGTGGTTGAGAGTCCGCCTGCCGATGCAGGGGACACAGGTTCGTGCCCAGGTCCAGGAAGATCCCACATGCCGCGGAGCAGCTAAGCCCGTGAGCCATGGCCGCTGAGCCTGCGTGTCCGGAGCCTGTACTCCGCAACGGGAGAGGCCACAACAGTGAGAGGCCCACGTACCGCAAAAAAAAAAAATTAAAAAAAAAAAAAATAAAGTCAGGATAATACTAGAACTTAGCTCATACAGTGAATGTGAGGATTAAATAAGTGTATGTAAGCAAAGTGCTTAACAGTGTCTGGCATATAAGAAGGGGTTAAGCAACATTAGTTACTATATAAATATGTAAAAACCTTTATTTGACTTTAAGAAATTTACGATCAAGTTGGAGAAGATAATATCTGCCAAAACACTTCACCTGAATTCAATTCGGCAACCATTTCCTGAACTGCAACTTGTTATACAAGATACAACACTAGGTACTAAAGAGAGTAAAGATAAGAAGCTGAGAATGTATAAGTCTAGGAGACAAGACCAATAAGCGCTCCCAATTAACTATAATAAGTCAGATCATGTTAAGGAATACCTACTAGATACACTAGAAATGGCTCCCCAGTAAATACCTAGTCCACTGGTTCTCAACTGGGGACATCTGACAATGTCTGGAGACATCTTGGCTTGTTCAACTGGAGGCGTTGGGGCAGACATCTGCCACTGGCATTTAGTAGAGGACAAAGATGCTGCTGTACATCCTACAATGCTCAAGCCCATCCTCAACACAAGGAATCATTCTGCCCAATATGTCAACACTGTCAGGTCAAGAATCCCTACTCTCCTCCAACTGTAAATGACTCTGCTCTGGAGTTCCAGGTCCCGTATCTCTACCCACTGCCTGATTCACTTCTGATGAGATGGGCTTCCTGAGGCTTTGGGAGTGTGGCACTCTGCCAGTATTGTGTAATGGTTGTTTCTCTTGCAGCCTTATCGTCCCTTTGTTCTAGGTCTACCCTTCCACATATCACCCCATGCCCAACCAGGCCATGATCAGATCTATGAAGCTGCCTAAACTCCCAGTTTTATCATCCCCCACTGTGGCATCTCAGCCCCATTCAAGCTCCAGTTGTAACAAGGAGGTCTGCATGAAAATATCAGACATTTTAATTTTTATAGCCTGCTTTTTGGAGCTGGCAGTAAAACCTTTTAAACGTTTGCCTGAAAAGAATAAAAGGTAAAGTAAATTACTGTTACCTAACTGTTGCCAATTAAAATAATGAAGCTTCAAATAACTGAATTATCCATTGAATAAACATACTTTAGATTAGACTCTTGTTTCCACAATGATCATTGTTCCTGATGATTTAACAACTTATAACACAGACTAAAAAAATTTTTTTTGATGTTTTCACACTGTCTGCCCTATCACAAAGCATGCTCTGCATCAGTGTCTTCTGAAAGAGTCAACATTTCCTGCTGCTTTAAAACATTCACTATCTGTTAACCTTGTAAATTTACAGACATAAAGCATATATCCTCACCCACCCCAACCACATCTAAAAGCAAACTTAAACCCTAAAGTTGTCCCACCCATTAGAATGGCTACTATCAAAAAACCAGAAAGCAGAAAGTGTTAGGGTAGATGTTAGGCAGGATGTAGAGAAACTGGAACCCTTGTGCACTGTTGGTGGGAATGTAAAATGGTGTAGCCACTATGGGAAACAATATGGTGGTTCCTCAAAAAATTAAAAAGGATTGAAGGCAGGGTCTTAAAGAGAAATTTACACACTATATTCATTGCAGCATTATTTACAATAGTCAAAAGGTGGAAGCAACCCAAGTATCCATCAACAGATAGATGGAAAAACAAAATGTGGCATATACATACAATGGAATATTATTCAGCCTTAAAAAAGAAAAATTCTGACACATGCTACAACATGGACAAATGTTGAGGACGTTATGCTAAGTGAAAAAAGCAACTATGTGTCTTTTACCACAATTAAAACATCACGAATATCACTTCTAGGAATCATTAACTCAAAATCCTCTCCATATTTACAGTTTTGTCAATTATACCTCATCTCTTGATTAACTCCCTGCATAATCTCAACCGCAAAACAGTGGATTTAAATACCATCTATGCACTGACGATTGCCAAATCTGGCCCTGACCTCTCCCCTGACTCCTAACTCAACAGCTCTAGCTGACTAATAGTTAACATGTCTGAAATAAAATTCTTGAGAACACCCACCATACCTGTTCCCCCCATGATCACTACATCCCAGGAGCCTGTCAACTAAAAAATTATTCACAACCTAAAAGGTGAGTTATGTTTTATTCAGTGGGAATTTTTAGGACTTCAAGCCCGGGAGGCAGCCTCTCAAGTAACCCTGAAAGCACTGCTCCAAGGAAGTGAGGGGGAGCCAGGACATATAGGAGTTTTGCAACAAAGGGCAGGTAGTCTGAATGTCAAAAGATTATTGTTAACTAAAGAAAACCAGATATCTCAAGTCAAGGAATTCAGCGCTTTTCTATGTATGAGAAGATGTGAGAGTCTAGGCTCACTGAAATCATTCCTTAGATATGGACCTCAGCTACCTGGGACCAGTATCCTGTGTTTTCATATCCTGAGTTTCCTCAGGGCTCAACGTAGGGAGTGGCTGCAGTCTGATAGCTGCTAGATGGCAGGTATTCTTGTCTGTCCCAAGTTCCCTCAGGGCTCACTGGCTCACCTCCAGCTGGTGGCTGCAATCACCAACTGTGAGACTGTGACATCCTTTGTTTACTGATATGGCAGGCAATATTCCCTTTCTCAATCCCATCAGGCCAAAAACCTTAGGTAAGTGGTTTTCAATAGGTCAACTCTGCCCCTCAGGGTGTAAAATGTCTGAAGGCATTTTTCACTATCATAACTTGGAAGGAAAGGGAGGGGGTACATCAAGAGTTATAGAGGCCAAGGATCTCACTAAACACCCTACAATGCACAGGACAGACTTCCATAGCAAAAATTTATCTGGCCCAAAATATCAATAGCGCTGAGGTGGAGAAACCCTGCCTCTGAAGCATAGTTGCCTCTTCTCTGTCAATTAGTATGTGATCAAGCAGCGAATCCTGTTATATTACCTACAAAACAAGCCCAGAATCTGATTACTTCCACTGCTTTCATCCTGGTGCACATCACCATGGTCTCCAACCTACTGAAATAACTAAAATAACCTCCTGACTGGTTAGGAGGTTATTTTAGTTATTGGAGTTTTGCATATAGGAGTTTTGCAACTTGAGATATCTGGTTTTCTTTAGTTAACAATAATCTTTTGACATTCAGACTACCTGCCCTTTGTTGCAAAACTCCTATATGTCTCCCAGTTAGGAGACAACCATCCAGCCATGTCCTCTACACTCTATAAAAACAGTCAGGTAATCCCTTAAAATTCTAAATCAGTTCAAGTCACTCCTCTACTGAAAGACCCTTCCACAGAGCAACAGTCCAATCTCTCCCAAGGCCCTACATACGCTTCACATTCCCCCACCCCACCCCACCCCACTGCCCCTCTTCCCACTTTCCCATTTGTTCCTATGCTTTAACCACATTGGCCTCGCTCCTCAAACACCCCAAACACTCTCCAGCCTCAGGGCCTTCATACTTGCTGTTGAGTTGTTGGAGCTACCTTAAGAGCACTTCCACCAGAGATCTGCAGGAGTAACTGCTCTTTCTTTTGTCTGGTTTCTGATTAAATGACACCTAATCACTGAGGCTTTCTCTGATACCCTACATTAAAATACACCTACATCCCCGCTACATCCTCCTTTACACTCCTTTGTCCAGAGCACCTATTACCACCTGATAATGTCAACTGCAAGACAGAAACTCTTTTTGCCCATACCTATATTCTCAGCTCCAGGAGAAGAAAATCAATATTTGTTGAATAAATGACTGCTATCTTTCCCAACTATTTCAATGTAAAAAATTACAGAAGTTTTGCTTTGTAAATAAAAAAAAGAAAACATGCTATACATACTGGTCTACCACCTGCTTTGCTTATAGAGGTACCCAAATTCTACCATTGACAGCTTCAATTTTTAAGCATAAGATATTAAGCAAAATCTGCCTTAACCTACCACAAATGTGTTCACTATATGATGGCTTCTTCTTTCATATGAAATTGATGAGATATCAGATCGCTTCAGGTGTAATTCTTTTTTTTTTTTTTTCAATATAAGCTCCATAAACGAGGTAGTGAACTTGGAGACTAGTCATTGGCTATGTCTAGCAGAGCATACAGTCAGAGAAGACAATCAAAATCAAAAACATTTAAAGCATATATATCACCTATGCCATGGATTCCCGAATTTCAGTCACTCATATACTACTTCCACAATTTTGGCCAGATCAATGTCCTCCAGTTTTCCTTATAAACTGACCCCACTTCTTTTACTAAGCTTCCTGAAAAGCAATAATTTCCGTTAAATTCAGAGTTGTCCTTTATTCAATACACATTAAAATAAAACTACTAAAATGTAAGTTGTTCATTCATATAATGCTTAATATCTTAACACATTGCTGGTAGTTTCCATTTTGCACTCTGGGAAACAGAATACTCTTCATTTATAAAAAAGAAAACATAATCCTGAGAAGCTTAGTGTTTCACTTGATGTCAACAATTAATTGGAATCGAGACTTTCCCAACTTCGTGTTCTGTTTTCACTCAGTAGGGAAAGTACATTTTATTTGCATCGCTTATATAGTATTCTGTTATGTGTAGTGAGTCGAAATTATACTGTGGATGAAATATAAAATGAACAGAATTAAAAGTCTCAGATCTGTGGGGATATTTTATTTTGCCATGAGACACTTAAACAGAAATACAATAATTACTATGTAGAGCATTGTCCTGCCACCAACTTGGTTAGGAATGGTTATACAAATGAAGAGTACAGCAGTTTCTCAAAAAGCAGTGTTTCTGTTATTGAAAAGATATCAGATCCAAAGGTTTCACAGAAGTTTGGAAATATGATTAAAGTAAGGTCTTCATAGGGTGACCACATTTTCCAAATGAAAAAAGGAAATACACTATCTTCAGGACTAGCCTGTGGTTCACCACTACACTAAGTAAAAAGTTAACCAAATTGCTTAAGTTAGATGGTTACAGTAAAGCTCTCTTGTCTAGTATAGTTGGGAGAAAAAGTAATGTTGGTTAAAATCATTCTTCTTAACTGACTCACTGTATTGTTTTTTCTATAAAGCATTGTAATTTCACACATAAAAGTCCTGTACATACTTTGTAGAGTTATTCTTAAGTATCTTATTCTTTCGTTGCAATTTTGAGATGGTGTACAAAAATATAATTCACATATATCTATCAACCTGGCTAGACTCTTATTTCTAAATAAATTCTCTGTAGATTATTTAAGATGTTCTACGTGGGAAAAGCACATCAATAGATTATAGAATGAAGGAAAGAAAATTAAGTCTTATACCTTCTATGACTCTGGTTTTATTTTACTCCATAGACTAGGTGTCCTCCAAAACAATATTGAATTTAAGTAGTAATAGTGTATATCCCTGCCTGACTCCTGATTTTTAAAGTGAATGTTTCTAACGTTTGGATGGTGAATATTATGTCTTGTAAGTCCTGCAAAATTTCAGACATATACACACACAGAAAAAAATTTCAGACACAATTCACTATCATAGTATTCCGCTCAACTGACAATGTTAACTGGAAATGTCTTAAGGCCGTTACCATGCTATAAAAGATGAGGTGGGTAATTATCTAAATCACAGTAATTTCCTCATTTCTGAAAATAGTAATCATATTTAGAAGAACACACACAACATGCTCAGTCCCCTTGGCCTTGGTGATTGGTCAAGGGTCTTTAAATGATATTGATTGGGCCAATCAGAGCCTTTTTAATTTTTTTTTTTTAAGTTTACCAATGGAAACTAGACAGGCCTCCTCTAGAAACAATGTCTGTGAGGTATGGAGGCAGTGTTTACGACTCTCCATGTGGAAGAAGCCAACTGAGAGAATGAAGTTGACAAGCAAATGAAAGTCAGAGACAAAAAAGCCCTCTCTTTTGAAAGAGTTGATGATTCTAGCTGTTCCCGAATCCGGCATGCAACATAGCCCTTCCCACAGATGAATGAGACATCCCAGTGTCTTCCCAGTCAATGTGCTGTTTGCCTTGCAAACAAGTGTCCTGGTGACACACAAATAACAGACCCCATCCTGAAGTGACACAAAGCATCTTGATAAGAATCCACTAAGAGTCCGACTTTTGTCTTCAAATGATGGGTCCTGATTCTAGGACAAATGGCAAGTTTATGAATTTGCAGTTATTTTTAATTAGTATTATAACTTAAAGTAAAATGTAATAAGCTATTTTACTATGATTTTACAAAACGTTACCATTGGGAGAAACTGGCTAAAGAATACACAGGATTCCTCTGTATGTATGTGAATTTATAATTATCTCAAAATAAAGAAAAGTTTAATTTAAAAAGCTTTCAGTCTCTTTTATCTTGATGTAATTAAATGTGCAATTTCTCCTGTAGAGCATGAACAATATGACTGTGGTTTAATCGTAAAGACAAAAACATTTTGCTCACTGAAGAACACCCCAACTTCTTATTTCTGAATACCTGGTTGGTCTGTCAGCTGATATCTCTGAACCACAGAGAGCTTTGTCACATCATTTAAAATTTCCCCTCATGCTTATCTTTTACTGCTGTTTTTCAAGTCTAACTTACGTCTACTTAGGTTTATTTTCTTTGCCCTTTAAAATTAAATGCCCCATCCAGATATTAAAACTTTATATATTTACTACTTATGGTATCAAAGTATCTTTGTGTTTCCTAACTATCAAACAACAAATCAAGGGACTTCCCAGGTGGTCCAGTGGTAAAGAATCTGCCTTACAATGCAGAGGATGAGGGTTCGATCCCTGGTCAGGGAACTAAGATCCCACATACAGCGGGGCAACTAAGCCTGTGCACCACAACTACTGAGCTCGCGCGCCTCAACTAGAGCCTGCATGCTGCAAACTACAGAGCCCACGCGCCCTGGAGCCTGTGGGCCACAACTAGAGAACAGAAAACCTGCTTGCCACAACTAGAGAAGAGAAAACCCGCCTGCCACAACTAGAGAGAAGCCTTCGCACCACAAGGAAGAGCCCGCACACCACAGTGAAAGATCCCGTGTGCCTCAACAAAGATCCTGCGTGCTGCAACTAAGACCCAACGCAGCCAAAAGTAAATAAAATAAGTCAAAAAATAATAAATACATCTTAAAAATAAAAACAAATCAAAATATGGTTTATAAATGTAGTAAAGACTAACACATACCCAACGGTATCAATGAAATATGATGACCAACACCACAGAATAAATGTATTTTTGAAAATATGATATGCAATTATAAGACTCCAAAGTAAAGCCTATACAACTGGGATCAATGGCAAAGGCAGGAAGATGGAAGAAGTAGAGATGGGAAGCACAGGTGTTGTGTCCAGTAGCAGACTCTTGCAGCCACAAGCAACAAAAACCTAACACCCAAAGATTCATGCCAAAGTAGCAAAACTGAAAAGGAAATTTTCAATACAGTTTATGTCTTGACAGGAAAAAAAAAGTGAAAGTTCTTTATTCATGTATCCTATTTTAAATTGACTGCTTTTAAAATAGCACTATCTGGTGGAAAAGTTCCCCTAAATCCTTCCATACAGTCAAGGTTAATCTTAAAAATATAAAGGGATCTTTGGAAATAGGAAAATATAAAGACTGGATGATTACTGCCACATTTCCATTTACAAATCTTTAAATCTAGCAACTTGATATACACGCATGAAATACCAGCTGTGAGAATGGCATCAACCAAAAGAAAAAAAATTATGCCCAAATGTTAATGAAACTGGTAAACCTAAATACAAATATATTTCAAAATTAGTGTCATCTCAGTTCCCTCTGCTGACTGCTAGCCAAGACAGCAGAACTGAAACAGGAGGGAAGGGGGCAGGGCACAACCTTTAAAAGAATGACACATCCGTAGGTCAGGACAAAAACTGTTTAGAACCAACTAGGTCCAAGATGGCGGAATATTCAACTTCCAGTGGACCTTGAGCCTCATTATACACTCAATGTAATACATTAGCATATGCTAAATGACACACCCACCAGCACCATGACAGTCCTGAGGCTAACCATGAAAGGCCAAAAATAGATGGTGGCCCAATCCCTGGAAATCTCCACCTATTCCCCAAAATAACTGGCATAATCCTCCCAATTAACAGCCTATGAAATTACCCGGCCCATGAAAACCAACCATGCCATATTTAGGAGCTCTCTCACCTTCTTAGATGGCCCACACTCTCTGTCTGTGGAGTGTGTTTCTCTAAATAAATCCACTTCTTACCTATCACTTCATCTCTGAATTCCTTCACAATGAAGCAAAAACCTCAAATTCACCAGAACATAACTTAGAATAGCATACAAACCTTAATTTAACTACAGAAGGTACAAGCTGCTTTCCTTCTTCTGCGAGAGCTGGTACAGAAGATAACAATCAAGTCTCAAGTTTTCTCTTTTATCCCCTTTCCTATACTCTAGAGAGAAGCGTGAATGAACAGGGAAATGGCTCAAAGGCAAGGCAGCCTGTCAGGACAGCTTCACTGTCTGACCAGTACACTAGATCTATTCAAAGATCTTTTCAGAATTTTGACAGACATTTCTAGTCATCATTGTGTCCTAAGACTTTTTCAGTTATAGAATCAAAAGACATAATTCACAAATATGGACACTTTGAGGTATTTTCTGAAACCCTAGCAATTACCCTATTAAAGGTCTTCACACAAAATTAGCAAATTTTACTCAAAGAAAGTTTATTTCTCTTTTAGACTTAACCATAATGAATTAAGTAAACAATCTGAGAAATGGCAAATAGGAAGCTGTGATAACTTTCAAAACCACCTTTTCTTTTTCAGTAAAGGAGTATGCATTATTCTAAATTTTGGACAACCAAGATGGTTTTCAGAACAGGTAATATACACAAGGGAAAAAAAAAAAAATACAAAACAGATCAGGCCTCTGTCCTCAAGGAGTTTAAAATTTAAATAAAAAAAGAGAAGACACAGGATGTAACAGAACAATGGACTGAAGTCCAAAGACCTAAAACTGAGTCCTACTCAATTTGACTCTGTCACTTAGTGGTATGTATCACCTTGAGTAACTCATCTAGATTCTGAACTCAGTTTCAGATTGTTAGAGGATAAAATAAAAATATATATTAAAAGCACTTTGCACACTCTAAAAACTACAAATCAATACTAGGACTATTACCAATAAAAAAATAAAAGACACTATCATTGCAGTCATGATGAATTGTGTGTAACCTGCCACCTCTGAATCCTACCTTTTCTTATTTCACCAAATAACTGAAAATCAGGGAAATCATGGGAAGCCTCTGCAATTCAATAAATGTGAAAAATCAGAACTTTGTACATGTAGAACGTTGAGATTTTTGTTTGTTTTTTTTAAATTTCAGGTGAAATCATTGTATAAAAATGTTGGTATGGGGACTTCCCTGGTGGTCCAGTGGTTAAGACCCCCGCACTACCACTGCAGGGGGCATGGCTTTGATCCCTGGTCAGGGAACTAAGATCCCACATGCTGCACAGCGTGGCCAAAAAAAAAAAAAATTAATTAAAAAAAGAAAAATGTTGGTATGTAGGCCAGCATACCTAAAGTTTGCTTCTAATAAATGTTAACCTAAGACATACCAGAAACATAATCCATACTCATACATGTGGAATGTTGGCATACTGTGCATTATTTATCTGAGATAATAAAAGAAACTGGATTACTTCACAGATAATTGGACTTAAGCATATAACAGTATCAATGCCAGAAATTCAGAGATTAATCAATATCATCTGACAGCATATGTGCAATGCAAAAATCTATGGCAAATTTTCCATTAAACAAGGGAAAATCTTTCATTGAGAGAAATAAGGACATGTAATTTTCTCAACATTTAAAATATTCTCCAATTTCATGAATTCTTGGTTCAAAGGAGTGGGGAGAGACCTTAGGCTCTCACATGCCAAAATTTGATGAGAGATCTGTCAATGGATTAATGAATTAAGTTTTTGCTGAAATGTATGCCTGTTTAAATATGAAGAAATTTTAAAATCTAATTTCAAAACTTGTAATGCCTGTGATCTTCCCTAATTTTTCTAAGATACTGAAATAATACACCTACAGCACTTCATAGAGCATTTCACATACTATATTAATAATATGTTTGCTATTGTTATGTAATTTTTTGTTTTAAAAGTCTTAGTTTGTAACAGTATGAATTATGTGGAGGCTCTGGAGCCCAACAGCCTGGGATTAAACCCTCAGATACCACTTATTACTATGTGCCTTTGAGTTTGCTCCTCTAGAAAGCCCAGAGATAAACCCACGCACATATGGTCACCTTATCTTTGATAAAGGAGGCAGGAATGTACAGTGGAGAAAGGACAGCCTCTTCAATAAGTGGTGCTGGGAAAACTCGACAGGTACATGTAAAAGTATGAGATTAGATCACTCCCTAACACCATACACAAAAATAAGCTCAAAATGGATTAAAGACCTAAATGTAAGGCCAGAAACTATCAAACTCTTAGAGGAAAACATAGGTAGAACACTCTATGACATAAATCACAGCAAGATCCTTTTTGACCCACCTCCTAGAGAAATGGAAATAAAAACAAAAATAAACAAATGGGACCTAATGAAACTTCAAAGCTTTTGCACAGCAAAGGAAACCATAAACAAGACCAAAAGACAACCCTCAGAATGGGAGAAAATATTTGCAAATGAAGCAACTGACAAAGGATTAATCTCAAAAATTTATAAGCAGCTCATGCAGCTCAATAACAAAAAAACAAATAACCCAATCCAAAAATGGGCAGAAGACCTAAATAGACATTTCTCCAAAGAAGATATACAGACTGCCAACAAATACATGAAAGAATGCTCAACATCATTAGAGAAATGCAAATCAAAACTGCAATAAGATATCATCTCACACCAGCCAGAATGGTCATCATCAAAAAATCTAGAAACAATAAATGCTGGAGAGGGTGTGGAGAAAAGGGAACCCTCTTGTACTGTTGGTGGGAATGTAAATTGATACAGCCACTGCGGAGAACAGTATGGAGGTTCTTTAAAAAACTTCAAATAGAACTACCATATGACCCAGCAATCCCACTACTGGGCATATACCCTGAGAAAACCATAATTCAAAAAGAGTCATGTACCAAAATGTTCATTGCAGCTCTATTTACAATAGCCCGGAGATGGAAACAACCTAAGTGTCCATCATCGTATGAATGGATAAAGAAGATGTGGCACATATATACAATGGAATATTACTCAGCCATAAAAAGAAACGAAATTGAGCTATTTGTAATGAGGCAGATAGACCTAGAGTCTGTCATACAGAGTGAAGTAAGTCAGAAAGAGAAAGACAAATACCGTATGCTAACACATATATATGGAATTTAAGAAAAAAAATGTCATGAAGAACCTAGGGGTAAGACACGAATAAAGACACAGACCTACTGGAGAACGAACTTGAGGATATGGGGAGGGGGAAGGGTGAGCTGTGACAAAGCGAGAGAAAGGCATGGACATATATACATTACCAAATGTAAGGTAGATAGCTAATGGGAAGCAGCCGCATAGCACAGGGAGATCAGCTCGGTGCTTTGTGACAGCCTGGAGGGGTGGGATAGGGAGGGTGGGAGGGAGGGAGACGCAAGAGGGAAGAGATATGGGAACATATGTATATGTATAACTGATTCACTTTGTTATAAAGTAGAAACTAACACACCATTGTAAAGCAGTAGAAAATAAAATAAAATAAAATGGATCTATTAATAGCATACACCTGAGAGGGTTGCTGTGCAGATTAAATTAGGTAAAAATATAAGCAATTGTAGCAGTTCCTGGTACCTTGAAAATGCTCAGGGTCACTTATTATTTTGTATAGCAGTGCTTCACAATAGAAATATAATGCAAACCACATAATAACTAACACATCTCAGGTGCTAAATAGCCACAGATGACTAGTGTCTAATGTAACAGACATCACAGATATGCTTTTTAAATCTCTTAAGACTCATATAAGAGACTGAAATCTTACATCAATAATCAAATAATTTACGTTTGACACATTTTTTTCTTTTTTTTAATACAGATCTAAAACTATTTTGATTTTATCCCTCATTAACCCTTATATAGTACTGATTATGCTTTTAAAAAAAATATAATAACAACAACAAAGAAGTATAACAAAGGAAAGCAAAGGTTTCAAAACTCTTACAAAGGAAGTAATTATTAAGGTTACACATTTCACCTCCTAGTACCTCATCTTTCTGTTGTTGTTGTTATTCCAAAGTAATGCCCAGATACCTAGCGTATTTCAGGAAAGTACTTTCGTTGCCCAAGGATGAAAAAGACAAACATGGGCTCTGAATAGAAAGAATATAAATCCTGGGAAACCTGAAGTGAAATTTGTAACTTTACACAGGTCAAATGTGAATGTTAAATATTATGGGTAATAACAGTAAAAATAAGAGGTTTCTAGTATTAATCAAAATGAAAACTATAAGAAACAAGTTCATCTACATAAATTCTTCACGATAAACACAAGCTAAAATATTCTGAAGTTCTGGCTTCCTTAATTAGAGACAAAGATTTTTAAAAATCTACATTTCTACGCACACATACCCACACCCAAAACAAACAACACACATGCACACCAAAACTTTTTTTTGTCAAGGTCAGGAACTCTGAGTACCCAGAAAGTGAGGGCCCAGGGGCTGGGGTGGACCAGCAGCATAGGGTAAACAGATAATTTGGAGCCTCTATCCTGAAGAAGGCTACAGCCTCTGGTCCACATCCTGTAAGTTTCTATTTATTATTGCCCTGTAAGTTTCTATTTATTATTGCCCTACATCTTTGCGATAGCCAAGTGAATAAATGGGACTTCCAGCAAGCTGTCCAAACAGTTCTTCCCTGGTTCTCTTACTGATCCAAATCTCCTTTGTTGATTCTACCTCATCTGACCAAACTCTGGACTCCGCACCTCAGGGCTTGACCCTCCCACCTTTTCTGTCTGCACACTCACAGACTGGGTGGGTGATCTCATACATTCCCACAGCTTTAAATACTCTCAACATGTTGACAATGTCTAAATTTATATCTCTAGTTCCATCTGCTCCCCTGAACTCCAGACTCATACATATACCCAGATGCTCCCGCAACAAGGCTCCTTGGATATCCAGTAAACACCTAAATAGATTCAAATTTTAACTATTTCTCCTTCATCTCCTTCTTCATCCCAATAAAGAGCAACATATTCTACCAGGTACATTATTTTTCTTTTTAGCACTTACCTCCCTCAGACATAATTTGTTTAAATGTCTGTTTCTCCCCAGTAGAATGCAAGCTGCATGAAAGCAGGTATTTCTGTCAAAGAAATACCAAAGGGGACTCATTTAAACTGTATGGAAAGTGCAAGCCCCCAGGAGATATAGAAGGTGAAGTCTGAAGGACAAAACGGAACCAATCATGAGAGGATATAGATCAGGATGTTCAAGGCAGAAGAAATGACAAATGCAAAGGTCTAAATCCAAAAGAAGCTTGTAGAGACACACTGAGAGAAAGAAAGCCCAGGGAGATGGAGAATAGGGAACTAGAGGCAGAATAATAAGAAGGGAGGAATGAGGGGTGAAGTACAGTTCCAGGGCTTCAGGGAGAGGGGGATGTCAGGTCCAAAGGCCTGGAGGCAAAAGGGAGGCAAATTCAGTATTTCAATAGAAATAACAAAGGAGAAGCTACCAAGATCTCTTCCAGAAGGCCTCAACTGACCATTTCATGCTTCTCCAGAGGGTTCTCTTGATATGTTAATATTTGTTCAAATTAATTTTGAACAGCATGGGCTAAATGGCAGCATTTGCACAGCCCAGTCAGCTATGATCTGAAGTAAAATAGAGCAGTTCCTGTGGAGAAACGGAAACTGAAGAGATCTTACCACCAAGTTTATATGGCTTAGAAGCCCCTGTCTACATTGGGCACCGTCTCAGAACCTTTCCACCTAGACACCCAATTTATGACATTTCTAATCAAAAGCATGGACATGCTGCATTCCATGGGGAAAAACCCTTACATTTCCAATAAAGATGCACTTTTTAAAAAAGGCCTCTATCACTAATGAATACCATATCCCGACTGCAAGTAATAAGCATTTTACTAAGGCCATTATAAAGGGCTATTAAATTATTTCTTCTATTTGTCTTGTTAAAAGGCTGTTCTCTATTAGCCCCTTGATGGCAAGTGTCAATTGACATCTTGGAAAATGTCAAATCATGGAAGATGGGTTTTTGAGTGAGAAGTATGACAGGATAAACTATACCCTCATAAGTGTCTGAAATAGATATTTTCAAACTTACTCTGGGTCACTTTTTTGTTGCATTAAAACTATGCATTTTCAGTTGGCTTTAGCAGAGTTTGTTTTCAAAAACTCAATACTTAAAGTTAGTAAAGAGGAAGTTCCATTTCTGAAAATCAATGTTTCTTTAGGCTCTTTCTCTGCAAATAGACTTTAGGTTACCCAGATGATGTACTCAGTACGGTAAATCATTGGAAGCAAGAGAATTTGTTTAAACCGTTGTGTCCTTTTTCATCTTCCTGAGATTTTATTTTTGTTTAGTCACTGTTCTGACATGCTTAGGTTTTGGTTAAATTCAATTAATATACAATGTCATGATTTATCGCTAAAAACAGCATGATTAATTGACTTTATAATCAGTTATAGAACTCTTTTACACTTTCCTAGTACACTTAAAATATTCTACTTCCTAAATGAAGCACTACTTTTTAAAATACAAATTCTTTGCACAAAATCCATCACCAGCTGTACCTTCAGTTATAGTAACACCAAATGACTGGAAGTGTTGATTAAACACTCCAATATTTAGATTTGTGTGTTTAAATGATTACTTTTATATAATCTTTGTGGAAATGCAATCCATTAGTCTTTCATCTATAGAGATTTTTCTTCATTATTTTGCATTTTTTAATCTCAGACCTTCTCTGAAACAACATGTAAGGCAATCAAAACCCACAGTATGACTTCACTCATGAATGTTGAATTCCCTCCCTGCTCCAACACGAGAAATATGGCTAAGGGCAGAAATGAAGATCCTTGAGACACTATGAGCTGGTGGGCCAATCTCCATTTCCATTGCTTATGAAACACTCTACCACATTCCTCAGCCACTTCTTGGTTTGGGGGCTTTATCCTGTTACCATATTGGATGATCTCAACATCCTGCTCATAAAACATCCAAACTTCAGAGCTCAGCTTTCCCAATTTCTAGGGTCTTTCTCCCTGCTCAGCCACACCTTAACTTTATCACTATCTAAAGGAGCTCCATTGTCAAGTTCACTATGTTTCAACTGCCACTCCTGATCACAATGTCCTTGTCCTCTCTTAGAATCTTCTGTGTTCCTAGTTAACCTTCATTATAGGTAAGCAGTCATGCTTGCCCTCTCTGCTTCCTAAGGCTATCAGTATCCTCCTGCCTCAGTCATCACTGTACTCAATCAGGACCCATTTTCATTCATATCATACAAATCCATGTCCCTGTAATCCAACACCACGTCTTCTGTGCCAACCACCTACCTGAATCTGACCTCCCAACTGTTCTTACCACTCACAATCCAGGGCTCTGGGTATTGTTAGAAAAATCCATGAAAACATGGTTATCAATCTTTCCTGGACATATTCATGATGTTTAACTTCAATGGCTCTTTATCCCTGACCAGGAGTCCCTTTTCTCTTGTAGAACCTGCTCCTGGCTGTTCTAAACTGTTTCTACAATCTCCTCTCACAGCAGATGACCACTCCTTCCTAACACTGTTGTCCATCTGTGCAACCAACCAATTTACTGTCCAAAGCTCTATGTTTTAACCAATCCTCTCTTTTGTCCCAGCACAGAAGAAGAGCTTTTCCCTTGGTGCCTCCAGGCCTCTCCTCAGTGCTAGAAGAACATTCTCTTGGCTCTTTTCCTCCTGCAAGCTACAACACACTTTCCCATACTCTTATACATTTTCTATAATTATAGCCCATGCTAGTTGACTCATTGCTCTCCTGAACTATTTGCATAAGACTTGAATCACTCAACCCAGAACCCTAACTAACACGGGAGTTAGGGGCACAGTGGAAAATCCACATGTAACTGATAGTCAGCCCTCCATATCCACGGATTCAGCCAACAGTAAATTGTGTAACACTGTAGTATTTACTACCGAAAAAAATCTGCGTATACCTAGACCCATGCAGTTCCATCCCATGTTGTCCAAGGGTCAACTGTATTCTCCTGGTTCCCATGCCATTTCCAACTCTTTATTTTCACTTCTCTCTAACCACTCTTTCCCACTTCCATCATCAGCTCGTCTTCTGGGCCATAAGTGCACATACCACCCACATCTCCCCATGGAACCTGAACTTCTATTGTATAGAAGTTTATGAAGGCTTAGGTATAAAGCACTTAAAAGTGTCAAGTCACCCCCACAGAAAAGCTTTTTCTGACCACCCCAGAGAGGGTCAGTCTCCCACAGTGGTTCATCTCTAACTAGAACAGATCACATTGCATGGCTATCTCTCTGATACTGGGACCAGACCTATGGTAGGCTGATGTTTCCTAAGAAAACATGGTCGCCCCTCTCCACAACATTTCTTCCTTACCTAATATGTCTCCCACATGGCCACCAAATTAATCTCTCCTAAATCCCATATTGATCCTCTCATTCTTCTATCAAAAACTTCTAGCAATTTTCCCACAGCTTATAACAAAGACCAAAACTTCTTAGCCTGGCTCTTAAACGCCACATACGCCCAAAACTACCAACCAATCTTCTACTGATAACTTCTAAGAACCCTCTGCCTTATTCTACAAATATACACAGTACTTTCTCCCACCTGTGGCCTCCGCTCAAGCTCACTTATGTAATTGCCATGTCTTAGTTGTGTGATTCTCCCTCAGCTCAGGCAATGTTCCCCAGGAGTCAGGGCCTCCTTAAGGGCACCCTCCTCAAATTCCTCTTCCTCACCTATTGAGCAAAATGACACCAAACTGCTGAGTTCCTAGCCCATTCAGTCCACAAGCCGAGAACTTTATTTATGTATATATATAACTCCCCAACAGGATGGTGAAGCCAGTGATATCAAAGATGATGTTTTAAATGTCTGTAACCCTCACTGTAACTAACAACCAACATCTTTACCACCATCAGCATTTATTATAATGTGCCAGGTGCTGCTACAAATGCTTTACAACGATCTTGTGGGATATATACTACTATTTTTTCCATATGCGAATGGGCAGCCTGGGTCACAGACAGGGGCCTACACAGAACTTTGAACACAATGGGTACAAAATTATATCTGTGAGTGGATAAATGTATTACTAATAACCATGCTCTGATACTGCCACATAAGTTAATGTGTCAACGTAGAATGCTTCCCCATTCTTCCCAGCCCAGCAAAATCCTCCGAGCCTTCAAGACCCAATTCAAATGTCACCTTTTCAAGAAAGTCCCCTGCTAACACCCTGGCAAAGTTAGTTGCTCCTTCCAAAAACTGTCTTTAATACTTGTAATGTGTCTTCATTATAACACTAAGGTTATTTATAAGACTGCTCAGTTAGAATGGGTTTCTTCATGGCAGTTTGTTCAATACTTTTAATGCTCAGAACAACTAAATGGAAAGTAAAATGAATGTAATTTATATCTGCTGACCAAATGAAACAAAAAGAAATGGCATATCTTATTAGCAATATTTGATCATCATACTCACAAATCTTTTCTGTAACATTCAGTACATGTGTCAAGTTATAAAATCTGGTATGACTAAATCTAATTCAGAAGGTCTATTTTTTCTTTTAACATGTCCAAACAAAGCATTATTCTTAAGAAATGGAGAAGAGACTTACCAGTCTTCTCCTTTCTTCTTCTACTGCGATGAGTAGTCTTGCAAATTCTTTTAGTGACTGAGCTATTTAGAAGATAAGTTTAAAAAAAAAAAAGCATTAACCTCTTTACATTGCTGATATCCAATTGCACAAGAATAAACATTACAATAAAGATACTTATGAATTTGTATATATTCTGTGGTGTTATGTTTTTATAAGCAGGAAACAGTATATACAATAGGATTTCAATGACTAACAGTTATATATAAGAGATGTTTGTGTGCTACAAATTGAAGTTTAGCACATATCAAGTATAATATTTTTTCTTCAAAGGCACTAAGGGAATATAGTTTATATATTTAATAAATAAAATTTACACAGTAATAAACAAAAGTATAGTACTGGAATCACTTCTAAACAGAATCCTACAAATAATAAATTCATTAAATCTATAAGGACCAATAAATCCAGTACTATGATGTACTCAGTAGCAGCCAGTAATGCAAAGTCTCCCACTGACTTCTTTCTTGAAGCTCAACACATATACACTTAAAAACAGATTCTGTATTCTGTATTACTGTATCACTCTCATATCCAAGGTACTTTAGACCTTTGCTAGTCAGAATGGTCAGAGGACCACCAGCATCAGCATTTTGGGAGCTTGTTAGAAATACAGATGCTCAGGCCCCGGCCCAGAATCTGCATTTTAACAGGATCCCCAGTTGATCCCTTTGCACATTAAAGTTGAGAAGCACTGCCTTAGAAAACTATCTGAAGCTATATTGTTGAGGCTTGGGAAGTGTTCAGGAACTTTGGGAGGACAAACAAAAAAAATAAGTAAACAGGGAGTTACAATAGCATATTCTTCAAAAATGCACAGTGCCACACAGTAAACTGTGAAAGATTAATTTGTCGACATCAATTTCTGTAACTTATACTTAATGTGAATTATTAACTAAAGTTGGAATGTTTAGATTACAAAACTAACAAAAGAAATAAGGTAAATGCAAATTTTATTTTGATTTAAGCCTTGAACCTTCCCTTCTATGTCCTTATTCTTTAGGCTCCCACCTCTTCCTTCATCCATACTAATATTGAAAACATCCTGTGAGACCAGAAGTCTAGTAAGTCTGGCATAAAGTCTACAATAAAGGGAGGTGAGTGAGAACAACACATCAAGAGTCTTACCAGCAAAACTCATTAAGAAAGAGAATGAATATTTTCCATTTAAGAATTTAAAATTACAATCTTGGATTTTTCTTCTCTCTTTTCAAAACCACTAGGCTTACACTAACTAAGCTGGTTTGAAATTCTATTCCTATGATTACTTCACACCCTATTTTATTCAGTTACCAAAACAGAAATCAAAGGATTACCTGGGAGACTCACATTAATCTCATAAACACAGTAATGGCCTTAAAGTAAGTGGAACTTTTCTAAAGTGTTTAAAATGTGATTTTAATTTCTGCAGAAATAACTATCATTGCTACATTACAACCCAGTTTTGACAACAATAAGTTGAAGAGAAAAGCATTTTACAAATAGATAGAAGATTTTAACTGGAGTGTGCAATAGCATATTATATGTTTGTACTTTCAGTAAAGAAATATCCAGTCATCGTTCTGGCAGCTATCTACTGCCATTGAAGATCTGTTGATGAGACTGGAAAAAGTCAACAAAACTTTGAATGATGGAAGGTAATGTTAACATGCCTGCAGAGAAAGAAGACAAAAAGTATGTCATTCTGGGCTACAGAAGGAGAGGCAACAGGTACTCCTGAGGTGAGAAAATAAGAGGAGATGTAAATAGAAAGAGTACACTAGTTGAAAGTCTGTATAAGAAGCACTTTAACCCCAGATTTTTAACTTAACACCGCCTAACCTTTTTAATAAATATCAAAACAAAAACAAAAAGCCTTACTCTCATATGCTTCCTTTTATCAGAAGCTATTGGTTAACACACTCTCACAAAACTTGGGAACAAAACATGAAAAGAAAACATGAATTCTAGCAAAGCAAAGAAGGAAATGGAATTCTCAGGACAACACAGAGCTATTCTAGGACAACAGTTTTGCCAAAGGTCCAGAGAAGCTCTTGTCTACACTGGAGCAATAGGTTAGAAGCTCCAGGAAATGTCTACAGAGAAAGAAAAATAGAACTGATCAATATCCTGATGTGTCTAAATGTAATGAGAGGAAATTTACACTCCTTTTTTTTTTTTTAAAAGAAAACTCAAAGGCAATTATAGCTAGTGAGCAAAAATATTCAGGGGGAAAAAAAAATTCCAGAAGTTCCAAAAAGCAAAACTTGAATTTGCTGCGTGCCACAAATATTTACGTGGTATTTACATTGTATTAGGTATTGTAAGTAATCTAGAGATGACTGAAAGTAATACGGGAGGATATGCATAAGTTATATAGGTTATATGCAAATACTACAGGATTTTATATTAAGGACTTGAGCATTTGTGGATTCTGAAAGCTGCAAATACCAAGGGACAAGTGAATTAACTCCTGGGAAAACAAAGTTATACAAATAACACAATCAAAATAATTGAAATAACTGAGTTGTGAGTAATATGTACAAAATCACTGATATAAACATTAAAAATTAAATTCATTTTGCCAAAATCAAGTTTTAACTCTATTGAGAGAAAGGGAAAGGAGCATGTTAGATAGTATGAACTCAAGACATAGTGTGACAACACTATGAAGTGAAAGGATGGTATATAAAACTAAAAAAACAAAAAACAAAACAACAACAACAAGAAAAACTCAAGAAGTAGCAAGGTAATCATGGTCTTGAAAGAAACTGAGGAATGGCTAAAAGTTCAAAGTGGTCTTGAGACAGGAAAGAAGGGAGCAGGGCACCACCTTTAAAAGGATGACACAGCCATTAGGAAGAACAGGATAGGACAAAAACTGGTTAGAACCCATTAGGCCTAAGATGGCAGAAGACTGGACTTCCAGTAGACCTTGAGCCTCATTATACACTCACTGTAATACTTAGCATATGCTAAACGACACACCCACAGGTGCCATAACCGTAAAAGACCAAAAAATGGGCGGTGGCACAATTCCTGGAAATCTCCGCCCCTCCCCAAAATAGTTAGAATAATCCTCCCCCTCCTTAGCCTATGAAATTACCCAGCCCATAAAAACTAGCCACCCCGTATTTCGGGGCTGCTCTCGCTTTCTTAGACAGACCACATTCTGCCTATGGAATGTCTATCTCTCTAAATAAACTTGCTTTCACTTTACTATGGCTCACTCTTGAATGCTTTCCTGCGCAAAGCCAAGGACCCTCACTTGGCGGTGCATCCCAGGGACTCGCCCAAGACCTGGGACATGACCACCCTCTGATACCCCATTCTCCTGTAACAGTCCTTCTGAGGAATTAAGTGGCAAGGACTGGTAGAAAAGGAGATTGCTAGTTTTTGTAAAGCCTAAAAAATAATCTATAACTTTTTAAACAAATAATGAAAACCACTTTATTTTCTTATTAGCCTACACCCTAGGAGGGCACAGACCACATATTAATTTTCTCAAAGGGTAAATAAATATCTAGCACAGAGAAGCCTGTCAGCAGGTATTTTTTGAAATAAATGAGATTATAACTTGATTTTAGACTGACATGGGTATACTAGAACCTTCCAGTTGATCAACCCAGAAAATGTTCACTGGCCTACGTAGCAGCACCCTAGTGGTCCCAGGGAGTATTTTACGATGATGACTTCAGAAATCCAAAGGTTTCCCCAAGGTAACTGCTACTCCAAAATTGTGGTGTTGCCTTAAATCAGATTTTGGTTACAAGGAAGGAAACTCAAAGTTCTCATTTTGCTGCTGTACCTCTTTGTCCAAAACTTAATGGCCATTTTCTGCTTTACTTGAATGGTTTTCTGGTCTGTTTCCCTTATAAATACTATTTATAGACTCAGTATGACAATAGTAGATTATAATGAGGAAGTCTGGGGAGAAATTTTAACATTTGCAAAAGCAACTGCTTGTCTGGTTCCTCACAACGAAAACGACTCTCCTTCCAGCAGTTTTCTGGGTCTGCCCCAATTTGACAGTAACTTTTGTTCCCTCTTTTTCTTTGCTTCATTTTTCAGGGAAATGACTTTAAAAAAACTAAGACTGTTCTCTCTAAATATTATAGTCCTAGTTCTATAAAAGCATACTATGTTTCTTGGTCCAAATGAAGCTTTCAGATTCATCATTTGTTCTATAAGAAACAGTCAGGAACACTAAATAATTTATTTCATGAATTAGGGACAGTGGCCTACTAACTTTTTAAACCCAGATCTAATGTTTTTCCCTAAATATTTTTCTTTATAACGATGTCAAAGTATCACATCAATAGTTTACTAAGCACAACATAACAAGGAAAGAAAACAGAAATTAACAATCCTATAACGCAAGTATAAAATAATTCAAGGTATTATCACATCAATTGGGTTTTAAGAGAAAGGGCAGATGGATAGCCAGTCACTTCCCTGCCTGCCCCACCCTCAAAGTCTAACAGGTACCTCCGACACAAATCAGGCAGATCCAAGCTGCCTAGTTAGTGTTCCTCAGCAGTACTCTAGAGATTAGAAGCCAGTATTAGAATCTCTGGTGCATGAGACCCACAAATGCCTTAAGAGGCCATGAAAACTAGAGGGAGTCTATTCTCCACCAGACCTTGGGCACAAAACATATATAAAATGACTCTCTCGGAACTCATCACAAGGCCTTATACAAAATGGCTATGGATTTTGTGACTGCTTGAGCCACTTTTATAAGACTTTGCTTAAGCAAAATCTGAAAACATTTTTTATTACATGCAAATTTCTGATACCCGAATATTTTCTCTTATAATCAATTATTTGTGATGCTCCATATTTTATTTATAAATATTCACATAAATAAAAACCACTGCAGTATCTGATTTGGGGGGTCCAGACTAACACTGAATATAACAGCTGGTCCTGCAATGATAGATCTTGACGATACCTAGGTGGTATGAAAGGAGTTTGATTTAGTGAGAGTAATATTCCAAAAACAATACTTAATACACAGTGGGCTTTCAGTAGATGAATTTAACAATACCTTCCCACCATCTATTTGCTCTATAAGGAGAAACATACCAACTCTTATTCTAGACTTCATAAAATATTATGAAAAGGATAGGCCAGATACTTTGGAAAATTATGTTAGCTATCCACATTCTTGCCACCTGCATGAAACTTTCCTGGCTGTATTTGCCAGTAATAATCTTTCCCCTTCCTGACCATCTGGACCATGAGATTACTGGAGAGCAATCAAAATGTAGCTTTATATATAAATTTTAACTTTCCAAAAAAATTATTGAGGTCAAGAACACTGCTATAGGTTTCCTTTTTACCTCCACAATGTGATATTGGAAAAATACTTTTGGAACAAAAGAAATCTATCATTCAGATGCATTTATCACGGGTCCCAAGAGCATAAGCATTCACAAAGACAACAGTTGAATTATACCTAGATGGTGAAGAAGTACGATAATGGCTTCTGTATTTACCAATATCGTAAATTCTGAAACATTCCTGAACTATATAAAATATCTATTTCCTAACAAATTTTTTCAGCAGGCTTAAATTCATCCTACTATTTCTAACTGTGGAAAATCTGTTTAGTGTCTGGAAGTAAGAATGAGCGAGAATAGAGAAAATTATTCCCTGTTCATTGTTGATATAATTCCACAACCTTAAGTACTAAGCATTATATACTATTAAATGTTTCAGCAATTGAACAGTTTGGGTTTACAGATTTCACAACTATAAGAACTGAAAGAGCATGTCTCTCTCGCATCTAACCAACATTTGTATCATAGTCAGACAATGATGTGCTACATATTTCTCCTAGGAGTCTTTCCTCAAACCTAAACAGCATAAACACATACTCAAAAAAAACAAAAAAGTACAGATCACAAATCAGTGACATATACAATTATGTCCACAACACATTTTTTTCACTTTATTAGAGTGAGCAAATCACTTACGAAGTTCAGATAATGCTGATGAATAGAGGGGAACTGGGTTAGCAGTAGGATTTAGACTTGATTAAATCTCAAGGAAAACATGAAAACCTGTAAAAGTCTATAAAAGCCAGATTGCACCAATGCAATCATATTTTATAAGTCCAGATGATGCCCCAACAGTCGCTTGACTTTTCTATTTGGGTGTGAGTAGGCTCTGTCAAGCTTTTTCTCTGGCACTGACTTTTCATGAAGAATAGGAGCAAGGCTATAAAACATCAGTACTGAACTGAGGATCTGAGCCAGAGCAGGTGAATCCATCATATCCTTCTAGGCCACATGGAGAATTATTAGAATAGAATCAACCTACATAGCCAAGGGACACCCAGCATTACACTACAAAAGCATGCAGTGACGTAACAGGACATCACATCAGCAGTTCAGGCCTGGAACTTCCACTGAGGGAGTTTTAATTCTCTGAACACTAAAAAGATCAAAGGTAGCATACTGGCTGAAGTATCCAGTGGAAAGTTTGGGTTCAGGAACAATTTAACCCATAAACAGAGCAGGCAGCAAGGTCAGCTTGTGGCATGCCTGAATAATAAATACTATGTCTACAAAACAGAGTGATATAAAAATTGACACCAACTCTCCCACCAGATATTGCAAGTCTTTGGTAACAATTAATATCCCTGCTGACAGGCTGTCCACTCTGTCTGCAATATTGGCATTATTTGCAACCACAAACTCTAGTTATTAGTTTCCAAAAGCCACAACATCAGATAAGATTTTTCCACTCTATTTGTGGCTTCAAGCTCCATGGATGCCTAGTTGCAAAGCCAATAAATTGCTTCCTAAACCAACAGAAAAAAAAAAAAAGTCACAGGCCCACTGTGGAATGCCGACAGGTCACTGCAATACACCCTGGTACTCAGAGGAACTGATCTTTCTTCTAGAGCTTCACAGCCCAGCCTGTTGGAATCCAAGGTCTCACGAAAACACAGGCAAATTTAGTTCTCTCTGAGGTAACTAAACTGGGTTCTCCACAATGTCCTCCAGGTGGTCAGTCTTTTTTTTTTTCATTGCCAAACAAATCAAAAAGCAAGATTAATCTTGAAAACAAGCCCCTGAAAACTGGCATTTACATTTTTTTATATCCTACCAATGCATCATTGTGTAGCATTGTATTCAGGTGAATTGGGTTTCAGTAAATATGAGATGTATCAAGTTGGAAGAGCATATTAGATATTATTTTGGTAATAAAAGGTTAATATTATAGCATAGTTTTCTAATTAAGCATTAAAGAACAATAAGAAATGCACAACCTGCAAATGAAAACAGTCGTAAAATTAAACTTTTATCCAGTTGACCAGGTACTCTGCAGACTTAGGAACTACCTTTTTTCTGCTTCATCACTTGTTCCATACTGCCATCAGCTATGCTATAATCTGTCTGTCCAGTACTTGGATGCCAGTGTAGACTCTGAACAGGACACAGGAACAGAATCCTCACTTTGGAATCCACTGGCTTAATATCAAGTGATCTGTTTCTGCTTTCTCTTGTTCCTGTTCATCCTCTAACCATATTAGCCAGATTCTTTGCAGGGGTTCTAACCAGTAATATGTCTCCTTACTACTGTTACAGATTGATAACTACTAAAAGTGAGGAGAATTATGATTCCAAGACAAAAGTCACAGTGGATGCACAGAAATAATTCGAGACTATATGTCTAATGATTTTCCTTCATATACTCTCTCTGAACAGGGATAGGACCTTTCAGTAATATCTGCTTTGAAACTGCCAAACTACCAGGTAGTCTGAGAATTCTAGTATTATCTCTATATATAGACAGATAGGTAGATATAGATATAGATGTATAGACTGGGCTTGTTATTTTATATAGATATAGATATAAAGTATATAACAATTCACATAAGGCCAAGTTTTGACAAATGAACACATGCAAATACAGAAAGGTGGCCTTTCAATTTTACACAAGTCCAAAATTTGATTCCAGCTGGTTTCTCCCAAGACTTCATCCCACTACTCATTACTTCAAATGAATTTCATCTGAATTCTAGTTAAATTTTTTTTGTTTTTTACTATGAAATTTTATGTTGATGCAATAAGTACTGTTGTGCATGACATCATCTACAAGCCACATATATATATTTTTTTCCAAGCACACATATTAATTAGAAAATTAAGAACTGTGCTTTTCTGATGTTGCCTGTTTTTAGTTTTTGTTTTGTTTTGTGGTGTTTGACCTGTTTCCCAAAGCCAAAACAACTCCCAATTCAGAAAACATTTTCCCAAGATGTAAACCACTCCCACTTCAGAGCACCTCTGCCAAGAGGTAGAGATGTTACATAAACTGTATCATTTAATGCCCACTCAATGATATGAGGTACTGAAGTAAGTGTTACCTTCATTCTGCAGATGAGAAAAAGGTCAATCAGCTGGGGTAGCTTGCCCCATGATCTCACAGCTAGTAAGTGGAGAAGCAGGTATTCAGTTTTGAATGTTTGATTCCAAAGTCTATTCTCTCCCAGCAAACCATTATTGCGAAAGGAGTGGGGTGGATAAAAGGTAGTGCCAGCCTACTACCCAGCTCCATTACAGAAAAGAAGAGGCTTATCATCTTTAAAGGCAAACAGAGCCAGAACTATCTGTGCTCAGAGGATAATCAGGTGCCAAGTATCCTGCTTTAAAGGGAACAATCAGTAATTTGCTGCTAACAAACAAGCATTTACACCAAGTACACCCCCACCCCCATCCTTACTGCCATTAGGAACTGACCTCCCAACACTTCTTCACATTCCACAAAGGCTGAAGCACCCCATTCATACTCCTCCTCTGCACCCAATGCTCCTGCCACCACCCTGCTGAAGCTTCAACATCCGCTTCCTTGTCCAATATGCAGCCTCTCTCTTCCACAACCTCTTAACCTCTAATGACCTTCCCTCTTCTGTAATTCACACACCCACAAGGACACGAAGAGTTCAAGCGATCTAACCCCTCTGCTTCTGCTTCTTGGCAATGCTTTTATTCAACTCTAGTTTACTCCTAATCTTATTTCCCACAGTGGCCATCTAAAAAGAATTTTCTCCTTTCTCAAGAACCCAGCCCCAAACTTCCCTCACTCACACCAGATGGCCTGGCCTTCTGCTTTTCTGATCAACATGGTCTCCATTCTTTTCAACTTGCCTGTCTCAGAGGAGGGGCCCTCTTCCTCTCAAAAGCTAACAACTCCCCAAGAAGCTTCTAATCTCACCCTTTTCCATATCCATCTCCATTTTTTTCTCTCCCGCTCTTATTTCCACCAGCACTCTTCTCTCCTCACAAGCCATTTCTCCTCCTTGTCTACAAACTTACTCCAGTGGACTCCCATCCTCATGAAGGAGGAAGACAGGAAGACCTGGGAGTGGGGAAGAAGGAGCTTTGGTACCCGCACCAGCATGGTGCACAGCTCTTTAATCCTCACAACACCCTACGAGGCACTCACAAGTAAAACACTCAAATCTTCTATCACCATTCTCCTACTTTTCAAATAATGAAACTGATATGTAGAGGTTAAATAATATGCAAGGCCATAGAGCTAATGACTGGCAGAGCTAACCTCTGAACTCAAATTAGCTCATCTGAAATTTATATACACTTTCCCTCTATTCTAGGCACAGTCGCACAACCCCACCTCACTAGTCTAAATTTAACAAATCTGATTATATATCCTGGGAATTTCTACTAGGAATTTTGTCTGAATCTCAAAACTTAACATGTACCAAAACTTAACTCATAATTCTGCTCCACCCCCAGGTACCCTGGCCACATATAAACATATAAATGGGCCCCTAACACCATTCTCCTAGTAACTCGAGTGATGGATTATCCTCAGTCCTTCCTTCCACAGATTCAATTGCCAAATGCTGTTGATCTCTCTCCTCTACCCTTCTTCCATACCCATGTAAGGGTATCACTTCATCTTTGCTGTACTATTCCAACAGCCTAGTTATTGGTTTCCCAGTTCCTATGGCTCCAGCTCACCCTATGTAGTAATGGTCAGAATAAAATTCCTAAAGGGCACCTTTGATTGTGTCATTATCCAACTCGAAAACTGAATGAGTAAATAAAGTCAGAAGTCCATATTGCAAATGATTTGGGGCCTCCATGATGTGGCTCCAAAGTACCTTTCCAACTGTGTTAGCTTGAGATGCTACTACTTCTGATCTCTTAGTACTCTGAAACTACTAACATTCCTATAGTATCCCATTTCCATGTCTTTCCTTTAACTACTGGGTTGGCCAAAAGATTCTTTCATTTGGTTTTCCGTAAGATGGCTCTAGTAGCACTTAGTTGTCTTTAACTTCATTTGAAACAATTTTGTTAGATTGTACGTGACAGCCGTCATATCAGAGTGCATTCTAAAAAAGACTTATCAAAACTGGCGAATTTTTGTGTAGCCATTTTAATACTGAAGATGGAAGAAAAAAAGCAACATTTTCGGCATACTATGCTTTATTATTTCAAGAAAGGTGAAAACACAACTGAAATGCAAAAAAGATTTGTGCAGCGTATGGAGAAGGTGCTGCGACTGATCGAACGTATCAAAAGTGGTTTGCGAAGTTTCATGCTGGAGATTTCTCACTGGATGATGCTCCATGGTCAGGCAGACCAGTTGAAGTTGATAGCAATCAAATCAAGACATTAATTGAGAACAATCAACGTTATACCATGCAGGAGATAGCCAACATATTCAAAATACCCAAATCAAGCACTGAAAATCATTTGCACCAGCCTGGTTATGTTCATCGCTTTGATGTTTGGGTTCCACGTAAATTAAGCGAGAAAAACCTTCTTAACTGTATTTACGCATGTGATTCTCTACTGAAACATAATGAAAACGTTCCTTTTTTAAAACAAATTGTGATGGGCGATGAAAAGTGGATACTGTACAATAATGTGGAACAGAAGAGATTGTGGGGCAAGCAAAATGAACCACCACAAACCACACCAAAGGCCAGTATTCATCCAAAGAAGGTGATGTTGTGTATATGGTGGGGTTGGAAGGGAGTCCTCTATTATGAGCTTCTTCTGGAAAACCAAACGATTAATTCCAACAATTACTGCTCCCAATTAGAACAACTGAAAGCAGCACTCGACGATAAGGAGCCAGAATTAGTCAACAGAAAACGCATAATCTTCCATCAGGATAACGCAAGACTGTATGTTTCTTTGCTGACCAGGCAAAAACTGTTACAGCTTGGCTGGGAAGTTCTGATTCATCCACTGTATTCACCAGACATTGAGCCTTTGGATTTCCATTTATTTAGGTCTTTACAAAATTCTCTTAGTGGAAAAAATTTCAATCCCCTGGAAGACTGTAAAAGGCACCTGGAACAGTTCTTTGCTCAAAAAGGTAAAAAGTTTTGGGAAGATGGAATTATGAAGTTGCCTGAAAAATGGCAGAAGGTAGTGGAACAAAAGTGTGAATACATTGTTCAATAAAGTTCTTGGTGAAAATGAAAAATGTGTCTTTTATTTTTACTTAAAAACCAAAGGCACTTTTTGGCCAACCCAATACATTTCTTAAGCTGTATCTTACCTAGACATTGGGACTCAGCTCAAATAACATCCTCTTTTTAAACATCTTCTGATGTCCCTTCTCCAGCTTTGGTTCTCTCACCACATTTCTGTTCTTACTACTCTACCTAAAGCACTCAGCACATTCTCCTGAGTAATATAGTGATGATATCATAAAGCTATTTTTGGACCCCCTTCTATTAATAAGGGTACAAGAAGATCTTATTCATGTTGCATGTACCAAATTACCCATAAGGTTCTTTGCACTCAGAAGATATTATTAGTAGAGAATTCCAGAGAATCCAAAGTCAATATGAACTAAATGACATCTTATATGGGATTTTAATTTGAAAAGTTGATTTTTTCCTTCATCCCTGAGTAATCTGCACAGCATCTACACTGGCCCATAAACACTATCTCTCATTCTAAGATAGACAGATAGACAGATAGATAGATAGATAGACAGACAGACCAATTTGTTCTGCATAAACCAAAACCTTTTTTCAGGCTGTCAAGGAAAAATGGTGCAACAAATGACCAGGTTTCCCCACAAACACATGGCTTCTATAGCCTCAGTGGCTCCACTGGCAAAATGCTAGGCATCAGGGATCTGGTGACCCACAAAGCACTCCTCTGGAACAGACCTTTTCCCAGTTTTAGTACCTTCCCCAGTTGTGCCTCCCTCCCTCGGTATAAAGCACAAGTATATTGTTTAGAGTAACAGTTTTTCCCAGGCTGCATCAGACAACACGAATCTCCATAAAATGAAAAGCTCCTAATGTCTCAACGCAGAGGATTCTACCTTAGTTCAGGTCTGGGGGTGAAGCCCAAGAATCAAAATTTTAAGGTTCCCCATACTTGATTCTGATGCTAGGCAGCTTGGCAACTGCTGACTTTGTGGCGGGGGTGGGGGGGGAGGAATGCATGCTCTTTGTGTGAGGAGTTAAGAGTTAAAAATATATTTAAATAGAAAACAGTAGATACGCGTGACTGTGTGTGTGTGTGTAATTGTTTAAGATAAGATTTGGAAGAATGCTCCTTGCCTGAAGCACATCTGTACTTTCAATGGCAGAAGTGGTTACTCGTGGCCCTCTTGGTAATGGAAGAAAGAGAACACTATGTCTGAGTCCTAAGAATGAAGCAGAACCTGAAAGCTCTTCTCTCTACAGCCCTCCGAATCATGACTCAGCAACTATCCTGAATTCTCTCAATGACCGAGAAATTACTCTGAATTACGCTGTTTTTTCCCAGCCACATATTCCTTGATAACTATCCAAGGCAAGCTTTTCTTTCTTTTGTAGGCCTGTTATTCAACTATTTTCTTGCTTTCCTCCTCCCCCACCCCAAGGCTGTCTCCATTGCTCATATGCTGTCCTTGCCTTTTGCCAGTGAGTTTTCATTAGTCTCTGGGTGCCCACGTCCTGCCTCCTAACTCACTTATTTCAGATACAGTCTCCAGGACTATTGCCTTTATGGTCCAAACCTTTTAATGTCAAAATTGAAACTGTAATTTTATTATTTCATTCATATTTAGAAATGTTCTCTCTAGGTCCATTAAAAAAAATGCTGATGGACCTAGAGTCTGTCATACAGAGTGAAGTAAGTCAGAAAGAGAAAGACAAATACCGTATGCTAACACATATATATGGAATCTAAGAAAAAAAAAATGTCATGAAGAACCTAGGGGTAAGACAGGAATAAAGACACAGACCTACTAGAGAATGGACTTGAGGATATAGGGAGGGGGAAGGGTAAGCTGTGACAAAGTGAGGGAGTGGCATGGGCGTATATACACTACCAAACGTAAAATAGATAGCTAGTGGGAAGCAGCCGCATAGCACAGGGAGATCAGCTGGGTGCTTTGTGACCGCCTAGAAGGGTGGGATAGGGAGGGTGGGATGGAGGGAGACGCAAGAGGGAAGAGATATGGGAACATATGTATATGTATAACTGATTCACTTTGTTATAAAGCAGAAACTAACACACCATTGTAAAGCAATTATACTCCAATAAAGATGTAAAAAAAAAAAAATGCTGATGAAGGCAATCCTTGACTCAACTCTGAACTGGCAAAGACTTCCATGCTATAATTCATCACATATATTGAATCCAGAATAAACCTCCTAAAGGGCAACTTCAATCACAAGCCTCAAGTGTCTCCTGAGGACATGTAAATTAAACTTGAGACTATGTGGCAAGCCCTCTGCGATATTCTGTGACTCCCAATCCTTGTACAACAGCTAAGAAGATACCTTTATGGCTTTCCCTGGTGGCGCAGTGGTTGAGAGTCCGCCTGCCAATGCAGGGGACGCGGGTTCATGCCCCGGTCCGGGAAGATCCCACATGCCGCGGAGCAGCTGGGCCCGTGAGCCATGGACACTGAGCCTGCCCGTCCGGAGCCTGTGCTCCGCAACAGGAGAGGCCACAACAGTGAGAGGCCTGTGTACCACCAAAAAAAAATAATAAT
The DNA here is from genome assembly GCF_011762595.2 of Tursiops truncatus. NCBI lineage: Eukaryota > Metazoa > Chordata > Mammalia > Artiodactyla > Delphinidae > Tursiops > Tursiops truncatus. Next base: position 32,640,995 of record NC_047041.1, read on the forward strand.
AAGATACCTTTACACCTTTTGCACCAAATGGTTTCAAATCCAGAAACAGGTCAATGTTTACATAGTCATATAAATTTGATTGATCACATAGGGAATGGAGGGTAAAATGAGGTTCATTTTATAAGTAGTTTACAGTAATACCACTATCTTGAAATTAGATATCTGTATATTAAAAATACTAAAGAAAAATTTTAACTAATCTCCCTTCTTTTTGTATCTCTATAGCACTTATGGTCTAATAATATATAATGAAGTTATGTATTTTATCGTCTAACTCCTCTGACTAATGGCAAACCCATTAGGGTGGGGATTTTTTTTTTCTGTTTTGCACATGATGTGTCTTCAGCACCCAAACGGTGTCTAACAAATCTCAAGTGCTTTATTGAATGAATGAACAAGCAAACTCAAAGTTATGACCCAGGAGCCAGGTGATCAAGGTTCTAATACTTGTGTGACTTTAGAAAATAATTTCACCTGCATCTAAATCAAAATGACAGATTTAGCTCCCATGTTCTCCAAGGTCTCTTTCTACTCTACGATACTAAACTTGCGATTCTAAGAAACCAGGCCAACATTTCTGTCAGAAGTAGCTCTTTCTGATAATTCAAAAAAAAAAAAAAAAAACAGACAAAAAGAACAACAGCTTGTGCAACTTCCCATCTTCCCACCCCCATATGTACATAAAGAAGGTACATGAATTATCCTAGAACTAAAGAAATGCAGCTCCCCAATAGAAAGATAGAAACTACTCCACACCAAGAAGACAACTGTGACACGATACTATCTTCAAAAGCTGTTTTCAAAGTGGATGCAGAATTTACATGATATTCAACATGGGTGGATCAACTCTATTAAGCAAAGCAGGAAATTAACCAACAAAGGTAGAATCTATGCACCTACCACACACATGGGCCATGGCTTACCTTTCTGATACCTAATATTTACCAATATGCAATAAAACATGTTTCTGTTCCTGAAGTCATCCCTTCACCCCCACTTGCAGCTCGAGGCAGCCTGGGCTCTGACCAACATTACCTCGGGGACTTCAGAGGTGACTCGCGCCGTTGTGGATGGAGGGGCCATCCAGCCCTTGGCTGAGCTCCTGTCTTCCACTCATATGACTGTGCGTGAACAGGCAGTGTGGGTCCTTGGTAATATAGCAGATGATGGACCAGAATTCAGAGACAACGTTATCTCGAGTGATGCCATTCCACATCTGCTGACCCTGGTTTCATCAAGTATACCAGTCACATTCCTGTGCACCATTGCGTGGACCTTGTCCAACCTGTGCCGGAACAAGAACCCGTACCCTTCTGATCACACGGTGAAGCAGATGTTGCCCGCCCTCTTCCACCCGCTATGGCACCCAGAGGTTCTCTCGGACAGCTGCTGGGCCCTGTCCTACCTCACCGATGGCTGCGATGCACACATCAGCCAAGTGGTGGACACAGGGGTCCTGCCCAGGCTGGTCGACTCATGAGCAGCTCAGAACTCAATGTCTTGACCCCCTCTCTGCGCACTGTGGGGAACATTGTGTCACGGGGACGGACCACCAGACCCAGCTGGCCCTGGACACGGCCATCCTGGCTGTGTGGCTCCAGCTCCTCACACACCCCCACTCCTCCATCCAGAAGGAGACAGCCTGGGCCCTAAGTGATGTGGCCGCGGGGCCCCGCCAGCACATCCAGCAGCTGGTCGCTTGCAGTGCGCTGCCTCCCTTGGTGGCTGTTCCAGAAAACGGAGAATTTAAAGCCCAGTGAGAGGCTGTCTGGACAGTGGCTAACTTCACAACTGGGCGCACCGTGGACCAGTTGATCCAGCTTGTCCAGGCTGGAGTCTTGGAGCCTCTGATAAATCTTCTCACCATCCCAGACACCAAAATTGTTATCATCATCCTCGACGTCCTCTTTTTATCCTCCAGGAAGAAGAAACTGGCACAACCTTACCAGACCGGGACCAAGATGGTGAATTCTTAAAGCACTTAACAAACACATACCAAAGCTCCACAACTCCTAAACCAGGGACCAGACCCAAAGAGTCACTTCTTTAAGAACCCCTTCCCCTTGGTGTACCACAGGTATAATGCTTTTAAAACTGAATGATAATAAAATTTTCCACACTTTCACCTCCATCTAACAACAACAAAAAAAAATGCCATGTGTAAAGGTTATGGGCAGGTAGACAAGACCTAATAGGCCATGTTAGGGATGTGGAATTTCAACCTGAAGACAATGAGAAGCCATTTCAGGGCATTAATCAGAGAAATGACATCATCTTTGCATTTTAAAAAGATTACTCTGACTGCCTTTGGAAGAAGGCTGCCCCAGATGAGATTTTCTTACAAGATGGAACTTGGCCATTTCTCTGGGTTTGTGCCCAGGAGAAAACGGGGCATGGGTAGCTTGACTTTATAATGTAACCTATGGATACCTGGTTTGTTTATTTGTTTGTTTTAATGCACTTGCATTGACCCACAGAACCACAGTTGGAGTACATCTCTTTTATTTTAGATATGAATAGAATGGTGTTGGTAAAATTGGAATCATATGGTTAGTTTATAATTTTAAGCCTGAAGCATGGCATATGCTTGATGACATTTTTGTCATAATTTTTTGCATAATAACAAAAAGCCCCAACTGAATTTTCTTCTTTAATACACTTTAGCTCATTGCTCTTATAGAAGAGCAAAAATCTATCTTATTCGTCTTCAATGAGTCAAGGCTGCCTCATGCACCTATGAAATGCACCATATTTTATACAGTAGATTCTCCATGAGTCAGGCGGCTCAACTTTTTCACCTCTCTACAGATGACCACGAATGACCACAAAAGTGCTAGGAGTATTGATTTGGGGGATACCAATAAATTGTAGAGGAAGCAAATTTGCAAATACAGAATTTGTGGATAATGAGAATCAACTGTATATTCCTGCATCCCAAGTTATATTGGGCCAGAGCATTTATTTCATTGTCTAATCATTTTGTTGAATTTTTTTGAGCTCTTATAAGTCACTAACCATAGATAAAAGTTCTCTTTTCACTCTCTATCCACTCACCCTGAAATAAGCCTTTTTTAAGGCATGTTATCTCTAAAGGAAGGATATTGCTACCATCTTATTTTTTAGTCTGTACACTCCATGAGGGCAAAAGCTTTGACTACTCTTTTCACCACCAGGTCCCTGGGGACTGGCACAGAGCTTGTCACCTAACAGTAGTCAATAAACATTGAATAATAAACTAAAGAATATTACAATATTTAGCTCTGGTTTGAAACATTTACAAATATTAAGATATTTGTTCTAAATCATTCTCAATTATATGCAAAAGTTACATATATGTGTGTGTCTGTGTTTGTGTATTTATATGTAAATACAGTTGGCTCTCTGTATCCAGTTCTGCATCCTCAGATTCAACCAACTGTGAATTAAAAATACTTGGGGAAAAAAATTCCAGAAAGTTTCAAAAAGCAAAACTTGAATTTTCCACATGCTGGCAACTATTTACATAGCACTTATATTGTATTAGGTATTATAAGTAAGCTAGAGATGATTTAAAGTATATACAAGAGGATTGTGTAGGCTTTATGCAAATGCCACACCACTTTACATAAGGGACTTGAGCATCTAAGGATTTCGGTATCTGTGAAAGCTCCTGAAACCAACCTGCTGTGGATATCGAGGGATGGCTATATACGAACTATTTTCCCTCTCAAAATTTAGTTTATTACCATACTGAAAAGAATCATTCTAGATATACCCAAATATGTACATTTTATTTTTTAATATATGACTCTAAAATTTTATTTATGCACCTTAAAGTGATTTGTTTCTAGAAACTAAAGTTTACTGGGTTTTCCAGGGGGACTATTTATGCAACAAATATTTACTAAGCTTCTGCTACAAATAAGGTGCTAAAGAATTTTGCAGGAATAGAAATGTGAGAAAACTTTCTGACCTCAGACAGCATATAATTTACTGGAGGAGATAAGAGACTGATTTCTCTGTGAAAAAGACAGCCACTTTTTGTTCAACAAAACAAGTCACAGGGCTTCCCTGGTGGTGCAGTGGTTAACAGTCCGCCTGCCGATGCAGGGGACGCGGGTCCGTGCCCCGGTCTGGGAAGATCCCACATGCCGCGGAGCGGCTGGGCCCGTAAGCCATGGCCGCTGAGCCTGCGCGTCAGGAGCCTGTGCTCCGCATCGGGAGAGGCCGCAACAGTGAGAGGCCCGCATACCGCAAAAAACAAAACAAAACAAACAAACAAAAAAAAACAAATCACAAAAGACAGAAAGGGGGTTCTGGGGATTAACGTATATCGATAAATTAAAAGGCAATTTTTTTTCTTTGAGATGTGACTTTTAACATGATAAGTTTCTGAATTTTTTTTTTTAAACTTCAGATTCTGGAAAAACAATCTAAGCCTTTGAACTTCAAATTAAATCAAATAAAGTTCTTTAAAATACAGAGATAATATGATGAAAACATCTCTCTCAAGTCGTGTGTTTTTTTAAAGAGAGGAACTCCACCTGAAATGTGCAACTTTCCCAGCTGTTTCAATCCTTAATTGTGGGTGGTTTCTGTGTGGGTGCAAAAATAAGGGTGGTAAAAGAAAATGGAAAACAATAATTCAATTGTCCAACTGAGAGCCATAAAAAAGTCAAATATGCTTCCTCTACACAGTTCAAAAGAAAATGTTATTTATATAAACAATTTAGGCATTTGGAAATGTTCCACTTTAATAGAGGACTTCCTGATTTATATAACCACATTAAGTGGGTTGTAATGAGGGTTCATAATAACTGATGGATTTTCTTTTGATTCAGCAAATGAGAAGGTAATTTGTTTCCTAGAATTTAATAAAATCACAGGTCTTTTTTTTGAAGAGTTCAGTTGTGGTTGGTAATGGCATTGTGTCTGGTTTGCTAACTTTTTCCTAAGAGATGCCCAAGAAGAGTCTCATGGCCACACTCTACCTTATGCATCCCAATATCACCAGACAAATGGTAGTAGTGATCTGTATGGATGAGTATCTGTAGCTCATAACTGAATTCTGAAGAAAATCTTTACAGAAGCATTTTCAATTTGGTAGCTTAATAGCTGAATTTTATTAGTTTAACTTGAAGAAAATAGGTGTGGTTTTTTCTTAGCTAAAATCATTTATGATCGTTTAAGTGCATTTCCTGGGGTGTATAAATATACTAGTTCTTTTTAACCTGAAATACTACCTTTCCATTAGACCTAACAAGATGCATCCTTGAAGTGAATGAATTTATTTGGTAAAAGATTTATGCATTTTCCTCCAGTAATTCCTCTAACAAAGAAAATGAAAAAAATTTTTCAACCACTCCCTTGAAAAATGTCTTCTACTTCACACCCTCTGAGCAAGCATCAGTGATCACTCTCAGGCTTCTGTCTAGGCGATTTCACTTAACCACTGTATTACACTGATGCACACCCACCTTCAGAGAGGTAATCTAACAAATATTTGCACCTGGGCAAAGCACTGCCTGCTCAGGAAGATTCAATAAAGTCCCTGTGAGTTAAAATGTCACTATTTTAAATTAATTTCCTACAGTCTCACCTTTCAACGTATTTTCCAAAAGAATAGAAAAGAATTCAAAACACATTCCAGCCAGTGCAGTATACAAAACTTGGTTCGGTTTGAGTTACCATCTGTCAATCTGTACACATAAGATTTGTAAGGGTTTAAAAAAAAACATAACATGCTCTTCATTCTAAGAACTATTAAGCACTAACCATTATTGCTATGTGTGCATATCTGTATTCAAAGCAGAGTTAAATACCTGAACACAAATACATGAGTTAAGTCAGAACTATCTGTACAATTATCAATATTATGAAATATATTTTGATCTGAATTACCTACTTCATGGACTCATTTCTCCACTCAGAGTTGGGAGCCATAACCTTAGTTGACAAGTGCTTGTATGCAGCCTGTCTCTACCACAGGAATTTTCTGTTTAGGTATGTCTAAAGGAATAAGTCCCCACCTAGAATATTTACTAGCAAACTGACTCTCCTTCTTGGTAAACGTTTAATCTCTTGAGTGCAAAGTTCACATTGTCCAAGACTTTCCTGAGCACTACAATAGGCCATCACACAACATCGTTAGCCAAGCTATTTATGGAAAACCACAACTGGACTTTCCAATGGTTTCCAAGATTACATAGAATGAATGAGCTTTGTCTCATATTAATGACTAATATTTTTATTGGCACCGGTTCAGCATGACTAACAATATCTGATTTTGTTTTTAATGCAGACTTTTTTTAAGACTTGGTTAAAAGTGATTTCAAATTATAGGCACTAAATATGCATATCAAAAACCACAGCCTCAGACAGATTCACAGTAATATCTTTGAGCTTCTACTTGTTCAAATGAACCACTGTAAAGAGTTTTCAAAAGAATAGTGTTTTATTTTCTGTAGAGATAGTTTTTTTATTTCCTACTAGTAAGGTTTTAGGGCTGGTCACATGACATTAGCAATTCCCACACACATACCAGGATTAATGCAGTAGGTATTGTCTTTTGTATAATTATGGTTAAACAATGGTACATTTTGTTTCCAGTCTACCCATATAAATTTATTATTTGAGGAGGCCTGAATCTTATACCAGTTTGTAATCATTCTTTTCCCGTCCATCACCAATTTCTAACCCCCAAGCGTCCAGCCACTCAATTCCTAACTTACTCCTAACTCAATGTCTTTACTCAGTCCAGAAAAATGAAGTAGCATAAAAAGTGGGCAGTTAGAACAGCTGTGGGAAGTTAAGTTGGATGGTCTCCCACTGGGCCAGTGCTGTGGCAGGCAGATAAAAGGAAGCAATCAAAAGTTCACAGGCAGCTCAATCATCCTTAGAGGAGGGAGGAGCAACGGCCTCTTGCTGCTGTAAGATGGAAACGAGGTGCTCAAAGGAGAGTACAGGAAGCTGCCCTGCTTGGGCAACTGACCTGCTCCCTGAGCCACAGGCATTCCCCACTGGGTCCCAGACAACTAATCCCACTTTGCTTCCTTCCAAGCCAGCACTGTCTCACTGGCACCAAAAAACAAACAAACCGGCAAGCACAAGGCCAGAGGGTGGGAGCAGATGGGGACAGCTGAAGAGTGGGGCCGATTTACAGGACAGACACAGGCCTACGTGCCTAACAAACTCCCGGAACAGCTTCCACAAGTTGACTCATCATACTGATATAGTAACAGAACCCTCTTTTCCTTACCTTGCTCAAAATCTGTTTTTTGCCCTATTCCACCGTAAGCACACTGAAAACAGACATCTTACTCATCTTCCACCCCCTCCCACCACCATAACTTATATGCAGAAAGTTTGCAAATGCCTTGACTTTACAAGTTATTTTGCACTGACACTGCTCCCTTATAAAAGATGAGCTGCTTTCGTAAGTCATCATCTTCAGTGATTACATCAATGGTAAGTCTCAAGGCTACTCTGGCTAAGAGTATTATGGCTATTATTCAGTGCTAAGAGTCACAGCTGTCCCTACTTCATTCCTCTTTTATTAAATCAGAGGAATAAAGAAGAAGCTGAAACTGGGGCTTCAACAAGCTATTTTTTTTTAACTTTTCATTTTATATTGGAGTATAGCCAATTAACAATGCTGTGATAGTTTCAGGGGCTCAGCAAAGCAACTCAGCAGAACATATACATGTATCCATTCTCCTTCAAACTCCAATCTAGGCTGCCACATAACATTGAGCAGAGTTCCCTGTGCTATACAGTAGGTCCTTATTGGTTTAAAGACAGCTGAAACTTTGTATCTTCCCCTGTGGAACTGAAGCTAATGAAGGTAGGTAAGGATAGTTCTTGCCCTCCATCCACACCAGCCTTACCCATTATTCTCAGGGATACATTCTTAGATCACTGTCCTTGGTACAACAGCTTGCGTTAGCCTCACAATTCCTCCATGTTTGGAATGATTATTCAAAGTCTTCTACTACTTCTTTATTATATACATAGTTATTTTTAACTATTTACAGTGCATTTGGGGGCTCAGTAAAAGGATAAAAAGTGCTGGATGGTGAGGATATGGGAATATATCTATAATTTTACATTAGTTGTTTCAGAAATAATTTTTGTTTATAAATCTCTGTCCTCTAAGTTAGGTTTTCCTAACAAAGCATTGGTGTTTAAATCAAATTCCCAATAGGAGTTAAATAAGTCTCCTGATTTAAAAGTAGCGAGCCATAACATCTACCCCTATATAGTATATAGTATTCTCCTTCCACTCCCCAATGCCGGATTTAATTCCTCAAAGCCCTGAAAGCATTAGAACTTAATATTCAGTGCCTATCATAAGCTTTCACATACTGATCAATTCACACCTTTCCAATCTAATCTGCAAAAGCCACAACAATAACATCCATCTAGACAAAGTGGAAAGAGAGAAACAGAGCAAAGTTGAGATATCAAGTTCACCACAACGGGGGGAAATCGCCTACCATCCATCTGCCTGCAAGGTCAAAGAGAATAATGATTAAAAACGCCCACCTCTGCCATTACTCCATGTGGCTTCAAGAAGGAATTTTAAGTAAGAAGCTTAAAGGAAATTGTGAAATATGCAGAAATATATTTATTGCACTGTTAAAAAGTAAAAGACCAACTAGAAGCAGTCTGAGTGTACTAAAGAGATTATTTCATAAATTCATGTACATGAACCTATGGAATATTTTAAAATCATAAAATCATTAAAAATTACAATATATATAAAAACCCGGAAGTATTTGCTAGAATCCTCTTTATAAAGGAGAAGTAACAAATTATATACAATATGTAGTTATATGTAGTAAAATTATATTAATTATATTAGAAAAAGATACACATAAGTGAAAAAGTTAAGTTTATAAGGAAAATTATAGCATTTATACAACAATTTAACCGAAGGTTTACCATGAGTCAGACCCTGGGTCAGGTGCTAAAGTGAGATTGAAAGCAAAAAAAAAGAAAAAGATCTGGCCTCTGCCTTCTTGGATTTTACAGTCTCATCACTAAGTGAAAATAATTGCTGTTACGTGAGCATGTGGGTGTTCTTTCTTTCTTCTAAATAATAATGCTACTATATTAGTATTTTAGTAATATAACCAAGGCTTTTGTCTGGTGAGGTGTATTCCAAAGCCAATGTTGGGGGCTAGACATTTATGACACAAACATCATGAAATGGCACACAGGATGACAATTGTTCCAGCAGTCAGTGTCACGTGATCACTGATGCTGGCCTTCCGCGTGTGTCCTGTAAAGAGGAGGAAGTCACGCTGCCTGAGGCCCAGATGGCAGCCCTCTTCCTCCTTCCTAGGGGCTCCCTACCTACACCTCAGCCAAGTCAGGCTCAGCCGCCTCTCCCCACAGACCTGAGGGCGTATAGAGCCCCTCAGGATCCCAAGACCAGCCCCCTCCACACCCCCTCAGCATACCTAACACTCCTAAAGGAGCAGACAAATCAAGCAACCACCTGGCACAGCTCCTCTGAAAGAGGCCAGCTGGGCCATGTGACGACTGCACAACACGCACCCCACACCAGAAACAGCTTGTGTGAGGGCTGTGCACGTGATTTCTCCAGATGGAACTTTTGTGAATGTAACAAGCTAAAGCCACACAATGAATCGGAAACTCATTCGGCTTATCTTCTCCTGAGAGCTCTTTCGTTTCACAGCTAGGTTTGGACCTGACACTTTAGGTTTTCGAAAACAATAAAAATGTATTTTTTAGAAATACATATATAACTGACAAAACTATATAAGAAAAAGAAAAGGCAGAGGAAGGAGAGGAATATGATTGTGGAGAAGCATGTCAGGGATTCCAAAGCCCTGCTACTCAAAGAGAGGTCCGTGGACTACTGACACACTGACATCACCTTCAAGTGTGTTAGAAACACAGAATCACACACTCCATCTGAGACCTTCTGAATCACAGTCTGCACTTAATGAGATCTCCAGGTGTATCATATACACATTTAAGTTTGGGAGTCACTATTCTAAATGCTTGTCATATTCTATTTTTACCTGGAAGGTAAGTACACTTAGTATATTATTCTCTAAAATGTATGCACATATTTTATAGTCTTCTGATTGTGTGACTCTAATCCAGCCTACAAACGGACCCCATGTCTACAAACTGTCATGTAGGGATTGTTAAAATGTGGGGAAAAGAATGCTACATGAATCTGATCTTCAAACAGTAAAAACTCAGATACAGATAAAACTTGAGACCACATAACCCAACCTCTTCACTTATGGGAAATGAAACCATCCGATTCAGGAAGGGGTATACCTTCACCAGGGTCAGATTGCTAAATATCTGTGGCAAAATCATATGAGGGCTCAAGTCTCCTGATCCCCAGTAATGTTCTGTGTCCTACACTAATACTGGTTAATACGTCCTGACTGATTTTTTTTTCTTTATAAACAAATACTAAAGTTAAAAGAGAAATCAGTATTAAGTTTTAAAAAAAAAGTAAGCTAATTCTTAAACCAGTACCTGGTACATTTGATGGCAGATGACCAATATGTATTTGTCTGAATGAATGATTCACTTTGAGGCAAAGAAAAACAGTGTTATCCACATCTTCTCAAAGGGCTGAGCTGAATTATAGAATGGTTAAGTAACTTCCTTATGGAAAAAGCCACAGAGCTCAATTTTAAAACAATTCATAATACTCTCCTCCACAGAAACCAAAAATTCGCCCTTATGCTTTTATCAAAGTCAGAATATTTGACATATTTGGTATTTGGGTGTGTGAATCTGTTTGATTTCAATCAAGTCATTATCTGAAGTAAGACTTTTAAAATTATTACTTAGAATATTGAAAAATATCACAACTCACCAATACTAATTTCATCATCTGTTTCAGCATCACCAATACATTCAAACTGGAAATCTTGCAGTGACTGGGAAAATTTCTGTACTGCCATAGACAGATCTGTAATTAAAAGTTTAAAAAAAAACCCATAAGTTGAAGGTACAATACCATGGAATACTCAAGAGTTTCCACATGTATTTACATAACTTTGCTGCTAATGCTATATTGACCAGAACCTTTTTAAATACCAGCTTGACAAATTTAAGCAGAATTTAAAGAGACTACTAAAGAAATATTTTAGGGATTAGATCTGCTCTGCTTCCAAAGCAGATTTGTCCCTTTAAGAAAGTTTTGGTGCCAGTTGTGTATTATCTGGAAGCCAATTTCCCAAAGCCTTTATCAAAGAATTACCATTCATTCCCTATAAATGGAGCATTTATTAAAAAAAAAAAAAAGAAGAAGAAGAAGAAGAAGGAATGCTACCAGGTTACTGGTGGGGAAAAAAAAGAAAAGTAGCGAACCTTTGATTAGAAAGGGTCACCGATGTTATTCTATACAGACAGGGAATGTGGAGCAGATAGGGAATGTGTTTTTACCAATAAACGCATTCTCATTCTAAGGTGAAAGGCCACGAGAAAAGTTGTTTACGAATAACCTTGTGATTTATAGGAAATCTCAAGCTAAACATACTCCTCAGTCCTGACTTCAGTCTGAACAAATTCCAGAGAGTGACTAAATCCAGAAGAAGAATTCTTCCTTAATCATGGAGAGAATAAAGAAAAGCCCAGAATAATGAGAAGTAAATTCCTGGGAGGCAAAAGCCTAGGATGCAACCTAACAGTGACTAAGAATGCAGACTCTGGAGCCAAGACGGCCTGGGTTGAAATCCAAGTCCTACCACTTACTCATTATGTGAACCTGGGCAAACTTTTTTAACTCCTCTGGCCCTCTATTTCCTCATCTGTAAAGAGTGAATAACAGTAGTATAACCACTTTATAGAGCTGTTTTGAGGACTAAGTAAGGCAACATTTGCAAAGTGTTTAGAACAGAACCTGGCACTTAATAAGCACTATTTATGTTTGTTAAATAAAATTAAATCAATCTGACAGTGCAGCATCAGGGAAGCTTCAGAGGTCCCACCTCTCAGAGCTACTGTGATCTTCCATGCTAACCCTTCACAGAAGTCTATGCCCGTAGGAAACACATTTTTATGGAAGTCTGTCTACACTTTATTTAATGTTATCTCTCATCATTCAATTCTGATACCTTGAATGCATAACATTTAATTCAAGCAATAGGACCTGACAAAGACTCTCTCCTTGGCCAATCTTCAGTCAGGCTCCTCTGAGCCCTTTTCTTATCTATGCCTCTACTTTGGCTCTCTGTCCTCACTGGGCCTACATAGACCAGTTTTAGCAAAAATCCTGCCAAGTCAGTTTAGAGAATATCTAAACTGGTATCTGATCAAATTCCCCATCCCCCACCTTTGATGCTTAAGCCCTTGACCTGCCTTCACCAAGAAACCTTTACATCTTCTCCTCTTAGTAACTTTCCATCCACTGACAGCCCCCCCTAGCCCCGCCACCCAACATGCTCCTCGGCTATAAATCCACATTTGTTCTTGTTGCATTCAGGGTAGAGCCTGAACTCTCTCCCCTATTGTGACACTCTCGACATCTACAGCATCCGACCTGAATAAAGTCCTCCTTATGATTTTAACTAGCATCAGAATCATTTTTCTTTAGGAGAACAATTATGGCCCGATGCCTAGACATGACACCAGGACTTAATGTGGTAACCCACCACTCATGAAACTGCAAGCCCAGGTACCAACCACAGTAAGCACCCATGAGTGAACAGGTCTCCAAACAAGGTCACTTACTGCACCATGTGAATCAAGAACTCACCAACACCCTCACCAACAGGAATTCTGAAGACCACAGGTCTTGAGCCTCAGAGAGGCTTTTAACATACACACACACACACACACACACACACACACACACACACACAGACTGAGATTTTTTTAAATCTTGTTTGAAAAAATAAATTGTGCTCTGGAAAGAGGGTATTACTACTCACAGACTAACACCTCTTCCCAAAAGAGGGGTAGAACTTTGGTGCCAGCTGCACATTCTACTTAAGAGGTACTTTGGATTTAGGAGAATAGAAAGGTCTATCAGCTTAAGAATGGTTGAAATGAAAGATGAAAAGAGCCTCCTTAGTGGATTGTTAGTCAATGAGAAAAACAAAGGCTTCATCAGAACTAGACTTCACCAATTGGCTGTGAGGCCCTAGACAAATCATTCACCCTTCACAAGACCTGGTTTTCTTACCTATGGAACAGAGAAGGAATACTCATCTCACAGGTTGTTATAAAAACTAAATGAGGTCTGTGCCTGGTACAGACTAGGCAACTTAATAAATGGCATCAGTTGTTATCATTCAAGCCCAGCTCAAAAGGTGGGAAAGTTGACTGGCCTTCCAGACAGAAGGGACCCATGCATGCAAAAGTATGCATTTATCTGACATTGCATAGCTCTGGCTAAGGGTAAAGAAATCATAACACCTACATCAAATGTTATGAGAAGACCAAAAAAAAAAAAAAATCAGACTCCTAGGATAATTTTTAAGCCAAACTGTGTGCAGGTACTCTCCGTGAGAAAGGGGCAAAACATTCCATTTAACGTTTATTTTTCCATGTACAATATACAGGTCTTATGCTAAACTGGATTTGAAGTCACAGATGGAATTCCTAAAGCAGAGTGGGGGTAGTAGGTAATATGCGTAGATCAGGATGCTTAGGAATTCTGTAACAGATACCCTTCCTTCTCTCCCCTCATCACCACAAGTTCCTCTGAGTTTCCCCTCAAACTCAAGGAGATACCTGGAAGCTTTCTGCTAGGGCAGGGGTCCCCAACCCCCAGGCCAGGACTGGTAGTTGTCTGTGGCGTCTTAGGAACCGGGCTGCACAGCAGGAGGTGAGACACCGGCGAGCAAGCGAAGCTTCGTCTGTATTTACAGCCACTCCTCATCACTCCCATTACCTCCTGAGCTCCGCCTCCTGTCAGGTCAGCGGCGGCATTTGATTCTCATAGGAGCTCGAACCCTACTGTGAACTGTGCACGCGAGGGATCTAAGCTGCGCACTCCTTATGAGAATCTAATGCCTGATGATCTGGCTGGGGAGAGGCTGCAAATACAGATTATCATTAGCAGAGAGGTTTGACTGCACAGAGACCATAATAAATCATTTGCTTGCAGACTCATATCAAAGCCCTATCAGTGAGTGGCAAGTGAAAACAAGCTCAGGGCTCCCACTGATTCTGCATTATGGTGAGATATATAATTATTTCATTATATATTACAATGTAATAATAATAGAAATAAAAAGTACACAATAAATGTAATGTGCTTGAATCATCCTGAAACCATCCCCCCTACCCCGGTCTGTGGAAAAATTGTCTTCCATGAACCCGGTCCCTGGTGCTAAAAAGGTTGGGGACCGCTGTCCTAGGGAACTCCTGACATAAAACCCCACAACCAAACATTACTTCCTAGACCATTCTTTGCTTCCCATGGCCTTGCTCCTTGACTGAGAAAGGTAAGCTGCTTCGTCCTTTCACAGAGATCTCAGTGAGTACACTGTAAAAATTCCCATGCCTGAACAAGAACACAGGAGCCCACTGTCCATATAGCCAAGGGATTGAGAGTATGAGCTCTAGTGGCAGATGAAATGGGTTAGCTTCCCGCTTCTACCAACCAGTGGCATGATCATGGGCAGCCTTCATAACCTCTCTGTACCTCATCTGTTAAGTGGAACAGAACCCATCTCTCAGGGTTATTGTGAGGAGTAAATGAGTTAATATAGATGAAGTATTTAGACATACAGCTAAGCACTTAAAACGTGTTGGCTGTTTCCCTGTTGCAAGTCTCAGAAAAGAAAGGAAAAGGGAAAATTTCAGGAATGAAGGTGGCAGCTGTAAGCCCTTAGACAACCTTGGAAAGTACTCAATAAAACAGTCTGTTGATTGCAATTTCAAATTCTCTCTTGGTGCACTGCAATCATGCCGTGACAGAGACTACCTGATTATTCAGTATTTCTGTGTAAGAGATGGGTGTCTATTTCAATGCTGGATAGAATCAAGAATTCATGAATGATCTTCATGAAGCATAATGAGACATAATGAGACAGGACTATACACGAAAATATGCTTCTCAACTAGTTCAGATAATCCCAAAAATAAACGGGAAGTTCGAAAAACGACTTATTTTCAATTTCAAGTGTTATGAGTTCTTGATTTTCCTTTTGTTTGTTCTCATTTTCCAACAACCAAAGTAATGATGAGGTCAAAAATGTGACCAAAGTAAAGAACTTATGATATTTTCTGGCAGTCATATGAATCCATCTGAAAAATGAGGAATCCAGTTCACATTTCTAATTTTGGCTCCATCTCCCACTGAGTGCAGTTCTGAACTAGAAAGAACAACACCTTTCACTGACTTATAACTCCATGGAACACACTCTTCCCTAATTGTCTAAGATTTCTAAACAATGGTCAGATGCACAAAAGAGAAGTACTGGTACTAAATCCTTGTAAATAAAATTGATTCACATACAGTTATATAGACCTTGAATTTAAGACCTAATTCAGTTCTTAAAGTTTACTGTTGAATTTTAGAGTATCAAATTGTGTAATGATAGAATCTACATTTCTCTTAAATACAAAAAGACAGATCAAATGTATAAAGCATGACAAGCAGGGAATCTAGCATAGGCAAGACTGTCTCTTTCTCCCTGTTTCTACTCAACTATTAGAACATGAAGACAAACAAGGAAAAAATCCCAGTCGGAGACACCCTGGCTATCTATATTCAAGGTGAAGGTGGAGGAGTAACATTTACTAGGGGTCAAAGTTGTACATAGTAAAGATGCTGCAAGTATCACTCATATCATATCCTTTCTATTTACCTAATGAGTTAAGCATAGGGTGTCTTCACATGTATTCACATTATAACTTGGAAGAATTACAGTAGGCTTTAATTAGTCAGCAATGTTTTTATATCAAAGAGTTAACCCGTAGCACCCGCGATTAGATGATGCTAATGAAGCACTAAAACTTCATTTCATTAGAAACACTTCAACCTCATTAGAGAAACAAAAAACAGTAAATATTTAATTACAACTCTTCTTACACACAGACTTAAGAGCTAGAGTTACCTGTTACTTTAGAAGTGTCAATGGAATTACTTTTACAATGTTAGCTATATTTATCTCAGAACAAGTACAACCAGCCAGTCCATTGGTTTAAGGCAGTTTTTCTTGAAATCTGGTTGCTCTGGGATGAGATTTTACAGTGCAGAAGGAATACAGGATGAAGCCATGGGAATACAAAGGTAAGAACAGAATATATCCTTCCCTCAAAAGGGCACAGTCCTATTCGGACATGAGGTATGTAAATAAATCATATCAGAGGACAATGGATAAAGTCTCCGACAGAGGCTAATGATAACAACATCACCGCAGATAGTACTTACTATGTGCCTGATACTTATCCAAGAACTTAAGGTAAACTAAAACCATTAATCCTCACAACAGCCTCATGAAGTAGACATCATCACTCCCATTTTACAGATGAAGGAACTGAGGCACAGAGAGATTAAGTGACATCCCCAAGGTTGCTCAAGCTAGTAAATAACAGCAAGAATTTTGACCCAGGGAGCCTGGCTCCAGAGTCCCCACTTAACCACACTGCCAGACGGCTCTGTGCACAGAGGTAACAAATAAGAAGGCACAATCGGTCCAGCTGGAGTGCATGGGGGAAGGCTCCTCAGAGGATTCAATGAAGACAAGAACTTGAAAGATGTGACAATACACCAGGCAAGGCCACATTAATAAAATGTCCAAAAGCTTTCAAAAGGCAGCTTCTACCTACACATCCAAACACCTCTATCATGACTCACATCAAGCTGAGTACCACCAGCAACAGACCATCCAGTCTCTTGTACCTATTTTTATATTGTTATTCCACCTCCTTAGGATAGACTCTTCTTCCAAGTTCTCTTTCAAGGTCTCTCTCTCAAGTCCCCATTTCCTCCAAAAAGGTCTTCCCGATCCCTTTCAATGTGGCATTATCGCCTCCTTTATACCTCCTACTACATGTTGTGACGCTCTTGCTGTGCTTTCTCTATTTTACCTTTTATCAAGTTATTCATAAACCTAGGTTATCCACCTTATTTTAAATAGTGTTTTAAAGGCAGAAAACTTTATCATCAATGAGCACTACCCAAGTATCCACTACCATATCTTGTATACAATTAGAGCTCAACTGTTGAAACCATTAATTTCTGCAAGGTGGATAAATACCTAAGCCTTCCAGATCTAAAACATGAGTTATCCACTTTCCAATACAAGAAGCTTTCATATACATTCACAATAACGATAGCAATGGTGTCGGTAAGATGTTTTACTCTTTCAAAGTTCTTATGTATTTTTCTTAATTCTCACACAAAGCTATGAGGGCTGAAGCTCTGAAAAGTTAGGTAATAACTTAATTTGCCCAGAGTCTAAGAGCTTGACTCCAACATGGACTGCTTCCCAAATTGGATGTTCTTTCTACTACCTACCATAGCTACTTCCCGAAGAGTAACAAGCATTAAAACCAGGGAGCATGTGACCTTTAGACAACATCTAATTAATCCCTTACCTGCTGTATAAAATCTAAGATAGTAAGACTCTCTGTACTGAGCTATATGAGAGTGAGCTACGTATGCTTATTAGCCTGGAATAAGCTACCAGCAAACATATATCAGATGGTCTAAAAGTCAAAGGAAATGCACATTCTTTCTTGTACTTTCTAGTGCCACAAGATAATTGAATAATGTTCTAGGTGTTAAGCTTCTTAAAGGTAGGTATATATTCTTCATCTCTCTTCACCATTAGTGCCCAAAAGAAAGCAGACAGAAAAGAGAACAAAGGGACCAGGAAGAGAAAAGTGTACACCAACTACCAATGCATTTATAACATAAGAATCCACCATAGATAAATTACTGAAAAGCTTATGGTACTGGGAACATGAATATCACTGCAAGCCTTAATAATAAACAAACCATACATTATATAGAAGAATACGTCACGGAATTACCAAATAAGCCTTGGCTTTTAATACCTGCAGTTATGCTTTTAATGTTCTCTCAGAGACCTGCAAATGTCAGATTGTTAGACAGAGAAAAGTCAGAGGAAAAGAACACCAGGTTTGTGGCAAAGTATAAGAAAGAAACACAATGAGAACTTCTTGTCAGTAAGAATCATTCCTATGGCTCTTATTTGAACAAAGTTTGAAAATGCCTACTTTGCTATTTTCTACTTTACATAAATGGCTAGAAAATCATGGTTATCCAATATTATTAAAGAAAGTCTTCCTAAAGAAGGTCCAATACAAAGCTTGGTACTTATATGTTGAGGTGAAGTGAAATTAACTCAGTGACTTGTAATAATGGAATCAAGGAATTCTCTTTCCTTGAAGCCCTAGAGAAACACTGCCGTGTCCATGGGAGGTGAATGGAGACAGAATCACCAGAGGGCAATGGGGCATGGATGCTATTCTTCATCCCCCTGGAAATGCAAAAGGCACAGACTACACTAGGCCACTAAATTAACTTGTTGTATTCTAGGATGGGACAACATGATTGTTTTGGCATGGTAAAACAAATTAGCCTAGCTCTAGACAGCTTCATTCATTTCCACACCAGATACACATTCAGGGTTATGTGAGGGATGTGTTCAGATAGGGGGAAAAAATCCTTCCTTAGAATCAATCATTCTTTCATGTCATGGACTAAGTGTGCACAAGACTCAGACAGACATGGACAGCAATCCACCACTTACTGAAATATGGCTTAGAGCACGCACTTAGCTTCTCTAAGTCTCAGGTTCCTCATGTACAAAAGGAAGATACTAATCCCTTACAAAACTGTCATGAATATTATGTGAAATGGACTTAGCACAGTGCCTGGTAAAGAACAGAAACTTGAAATTCTGGTTCTCAACAAATGTTAACTATTAAACCACTATTTATTATGATGGCAAATGCAGAATATGAAATATTTTCATTGTAAGCATAACATATTTAATCTGTGTATTAAATTACTATCTTCAGGAGAGGTTCAGCAAAAATAAATAGTGGTACTGGCCTCTAATGAAGACCAAGCAGTTTGTAGTCCCATAAATGGTATGTGTTTGGCAAGCAGTTCCAGAAGATTCCAGCCTAAAAACAACAAACAGGAACCAACACTTGGCCAGATTTTATCCATAGTTTCTATAAAGCTACAAATTCCATAAAAATTAAAAACGAAAAACCACAAAGACTTCACTATTGCTACAACACAAGTTAAAAATAGAAAGCTGAAAGGATGAAATAAATCACCCATCTTCCTACCCTGGGGGAAAAACTTGGGGGGGAGGTGCGGGGGGGCAGGGGGAAGGGGAGGCGAAGGAAACAATGGCACACTGCAGTTTCTCTGGATTTTTCTTCCTGCCTCAATAAGCATTCCTTTGAGATTTCTCTTCCTCATACTCTTTCCTTCAGAAAAGATAAACCTATCTTTAGACACCTTGTTTTAGCTCAATACATGTTTTCTTTTAAAAAGTACTACTTATGGGGCTTCCCTGGTGGCGCAGTGGTTGAGAGTCTGCCTGACGATGCAGGGGACGCGGGTTCATGCCCGGGTCCGGGAAGATCCCACATGCCGCGGAGCGGCTGGGCCCATGAGCCATGGCTGCTGAGCCTGCGTGTCCAGAGCCTGTGCTCCGCAACAGGAGAGGCCACAACAGTGAGAGGCCCACGTACTGCAAAAAAAAAAAAAAGTAAAAAGTACTACTTATGTATCTATATGCAGGCAACTCCTAAGTGGAGATTTAAGTTTGGATACTGGAATTCCAAACAAAATTTTATAAAATATCCCACTTGACTTTTTTGATTTAACTAAAAAATATTGAGTTATCCAGCATGGAGGACCTTGCAGGTTTCCTAGGCTTCTCAGCAACACTGGTTATGGCCTGGCATGCTTTCCTGGACTTCCTGGTCTACCTTCCCACACATGACCTCTTCCTTAGTCCAATCATTGTTTTCTGGGCATTTACAACTTATGCCCTTATTAACAGATTTGGTAGTGGAAAGTGTTTAGTGTTCTAGCTTCACTTCTAGCCCTCTTTTCTCTTGACTACCTGAAGTATCTCTCTGCTCAAGATAATGACTCTGGAAGAGCATTTTGTGTTACCTTATCTTTCATGTCACCTATCAGCCTATTTCCAACTCTTAAAACTTACTTCCCTTTTCCATCAGCTCCTTCTTGGTATCATATGACAAACACATTTGTGATAAAATCATGATTTGACTAGTTTAATCTCCTTTTTAAAGCATCACACTAAATCATTACCTACTAGGCAAGTCAAGCATATCATCTTTCCTCTATGTTTTTTAGGCCATCATTTTTCTCAAACTGGTCTTTGTACCTTCAATGTTCCAGCCAAACAAAACAATCTAAACTTCTGTTCTCCCAGCATCCACAGGGTCATTCTTCATGTTGGAAACAGCCCTTTGTCTCTGCTGTGACCTTCAATTGCCTTCAAATGAATCAGTACTCACAGTTCCACTGTGAAGCTGGATTATACCTTACAAGAGCAGCTGGCTATACTTGAGGATGGTACCTGGAGTTTCCTTTAGTTCTTTTAAAGAAGCTTTAAGACATGCCTCTTTCTAGATTAATCTGAAAGCCCCACCCTAAATAATCCAACCAGGGCAACATACTTGCTGTTTGACAGATACCAAATACTGACACGCCTTATGGCACACAGCAGTGTGCCAGGAGTTCAGAAAGCCATGAATACTTTCAGTGTATCTTCTGGTGCCACAACATTTATTAGAAAACTAAAGAGAAGGAAGTGAAGTAGTTTTATCCTGTTTTACATTTTTTTTAAATGCCAGTATAGCAGAATTTATATGAATTAACTTGTATCTTGTTACTTCCATTGAGGCAGCCAGTTTGGGTCATGTTTCCAGACTACTGAGTGTACATTTTTCCCCTCATCTGACAGAAAATTCTGAGAAGCACTATACTACTGTAATCTAGCTCCTTTTTGAATGTCTACTGACATACCCTACATTATAATTTTATTATATTATATATTTATTTGTGTGTAAGTCCCATTACCCTCATCAAACATTAAGCCTGTGATGGGCAGAGAACCTCTTCAGTCTTTATTGCCTCCAGCATCGGGCCTTGAAAATAAGGGGCTGTCAAATAGAATAGAATGCAAAAATTCAGAGTATTTAGAAAAGGTAAAGTAAGGACTTTCTAGGACTGGCAAAGAGCAATTAGAGATAAAAAGCCAGGTGGTTAGACTCAGACCCGGATCTAGCTATAAAAGGGGCTATGGGAACAGAGGAGCCCCAGCAAACAAACACACCTGAGGATCTGGACATCAAGTCAAGTAGATGAGATCGGAGGGCCAGAGGGAATGGCTAAAAGGTTCTTTCATTTAGGATCTGTTGGCTAGCTTTGCAAAAAGCAAAGCAGTGGAAGCTGACAGAAGCAGCCTAGGTATTCTAGGTGCTAACCTAAAATCTCAGTATTGCTTTAGAATATACCCACGTCTAAAAATTATTCTGGTAATCTAATCAAGCTCAATGGGGAGAGCATCCAGTTTAAAAATAAATAAATAAATAACCTAAATGTTCCACAAACTTAAGTCACTACAGAGAAAGCTAGTCCAGGTTCTTATTTCCTTGCATCATCTTCTAATATAAAGAAGTCTCATTTAAAAAAAATGATAAAAGCAAGGATTTTGGCGCCAAACAGACTACCAGTTTTGCTATGTGGGCAAGTTACTTAAGCTCTTCAAGTTTCAATTTACCTGTTTGTAAAAGAGGATAATAGTAATATACCTACTTCATAAGATTGTTGTAGTGACCAAATGAAATCATGCATGTAAAGTACATAGTAAGAGCCTGGCAAATTGTCATAATTATAACTGTTATTATTTTTAAGGAGGAAGTCATTGGCTAGAAAGACACACTATTCTTGTCTCTTGGTTACTACTCCTATGTTAAGCTTACCTCTCAGGACCTAAAAAGATACCTACCATTACATGATGTCACCAAATTTAATGCAGCCAAAGTGCCTGCCGACCAAGGAAACACTCAAGTGATACCAAACATTATTACAGTCAATTGTCTCTATTCCAAAAGGTAATTTATCATTTACTTGAGTGCATTTTCCCATCAGCAGTTTAGCACCATGCACCATTAAAAAAATTTATACCACACTCATATTGCCTCTGATGAAACTTCAAAGTATCATTCCAGTGGTTAACAGATATCTGCATTCCAGCATTCCCTAAGAAAACACTGCTAGACCCAATAATGAAATCTGCTTAACCAAGCAAAGAAACAATCTAACATACATGAACCTCCAAAAATATTCTAAGTTCAATTTAAATGAAGTGATGAGCTTAGAATGTGGGTATAGCATAAGTGGCTGGCTATGTTTTTGTTGTTGTTGTTTTTATTTTGGCTGCATTGGGTCTTCGTTGCTGCGCGTGAGGCTTTCTCTAGTTGCAGTGAGCAGGGGCTACTCTTTGTTGCCTTGCACGGGCTTCTCATTTCAGTAGCTTCTCTTGTTGCGTGCAGAGCACAGGCTCTAGGCGCGCGGGCTTCAATAGTTGTGGCATGCGGGCTCAGTAGTTGTGGCTCGCTGGCTCTAGAGCGCAGTCTCAGTAGTTGTGGCGCACGGGCTTAGTTGCTCCTAGGCATGTGGGATCTTCCCGGATCAGGGCTCGAACCCGTGTCCCCTGCATTGGCAGACGGATTATTAACCACTGCACCACCAGGGAAGCCCTGGCTATGTTTATTGTGACCACGTATTTGGGTTTTCACTATTGCATTTTTATTTATTTATTTTCTTTGGCCAAACTAAAGTATATTATATCATGTAATATCATGGCTATCCATGAACAGTAATGGTGGCAAAATAATTTTTTCACATAGCAGCATGACTAACATCCTCTTAAAGACTGGAAATATTTCATAATGAATAGTAATTGAAAGCCGAATACATAAGCCTCTGTCTTGGACAAGATGTGGAAGTATGCTGGCATCATGCCTTGTTCTTCCAAAAGGAACAGAAAAAAACAACACTGCAAAACAAGGCTGAGCCTGGGCTGCCAGGGAAGTAAGGGCACAAAGATCATTATTCTCCATTTACACAATGTTTTTTGTAAGTTGTTTTCAATAAACTTGCTATCCCACATGTCTACAGACATCATTTTTCTGCTGTCCTACCCCATGTTGAAACATTAAAGCAATGTTTCAGAATATTTCAGGAAAACTTGCATTTTAACAGTGTAGTTTCCATTTTGTACCTTTGAGCCAACACCCCATCCCATGTTTAAGGTACCACAATAGAGATAATTTTGTTGGGATACATTATTTTATTACTTTTTAAAGTTCCAAGTGTTATGCTTTTAATAAAATGACTTACTATAGCCATCTCACTATCTTAAACACAAATGATGAGATTTTTCAAGTCATATTTGTACTCCTTATCTCACCAGAAACCTACTGGGCAAACAGACTGAGTAGATAATTACCTACATTCTACAGATGAGAAAACTAAGGTGCATGGTTAAGTGACTTTTCCAAGCAATAGAATCAGAGCTGGAATCTTAATCTCCCATGTCTAGGCCAACCCTCCTCTTTCCATACCGTTTTAAATAAATAATCCTCTTACACCTACAATTCCACCATACTGGGGTTAGCTCAGTAGTAAAAATTTTTTAAAAATATTTTTTTTACCAGACCATTTACAGTTTTCTTATCATTTCCTCACTTAAAAAAAAAATCCTCATTCTTATGGATCTTACTGTATCTCCATTATATAACTAGTTTAACTGTTGGTAAAAATGTTTTAAGTGGCTTTGAAGAAGATACTTTAAACATATGATACATTTTATTTTTATTTAGGGGTGATTGATTATACTCATCGGAAAACAGGAAGATAAATCTCAACCTTTTATTCCAAAAACTAAAACTCATTCACCTAAATACCATGCTGTTTGAGTTGCCAACATGCATGCAAAACCATATGTACAGAGTCAGCAACTGCCTGCTGTGATTCTGAATAGCTGAGACTTTTATTTAGCAATCAGAACTGAGGAATTCCAACTGTGTCAACTTGTGCAACTATGTCTGGCTTTAGAGCTTCCCACACTTTGGGAGACAGATTGTCTCTAATTATTTTATTGCTGCAAAAAAAGGGACTTTTCATAGAAATTATACACAAAATTTATGGCAGGCTTTTATCAGACAGCATGTAGTCAACCCATGATTAGGCCATCCTTCAATTTAAAACTTAAATATATATGTGGCTTGCAACTCTTCTTACCTGGTATTTTTTATTTACTTCAGAACTTATTAGTTCCTCAGCTACTAAAATTTTAAGGTGACTTACCATAGTTCATATATTCTAAGCTGCTAAATTGTAAGCCCCCTACCCAATTTTAGAGATATTAATATAAAAACTACGACGTTGGCTCCCTGAGTCCCAGTATATCTTTATATTTTATATTTCGTCCAGTCATACTGAACAATGGCATCTTTTGCAGCATCTGACATTGTCAAGTAAAGCATTATCCCTAACCTCAAGGAGCTAATAACCTGACAAAACAAACAGCACACAGTGCATTGCCTCGATTGTCTTTTCCTATCTTTGAATGCCACAAAAACCTAACACCAGGAAAAGCCTGTTTCAGAAATATTTGATCTCTGTTGTCCCTAACCATTATGAGAGTGGGAAATAAGAAATCAGCTCTCTCTAGCTTAGCTTCTCATTCTTTTGAGATATAAAGGGGCTGAAGCCTTGAAGCCACCCAGTCCCTTGGGCTTGTTTCTGGGCTCCAAGCCTAAAATAAGGGCTAAAGGGGGCTTCTATCAGCTGTGTGCTCGTGAAAGCCATCTGAGACCACCAGAAATGCTGTAACCGTGGGATTGTGGGCAGTACTTCAACAAGGGCTCTCCAGATAGTGAACAAGACATTCAGGCACTATAGACTCTCTGTATTTTCAGAAAGAAAATTCATGGAAGAGATATACAACCGAGAAATGAAATTGTGTATACAGTTTCTGTTTGCTCCACATGCCCCCTGACCTTAACTTTTTAAGTATAAAAAATTCTCTATAATCTAAGTCTCACATTCAGTTCCAATGCCATGCAGTTTAGGGAGGCAGCCCATTGTGATTCAAGGTCAGCGACCTTGATGGTAAATGAAGTAACGTTTGTGCATTAGTTACAGAAGGCTGGGCACAGGTAAGTACTGTCTTCAGCGGACTAATTTAGTAACTTCAGCTACATCAGAATAGTGAAGGATATAACCTAGACTTCTCTCTGAGAATCCCTAGAAATCATGCCTATGAGTGACTAAAATCTGCTACTATAGCAACACTGCAAAGTTACACTGAATATCAAACTAACAACATCTAACTTATTAGATCATTTCAATTAAATTAAATGGTGTATTTCTTCAATCACAACCCCTCAAACCAAAAGAGTAAAGAAGTATTGGCCGAGTAGAAGTCCTTAAGGTTTTAGCTTTACTGAATTGTAAACCTGATAAATAATCAGCATATCAATTACATATAAATGCAAACATTTGTGCTTTGAACTTGCACCTTGGAGAAACTGTCTGCCTAAGTAAAGGTAAATTTTAACCCTGCATGAGTTGCAACTGCAATGAATCCTCAGTTAAGTACAAGTGAATGAGTTTCTTATTGAAAATGTTATGATGCAATAGATGAAAAAAATAACGAAGTGGTTCATTTTATCAAAACTTTCCCACAGAGGCTCATTTAGTCAATCAAAAGGTATGTATTAACTTCCTTATCTATGAAACTTCTACATTACTTGTTCTACAAGATCCCACTTCCTTTCACCCAGACACTTTGGTAAGTAAAAACTGGAGTGATTTGGCATGTCAAACTGCTCCATGACTACTAAAGATTAGTGAACAAACTGCAGAATTATAGACACTGAAGAAACTACTTTCTCTAACCCCAATCAAGTAGCTCTGAGAAGAGTTTGTCAACTTGTGAATCACTTAATTGAGAATCACCTCCAGATTCTAAAGGCAGTACAAGATGAGTGATAATAGTATACCAGCTAGTTAAAAATCACTAAAATAAATGAGAATTTACTTAAATGTTTTTCCCTCAGGTTAAGAAGAAATTGGTTCTTAATGTTCACAGCAGCATTATTTACAATAGCCAGGACATGGAAGCAACCTAAATGTCCCTCAACAGAGGAATGCATAAAGAAGATGTGGTACATATATACAATGGAATATTATTCAGCCATAAAAAGGAATGAAATTGGGTCATTTGTAGAGACGTGGATGGACCTAGAGAGTGCCATACAGAGTGAAGTAAGTCAGAAACAGAAAAATATTGTATAATAACACATATATGTGGAATCTAGAAAAATGGTATGGATGATCTTATTTGCAAAGCAGAAATAGAGACACAGATGTAGAGAACAAATGTATAGGTACCAAGGGGGAAAGGGGTGGGGTGGGAGGAATTGGGAGACTGGGATTGACCCATATACATTACTGACACTATGTATAAAGTAGACAACTGATGGGAACATACTGTATAGCACAGGGAACTCTACCTCATGCACTGTGGTAACCTAAATGGGAGGGAAGTCCAAAAGAGAGGGGATATCTGTATGTGTATGGCTGATTCATTTTGCTGTGCAGTGGAGGCTAACACAACACTGTAAAGCGACCATACTCCAATAAAAATTTAAAAAAAAAAAAAAGAAATTGGTTCTTGAATTATCTAAATTTAGCCTCCCTCCCTCACTCACTCCCTTTGGGTCTTCAAATGTCACCTTCTCTCTGTAACTATCCAAACCTGTAGCCACCCCTACAGAACATGAACTCAAGCATACACACAAACCTATAATAACCTCCCCAACATACTTTTCTCAGTAGCATTTTCACCATCTAACCTATGACATATGTCTTTGGATTTATAATTTTTTTAACTGAGGTAACACTGGTTTCTTGTATACATTATATTTCGACTTCTGTATATACTACAGTGTGCTCACCACCCAAAATTTAGTTTCTATCCATCACCATACAATTGACCTCTTTTATGCATTTCACCCTCCCCCGACCTCCTATCCCTTCTGGTAACCACTACTCTATTCTCTGTATCTATGTGTTTGTTTTCATTTTGCTTGTTCATTTATTTTGTTTATTTTTTTTATATTCCACATGAGTGAAATCATTGTCTTTCTCTGACTTATTTCATTTAGTATATTACCTTCAAGGTCCATCTATGTTTTTACAGGTGGCAAGATTTCATATTTTTCTTTGAATACTACTCAATACTGACTGAGTAGTATTCCATTGTGTGTGTGCGTGTGTGTGTGTGTGCGTGTGTGTGTGTGTATGTATATATATATATATATATATATACATACACACACACGTACCATATCTTCTTTATCCATTCATCCGTCATGGGCACTTGGCTTGTTTCCATACCTTACCTACTGTGATTAATACTGTGATGAACATTGGGATATATGTATCTTTTCAAATTAGTGTTTTTGTATGCTTTGGATAAATACTCAGAAGTGGAATAGCTGGATCACATGGCAGTTCTATTCTTCATAATTTTTTGAAGAATCTCTATACTGTTTTCCATACTGGCTGCACCAATTTACATTCCCACCAAGAATACATGTCCACATCCTCCCCAACACTTGCTATTTCTTGCCTTTTTGATAATAGCCTATAAGCATGAGATAATATGTTCTTGTGGTTTTGATTTGCATTTCCCTAATAATTTGTGACCTTGAACATCTTTTCATGTGCTTTGCATCTTCTTTGGAAAAAATGTCTCTTCAGATCCTCTCCCCATTTTTGAATCAGGTTGTTTGTTTTTTTGTTGTTGAGTTGTATGAATTATTTATATATTTTTGGATATTAACCCCTTATCAGATAAACAATTTGCAAATATCTTCTCCCATTCAGTAGGTTTTCTTTTCATTTATTTTTATGAGTTGAAAATACAATTTTTATTTATTTGTGGGGGCGGGGGGGGTGGGTGTCTGGGTTCTTGTGCTCAGCGTGGTTTTAACTTTTTATTTTATATTGGAGCATAGTTGATTAACAATGTTGTGTTAGTTTCAGGTGTACAGCAAAGTGATTCAGTTATACATATACATATATCTATTCTTTTTTAGATTCTTTTTCACTATAGGTTATTACAAGATACTGAGTATAGTTCCCTGTGCTATACAGTAGGTCCTTGTTGGTTATCCATTTTAAATATAGCAGTGTGTACATGTCAGTCCCAAACTCCCTAACTATCCCTTCCCCCCAGCCTTCCCCCCAGTAACCATAAGTTCCTTCTCTAAGTCTGTGAGTCTGTTTCTGTTTTGTAAATAAGTTCATTTGTGTCATTTATTTTAGATTCTGCATATCAGCACTATCATATGATTTTTCTCTTTCTCTGACTTACTTCACTCAGTAGACAATCTCTAGGTCCATTCATGTTGCTGCAAATGGCATTTTTCATTCTTTTTAATGGCTGAGTAATATTCCATTGTATATATGTACCACATCTTCTTTATCCATTCCTCTGTTTCACTTTACTTATGGTTTTCTTTGCTGTGTAGAAGTTTTTAGTTTGATGGAGTCCCATTTGTTTATTGTTCCTTTTGTTTACCTTGCTTGAGGAGACATATCTAAAAAGATACTGCTTATACCTACACCGAAGAACATACTGCCTATGTTTTCTTCTAGGAGTTTTATACTTTCAGATATTAAAGTCTTTAAATCCATTTTGAGTTAATTTTTGTGTATGGTGTAAGAGAGTGGTCTAACTCCATTCTTTTGCATGAGTCTGTCCAGTTATACATACACCATTTATTGAAGAAACTATCCTTTCTCCATTGTATATTCTTTGCTCCTTTGTCATAAATTAATTGTGTGGCTTTATTTCTGAGCTCTTAATTCTGTTGAATTGATTTGTGTGTCTGTGTTTATGTCAATACCATGCTGTTTTTTGGTTCTGTTTGT
This sequence comes from Tursiops truncatus, assembly GCF_011762595.2. Lineage (NCBI taxonomy): Eukaryota > Metazoa > Chordata > Mammalia > Artiodactyla > Delphinidae > Tursiops > Tursiops truncatus. Next base: position 32,669,973 of record NC_047041.1, read on the forward strand.
TTGTTTTAAAGATTAGTATGTACTTTTTTTTAATTCTTGTTATTTATTTATTTTATTTATTTGGCCGTGTTGGGTCTTAGTTGCAGCATGTGGGATCTTCGTTGCGGCATGTGGGGTCCTTCGTTGTGGTGTGCAGGCTCCTCGTTGCTGCATGTGGGCTTCTCTCTAGTTATGGCACAGAGCACGTGGGCTCAGTAGCTGTGGTGCACAGGCTTGGTTGCCCTGCGGCGTGTGGGATCTTAGTTCCCTGACCAGGGATCAAACCAGCATCCACTGAATTGGAAGGCAGATTCTTAACCACTGGACTACCAAGTAAGTCCCAATACCATGCTGTTTTTATTACTACAGTTTATTAGTATAATTTGAAATCAGGGAGTATGGTACCTCTGGCTTTGAACTTTTTTCTCAGGATTGCTTTGGCTATTTAAGACCTTTAATAGTTCTGTATAAATTTTAGGACTTTTTAAAATTCTAGTTCTCTGAAAAACGACATTGGGATTTTGATAGGGACTGCACTGAACCTGCAGATTGCTTTGGATACTAGGGACATTTTAACAATGCTAATTCTTCCAATCCATGAGCACAAAATATCTTTCCATTTCCTTGTGTCTTAAATTCTGTTCAATAATGTCTTACAGTTTTCAGTGTACAGGTTTTTCACCTCCTTGGTTAAATTTATTCCTAGGTATTTTATTCTTTTTGTTTCAACTATAAGTAGGATTATATTCTTAATTTTTATGATAGTTCAATGTTAATGTATAGAAATGCAACAGATTTTTGTACACTGATTTTGTACCCTGCAACTTTACTGTATTCATTTATTATTTCTAATAGGTTTTTGGTGGACTCTTCAGGGTTTTCTATGAATAAAATATCATCTGAAAACAGTGAAAGTTTTACCTCCTTTCCAATTTAGATGCCTTTGTTTCTTTTTCTTGCCTAACTGCTCCTGCTAGGACTTCTAATACTATATTGAATTAGAATGGCAAGAATGGGCATCCTTGTATTGCTCCTGATATCAGAGGAATAGCTTTCAGTTTTCCACTACTGAGTATAATGTTAGCAGTGGGTTTATCATATATTGCCTTTATGATGTTGAGGTACGTTCCTTCTATACCCATTTTATTGAGTTATCATAAATAGGTGTTGAATCTTGTCAAATATTTGGTTTGCTTATATTTTATTGAGGATTTCTGCATCTCTGTTCACCAGAGATTTTGGCCTAGACTTTTCTTTTTTGTGTTGTTCTTGACTGGTTTTGATATCAGGGTAATGTCCTCATTAAATGAGTTAGGAAATGTTCCCTCCAATTTTTTTGAAAGAGTTTGAGAAGGACAGGTATTAAATCTTCTTTGAATGTTTGGCAGAATTTGCCTGTGAAGCCATTGGTCCTGGAATTTTGGGGAGGAGATTTTTGGTTACTGTTTTCAATCTCCATACTAGTGAATGGTCTATTCAGATTTTCTATTCATGATTCAATCTTAGAAGACTGTATGATGCTAAGAATTTGTCCATTTCATTGAGGTTGTCCAATATGTTGGTATATAACTCTTCATAATATTCTCTTATAATCCTCTGTATTTCTGTGGTATCCATTGAAATTTCTCCTCTTTTGTTTCTGATTTTACTTCTCTGATCCTTCTCTTTTTTCTTAGTGAGTCCAGCTAAAGGTTTGTCAATTTTGTTTACCTTTTCAAAGAACTAGGTCTTAGTTTCACTGATCTTTTCTATTGTCTTATTAGTCTCTTATTTCATTTATTTCCACTCTTATCTTTATTAGTTCCTTCCTTCTGCTGACTTTGGGCTTTGCTTGTCCTTCTTTTTCTAGTTCCTTAAGGTGTAAGGTTAGATTGTTTATTTAAGATTTTTCTTGTTTCTTGAGATAGGCCTGTATTGCTATAAATTTCCCTCTTAGTACCACTTTTGCTGCATCCCACAGATTTTGGTGTGTCATATTTTCATTTTCGTTTATCTTCAGAAATTTTCTGATGTCTTTATTGACCCAATAGTTGTTAGGTAGCATGTTGTTTAGTTTCCAAATACTTGTGATTTTTCCACCTTTCTTGTTATAGTTGATTTCTAGTTTCATAGAAACTAGTGTGTTTCAGAAAAGATGCTTGATATGATTTCAACTTTCTTAAATTTATTGAGACTTGTTTTATATCCAACATATGGTCTATCGTTGAGAACGTCCCATGTGCACTTGAGAAGGATGTGTATTCTGCTGCATTTGGATTAAATGTCTGTATAAATCTATTAAGCCCATGTGGTTTCATCTAAGGTCACTATTTCCTTATTGACTTGCTATCTGGATAATCTATCCATTGATGTAAGTAGGGTGTTGAAGTCCCCTATTATTACTGTGTTACTGTAAATTTCTCCCTTTTGGTCTATTAATAATTGCTTATATATTTTGGTGCTCTTATGTTAAGTGCATACATATTAATAAGTTATATCTTCTTGATGAATTGTTCCTTTTATCATTATATATCCATCTTTGTCTCCTGTTACCATTTTTGCCTTGAAGTTACCTTGAAGTCTATTTTGTCTATGTCTATGGCTACACCTGCTTTCTTCTGACTGCCATTTGTATGGAGTACCATCTTCCATCTCTTCACTTAGAGCTTCTCTGAGTCTCCTGGACCCAGCATATAGTTGGGTCTTGTTTCAATCCATCCAGCTACTCTATGTCTTTTGATTGGTGAATTCAATCCATTTACATTTCAGGTGATTATTGATAGATAAGCTCTTAGTATTACCATTTTATATTTTTTGTTTTCTGGTTGCTCTACATCTCCATTGTTTCTTTCCTTGTGTTTCTGTCTGCCATTTTAGTTTGATGGTATTCTGTGATATTCTTCCAGTTTCCCCTCTTCTTGATGGTTAACGTCTCTTCTCTATATTTATGTTTTTTGTTTACCATGAGGTTTGTATAAAATGTCTTATAGATATGATCCTTTTTCTGCACATAGCGTCTTATCTTCATTTGTCTATACGGGTTCCATCTTTTTCCTCTTCCCCTTTTATATTGTCTCAAATTATCCTTTTTTATTTTGTGAGTTTGTTACCAAATTGAAGTATCTATGGTTATTTTTACTGTTTTACCTTTAACCTTTATGTTACAATTAGGCGTTTAACAACCTAATCCAATAGAGTTGCAATTTTCTGACTTTGTCTATTTACCACCTTATTCAAAGTTTTGTGTACTTTTGCCTTTTCATTTTAGGTAGAAGAGCGCCTTTCAACATTTCTTGCAAGGCAGGTCTAGTGGTGATGAACTCCCTCAGATTTTGTTTGTCTGGAAAAGTCTTTATTTTTCCTTTATATCTGAATGATAACTTTGCTGGATGGAGTATTATTAGCTGCCAGTTTTTATCTTTCAATACTTTTGAAAATATCATTCTACTCACTCCTGACTGTAGAGTTTCTGCTGAAAAATCTGCTGATAGCCTAATGGGGGTTCCTTTGTAGGTTACTGTCTCTTTTTTTTCCTAGCTGCCTTTAAAATTTTTTCTCTGCCATTGACTTTTTTTTTTTCCAGTACGCGGGCCTCTCACTGTTGCAGCCTCTCCCATTGCGGAGCACAGGCTCCAGACGCGCAGGCCCAGCGGTCATGGCTCATGGGCCCAGCCGCTCCGCGGCATGTGGGATCCTCCCAGACCGGGGTACGAACCCGCGTCCCCTCCATCGGCAGGCGGACTCTCAACCACTGCACCACCAGGGAAGCCCTGCCATTGACTTTTGGAAGTTTTAACATAATGTGTTTTGGAGAAGGTCTTTTTGCATTGAGGTAATTAGGTGGTCTCTTATTAGCATCATGGACTTGTATATCCAGTTCCTTCCCCAAATTTGGGAAGTTCTCAGCTATTAAACAAACTCTCTGCTTCCTTCCTCTTTTCTCCTTCTGGGATACCCACTACCCTTATGATGCCCTTCCTAATGAAGATGAATAGTTCTCATAGAATTTCTCCATTTTTTTTAGCTCTTAGCTCTCTCTACTCTTCTACCTGTATCATTTCTAGATTTCTGTCTTTGAGTTCACTGATTCTCTCTTCCATATGGTCTTCTCTGTTTCCAATACTATGTTCATCTCATTTATTGAGTTTTTCAGCTCTAAAATTCTGTTTCTTTTTTAAAAGTTTTAATGTCTTTGGTAAAGTATTCCTTCTGTTTATTAGTTTTACTTTTGAAGTCACTGAACTACATTTCTGAGTTTTTCTGTAGCTCATTGAGTTTCTTCATGACAGCTATCTTGAATTTTCTATAAGTATATCACAATAGTATGACTTTAAGTGTGGTTTCTAGGAAATTATCATTTTCTTTTCTGTGATACAAAGGCACTGTGGTTTTTCGCGGTGCTTGAATGAGTTTTTCCTCTGGCCAGTGCATTTGAAGTAGCAAACACCTTTCTTCTTCAGGTAAAGCTTCTTTTACTTGTTTCTAACAACTCAACAGGTTAGTAATTAGAAGACTCTCTTTTGTTTTTCGGTAGGTGGCACTATAGCACAGGTTTTTGGTTTCTCTTACCTGACTGCCTCTGGTTATATTTGAGAATGTGCACTTTCCACCCTCCACTGCCTCTTGTCATCTGGTGCCCTCGTTGTCAATGCTTGCGCCTCCAAGGTCGCTAGTGCCTTTGTTGCTGCCAGTGTTGCCATTTTTGCTGGCATTGCTGCCTGGGCACCAAAATGGCAGGCACCTCCATGTCCATGGTGGCCTGGATCACAGGCTCTGCTACCATGGGCAGGGGCAGCCAGTGTCATAGGCACCTCTGCTGCACACAGGGTTTTGGGGTTTGCAGGCACTGGTGCTGCAGGCATGGGGGCTGGAGTCACAGGCACCTCTGTGGCTGGAGGGACAGGGTTGCAGGCTCTGCTGCCCCCTCATTCCCTGTGGCCATGGGTGCCACTGCAACCAGCAAGCTGGAATTGTCCACACCGCCTCCCCAGCTGCTACCCGTGGAGTTCTCTGGGGCTCTGGGCCCAGCCAGCATGGCCAGGATCACAGGCACCACCTCCACTCTTCCCCCAGTTCCACCTCCTCTATGTGTTCCAGTCCACCCACCTTTAGATGTACAGATGAGTGGAACTATCTGGTGCCCTGGTGTATTGGGCAGAGGAACCTTTGTTGAGTTATGGATGTTTTACTGGTTGCAGATTGAAGGGAAGAGACAAGGAAAGCATCTCATACTGCCATGATGCTGACCTGACCAATAACATTTTATTCACTGATTTATCTCCCCCAGTTAAAATTAATTTCTATGAAAGCACAAAATTTTGCCTTTTTTTGTTCACTGTTAAACAAATAGATCTGGGCCTGGTACGTAAAAGATATTTAGTTTTGCATAAACAGTTGAAACAATAAAAACATATAGTAAGACCCTCTAATAGTGCCCTTTTTAAAACTGGGTATGCATATACTGTAGTGGAGTAACACAGGATAAGCATAACACTTCGGGGGAGGGGGTTTGTTTGTTTGTTTGTTTTTTAATGAAAACAAATGCATAGTGTGGAATAGAGTTTTAAAAAAATACACTCAAAAGCAAGTTTAGCTTGTAATAGGAAGAATGGAGCTATTTAGTCATGTAGGGAAACAGTAGTAGGTGTTTAGAATGGGGTAATATTGTGAGAATGTATGGAAAGTAATACTCTGAAACTAAAACTTGACCAACAGAAACAATTAACATTTTGTTAATACACCTGAAAAGAAATACAGTTATGTATCCCGCTATTAAGGAATCTTCTTTAAAGCTAATTTGAATCAAGTAATCAAAGACTAAAATTTTCAGTTTATTTCCTACACGTATGGAATAGAACTTAGCCAGGGAAAAAGGATAGTGAGGAATTGACAAAAAGAGGGACATGGGCTGAACTCAAACTTCCTTAAGGTAACAGTTGGTTTCTGAGATGAAATAGGCCATCCTCATTTGACTACACCTTTTTTACATCATAAGGTTAGCACTTGTTACATGAAAGATCTTTTATTTAGTCTTTCTTCCCCCACTAAAAATTTTACACATCTTTGTTTTCTAGGTCAGTGCTCAGTTTTAATACCAAATTGAGGAATAATTCTTTAATGCTCCTCCACAATCTACTAGTGCCCTTGTTTACAATGACTGTATTTATCCAAATAAACTACTACAGCTAAGTGCTCCAAGAACCTTACCAATTTGATGAGAATGATTTTTTTGAAAGTCCCCCAAATCATCCAACTTAAATTTCATTTATACTTATTTTATCATGTGGTTATAAGTAGTTCTAAAGGGAATTAACTCAAGGTTAAAGATTTAGAATTAAAATGCTCATCCAACACAACAAACATTTATGCCTCATGAGACTTAAAAACATGTAGACTTCGGATTATTACTCACACATAACTGGACAGAGTCTCAGAAGTCAAGGGTTGTAGTCCCAGTTCTACCGGCATTAATTACTACATGACCCTGAGTGACTACTAGGCAATTACTTCTCTGGGCCTAAGGAGGGGGAACCTCAGTGTGGCATGTAACAAGTGCTCAGTAATTCAACCAAGAAGACTTTCTAATTAATAGGATCTGTTGTTTCAAATTATAGAACATGTTCCTTCCAAAGGAGCCTCAAAGCCCTTCAAATATATTACCATCACCAACCACAGTTTACATGCCTGAAACCTCAGCTATACACAGCACTGAGAAGTAGAGCTCTCGGAATCTCACACTCCACTGCTCCTGCACTGTGTTTTTGCAGGACAGCCAACTGCAAACTGTAGTTACTGAATGAGACGTTATGGCCATTTCAGTCCCAAAGCCAGCTTCCTGTCAAACTTTCAAAAGAAATGAAGGAAGACACTGATTCTAGTTCAACGATGATAATCAGTTAACATTATAAACACAAAGGCCTACCTATTAAGTTATACAAAAAATAAGACCTTCTCTCTCATCCAGGAGTTAATAGCCTGGTAGAGAATAAGCAGATTATTTTCATTAATAGGATTGGTGTGATGAAAGTATCTGACTCACAGTGAGAAAGAAGGAGACGGTTTGAAGCATGAGTATGAGCCTGCTTAGGGAAACAAAAGGGAGGAAGACTAGCTATAATTTTAGGACAACTGCCCTTCACTTTCTGTTTCCTGAGAAGATCACTAAGATTTCCTCTAAAGCTTATTTTTTTTTAAATCCTCAAAAAAAATAAAAAGATTGCAAGTCTCAGATTAAAGCAGACCACCTGGTGGATTTCCTTCTAAGCCCCGGCATCCCAGAACTGCACCCTGCAGTCACTAGTACAAATGCAAAGTAATTCATGCTCTAAACTTGGTTAAAGAAAAAATGACATTTTCAGCTTAATAGAAGTACTTCCCATACTAAGTTGTTTTATCAAAATTAACCTCTACTTTCACAATGGAACACCACAGGGGAAAAAAAGTCTTCCACAAGAGAAACCTGCTTTCCAGGCAGCATTTCAGGGACATGGGTCCTCTAACACTTTCATTCAGGCTCAGAGCTGTTAACTGGTGTGGGCATAATTCAGATTCCTAGTAACTGAGACAGGACAAGGAAGCTAAACCTTCAGTGTTCTTCAGTTCAGGCTAGGGCCTGCAGAGAGCAGCCAAGGGATGTGTAAAGGTCAGTGACACAGCGGATATGCCGGAACAGGAAACGGTCCACTGTGGAGTTTCCCGTATCCCACACTCCTCTCACACACACTTAACCCTCACGCCCTGCAGCTTTTGAGAAGGCATCACATCTCACTATCTATAAGAGCAAGGCTCCTTCTTCCCTCTCTTATAACGTGTACTCCACAAAGTGGCCCGTAATCCATCAAATAAACCTGCCTGCTTTCCACCTAAGCCCAGGGAGATGGAATGAGGCCTCATGTCATCGCTCCAGGAAAAACTACACTTTATACAGAACCCTGACAGCTTCTGCCTCCTTAGGACAGTGGAAATAACGTATCACCACAAGTATTCCATTTACTCTACATATATATTGTTTTTAAATAATACAATAAGTTCCCAAATCTGGGTCAGGCTCAGGGTCAGGGCTAGGGTTAGGCTCAGGGTCAGTGTTAGGGTTGCAGGAATCTTCCCTGGAGCAGCAAAGTCTGATACTGGAAGAAGCAGATGGGCAGCTACCAGGAGCAGGTATTACCCAACCTTTTCTCTTGCACTTTCTGGTCTCAGACACTTTCACTTTAAGGATGATTCCATATATAAATTCTGTCTTCTAGGCTTTTTTCCTGCCCACCCTCCATTCACTTGCCTGTAGACCATAAACCTTCTGGATAATGTTTGTGGCTTGAACAGTATTATCATCAAATGGCAAAGAATAGTACTTTAGCATCAAACAGTTTTAAATCCTAGTTCCATGACTGACTAGCTTTTTGTTACCTTGAGCAAATTACTTAACCTTTTCTATGCAGTCTCAATTTTCTATATATAATAAAAGAATGCTATTGCCTATTTCACTGTGTTAGCGGGAAGTTTAGAAAAATTCAGAGCCCTGGTGTTTTCCAAACAAATATGTTTCTCTCCCCTCTATTCCAAAGGAAGAAATGTAGTGCATCATATATCCCACTGCATCACGAGGTAGAGGGTGGAATGGATTGTGACCAGCATAACCTGGTCTTTTAAAAACTTATATATTCATGATAAATGTCACGGAACAAGGTAACCTAAAGTATGTGTTAGCAATTAGATTTCATTGTCAGCAGCAAAACTTCCAGAAATAATACAAAAGTATGTACAGGCACACACATACAAACTAGCTTTAGCGAGTCCGAAATTAGAGGGAAAAAACAGACAGACACTAGTCAACCTGTAGCTTCCAGGATTATACCAAGTAACTTATTCTTTTTAAATTTTCTATACACATGCAATATATCACACACAAAATGTTTTCACAGATATTCACTGCTCTAGGTAAAAGCCTTCCCTACTCGTGTTGTAAAAAGCTGCAGCTGGACTATGGGTCAGATGGCACTCCGCAGTTTTGTGTGTGTCGGGGGTGGGGTGTGTCAGGAATGAGTGTGGTTATCAAGGCATTTCTAAGTAGGGAACCCTTGGAACAACATTAGAGTAAAGGTCATGGGAAAAGAAGTTTTGCTCACCCTACTTCCTGGCAGCATTTTCCGTACACAAGCCACAAGCAACTCATGTTTACAAGATGGAACGAGAAAAGAGGGGCTTATTAGATGAAGGGGGCCAGGGGAGTCAACGCATACATACACACAGATTGTAAATTATGTACGCTTTTTGAATTTTTATATTAAAATTCCAGAAAGAGGTTAAAAGACTTGCATACCATACTTCACTGTGCAAAATATCCTTAGTGCTTTAATAAACTGAATTAAGTTAGAATATTTTTATTAGCGTCAATCACACAAATGAAACTCAATTAGGAAGAAAACAATCATGATATATCTATTTTATCCTTCTCAGAAAAAAATGCAATTTGAATTATTTTTCAGAATCATAGAAAAAACATTTCTCAGGATTTCAAACTTTCAAGCCTAGAGTTCATGTTAAACCAAGATTGTTTATGAAGGTGAATGTATCCTGAAATAGATGTAAAAGTCAAGAGCATTTTATTTACCGTAGGTCAACAGTCTCTCACTTTTTAATCACCTTACTAAAGGTGATTAAAGATAACCAGACAAAAGATAACCAGTTAACAAATCTCAAATTATACAACTAATACAAGCTACCTCTTTTTTAAAAAGAGAAATCTAAGACAATTCAACCTAAGGGAGGAATAAGGCACTGCCAAATCTATATATTTCTATTTTGTGTTTCCTTGTCTTAATCCTGGAATTCTGGAAAAGCATAAGCACTTTTCAAAAATATCTCAAACTAGGTCTGGGTGTTACAAGCAACTTTTTTCTTCAATTCTGAAGTACATGCTTTCTTTATAACTATGGATTTACCAAGGAAAGTATCTTCCTGATTGCCTCTATGCTTGAGTGTTATTAAACTAAACAGTCAGACAAAATATGAGGAACTGACCTTGGCATGAAATGCAACAGGCATAGTTTTTTTTTTTTTTTTTTCTCCTCTGCTTCTTCTTAAAAAGAAAACAAAATATCCAAACTTGAAACGTAATAATACAGATTTCCGCATGTTCACTTTACTTGTAACATAATATTTCCACTCTGTATTTATCTTTGGTAGTTAGTAGTAGTAGTAGCAGCAGTAATTTTGTAACATACTTTATCACTTTATGTAGGGAACATATTGCTTACCAGCTTCACACATATTACTCTCATGGATAAAAATCAAAACCTCTCCTTATACAAAAAAAAAGATAAAATGCCCATAAGCAATGTTCTGATTGAACCACAAAATGAAAAAAAAAATTCATTAGAATTACTGAGTTACACTCGTTTTATATCTTTAAGCTAATGTCAGATCCTTTACGTGGATACTCTTTTAAACCTAAAACAAAGTTGACACTTAGCTGTTAGATTCAGACTTAAACATTTCCCTCACTAATCACAGTACTGTGAGGTCCTGAACAGAGTGCATCTCTGAAGTATCAGCATCTAGCCTCTTCTTGTTATTTAATGGCTTTCAGCTCTTTCTACACTTGATGCCACTCTACATTAAAGAAATGCCTCTTTCCCACTCACCCCCAATTATTAATATTCAAGATGAAGAGAGAAAACGTAGGTAAACAATTGCCTCTGAAGTACTGTAATTATAATCAGATCAATATTGACAGCTATAAATTACAGGCTAGCCCAATATCTCTACAACTAAACAAGTTCTCTAAGCACGTAAAATCATTTCTTACAGCAAATATTCTCCTAACTCCCCATCAAGATATCCAAGAACAATTCCAGTGCAGAAACAGAGTCCTCTTTTGACATCTAGAATCTGCCTACTATGTGCAAGACACTAGAAGGGAGTCTAATATGATTTCTCTCTCACCCTTAAAGAGTTTATAATCTAATTAGAAAGAAATGGCCACAGGAGTACTTTCTGAGGAAGAAGAAGGAAAAGGGACCTGAATGGGTAAAAAGTGAATGACTGAAACACTAACGTGAGGATCCAGACACCAGTGTCCACTACAGTGCTAGAGTATGGGCCCCTTTTAAATCCTCACCCAGCAGTTTGGTCAGTATAAGTCTGTTACCATTTAGTACTAATAATAAGTGTTTCAATAAAGATTAATTTTTCTGCTATAAGTTTTACAGAAAGTAGAGCTTATTCATTCAACAAACAATTAAACATTTACTCAGGGCCAGTCACTGGGCCTGGTATAGAACTAGGTGCTAACAGTAAATAGTGAACAAAGCCAAGATAGGCCAAGATGTCTAAGCCTAGTGGAACAGACCACTTAGGACAACTGTCAAGGTATTGAATAATAGGACACCAATATGTTCACTAATAGGGAAGCACACAAAAGTTTTAAAGAACAAGCTCAGGTTAGAATTAAAATGATAGATGAAACATATAGTAATAGTAATAATGACAGCAATAACAGCAACAAAGCATAAGAATCCCTGGCCAGATTGTGCTAATACCATCTCATTCTATCTTCACATCAACCCTACAAAAGTCTCCACAATAATCATCTTCATTTCACAGATGCAGAAACTGACCCTGGGAGAGGTTAAAGGACTTGCCTCGTTTGTGAGCATCTGGGGACAGGGGAGGCGGGGGGCTCTTGCATAACCATAAGGCTATTCTCATTTATAACAAAATTAATAATGATTCTTTAATAATATAGAAAGCTAGTCCACATTCAAATTTCTCCAATTACTTTAAGATTTGTTTCCTACTTGCTTACAAATAAGGATCCTAGCAAAATCTACTCATTGCATTCACTTAAATTTCTTAAATCCCTTTCTATATAGAATAGTTCCCTGTTCATTTTTTCCTTCTTTTCCCAAGACACTGACTCTTGACTAAATTGTAGGATGTCCCAATTTCTGGATTCAGCTGAGTGCTTCTTCTAAGTGTTGTTGAGTTTGCTACTCTATCCCTGGTGTTTTGTGGAGTCAGGAAGTTATGTGTAAAGGCTTAATCAAAGGTAGAAGGAAAACCAGAACAAGTGTGTTTCTCCTGTCCCTTTTTCCTTTTTTAACAGAAAAAAAAAAAAGTTTATGTATGCCAAACTGACACAACATTTTTATTGAAAAGAAACAAACTGTTTAGATATAGCAATAAAAATCCAGATCCTTTTAGAGAAATTATGTTCTCTCCAGATCTAAGTATTTAAAATCACCCTATTTCCTACAAAAGGTACTACAAAAAATTTTGCTGTTTGTTTGTTCTTGTTTTTGTTATAATATTAACTGAGAGCAAGAAGAAAAGAATTGCTAGAAAAACACACACACTCAAAGATCCCTTCCCGGGCTGTGACTCTTTCTGTACAACCCAATCTCAGTCTATCACATTTGATAAAATGGTAGTAGCAACTCCACAATTTATCTACCAGCCATCAGCTGTGTGCCCAGGGCCCCACGATTTCTCAACCCAGGTTTATTCCAGGAAGGCAGCTCAGGGGATTTCCACCAAGTTTTCCCTCTCACCAGAGCCACCTTCAAGTGATAATCAGGAAGCCCGCGACGTGGATCCACAAGAAGGAAATTATGAGGTGACTGTGGAAAATGGAGAAGTAGGAGAATGAAAAAAGCTCACAAAGCTCCACAAAATGAGAGTTTTCTATCCCTATTCCTTGCTCAAATCCACTGAGGCCACGGGTTTCAAAAAAAATCAAACCTTGGGTTAACTGCAATATGTCCTCTCCCATTGTCCTACTCTAGATGGTTCCCAGGAGAAATGGTTGGCCATGACTTTTTAGAAAAATATGTCCCAACTCTGAAAACTAACCTTCTCTTTCAACCGTTTTCCTTTACGTTTTTGATTTCTGAACACTGTATGTATGGTCTTTCCACATTACCTATGTAAAAAAAGACTCAATAATATATGAAACAACACTTAAATGGTGTAAGATACTGTCCTATCACTGACTTTTCTTTTCCCATTTCCTCTTTACCCAGTTCTTTCTTATTTCTAACTCTTAAAAGCCCCTGAAAGACTGGATTCCATGCAGATTTCTCCCTGAATAAGGAATGAAAGAGAAAATGATGGTAAAGTAACTTTGCATTAGAGTCATTTTTGGCATTTCCTCTTCCAGAGTTTAGCAAGCCTCTGAAAAGGCCAGAGACAAAAAGGGGGATTCCACTGACTAAGAGAGACCAAAGTAGGAGAAGGGGCAGCAACTCTTTTGATCTGGCAATGGCTTAGCATTAAACCCCAAACACATAAATTGAAAGGAATCTTTTTTTTTTTTTTTTTTTTGCGGTACGCGGGCCTCTCACTGTTGTGGCCTCTCCCGTTGCGGAGCACAGGCTCCGGCCGCGCAGGCTCAGCGGCCATGGCTCATGGGCCCAGCCACTCCGCGGCATGTGGGATCTTCCCAGACCAGGGCACGAACCTGTGTCCCCTGCATCGGCAGGCAGACTCTCAACCACTGTGCCCCAGGGCAAAAAAAGTATTTACAAGGGAAAATCAGAGCAAGATGGGAAACTAGAGATTGTTTTGTCAGGCCTAACTCTTCACCTCACAGTGAGGATATGGAGCCTGAATGGTCAGAAGGAAAGTTTCACATCCAGTGTTTTGTTTTGTTTTGTTTAACTATTTCACACTGTCATTAATGTGTATTTCTATACCACTTCTGTAAGCCGACTACTCTTTATACTGATGAACTCAACACATTAAATGAAAAGTTTCTATGTGGTTTCATATCACACTAGAACCTGCAAAAATTAGAAAATGGAAAACTTCAGTCGATTCTGCTATGTCTTTCTGTAATGTAAATTAAGTTATTCATGATTAATAGATAAGGCATGACATAAAAGTCACACTGGTTTGAGTGTGATTATTTTTTTCCAATACAATGACACTTTGAAGACATCAGGGACAGGCCTTTTCACAATTAAAAAGTGTTTTACCTGTATAGAAGGACTTTAAGAGAAAAGCTAAAAATCCTGCAAAGAGCTTTCCTTCGACTCAAAAACAGGTGGATTTGGTTGATTCAATATCCACTATACTTCCCACAGAATTAAGCTATTTGGTGAAGCTGCACATGCAGATTCTGAGTGCTTATATTAAAAACAAAAATTAAGGAAGTCAACATTATGGAGCAGATTTTTCTAAAGGAAGCAGGAGCCCCAGAGTTTAAGGCTGCATGGGATCTACTGGTGCTGGGTACAAATGTCAGTGTAATTCTGCTGGTATTTTTATCAGAACACTTTGTTTTTCTTGATGCTCTAGTTAAAGTGGCAGAGATTTTTAATTATGTGCCCTTAACTCTATTTATACCCAATAAGTCCTGATACTTGCAGGTGTGTGTGTGTGTGTGTGTGTGTGTGTGTGTGTGTGTGTGTGCAATATCCGAAGATGGTAAGCTTTTTCAGAAATACATATGTCTTATTATGGCAGAAACACTTGTGTGTGAGAAAAAGCAAACTCATAAGATATTCAGGTTTCACAGATCCATCAAAAGTGTGCAAAATCAGGGACTTCCCTGGTGGTGCAGTGGTTGAGGGTCCACCTGTCAGTGCAGGGGACGCGGGTTCGGGCCCTGGTCCGGGAGGATCCCACATGCGCGGAGCAACTGGGCCTGTGCACCATGGCCGGTGAGCCTGCGCTCTAGAGCCCGCAAGCCACAACTGCTGAGCCCGCACGCCTAGAGCCCGTGCTCCACAGCAAGAGAGGTCACTGCAGTGAGAAGCCCATACGCAGCAACAAAGACCCAATGCAGTCAAAAATTAATTAATTATTTTTTAAAAAAAAAGGTATGCAAAATCAAACTACCCTTTTGTACTGCACATCTGCTTGAGAACTATTTACTGTCCTGACTATACTCTCTTATATAGTCTAAGTCAGCGGTCCCCAGCCTTTTTGGCACCAGGGACCAGTTTCATGGAAGACAATTATTCCACAGACGGGGGTGGAGAGGGATAGTTCAGGCGGTAATGCGAGCGATGGGGAGCGATGGGGAGCGATGCGGAGCGGCAGATGAAGCTTCAATCACTCACCGGCCGCTCACCTCCTGCTGTGTGGCCTGGCTCTTAACAGGCCACGGCCTGGTAGCGGTCCGCAGCTCAGATGTTGGGGACCCCTGGTCTAAGTGCTTCTCAAACTTTCATGTGCATTTGGATCACCTTGTCAAACACTGATCTTGATTTCATAGGCTTACCGAAGGTCCTAATGAGCTCAGTACATTAAATAGAAGCTGTCGGGATGCTGCTGGTCCATGGACCACATTTTGAGCAGCAAGACTCTAGGAAACGCTACTGTCCCCTGGCATTAAGTTGACATCATACTGCATGATTTACTTTTTTTTTTTTTTTTTTGAATTTAGGGCCAAGCACTTTCTGAACATTTCTTCCAACACACATTACCAGGAAAGACAGAGATAGAGGGAGAGATAAAGCAAAAGTACATTTTATCCACAGATCCACTTTTGGCAGCATATAAAATAAAATTGTTGAATCAATAAAACTCATTTCAGCAGACAATTCTATGTCTACACTATTAGGAAATTTTTTATCTTCTATGAACAAGTTATATACTATTTACTAAATACCTTTTTGAAATTTAAGCTTTTTTGTTTAGAGCACAATAAAAAAATTCTGTAGGATACTTCAGTCATAGTCAAAATTGAATAGGATATAATATTTACTATTGTGTTTTTAAAATTAGAACTTACTTGAGGACAAATGCCAGACTCAAGATGAATCCACAGGCCTCACTCACTACACTCCACGAGTTTCATGTTCATGAAATTGGCCTCAGTGATGATTTTAAATATTGAGAATTAAGGTGTCATCTTGCAGTTTCTCTGTTCTCAAGCATTACCTCATTGAACAAAAACTTTACTGCATAATCCAGCTAATATTTACATAATAGCTGTTACACTTATATGATAGTACAAAAAAATTCATGGAATTTGATATGTTCTAAAAGTAAATGCTTTCGTGATCAAGTGTGTGTGTGAGACCTAGGGAAGACAGAGGGTGGGGGAAGGGACCATGGAGAGAGAGGAAGGCAGAGCCAGAGGAGATGGAAATTATATCCACATATTTTATGACCTTCAAATGTATTCAGGCCTGCTCCTTTAAAGCCGGAAATTCAGCCCCATTTTCCCTTTTCACCTTCCTCTTAGTCTCAGCAGAGGTTAAAAATCAGATAGCTAAATAAAGCATTCCAGATTGCATTAAATCCTTTGGTTTAATGACAAAGATCATTTAAAAAAAAGAACAATACTAAAACCTTTGCTTTTGCTGCAATAGTTTCTTTACTACTTAAGGGGTTTTCTGGAAACCATTGTGTGTGCATCTAATTTTTGTAAATAAAGTTCATTTTAAACATATAAGGAGAGCTTGATCTCTTAGGGATTTTTTTTCTTAATCTCAGTCTATGGGATCCCACTCACCAATCCATTCATAGCCAAAGTATGTACTTAGAATTTGGATTTACTCTAGAGTGCTGTAGGCACAAAACACCTTTAATAAGTGAATAAATTTAAGCTAACATTTACTGAGCACTTACTATGTGCTAAGTACTTTGCCAAGGGTTTTATAAGAAATCTTACATACTCCTCATGACAACCTTATGAGTTAAGTGCTTTCACTCCACATCATAGATAAGGAAACTGAGGCTTGGATATATTAAGTAACTTGCCCTAAGTCACCTGGCTAGTAAGAGTGTGAACCTAAATCTGAATCCAGCAGTCAGACTACAGAATCAGAGCTCTTAACTGCTATTTTTACACTTGGTTTGTATAAACTGAGTGCATTCTAAATCCCAAGCTTACATGTGTATGTGTTACATTGGATTTGTGGTGAAATTAAATATTTGATTATAAATATTTCATTATATTTCATTATAGTAAAATGAAGTTTGTGAATAAGTTAATCTGACAACATTTGGGGGTCAGCTAATTAACATAATAAGTGTCCTAGGTGAATCAACACCTTGATGTTAGATAATTCATATGTAAAGTATCTCTCAAGATTTTACGGCCACCATAAAAAAGATTAGGCATTATTTTTCCATTGGTAACATTGCTGCTTCAGGTAAGTGTCTGATTTGCAGAAGAGTAAAAGCTCCTCATGAATAAGGAATAACACACTCACTATGCCACGGGCCCTGCTCTCCACATCTAGAGCCTCTTGGCTTGTCTCCACGTCAGATTCTGGCCACTTAAACTGATCACAGGACCTACCGATCTTGTCCCAAGAATGTCCTAGCATCTGACTTAGAGAAAAAGTCTCACCCAAGAAGTCGATCATGGTAACTGAGGGACCTATATGAGGAATTCCCCCAGCCAAACGTGGCTGTTTGCTCTTACCTGTGATTAAAGGCCCACAGTTTTGGCTAAATTTGGTCTGAGGCAATATACCTCCTGGTAAGAGTTTGCAGGGGTAGAGATTATAGACTCTATCTGCTTCTAACCAATGAAAGCTATTCAATCATCATCCATTCAACATTTATTGAGCACTGTCTCAGCTACTGGGATTCAGCAGTAGACAAGAGATAAAACCCCCTGCCCTCATGGAACTTACCTTCTAACGGAAAGATAACATGAAATAAAATGCACAGTGCGTTAGCTGGTGATAACTGCTACATGGGAGGTCAGAGAAAGGGGGGGCGGGGTGAGACACGGAAGTTATTCAACTCTAAGATGGTAAGGGAAGGGTCTCTCTGAGAAAGCGACTTCTGAACAAAGACCTGATGAAATACAATATTCACCAAGTAGAACCGGGCATTCACATAACTACTGACTGAACTGGGCAGCTGGCTACACGAAGATTCTCTTCTCGCCAGCGATTTATTTAGAGACTCAGCAGAAGCCAGCTCTACGCACCCAGTCGCCCAAACAGACAACTCCCACCCCTACGTGCTCCCAGTGCCCTCAAAGTGGCCCACAAAAGCCAGTCTCACCAAGTTCAAGAACCCATTTCTCAGAAACAGCACATTCCATAGACCAGAGCTGGACATCCAGCAAAATGAAGAGATCTTCCCAGTTATTTAGAATCACCAGAATAAAATTCTTTAGTCTTGACTTCAAACCTCTAAAAGTACACAAAGGGCTTCCCTGGTGGCGCAGTGGTTGACAGTCCGCCTGCTGATGCAGGAGACACGGGTTCGTGCCCCAGTCCGGGAAAATCCCACATGCCGTGGAGCGACTGGGCTCGTGAGACACGGCCGCTGAGCCTGTGCTCCGCAACGGGAGAGGCCGCAACAGTGAGAGGCCCGCGTACCGCAAAAAAAAAAAAAAAAAAAAAAGTACACAAAGATGTAAATCTAGGTTATATTGTAAGGCAAAGCATCACTCCTTATTTTAAAGAGTATTAAAAAAGCCATTATACTGAAAGATGAAAAAATATTGAAAGACTGCACAAAATTATACAGAAAAAAAGAGTAAAAATAAACTATTATTTAAGCAACCCACTTCAAGGAAAAAAATGCAATTCAAAATTTCCAATTTATTTGACATGGCCTATGTCAGCATTTGCATGAGGTTTAATCAAAGACATATGCCATTCTGATAGTCCTTGAGAGGAAAGGAATTCAAGCTTTGACGTGCATCTTCAGCGTTTCTTAAAAATCTCCTTGTGAGAAAGCAGCACTGACTTTCCAGCTGTAATTAAATTCCAGCCTAAAGAGGCCATTCTTGGTCAAAGGATATCTCTGCACTCACTCACACACTCAGGAGCATTAATACACAAGGTTTAACAGCCACAAGTACCTCTGAGGTCAAATGCAAGACAGCTGATCTTCTCCTAAAGAGAATTCAGCTGCAAATGCTCAGCAGCGAGCAGAAAGATGTACTGCAGAGAGCAAACCCATGACTCAGTTTCGAGCTTCTCTCCCTGCTGTGCACTCGATGAAGGAAATCATGACACCCAAGTGGAAAATGCAGCTACACATTCCACGGTATATCAGACCTTCCCGAAGTAGAAAATTACCACCTCATGTATTCGGTCACATTAATCTTATTTGAAATTTAGATGACAAACCTACTAATCAGGGACTTTACAGACTTTATAAACCCTGTCTTGATATTTAACTGTTAATAATAATTAATAAATACAATTCTCATAAAGGTAAAAGCTACCTCCATTCATTGTATAATGAGAGGAAGGGGAAAGTACACCTCAATGAAATGCCACTTGAAAAAACTCCAGGCCCTTACTCTCTAAAGTACCTTTTTACATGTGGAGTATGTCATTAAAAAGTGAAAACTGAACTTTTTTTCTGCAGTGTGAGTGGGTCCAGGCCAAGGCACACCTGGCAAGAGGGATGACTGCAGACAAAAAGAAAAGGAAGGCGTAAACAACTGAATAGAGGAACTATCGTGGGCTCGGACGCTGGGGGCCAACGGTCCCAGTAACCTCCCCGGCAACCTCTGCTGTACATCAGCAGAAACCAGTGTCATATGATGTTCGTGCGCTCACACCCGGCACCAAGAGATCCACCTAGTAGACCCCGTGCTAAATAGGAACGCAAGTAAACTATTTCAGAAATGTCATTTAAATTACTTTTTGAAAGTTAGCTTCATTTATCTATAAAATTGAGGCGCACAGACACTTCGTTTTCTCTCAGTGATGAGTAAACTGACACGAAGCATGTCTAGAGGATGACAAGGCACAGCAGGCTCTCTTCATAAGCTAGAAATGTAACTTCAGTCTAACCCTTCCCTTGACTACATGAGCATCAGGCATAGTCTCCCAAACCAGACCAAATTCACAACAGGGGGACAATCTCCTAAACTGGTAGTAGCCATGATTTTCTTGTGCTTTAATTTTCAACTTCTTGATGCACAGGTTTCCTTTTGCCTCTTGAAATGTGGATATATATTTACTAATATCTGTTGAATGCCAAGATTCAGGGTTTGCCCTTACTGAGTAAGTTTGTCATGTCATCTAAAAGTTACCAAACATCCTTTGGCCACTATATTAATGATGTAAATACAGGTCTATTTTTTGTTACAGTTAGCATACAATTAAATGGTTTGGCTAACTAAGAGAAACCCCCAACACTATTTTCTGACTCTATAACTGGAGGTAGGAAAAATATAAAGAAAGTTGCTCATATAATTTCACTTATTCAAAATGTATTTAGACCTACTATGTGCCAAACACACTGTTAAACATAGTTTTCTACTTCTATAGAGCTTAGATGAGGAAAACAAAAGCAAACAATTGCAAGGCATGTCTTAAGTGCTACAATTGACAACTACTCCCACAGAGGGGAGAGGGAGAAGAGGGCAACTCTGTGTTCTTTAATGTCACTGTTTCTCTCCTAAGTCATCCTTACCCCTCTCAACAAAAGTACTTCTAGCCACTGAATCCGTGACTAAATCGGAAAGCTCTGAACTCTTACTCATGGGCTTCCATGTCTCTGTCCAATCACCACCCAGTATGGGTTGCTCCACCCCTACCCCTACTGCAGATGGAAACCCAGGTGCAGGCTTTATAGCAGGCTTGTTGACAGAGGTATCAATGCATGTGGTCTTCCCAGAAGGCAACAAAATTTATCAACTAAGCCCGGGTGTATTTTAGCAATTACTAGCATATATCAACAAGTACAATAAATGTTAATGGTTTTCAAGGTTTGCTGCACAAGACTGTTCAAATCAAGCTATTTATTTCAAAAACAGAAAGAGAAACTTTTCAGAATAAAACAATAATAAATTTCTCTTAGCCTTCCTTTCTTTCATCTATGGCTCTTCAAACACATGACAGCAGGCAGGAACTCATTCTCACTGATCCCTGTGAAGAACAGAGGAATTATAACCAATATGCACTTAAATCATGCCCCTAAACTGACAAAACAATTCTGCAGCATTCCTCAACTTTCAGCCCCTCTAGGACCACCTCACCTCCCCGATGGAAAGATGATTTCAAATTGAGCAAGGTCAGATGAATGCCAAATGAAGCCCAGCTGGCACAGATATAATCCTAAACAAAAGCACCACGGAGAAGTTCACCCAGCTGAGCTCAGCCACTTAAGAGAAAGTAATTCCAATCAACTCCACAACAACGGAGATGGCAGCAGCTCAATCATCCAATGAAGCAGCTGAAATTCGCAGGGCTTCCCTGGTGAGGTTCTACAATGACTTTTTGGTAGAGGTCCATGTAAATTACAGATATAGAAATAGAGCTCTCCAAATAATAATGCTTTCTTTCACAAATAAATTCCATTTTCCTTAAGAGTAAAAAAAGTTTTGGTCTGTTTTTCATCTGCATGACACAGTAGTTCTAAACAAAACAGTAGCTGCCATTGCACTTACTAGCTTACGTTCACTAAAAATGCACACACAAAAAAGATACCTTTTACCCAAAACAATTATGCGGCACACACCTGAGTTTGGGTTTTATTACTACTGTTGAATAGTAGTGACCATTTAATGAGTACCTGCTGTGTGACAAACACTGACTTAATTACTTTATCTCCATCATGTCATTTAATCATAACCATCAGCATCATCAGTATCTCCACATTTAATAGAGAACAGAGCCAGGAACTTTAAGGGGTTGTATTTCAATACCCTTGCCTTAACCATCAGGCTTGGGAGATACTTTCTCAAGTGGGCAGAACCAGAAAGCTTGCTCACTATTCTATGATCTACAGAGTACATCACTTTAACCTGTAATGTAAGAAATCTTTTATTTTCTACCCCTTAATTCAGCCCGCAGTTAATTCTGTTCTATTAAATTGTAAATAATTAATCAATCATTTGGTTAACAATGTGGACAAACTGTTTAGAAAACTTGGAGAAAGAAACTTGGGAAAGGGAACTTAGTTCTTAGCACTCTGGATTCTAATTTTAGCACTTTGATACTGTGGTGAGTTTCCCTGATTTAGGGCCTCTAAATTTGTCTATAGGGACCAGGTCTGCTGCCAAAGTGATGTATCCACCTCCTCAATTCATAGCTCCCACTACTTCTATAACCCAGCAATTAACCTTGGACAATGACATCACTTAATTTTCTATTTATGCTTACCTAACTTGTCTGTTGTGCCTTAACGTTTCATTTTTACTTCAGTCAATCTCATACCATAACAAGCAGCTGGCTCTCAAATATTTGATGCCTCCTACTCATTTATATATTACGCTTCTGCTTACACTTTATAATGGAAGACTCAACGGTACACTTTTACCTTCTTCGGAAAATGAAACATGCATACAATAGTTTAAAGAGAATTATTTAAATCTGTAACATCCACTAGGATATATATTAAATAAGCAATAGATACACATTTACATATAGGACACACTCAGAAGTGAAACACTGGCAAAAAAATTTTAAAGTAGAAAACACTTGGGCATATTGGAAGGCTACAGTTTCATCAAGTGGTCCCTCTCAGGGTAAGTGAACGAATGGACAAGAAGCGGTCCCATCTTTACTGTATTTCCACAATTTCTATTTTTGGATACTATACTGTTATGTGGAAGAATGGCAGTATAAACAATACACAGACAAGATTTCATTTACAAATGAAAATAAAAGGAAATAGACAATTAAGCACTTATGTATGTCATGCTGATAAAAATATAGCACTCTCTACCCAGTTAACTATTATTTATTTAAAACCCAGTTTGTCTATTGTCTGTATACTCATAGTGTTTGTTTTCTGCAAAATGAACTGTATGAAAAAGGTAATTTAATGTTACTTTTAATATTTAATGTTAATAATTAATTTTACCTTTAACATTTAATATTAATAGAAAAAGACCACTAACCTAAAATTCTGTATCCAGTGAAATTATCTTTCAAAAGTGAAACAGGGGCTTCCCTGGTGGCGCAGTGGTTGAGAGTCCGCCTGCCAATGCAGGGGACAAGGGTTCGTGCCCTAGTCCGGGAAGATTCCACATGCCGCGGAGCGGCTGGGCCCGTGAGCCATGCCCGCTGAGCCTGCATGTCCGGAG
Organism: Tursiops truncatus; assembly: GCF_011762595.2. Taxonomy (NCBI): domain Eukaryota; kingdom Metazoa; phylum Chordata; class Mammalia; order Artiodactyla; family Delphinidae; genus Tursiops; species Tursiops truncatus. Next base: position 32,692,903 of record NC_047041.1, read on the forward strand.
CCTGTGCTCCGCAACGGGAGAGGCCACAACAGTGAGAGGCCCGCATACCGCAAAAAAAAAAAAAAAAAAAAAAGTGAAACAGAAATAAAGACTTTCTCAAACAGAAAGTGAGGAATTGTGTCATCAGTTGACCTGCCTTGCAAAAAATGTTAGAAGTTCTTCAGTTCTACATAAAAGAAACAGAAGAAATAAACGTAAAATATTTTTTTCCTTTTTTTTCCTTAATTCACCTAATAGATAACGATTTTTTATCCATTAGGTGATAATGTATTGGTTAATTACAGCATACAGAGAAGTAAAATGAATGACAGCAATGTTATAAAGGAGAGGAGGAAGGAATTGGGAATACCCAGAATAAAGGTGACTGCACTGTGAGTGATGTGGTATAGTATTATTTGAAAGTGGACCTGCATTAGTTGTAAATGTAAATATATTGCAGATTCCAGAGCAAACACTTTAAAAATAATAAAAAGAAATATAATGGTATGTAAGAGAGGAGAGCAAATGGAATCATATAAAATCCCCAAATATTTGGAGATTAAACCACACATTTCTAAATAACACATGAGTCTCAGAAGTCACAAGAGGAATTTTTAAATATTTTCAACTAAATGAAAATGAAATAACTTATTAAAAACTGTGGAAAGCAATGCTTTGAGGGAAATTTATAGCATTGAACACAAATATTAGAGAAGAAGAAGACCTGAAATCAATAATCTAAGCTTAGGAAACTAGGGAAATGAAGAGCAATACAAGCTTAAAGCAAACAGAAAACACAAAATAATAAATATTATAACAGAACCCAATAAAATTAGAAACAGAATAGCAATAGAGGGAAAACAAAAATCAACAAAACGAAAAGCTGTTTGTTTTTTTTTTTGCAGTACACAGGCCTCTCACCGCAGCGGCCTCTCCCATTCCGGAGCACAGGCTCCGTACGCGCAGGCCCAGCGGCCATGGCCCACGGGCCCAGCCGCTCCGCAGCACGCAGAATCCTCCCAGACCGGGGTACGAACCCGCGTCCCCTGCAACGGCAGGCGGACTCCCAACCACTGCGCCACCAGAGAAGCCCTCTGTTTTTTTTTTAAAGGAACAATAAAACTACTAAACCTCGAGCCAGGCTAACTGAGAGAGAGAGAGAGAAAGAGAGAGAGAGAGATGACACAAATTACCATATTAGAAATAAAATTAGGGTCATCACTATTAATAACATGGACATTAATAACATGGACATTTAAAATCTACCAAAAAAATAGCACCATGCCTAGGTGGTTTCACTGGTGTATTCTACTAAACATTTAAGAAAGAAATAATAACAATTCTCTACAAGTTCTTCCAGAAAACAGAAGCTGAAAGAATACTTCTCGAGTCATTCCATGAGTCCAACACTACCATAAAACCAAAACTAGACAAAGATATAACAAGAAAGGAAAACTACTTCTCTCGTGGATATAGATGCAAAAATCCTCAACAAAATATTTGAAAACTGAATCCAACAATTATAAAACAACCACTTGGGATTTATCCCAGATATATAAGACTGGTTCAATATTTGAAAGTCAATTAATGTAATCCATTACATCAACACTCTGAAAGAAAAAAAAAATCATATGATCATATCAATAGATGTGGAAAAAGCATGTGACAAAGTCCAACACACGTTCATAATAAAAACTCCCAGTAAATTAGGAATAGAGGGGAACTCCCTCAACTTGATTAAAAAAAAAAAAAAACTAAAAGAAACCTACTGCTAAAATCATACTTAGGTGAGAAACTTAAAGGCTTTCCCCCAAGACTGGAAAGAAGGCAAGGATGTTCCCTCTCACCATTCCTGAATATCATGTTAGAAATCCTAGCTAATGCAATAATACAAGGAAAGGAAATGAAAAGTATACAGATAGAAAAGAAATAAATTTGTTTTTGTTCATAGATGACATGACTATCTATGTAGAATGTCCCAAATAATCAACAAAAAGACTTACAACTAATAAGAAATTATAGCAAAATTGCAGGATACAAGGTTAATATATAAAAATCAGTTGTTTTCCCATATACCAGCAAAGAACAATTAGAATTTAAAATTAAAAATAATATTTACATTAGCCCCAAAAAGTGAATATTGAGCTTTAAATCTAACAAAATATGTACAAGATCTAAATGAAGAAAACCACAGTATTCTGATGAAAGACATCAAAGAAGATCTTAATAAATAGAGAGATATTCCATGTTCATGGATAGGAAGACTCAATATCGTCAAGATGTCAATTCTTCCCGACTTGGTCTATAGAATCAATACAATCCTAAACAAAAATCTCAGCAGGTAATTTTGTCTAACTGATTCTAAAGTTTATATGGAAAGGCAACAGACCCAGAATAACCAACAAAGTATCGAAAGAGAAAAACAAAGCCAGAGGACTGAAACTAGCCAAATTCAAAACTTAGTATAAAGCTACAGTAATCAAGACTGTGGCATTAGCAAAAGAGAGATCAATGGAACAGTACAGACAGCCCAGAATAGATCCACAAAAGTAAACTCAAATGATATTTGACAAAGTAGCAAAGGAAATTCAATGGAAAAAGAACAGTCTTTTCAACAAATGAGGCTCAAACAACTGGACATCCATACACCAAAAAAAAAAAAAAAAAAAGGAATCTAGACATAGATCTTACACGCTTTGCAAAAATTAACTCAAAATGCATCCTAGATCTAAATGTAAAACTACAAAACTCAGGAGAGAGATGTGGATTAACACAGGAGAAAACGTGGATGACTTTGGCTTTGGCAATGATGTTTTAGATCCAACATCAAAAGCACAATCCATGAAAAAAATTGATAAGTTGAACTTCATTAAAATTAGAAACTCTGCTCTGTGAAAGACACTGTTAGGAGAATAAAAAGATAAGCTGCAGACTAGCAGAAAATATTCGCAAAACACATATGTGATAAAGAACTTGTATCTAAAAGATACGAAGAACTCTTAAATCTCAACACAAGAAAACAAACAACCCACTTAAAAAAATGGGCCAAAGATCCTGACACCTCACCAAAGAAGATACACAGGTGGCAAACAAACACATAAAAAAAAAAAAAAAACTCCACATTATATGTCACAGGAAATTGTAAATTACAACAAGATGCCACTACATACCTATCAGAATGACCAAAATCCAAAACACTGACAACACTAGGTGCTGGAAAGAATGTGAAGCAATAGGAACACTCACTTATTCATTACTGGCGAAAATGCAAAGTGGTTTAGCAACTTTGGAAGATATTGATAGTTTGGCAGTTTCTTACATAACTAAATGTACTCTTAACATACAATCCAGCAATTACACTCCTTGATATTTACCCAAAGGAGATGAAAACTTATGTCCACACAAAAACCTGCACACACGTGTTTACAGCAGTGTTATTATAACTGCCAAAACTTAGGAGCAACCAAGATGTCCTTAGGTAGGTAAATGGATAAACAAACTAGCAAATTCATACAATGGTCTAATTATTTAGTAATAAAAAGAAAGGAGCTATCAAGCCACAGGAAAACATGGAAGGACCTTAATGCATATTGCTAAGTGAAAGAAGCCAATCTGAAAAGGCTATATATAGCATTCTAGACAAGGCAAAACTACAGAGGCAGTAAAAAGATCAGTGGTTGCCAGGGGTTTGAGAGAAAAGAAGAGAAGGTTTTATTAAGTGATGCACAGGGTATATTTTAGACCTGTGAAACTACTCTGCCTGATACTATAATGGTGAATAAATGACATTATGCATTTGTCAAAATCCTTAGACCCGGGCTTCCCTGGTGGCGCAGTGGTTGAGAGTCCGCCTGCCGATGCAGGGGACACGGGTTCGTGCCCCAGTCCGGGAGGATCCCACATGCCGCGGAGCGGCTGGGCCCGTGAGCCATGGCCGCTGAGCTTGTGCATCCGGAGCCTGTGCTCCGCAACGGGAGAGGCCACAACAGTGAGAGGCCCACGTACCGAAAAAAAAAAAAAAAAAATCCTTAGACCCATGCAACATAAAGAGTGAATGCTAATGTAAACTATGGTCCTTAGGTAATAATAATATCAATACTTGTCCATTCATTCTAATAAAAGTACCACACTAATGCAAGATGTTAATAATAAGGGCAACTGCATATGTGCGTAGATGTTGGGAAAGGGTGAGTAATATGGGAACTCTATTATTACGTGTTCAGTTTTTTGTAAATAGCTTTTTAAAAAATGTGTATAGAAACTGAATGATAAGTATATGGTTGTTGATTATAATAGTCTCTCTAATTTTGAATGTGTTTGAAATGTTTATAGTAAAAATCACTAAAAAAAACTAACAAAATCCTAGTTAGAAGACCATCCATATTTATATTTTAAATTGTTAAAAGTAATATGTGCTCAATGAATATTAGATATTCAAAAAATAAACAATGTTACCCCAAACAATAGTCAGATAAAATTAACATAAAAAGTCCACATTTTAAGTTTTTTGGATTTTTTTGGTTTGTTCTTTCAAAGATTCTTCAAGATCAAGAATCTAGGCATGTTTTTACTTTTATAAATGTGTAATTTTCAACTTGGGCTTTTTTTCCTCACAAGAACAAAACCAGTTCTATTATTATTAAAAACTATTACTATTATTACATAAGCAATACTGAAACATTAAAGAAAAATGGGAAAAAAAACAAAACTAACTATACTCCCAACATCAGAACAATTATTTGTATGAATTATCTTCCAAATTTTTTCCCATTATTAACAACTGTTACACATTAATAATTTAAATATGGAACCCCTTAAGGCCAACCTAAACTTTCCACTCACTTTACCTTTTAAGCAAAATAATCCATTTAATTTTATCAGATCATCTACTTGCTGTGTACTCAGTAACAGGCTGGTAAACTGAATTAAGGGGTGATTTGTTTAGATTTCCCAGAGTCACATATACCAGATCATCTTACTTTATGGCCAGCAACCATGGTGTGACCCCTGGGGTGGGTCCCCAGCACCTGCAGATTCCAATTTAGGAAAACCATGCTATAGGGTCCATCACAACCGGAGCATGGAGACCACTTCCCCACAGAGAGACAGATGAGGAACAATGATCTTGCTCCAAAGCAACAATTCCAAGGCTATAAATGTTGACTACAGCACCAAGCCAACTGGGGCGTGATGACTCATCTGACAGCAGACAATGAACCAGCCAATGCATCACAGGAGGCAAGGGTGGGGGTGAAACTATGGCCTAGAACAGTGCCTGGGATGCAGAAGTAATAAAAAACTTCGCTGATGGGCTTTCTCTGCTTCTTTTTCTTTTCTCAAGCACCTGTCTCTACTGAGTGTAAGAGATGGCTTCATTTTTCTTCTTTGTAAAATAACAGATTTAGGATGTGCAACATCTGAATGACAGGCAGAGCTGGTAGAGCCAAGAGTGTCCCTTCGCTGCCAGTTTCACCATCAGTTAGTCTGAGCCTGCCCACACACGTGCGTGACACACACACACACACACACACACACACACACACACACACAGAAAGAAGAGAAAGGAGGAGAGGAGAGAGAGAGGCAGAGATATGGGTGAGGCTCCCTGTGAGCAAATACCAGAAGCTGGAGCAAATGGCTATGTTTGCAGCACAGACCTGACATCCAGCCTGATGCAGAGTGCAGGCAGACACAGAAGCTAAGGAAAATGCTAATATGATGCCCAGAGAAGGCCAGCTACGGCTTCTACTGGACTTGACCACTTAAGTTCCTCTGAATCAATCTATTTGTCTGCCTAGACTTTTCCTCTGTTGCCAGGCAGACCGATGTTAATTAATTATCATGGCCAAAACTTTCAACTGACATCTAAGTGGCCATATCCTGCAGTCATGGCCTTAATCTGCAATAAAATCTACCTAACTTGAAACTATCATTGAATATTCAATTGTTTTCTTTTTTTTTTTAAAGGAACATTTATTTATTTATTGGCTGTGCTGGGTCTTCATTGCTGCATGCGGGCTTTCTCTAGTTGCGACGAGCAGGGGCTACTCTTCGTGCGGGGGCTTCTCATTGCGGTGGCTTCTCCTGTTGCGGAGCACGGACTCTAGGTGCGCAGGCTTCAGTAGCTGTGGCACATGGGTTCAGCAGTTGTGGCTGACAGGCTCTAGAGCGCAGGCTCAGTAGCTGTGGTGCACGGGCTTAATTGCTCCACGGCATGTGGCATCTTCCTGGACCAGGGATCAAACCCGTGTCCCCTACATTGGTAGGCTGATTCTTAACCACTGTGCCACCAGGGAAGTCCTATTCAATTGTTTTCTGACAATATTTAACACGGCTGGTATTTCAGCAAAAAAGAAAAGGACAATATCCAATGGAAGCAAGAAATCTGAGTTCATATAGCTGTGCCCTGACACTTTTTAAGTTTACCCACCACCATGTACTTATTCTTAGTTTTTCATTTAATTTTGAGGATTTTTCCAATACTTTTTCAGTAATATTGGTTTTCTTTGAAAGATGTACAGTCCTTTCAATCTATTAAGGAATCACTGTATTCAGTAAGTCACATAAATAAAAAATGTGCAGTGAAGCATCACAACTTCCCCTAACTTCCTCATTCACAAACACCATTCATTAAATAATTTAAAGCTTGAATCAAGTAACACAGGATCTATCAAACGCAATGCATATTTAAATACGTTATGTCAAATAAAATACCGAACCATTACTTGCACAAGAAATTAATTTACATGATAGTTTACTCAACATAGGATTCAATTTAATTCACATTTTTTGATAATTTGTGCACTCAGTATATAAACATATCCCTAAGTGAGAAATTACTATGCACCACATAGTAGATGATTCCAGTTTCATCAGAGTCTTATTCTTCAGAGACTCATTTGTATTTTCCTTTCTGAAATCCATTTTTAAATGTCCTACGTATAAGTAACTTTAATTTTTTTACTCTTGATATATTGAAACTTTGTCTAGTTTATTTATTATCCTCAGCTAACCTTATAAGATGCCCTGTGCTCTGCTTCAAACTTGCTCACTTAGTTAAATCCTCCTTTTTCTAACAACCAAGCTATGCTGCTCCAAAACTCTGAAATATTCTCACTAGAACAAAATAAAAAGACATTGTTTCTTTCCGAAGTATAGGAGTTCACATAGAAAATATCTGCTTTCAAGAACTATTCTCTTTCTTGAACTTCATGTCAGTTGCCTCACAGGACCCATGCGATGTGCCACTTGCCAAAGAACCCTGTGACCTCAAAACATCTCTGTGGCACCAGAGAATTTCTCTTCCCCATGCACCTGCCCACTCACCTGCCCGAAGAAAACTTAACCAGGCTTCACCACATACATCTTAGACAGACACAACCTAATTCATCAAATGACACTCATTTTGTTTTACAGTTCTTGAAAAAACAGTGTTTTTTTTTTTACATATTTGACCCTGACTCACAGTAAGAACTGTTTTACAATCCAATATCGTCTACTCATTCATGCATACTTATAAAACAGAAACAAGTTGCATTAAACAATATTTTCCCTTAATACATTCAATACACTGTGATATCTTATTTATTCTATTTTTTTTCCCAATACTATTTCAACTCACCAAATCCATTTCAAGAACCCTCTAGGATCACAATCCACAGTCTGAAAACCATTGGAACATTTGAATATATAATATCCTACGTGAGTGAACTTGAGTGCCAGGGTAGCACTCAAGGCAGCTCTGTGAAGAGTAAATACTAAATCCACATCAACCGTGAATTATGTTTCCTTCCCTGCTTGCGAGAAACAAAACCAGGACTGCTTCTCCATGATTTCCTTTTTTGAACTTGTCCTCTACGTAACCTAGAATCATACTGAGATGATAAATGTTTAGTGATATTTGTTATTCAACAGATGTCTAAGCTGCTGAAATCCCCCATGAATATTTAATTCTGAACTTGAGGTACCTCAAGAGCTCATCCTGGAATTTTCCTCCCTAGCCCTCCTTCAGTTCAGGGGCTCTGCACTGATACCCACTGTCCCTCTCTCTTTGCTTATTTAATATTTCTTGTTGCTCTCCACTCAACACATTCATTCTCAAAATAACCTTGAGACAGTTATCTTCCCCCTAATGAAACACACTTTAACTTCGAAGGACATAAAACCATAAATATATGGTTCTATTTCATGTCATAGGAGTAAGTCAGGAGAAAGAATTGATGCTTCAGAAATCAACAGTTAGCACCAGTTAGAATGGGCATCATCAGAAAATCTACAAACAATAAATGCTGGAGAGGGTGTGGAGAAAAGGGAACTCTCTTGCACTGTTGGTGGGAATGTAAATTGATACAGCCACTATGGAGAACAGTATGGAGGTTCCTTAAAAAACTAAAAATAGAATTACCATACGACCTAGCATCCCACTTCTGGGCATATACCCAGAGAAAACCATAATTCAAAAAGACACATGCATCCCAATGTTCATTGTAGCACTATTTACAATACCCAGGTCATGGAAGCAACCTAAGTGTCTATCGACAGATGAATGGATAAAGAAGATGTGGTACATATACACAATGGAATATTACTCAGCCAGAAAAAGGAACGAAATTGGGTCATTTGTAGAGACGTGGATGGACCTAGGGACTGTCATACAGAGTGAAGTCAGAAAGAGAAAAACAAATACCGTATATTAACGCAGATATGTGGAATCTAGAAAAATGGTACAGATGAACTGGTTTGCAAGGCAGAAATAGACACAGATGTAGAGAACAAACGTATGGACACCAAGGGGGTAAGTGGGGGGGGGATGGTGATGGTGGTGGGATGAACTGGGAGATGGGGATTGACAGATATACACTAATATTTATAAAATAGATAACTAATAAGAGCCTGCTGTATAAAAAATAAATAAATTATGATCACTTCCTCCAAAAAAAAAAATCAAGTTAGTAAATTCTAGTAAACTAGAAAATAGAAATTTCTAGTAAACTAGAAAACTTCTACTAGTTTATTTCTTAAGTACTCAATTTCATTATCTTCATTAATTACCTATAGCATTTCTTTGACCCAGGATCCATCAACTTTTTTCACTTACTTATATATAATTAAATTCTGGTTTCTTAATTATCTAAGCTTTAAAACATCCTTTGCAATGTACCACAAACGAGTTTTAACTAAAATTCTGCTTTGCTGGTCAGGGCCTGTGTTCAACATCTGATTCCACACCACCCAAGAACCCAGCTCAGTTCACAAAACCGAAACTGCAGTGAATCAAAATACAGGGTGGGATAGAAAGGGTGGGAGGGAGGCTCAAGAGGGAGGGAATATGGGGATATATGTATACTTATAGCTGATTCACTTTGTTGCACAGCAGACACTAACACAACATTGTAAAGCAATTATACTCCAATAAAGACATAAAAATAAACAAACAAATAAATAAATAAAAAACATTAAAAAAAAATACAGGGTAGGCAAGGTCCCCATGGAGCTTACATCTAGTGGACTCTCTTAGCTTGGCTACCTTTCAAAGACATTCACAGTATGCATTTCCCAGTTCTCTTCCCATTTCTTATTTATTAACTGCTTTAGTTAATACAAGAAATCAATTTGTCAGCCCTGCCTCTCTACTTCAGTGCCGTCACTGTGCTGTCCTACATGGCTAGACTCTCTCCCCATACTAGTCCAACCTGTGCACACCACCCTCTCCAAGACATGCTGACTGCAGTTCCTCTAGTAACCTCTCATCCACCAAAACCCATCCACTTTGGTTCTTTTCACATATCTGTGTTCTGTTTAGGTTGTAAGCTTTTCAGGAACAGAAGTCACTGCTTCCTAATTCTTATAAGACCCCTAATGGCTGATATAGTTGCATTTTCCCTGGTAGACAGCAGGTGAATCCTATTGACATTTACCTTTCCTTGTGTTGGTATTTTATTATCCCTTTCAATTATGGTTTTAATTTTTTTTAAATAAAACTTTTTAATACGGCCTGTAGTAGTGAATAAGAGATGATTATCTAATAAATCAGAACAAACATATATCTAGAGCCAAAAGGAACTGCACTGTTTATTCTTGTTACCACCTTTAGATAAACATGTTCCCAAGCAACAAGTAGGGCAGGAAATGGCATGGGGAGGGGGAGTCTCCTCAAAAGCAGATTACTACTTCCACCATGTTTGAAGTCTTGTCCCAGCCCTACACATTTAAGGACAAAAAGAGGAAAGTTAGTTTTCCCTATTCTCCAACTGGAGACAAGAGTTTAACAAGACTGCACAAGGACATAATTAACTTGGGATCCAAAGTCAAAATTAAATAAGAATTGTGTAGGTCTGTCTCATGTAGTTCAATCTAACAAAGAAAAAAGAATCTGAGAAGGCTAGAAGGTGTCTCCTCTCTTCTCTGACTGATGACTATCTCTTTATCGGGCCCAAGAACCATCTCTAGATGTTAGAGGGCTGGCTGTCACATCTGCTCCAGAAAATTCCTTTCATGTTGGAATTTTGAATTCCCATTCCCACTGGTAGAAGAAAGATAAAGGACCTCAGCAACTTTGGAAGTAGGGAATGGCTACTTCAGATGGCAGTAAATTATCTCAAATATCACACACATGAAAACACATACAAATAATTTGTAAGTTTTCATAGAAGTGGACATAAAATTCAATTCTCTGTTCATCCTTTGAAGTGTTTTTATAAACTTTAGCAGATTTGGGAAAATAAAATGCCATTAACAAAAACCTTTTCACGTTGCAGCATTTAAGAACTGACGTCACAGGTAAATACATTTTAATCCTCTTTAAGCAAATCATTTCATAGTCTCTCCAGATCATTTAAAACCTCTGCTAAAAAGATTGCGTCTATTTCCACAAAAACAGAATTTCAGAAATCTTTGCATCATTCTGCACACTATGGTTACTCATGATTTAAATAACAGAAGGCACAGGATACTGATACCATATTACAAAACCATACCTGTTCAGAGTGGCCAGAGCCGATTAGCCAAAATTCTTGCCTTAGATTATTTTTTTCTTTTTCATTAAAAAAAAAAGAATAGATAAGATAACTGTGGCATAACTTTATTAGAAAGGGTGACTAATAAATACAATGAAATTCAAATCACATTAAAAATACAAACCCATGGATTACTAAAGTTAATAGAATGCAACAAATTTGCTCAAATTTAAGCTTGGCGCAGAAAGGCAATGAATACAGCAGACCACTTAACGGTAATACTTCCAAAGGAATAAATTTTGGCAGATTCCCTAAAGAAATCCCAAAAGTATAGCCAATAAATAGTTGATGTTTTATTATTCCAAATTCTTCTCAACTAAATGATTTAAAATTTCCAAGAATTTTTTAGCAGATACTAAAGAGAACCAAATTATCATTTCATTGTTATCCTATAAATGATAATTTGGATTTACTTTAAAATACTATGTTCCTAGAACAATGCTTGTTCACAGTAGGTGATTAATAGTTATCTGATAAATGAATGGATTTAATTATCAAGATTTCTCCTTTTAACCTTGACCCATATGCCCCAATATTTGTTACCTCAGAAATGATAAGGTCACATTTTCCTCCAAGGGATTTTCACAGGACTAGATTTGCTTCTTATAGTTTATAAAACATTACAAAAGAAATGAAACTCACCATGGGTTCTGTTGCTTAAACCATTACCAGAAATATATTCTCAACATCTTTAAAAGCTAAATCTGTTTTCCAGGAGAACCCTTATTATTATTAATACTAGTTATATTTTAACAGAACTCCAGGTACAATTATTTGTCCATGAAAACAGTGTGCTTACCTCTACCAAACAAAACAGTCCAGGCCTGGGTATGTGTATTTTATGATAGCCTCAGTATGCTATTTTTAAAGGAATAAAAAGAGAAACTGCTCAAAGACAACTGGATAAACAAAGAGAAAGCAAATTAAATAGCCAGCAGTTGGAGGGTGGGAAAGCAAGTAGGGAAAGGATGTTAGGCCTATAAATTAAAGAAGTTGCTGGCAAATTATTTACAGGGAATTGTTAATGGATTGGAAAGAAATGTAGTTAAAGAGTAAAGAATAGAAAGACAGTATTTATCTCAGCCTCTACCTCATCAACTCTCAGAAATTGGCTGGAGCTTGAGAGCTCGTGGCCTCCCACTCTACGTCCCCTCCCACCCCACTGGAAAACAGTGAGCACACCTGGAATCACAGCTGCAAAGCCCTAAGGAAGGGAGGGGCGACTCTCCAACACCTCCCACTAGGTTCTCACTAACTTCCTTTTCCCACCTACTGGAGGCAGGGAAGGAAGGGCTGGGGAATCTCTCTCATATCACCACCGTAGTATGTTTACATACAGGCATTTCTTTTTTGTACTAAGTTTCATAGCAAGCCTATTTTTCCCTCATACAATGACAAAAGCAGTACACATTTCTGTACCTTGCTTTTCTCTTAGGTTTATATCCTAAGGGTTCTGTTTAATTGGCTAGTTAAGTCGTTACTGTCAAAGTATACGAAATTAGTTGTTACTGCTAATTATTTTCTATTGTAAGTAAATTTTCATTATTGTCTTAGGTTGGGACCACCGTTCCCCAATTGCATGCAGTACCACAACAAACTCATGGGGGCGCTGTGAGTCACTGAATCTTGAGAAAAACACAGCTGATGTACCTTACATCAAATTGGTTAGAAGTGGGTCATGGGCAAGGGTAAATGGGTTACCATGACTGACTCAACAAATCAGGATTTATCCCTGATCTGGGGCGAGGATTGTGTTCCAGAACAAACTCAAGGTTCTTATAGAAAGAAAGGGCACAGACACTGTGTGGGAAATCAATATTACGCACTACAGGAAATGTACCATAATTGGGATCACTGTAGCTGTGGGTATAAATCCTTCAAGGTTCTTGAAACACATTACTAATTTACACTGCTATCAGTAGCATAATGAAAGAGTCTTAGTACACCCTAATTAGCATAAGGCATTTTTTTAAAATATTTTGGCTAATTTAATAGATAGAAAATGGATACCTTACTCATATTCATTTGCATTTCTCTGACCCCTGGTAAAGGTTAACAGCTGTATTTATCCTTCAGCTAATCAACTGTCCTGTGTCTAGTGCTCACTTATCTACAGGCCTCCTCACCTTCTTCCCCCTTTTATCTTATAGATACAAACCATTTGGTTTCGGTTATATATGTATCACCAATTTACATCTATTGAGAAAAAGTTATTGTTGTACAATATGAATACCTACATTAAAGAGGAAGGAAGAGTTAAGGGAACTCTGAAAGACTAAGCAGAAAAAGTTAGCAAACTGATGAAGATTTGTAAGAGAATGTGGCTCCACAGAAGCCAAGGGAGAAGCAGCTTCAGGAAGCAAGGAATGGCTGGCAGGGTCAAATATACCACAGTCCAGTAAAAATGACAACCACAGTGTCCTTTGGATTTGACAAGTGGTCACTAGAGTTCTAAGCTTCAGAATATATCAGTGTTAAATTTCCACAAGCTCAACATAACCATGTATTCATTCAACAGTCACCTGGCCACAAATATGTACCAGGCAGAGTGCTAGGCATAAAGAAAGAGATAGAGACCACAGTTTAGAGGAACCTGGATTGGAATGTGTGCACATGTACAATTTGAGGGGGGCTGGAGCAGTAGGGGTAAATTTAACAAGCGGTCAGAAAGATCATCTAAAGCCAAAAAATGCCCTAAGGAACGAGTTTCTCCTCTCTAATTTAATAAGTAACTCCTTTAAAAAGTACAGTGTTTATAACATATAAAAGATGAAGCAATGTATAATCCAAATAAACTAATAATTTAGGGCCCGAAAAGAAACATACAGGAACTAAGTTGTCCACGTTAAGAAAAAGAAGCAATCTAAATGTCTGAGCCTGAAGAAGCTTTAAAAATAGTTATTTCTGATTTCTGGATAAGTTCAGCGGATGCCACAGCTGTGCTCCAATGACAGAATATGTTGGGGCTCCCCAAACTTGTGTCACAATGTATATATCACAGGCTTCATTTCAGAACAACAGATGAATGCAGATTTTAGGCAGGAAAAATTCTTTAAAAGATGAAAGTCTTATTCGATCACATAGCTGATACATGATCCAATTTCCTTTGGGTGAACTGCGGCAAACTGCAGATGTTTCTTTACTCAAAATGGAACCCACTCTGGTTTCACTTACATTTCACATGTAGACTGCTTTAAATTACTTACGCATAAGTATCACCTTCACCTGAGGACTTTTAGCCATAAATATGCTAAGAATAAAAATATGCAGAAGCAAGGAAAATATCTGATATAATGGTATTAATTTATATATAAATGGTATATATGTTATTACTGTATATTTTTAAGTGTGTTCATGTGGACATGGAAGGCTAAATGAAAAACAGTTTATCATCATAGAAAGGCACTGAAAATGTTTCCCATTTTAAACATTTTTTATATTGAGATTACTTCATTTTTTCTGCTAAATGTTATAATGTGATGATAATATCAACCATTTGCTGGTTTCTGTGTGCCAGGCACTATGCTAGGTATATCTCACAAGAGACTTAATCCTCATGAAAAAAAGTAAGGATTATTATTATTATCCCCATTATAAAAATGAGGAAACCATGGCTTAAGAAGGAGAGTGACTTACTAGGGCCACTCGGCATAAAAGCACGCACGCACGCACGCGCGCGCACACACACACACACACACACACACACACTCACTCAATATCTAATACAGTATTGAGTGCGTGAAGTGTGGTAGGTGACCACTAAGTGTTTCCTGAATAGGTCTGACTGGATGAAGAATGGACATCCAGATTCTTAGATGAGATCCTTATGCTGTGTTGACTGCTATAATGGAGGCGTGTGCAAGTCACTCTGTGAAACAGAGAAAGGGTGTCTAGAGGAAACAAAGGGTACACATGGTACCCACTAAGTCCTAACACCAAGCAGTAATAACCCACACACCACACAATATTAGCAGCATGCCCTCAGTAAATGTGAGCCCAGAAAAGCTGGGCCTCTGTCTGTTCCGTATTTCCAGGGCCTAGAGCAGTATCAGACATACAGCCAGTGCTAAATAAATATGCTGAATGAACATGTGAGTAAACGTTCCATTTCCTCTTTCTTCTCCACACCTCTTCTGGCCCATCACATTATGTTCTTTATATTTTTGCCTTGTTTTCTCCTCTCTACTCTTCTTGCCACTCTTTGCACATATGTAAAAATTGTTATTATCCTGTATTTACATTATGAGATTTTTAAATACTTATCCATCTATAATGAAAATTAAAAGAACACAGAATGTTTCCTCCTTAAATATCCACCAAATGATTCTGTTTTCTCTAATAAAACATAAGGGCCATATCTGAATTTGTTATGGGAAGTTATAACTTTGCTTTAAATATACATTTAGCTCTCAAAGTGCTTTCCATCATAAGAATGTAACATATATGCTTATAAACCTATTAAATTTCTATTTATAATGGGAAGTTCCAACACAGAGTTACCATATGACCCAAAAATTCCACACCAAGGGATATATCCAAGAGAATAAAAACATGTCCACACAAAAACAGGTACATGAATGTTTATAGCATTACTCATAATAGCAAAAAAAAAAAAAAAAAAAAAAGGAAACAACCAAAATGTCCATCAGCTCATAAATGGATAAACAAAATGTGGCGGTATATTCACACAACTGAATATTTGGCAATGAAAAGGAATAAAGTACCAATACATGCTAAAATACAGGTGAACCTTGAAAACATACTAAGTGAAAGAAGTCAGTCACAAAGGGCCACAGATTGTATAATTCCATTTACACAAAAAGTCCAGAGCAGACAAATCACAGAAACAAATAGTATAGTAGTAACAGTTGCCAGGGGCTAGGGAAGACAGAGAATAAGGAGTGACAGCTAATGGGTGTGGGATTTCTTTTAGGGCAATGAAACTATTCTAAAATTACATAGTAGTTCCAAAATATATATTAAAAAAAAAACTCATGCAACTCAATAGCACAAAAAGATAAAAATAAAAATCTGACTTAAAAATGAGCACAGAACCTGAATAGACATTTTTCCAAAGAAGATGTACAAGTGGCCAAGAGGTACATGAAAAGGTGCTCAACATCACTGATCATTGGGGAAATGCAAATCAAAACCACTTCACACCTGTTAGAATGGCTATCATCAAAAAGAGGAGAGATAACAAGTATTGGTGAGAATGTAGAGAAAAGGAAACCCTTGGGCACTGTTGGTGGGAATGTAAATTGGTTAAGCCACTATGGAGGTTCCTCAAAAAATTAAAAATAGAACTACCATATGATCTAGCAATCCCACTTCTGGGTATATATCCAAAGGAAATGAAAACAAGATATCAAAGAGATATCTGCACTCCCATTTCCACTGCAGCATTATTTACAGTCACCAAGATATGAAAAAACCTAGTTGTCCATCAATGGCTGAATGGACAAAGAATATACATACACACAATGGAATATTATCAGCCATGGGAAAGAAGGAAATCCTGCCATTTGCGACAACACGGAAGAACGGAGAGAGCATTATGTTAAGTGGAATAAGCCAAACAGAGAAAGGCAAATACTACATGGTATCACTTATACGTTAAGAAAAAAAAAAAAAATCAAATTCATAGAAGCAGAAAGTAAATTGGTGGTTGCCAGGGGCTAGAGGGTAGGAGAAATACGGAGAGGTTGGAGAAAGGATACAAACTTTTACCTATTAGATGAATAAAGTAGGAGAATATAACATAAAACATAGTGACTATAGTTGGTAACACTGTATTATACAACTGAAATTTGCTAAGAGAGTTGAACTTAAATGGTCTCACCAAAAAATAAAAAATAAATAAATATGCAAGATGATGGATAAGTTAACTAGCTGGCAGGAATCCTTTGGAATTCTTTCACAATGTATACGTATATCAAATCACTAGTATGTACACCTTGTCAATTATACCTCAATAAAGCTGAAAAAAATTTTAATAAAATTAGACAATAGTGATAGTTGCACAACTCTGTAAACATTAGAAAAACCAATGGATTGTACACTTTTAAAAGGATGAATTTTATGGCAGTGAACTATACCTCAATAATGCTATTTAAAAAGTAAATGACATTTTTAAAAGAAGGCATTTCCATACAATTAAAATCAACACTTTGAAATGGCATCTGGAAAATAACACATGCAATGCTTTGTTACAAATAGGAAACAACATAAATTGTCTGTGCAATTACACTTTCCTAGCAACATCTCTTGTATTTGAGCCTAACATATTACTGTCACTGCTGAAGAGAAAATTCATTTTTTAATACACATATTAATTCCTTAAATAAGCCTGCTCTAATCAATCTCATTCTGGTAAATCTACATCCTATGCTACCGGCTTTTTCACTAAGACATTTACCTTCATATAGAAAGTTTTGGAATTGGTTCCAATATTAAATGGAGTGACAACCTGTGGATTTCTGCATCTCCAAGCATTAGTTTGACACAACTTCCTACCTATAAGTTCAGTCATGTAACGGGCATTGACAAAAAATGTATCATATGTCCAGCTCCAGATCCCAAAGACCTGGTACTCTCTTTCAGAGCTGACTTTCTAGAGAGAAAAACAGGCAAATAATCAAATCAGCATGATGAACACCATGTTTTTTACAAAAATCACAAAATCTCTGATGTGGCAAAGTCCTTAAAAAGCTAGCTACACCATTCCATGGAAGCAATGGCTTACTCCCGCTGCAAGTTACGTGCATGGTACCAAGTAATGACACATGGCCCACGTCCTCAGCTCTCTCACATCAACATTAAATCCAGTGCGCTCTCAACATATATTGTACATCTGTCCTGGCAAGGTAAAGATTTTGCTTAGAAAAGCCACCTCACATTCTTTTTTGAATAAAATATGGTGGCAGTTGTTGTTCATAACTTGGTCTCAACTTTAGCTAGAAATGAGATAGATGAGAAAATTAATATTTAATATCAAGTGTCATACATTGTGCTAAATAGTTTACATGTGTTATCTTATTTAATGCTGCAAATATGCATATGAAATAAATATTACTTCCATATTATAGACAAGGAAAAGCACAAAAGAAGCCAAGTGACTTGCTCACAGCCATGTAGCTAATAAGTGACAGCACTGGGACTGAAAAGCGTTGCTCTGATTCTGAAGCCCAGGTTCTTTCTACCACACCAGGTTGACTGCTGTTAACGTTAAATCTTCAATGAACCTACATAACGTTAAAATGTTCTAATGATTAAAGATTATACATTATCAGCACTGCACATGTGTGAATAACACTAAACTTAGCTGAAGACCAACCCTTCTGTTTCTTTAAACCAGATTTAATGTTCAGATTATTTGGATAAGTTGGGATTACTTTAAATTAACATATGTTCTGACAGAAATGCAAAACACAACCTCAAACAAGAAACAAGTCAGCCTAAGATGTAACTTAAGGACTTAAAGTGGGAAGAGTATCTTGCAACTGACATCTTGCTTCTCCTCTCTCCTCCCCTCATCAGCGAGTGTCACAAAACATCATGCTCAGCCAGTCACAAATACTCACTGAATTCTAGTTTCCATTAGAACAGTCTGAGGCGCCAAGGAAATTATGGGAGGAAAAAAAAACATGCATCTAACAGTTTAAACCTGACAAATCCGAAAGTTCTCACTCACTTGCTACTACTATCCCTTGTTCAGGCTTATTCAGGATCTCTATTTTCTTTCTTTATCCCCTGAGACTGGGCTTTTTCAGTCCTTGCTTTACTTTCCAAACTGTCCCTAAAGTCCAGACTTCCTGTTCATCATTCCCTACTTGCCCCAAACCCAGGGTAGAGCTTCCCTTAAGTTCACAGATCGCTTAAGAAAAAAATCTTTTTTAAGTAATCTATTTTATCTTTAGGGTACCATCTAGATATACTCTCCTGGCGATTCTGACAACAATTCAATCACACCACCTTTCCTGGATCAACCAGCTTATAGGTTCAATTCAATTTTCTCATTGAGCCAACTGAATTTCCTCTTCAATATCTAATTCAATGTTCTTTTTTTCCCATAACTCCCTGCTCCCAGATCCTCCAGCAACACCCTACCAGTCTTATCATTTTCTTTTCTCACCAGTAATCACTAGGATGATCTCACCACAAACATGACATTTACAAAACATCTGTGCAGCATAAGAAACACCTCAGAAAGCACTTTTCTAAGCCACTGTCTGCTTTCAATGCAGAAATCAATGTGGAAGAGAGATCTCTCATCTGCATTTTGGCCTGTTATATTACGTGAAATTACCCAAGTATTTATTTCACTTCTGACAAGTGCAAGTTACGACCGTCGCTTTTAACAAGTTTTATAGACCGCTGACCTAAGCCAGTAGAATCAAAGTACCGGCAGATACATCAATAAAGTCTCAAAATCTACACTGCTGGTTCAGGATTATCCCTAAATGGCAGCCTAATGCTTCCTTGTTCCTTGGTTCCCAGATCATAATAGATAATTATTTATCTGTTTAAAAGTAAAAAGCTAAATCAAAACCATGCCACATCTCCTAATCACTTCCTACCAAACAGACTTAATTTGGGGGACAAACAAACCCATGCTTTAACATTCTATTAAAGCATTTCCACCTCAATCATCTTGTCTGTGGAGTATGATAATAACACTAACAAGAACCTGTTAAAGTTAAGCCTTGAAAAAAGCTGAAGTTATCTGGATTACAAAGATCCTGCCTAAAGCAAATGAAAATAATGTTCCATTTTTAAATTATGTTATTATGCATTTTGTCCATTGGCCCACATGAAAACCCTACAACGCATATACAGCAAATGCTACTCCCACTGTTTATGAAAATAGGGTCTAGGACAAATGGCTTGTACCCATGCCACTAGCTAGTGGCAGCAGCAGGACTAAAATGAAGTTCTACCTCCTGACGCTGTCTGCTGTCCCCTGGCTTACCCAGTCCTAAAAGTCAGTACAACCAGGCCAGAGCAGTTACGTTTGAAGCCTGATGGGAGAAATATTAAAGAACAAACTTGCAGTCTCCATTCCCTGGCTCATTCACTCCACAGATAATGAAAATCCTCCTCCATATAATGTTCTTAGTAAAATGTAAGCTGGTTCATGTTCACAATTACTGAGTATCCACAATGCAGTCATTAGAATACAGATAACCTTGGCACCTAGAAGTTTATATTCAAAAGACTAAGTAAAATCTAATAAACAGAGACACACAGTGAGTACTCTCTGTGACTGCAGAGGCATAGACAGGAGTAAAACAGCTACAAGGCAAAGGACTGTCTTCGACTGCTGACAACACCACAAGCTAGTAGAAGCAAAAAAGATCCTCCCTTAGGGCTTTCAGAGGGAGCATGGCCCTGCCGACACCTTGACTTTGGATTTTGGCCTCCAGAACTGAGAGAGAATAAATTTCTGTCATTTTAAGCTACGAAAAAAAATTATTTCATATCTACATACATACATACATATATACATACACACAGAGACACACACACTGAAGGAGTATTAAGGTAGGCAGAGAACATCACATTTAAGATATTGTGAGCACAGAATTGCAGGACTAACCAAACGTTAGGATCTGGGTGGAATGAAAAAAACACCAGCTTAAAAATGGGGTTTAGGGCTTCCGTGGTGGCGCAGTGGTTGAGAGTCCGCCTGCCGATGCGGGGGACACGGGTTCGTGCCCCGGTCCGGGAGGATCCCACATGCCGCGGAGCGGCTGGGCCCGTGAGCCATGGCCGCTGAGCCTGTGCGTCCGGAGCCTGTGCTCCGCAATGGGAGAGGCCACAACAGTGAGAGGCCCGCGTACCGCAAAAAAAAAAAAAAAATGGGGTTTAAAAACTGGAGTAGAAGGAAACTGGAAGCATTAGAAAGACTCAGCTGTTTCTCTCTAAGATGACCAGGTGGATGAGGATATAACTGAACAAATGAGAACACAAAGAGAACAAGCTGCAGGAGGAAGAACTTTGTCTTCACACGCTGAGTCTGAGGGGCCCGCAGCACATCCAGGTGGTGATAGGTAGCAGGCTGGTGAAAATCAGACGCAGAGCTCAGGAAAAGGAGGTCAGAGCTGGAGCCCTGGCAGCAGATGTTATCACATAAGGAAAGCAAAAAAAGTAAAGGGAACAGTAAAAGGACTCAGAAGGAATCCTTGCACACTACCAACATTTAAGAGAAGGAGAGAGGAAATAAGGAAGAGGGATTCAACAACAGTGCATACTGAGAAAAAGGGGCCATGATGCAGCTGGGATCCAAAGGAAGTAATAACGTTAAAAAAGGGTCACGTGAGGAAAACCAGGATTGCTATGCAGTCAGTACAAGCCTGCGAATGTCCCTTCCTATCATCTATGTTGACATCATTTTTTCAGGAGTACACAACTTTCTCAAATCTTCCCCAAATGGTGTACCCCTTAAAAATTCACATCTATTATCTCTTATGTTGACAATTTTTAATTGTCCCTCATATTTTCTGCAACCAACTTTTAAAACAACTGGAATCTCTTATTCCTTTGATTCTCAGTGTTACATAATAATTTTTTCATAGACGGCACAAAAAAGTCTGAAACAAATTCCAAAACCACAATATTTGAATTGCTTCCACAATTCATTTTGATCTGCTTCTCCTTGCTAATCTCTCCCACCACTCCTTTTGTATTTGTTTTGTTTTGGGCCGTATCTTTCATTCAGACATTTTAAGGAATAAAAAATTAAATAAATGAAAAAAGAGAAAATTCTCAAAGCAAAGTAAAATCAATTTACACAGTTTCCATTTGAAAGGGGATAAATACACTATACAGAATACTCATTTCACGTATCACAAACACGTATCAGTTTTCTAAATTAAATCATCACTCTTCCTGTGTACTAAAGAGAGAACTGAAGCTGGGTCTTTCATTTGGATAAACTCCAGTATATGTGTACACATGAGGGAATACTTTTGGCATGTCTTTCATAAACTAGCAAGCAGTATGGCTTTTTAGATTTGCGTGAGGAAATACAGAAATTCCACTACTGAGAAATGTGTCTGACTTCCAAATGAAAGGGGTCATTTTGTGTCTACCCACTTTTTCCCTGAGTAAAGTCAAGTTTCAGGGAAAGTACTATCAATGTAGCAAGTTTATGTCAATTGTGCATTTCTTCCCAATATTTTCATACCGCCCAACATTGAGAATCACCCCAGGATGGTTCCTCATCCTTCACAAAATACAAGATGCTCGCCATTATACCTGATAATCACCCAAATCAGATAAACCAACAACATAAAAAACGTCATGTTTTGGCATTTTAAAAATACTATTAGGCATAGAGACTTTCACCACAAAACCTAAAAATTGGAAGTGAAAAATCTGTAATACTTAATATAAAATAATCTACAAAGAGTTAACTATTAGTCTTATCCTAGCCTTTTCCCATCATGTTCCATGTAAAAATTACAATTAGACAAATTACTCTAAAATGAAAGATTCAAAATCTTAGAAAAGTAGGGCTTATTTTTTCTTCTTTTATGCATACACTCCTCTGCAACAAAGGAAAGAGGTTGGAAAAACTGACAGATTATCAGCTACTGTATGGTACCTTACTATTCCACAATTCACTTTTTCTAAAGCAAATCACTTTCCTTACACAGAGTATCGTACATGAGTGTTCTGCTGTAACACTTTCTCCAGCATTACAACTGGATTCTTGATTATAAAATCAGAAAACTGCAGATATGAACAATGGCATATTCTGATGAACCAAACATTCCAGTTACCTGTAATCCTACAGAGAAGGCTCCACAGTACCAGAAATATCCAGGCCAAGTTTAAATCCATCTGGCCAAAAACAAAACCATTAAAATAACCACATTTCCATTGTCTGTCCTGCTATCATCCTGCCCCAAGGGCCATTAAGATTAACAAATATTATGGAAGTCACTACACTTATACGAAACCCAGCCATGAAACTCAGAATATGGCAGCTGCAAAAGATGAAGCACAGATTCCTTGAACTAGAGAGCCAGGTGCTCGGCAACTGGTTTTCATTTTCAGGATGAAAGTCAGCAAGAAGCAGGTAGCAAGTCCTTGGTTGGTAAGGCCAGATCCACTTGAGATACACTCTGAGGAGGATTAGATGCTGGGCAGAGATTCAGCAGGCTACAGGAAAAAGGAAGACTGGCAGAGCTGCAAACTGAACCAGGTGGGCAGCAGGTGCAGCCATGGTGAAGCTGGCACCTGCCAAGATGCTGAAATGAGCAGAAATGACCATCCAGACAAGACATTGGGGATGGCTGGGGCCAGAACAGGTGGCATCCACAGCTCTGACAAGAAACAATATTCAGGAAAGAGATCCAAGACTTAAGTAACCCCCTTTCCTTCACCCTTTCTCATCTGTCCATAATAAACATTTCATTGGTGCATAATATTTACTGAATGTGGCTTAATAGCCTGAAAACTTTAATATTTCTCTTTATAAATCTACAGAAAAGATTTACCACTCTACATATACATTACTTGAATAAAATTACACTTGGCACCAAAGCAATACTGAATGTAAGCTTTATTATTTTTTTCTTACATAATTGGAGAAATGCTTCTTAAGCATCACCATGAACACGATTAACACTGTGCTCTAAGAAATGTTAATAATTGAAAGCATGTTTGTTAAAGCAGCTTTTCAGTGACTTCAAAGTTTCGTGGTTACCTAAGTTTTCTGCATGCTCAGAGTATCTTGATCATAACTGTCATAGGAAGCAGTGTAAAAGGTGGTTATTGCTAAGCCATTCTCCTCCAAGAGACAGAAAACATGTTCTGTTCTCTCAGCAGCCCACTCCTTTCTAACAGGACAACCCCTCAATTACTATCTGTGGAAAAGGAAATCCAATGGAAATAAAGATACTGTTAAAGGGCACGATTAAGCTCATGTAGACTATCAGAGAGAGGTAGACAGGAGTACTCAGCCAGCCCAATTTAATTCCACTTTGATGAGTGCCAAGGCTCCCATATTTAAATTAACACAAGTCTAACTGCTCTTATACATGTCTCTGAAGAAGAACCTTAAAGCACCACATTCCTCATCTACCAGTTCCTAAATTAATTACAGTTCATTTGAAAGATACAATTATTTCTGCTCATTTAACTCAAATTCTAATGAATAACTATAAGAACCAAATGAATAGTGGAAGTAATTACACATCCACACCTTTGACTAGGTTGCCCAGCTAAACAAGCAAAACAACATTAGTGGAATAAGCAACAGTGAAGTAGCTCTTGCAGGGTAAACAAGCATCTGCAGTGAGTTCCAGTAAACCAAATAAAACCTAGGTGCAAATTAAAATACCAAAAATAGCCTAAAACAATAGTAGTTCTCACTAAAACCTGAAGGATGACCAAGTAAATAGTGCAATAACTACAGAAAGTCTTTCAAATTCCTTAAACTTGTCAATGTTCCTCCCTTTTATTTAACTCCTTCCCTTTGCCATCAAAAACTGGTAGCAAAGTGGACCCTGAACACACACAAAATAGAGACTGGCTTAAAGTGAAACACAGCAAATGGAAGGCAAGAGTACCTCACCCTTTCCAAGATAGTTCAATGTGGCCTTGGCATTTAGGGTTATCTTTCATACTAAACAACTACTTTATCCCCAGATCACAAGTGCACCATGACAGTATACTTCCAACTGAGGTCTGTGGCCACAGAGGGTAGGCACCTTTAAGAAACTATGTGCTTCCCAAATGAACTTATCTATGAAACAGACTCACAGACACACAGAACAGACTTGCAGACTTGTGGTTGCCGGGGCGGGGGGCGGGGGGGTGGGGGGTGTTAGGAGTTTGGGATTAGCAGATGCAAACTACTATATAGAGAATGAATAAACAACAAGGTTCTACTGTATAGCACAGGGAGCTATATTCAATATCCTGTGATAAAACATAATGGAAAAGAATATGAAAAAGAATGTATATGTATGACAGAATCACTTTGCTGTACAGCAGAAAGTAACACTTCTACCACTCAGATAGGTGCCCTTCTTATTTGTGTCATGGATCGCTAGTGTCAGGAACAACTGCTTTAAGAACAGAGGCAATACAACCAAGAATAAAGTTTGTGAGAGAGACAAGGCCATCATCAGGACAAGCTGATTCTGAAGAACTGTACTTTCAGTCAGGAAAACAGTGAGAAAATGAATCATCAACACACACAAGATATTATCAACAGTCTTTGTATGAGAGAAAATGTCATTTCAGCAAAATAACATCATCCATTGGTTAAATGTAGTCTAAAAGTTTTGAATTGGTTTCACAGTATTATTTATATTTAATGTGTAAACTGACTTGCTTTTAAGATTGCATGAATAAGCATAACAATTATAGTTTCATGCAGGTATATTTTTAACTATCATAATTAATAATATTAGAGTCCACTAACTTTTTTTTTTCTTTGAAAGAAGTCCAGCCGTACAAGGTTGAGAAACAATCTCCTAAAGGTAGAGGAAATACCTGGCCAATTCCACCTTAAGGTGATGAGAGGAAGTGGACAGTGATAAGAAAGAAGGGATGGCCAAGATGTTGCTGGGCAGGTGGGAGGAAAGAATGTCGACAGGCTTAGGCTCTCTCCACCCAATCAATTCAATCAATTCGATTCAATGAGTAAAATTCCATTTCTGCCTTTTTTTCCCCCCTCTTTTTCTCTTCTTTTCTTGGGAAGGGAGGGTCTGTCTATTCTTGTAAAGACAAAGCTCTACTCAACGATGGTTCTTTGAATTCAAAAGTATAAAAAGAGAAAGTAAAGGGGGGAATTATATGAGAAAGCCATTTTGAAATGTTTCTTTGGATATAATCTATAAAAGGAGAAAATTAATAAGCAAAACTAGCCTATAATTTCACAACCCAAATTTTAAGACTGGCACCTGTTAAAGGAACAAAGTTCATAGAGTAACATTTGATAAAAAGGGTGGAGATTGTGAGTCACACAGCATGCACTAGAACCCAATTCACCTGTATCATATATTCTCAAATACCACTCACCAAATGTCTATATGGCATGTAACAAAATGAACAAATAATCCTAATGGTAAGATTTTTATAAATGCTCCCTCATTTTACAGGAAAGGTAGGACCCAGAGATTAAGTTATTTGCTAATTATCACAGAGCATTTGACAGCACCAGAACTTAAACTCAGGTCTACGTTAAGTCACTATGTTAACTCAGTTAACTGTCACCCATTTTCTCAGAGTGGATATGAATGTGAAATGCAATAATTCATCTTAAAAATATGGTAAGTATCTTACATATATTATTTAAAATTCAAAGTTATTGTTATTTTAAATTATTTAAAATTTTAAAATTGAAAGTCAAGGTCCTCATTTATAAGTATCCTTCAAAATACTCTACTAAAGAAATGCACATCCTGAACAAAAGATTAAGGAGCATATGTGACTCCTACTGGAACAGTAAAGCATGTATTACCCAAGAGAGCATGCCAAGACTTTCACCAGAAAAGTTATTAACTAGGTTGGAAATAATATAAGATGCTTAGAAATGCACTGATGATTGTCAGCTCAGGAAAGTCTTATTAAGAAACCATTAACTATAAATGAAAATGACAGCAAAGTGCTACAAATAAATCTGAAATGGATAATGGATACACTTATTGAAACAACACGTATGGAGAAAGGAAAGGCATAGTTTAAGGTTAGGGAAAGTGAAGGCTTCCTAGGGCAGAAAGGAAAAACAGTCAGAAGGGGCAGGACTGGGGGAAGGAGGGCTCCTTGGTGGATCTTTGGGATGGAATTAAGCTGGCTTCAAGTCCTTTAGACACACTCCGATCCTCCTACAGGAGCAGCTTCAGAGAGCAGGCATTTAGCAGCTGCAGCCTAACCTCAGAGCATCCTCCCCAAGGGACAGAAGGTCACTTGGAGCAGCACCATCATGTGACTTCAAGGGTTTCTCAGCTCCAGATCTTTCCCATTTGGAAGCTAATGTTGGGAATTCATTTAACAAGGAATAAAACATTTTCTTTCTACTACAAGAGAAGTAATAATCAAATGTTAGTTAACGTAATGTACTCTCATCACAAACCTAAGAATCCTAGAAAGACAGGTTGTATATTTAAACGTACAAGTTCAAGTTCATGAGGCAGGGTCTGTATGTTCAAGGAACTTACACTCTCCAGACTTCTTCACTTATGAATGGAAGAACAAACCTATAAAGATGGGAATCACCTGATTTTTGCAAGGTTAGATTCAATCATAGTGAAGTTCATAATATTACTAGTAAAACGATGCACATTTCAGAGGTTTTATCACAGCTATGTGTTTTCAACTTTTGAAGCAACAGAACGGATCTCCAGCAGAGCGAGAGGAAAATGTCATTTGTAGACCATATGGTAGCTCCAGCAAGAGTCAGCCTGGCATTCAACACTGAGACGGGGAAACTCTTTTTGAAAAGGCATCATGCTCCCTAAGATGCAGAGGCTAGTCCAGAGACCTCAAGTGGGATTTGCAAATCGGAAAGAAGGAGAGTTCACATTTGTGTATACATAAGATGGACAGAACTGCAGATAAACTAGTAGTTTTCACAAATCAGTAAATACTATCATTACCAGTAGCCTCAAATTCAGAAATTAAGTGAATTAGACATAGAACATTATTTCCTTTACCCTGGTTAAGTAACACAAGTGATAAGTAGATGTTTTCACATTTGGGATGGTAAAATAAAAAGCATTTGGGAGCACACTAATTTCAAGACATTTTGCTAAGATTCAACCTTAGTACGAATACATACTTCCAAATAGAGATCAGATGCTAACGTTGTCTTACTTTCAGACACATGCACATCTCCATCATGTTGTTACTGACCTTGCACTTGACATATCAATGATGCTTCCCCTACCTATGTCCTGGGAATTGCTAGATGGATCACCCAAAGGCCTCTCCACCTTAACAAAAATATCTCGCTCACCTATGGGAGACCAGAATTTCCAGGGGTTCGTTTCAGAAACCTTTATTAAAGTGCAAATAGGTCCTGGGGAAGGTAACAAAACAAATTAAGCCTTATCATTTAGTCAGTCAATTCTCTGTAAGAGAAACTAGAGTTTCTTTTACTAAGACTCTCGTAGGTCCTAGTAATTGAAAATGAAGATCCAGGGGATGCAGGAAGTACAGAAAATCTGAACAGGAGGTGTGTGGGAAAGGAGGTGGGAGAACCTCCTAAAGGCAGTCTTTACTTTCTATAGATCGTCAGAAGTTCTGATTGGTCTTTAGCCACTGAACTCTCATCCCCAGTGACTGGACCAACACCAGTTACGATGCAAACCAAAAATTAAGTCGCACAAAAATCTTGTAAAGAGATAAGATCCACTGGTGCCGCTCTGTCTTCATCTTATTAAATCGCAAAACTACAAATCTATACATGTTTTTAAAAGGCCAATTCAATGACTGGTTGTGCCCAATGAAGAGCCACTGAGGTACATAAGAAATTAATCATTTTCTTTGAATATCACTAAAACTAACTTCATTTTTATCCTTAAGATAATCTCGAATCCCTCCTTAAGGACTTTTTTTTAAGTGTTCAAACTAGGTACAGTAAAATAACAAAAAAGACCAATAGTCCCCAACATTTTTCCAGGAGCGTTATACAAAAAGATGACTTTGAACAACGTTCCTCAGGATATACTCCGGGGTCTAGTAGAGAGAGACCTTTCCCTTCTCTGTAGACTTGGGAGTAAATAAGTCAAGAACACCTACGAACAAATTTTGTTGGTCACCAGCAGGGGAGCTCTTCAGCTTTTGTCCCCAAACCCATTCAAACAAAAGAAGCTTCTCTTCCTCCAACCCACCCCTCAGACCCACACCCCGGGGGGACTCTCCAGATCCCCGCGCCCTCTCCACCCATTCCCCGCCGGGGGAACTTACTCCTCAGCGCCCCGATGAGCAGAGAGCCGTCCTTAATGAGCTCTTTGATGAACTTGTTGGTTCGCTCCAGCTCAATCTCGTGACACTGCAGGCGCTCCCTGAAATCCGGGCTGTCCAAGTAGGAGTCGCTGAACTCCAGAGTCGGCAGCCCCATGGCACAGGCACTGCCAGCGGCCGCCGAGGACACGTCCGGGCCGGCGGTCAGGGCGGGGACAGCCGGCGACCGCGGCCGGCTCAGGGGACGCGCGATCGCGGGGAACTAGCCGGGACGCAAGGGGACGCGCAAGGGAAACGGGTCCCGCGCGCCGCGCCGCCTGCGCGGGGCTCCGCGGCGCGCGGACGCCTCCGGGCTCAGGCTTCTTCCCCGGAGGCGAGGCGAGCGCACACACGGGAGAAGGACCGAGGCGCGGGTCCGCTCAGGTCGTTGTCACCCGGACGCATCGTCGCCGGGAGCGCGGAGGCCGCGGAGGCTCAGGGCCGCGGCCGGAGCAGGAAAGTTCTCTCGCGGCGCGCAGACACTTCCGGCAGCTCAGCTCTCCTGCTCCCTTGACAGTCGTTTGCGCTGGGAGTCAGAAGCGCCCAGCCGCCCCTCCGGCCGGGCCGGGGAAACCCTCCCCCTCGCTGGACGCAGGCTCAGAGCGCTCGCAGACCCTGCCGGGCTCGGAGACCCTCCTCCCGCCGCGGCGCTCCCAGCCCTCGCCGCCCCGCCCCTCCTCCCGTTTACCCTCCTGCCCCCGCCCGCCCGCACTTAGCTCCCGGGCTCGGCTCAGTTGCCGCGCGACAGCGCTTCTGCCTGCGCCCGGGGGTTAACTCTGCCCCTCCTGGGCGGCCGCTCCCCCTAGCCCGCGGTGACACTTCGGGGTCCGCCACCCACAAAATGAGCTCCAACTCCCAACATGCCTCCCTACCCCTGCCTCACCACCCACTCCCTGGAATTCTCTGGGAGAGAAGCCAACGTTAACTTTCTCTAAAGTTTGAAGCCTGGTTGGAAGATGCTACTTTCGAGCGTTAGTTTAGATTTTGCTTCGCGAGTCTGCACTGAATGCATATATATTCCAGGTTGAAAAGTTTTACTTTTTCCCACTGTTCACTGCATTGATCCTAGAAAGTCAGGTTTTTTATATTCAAAACGAAAAGCTACATAGGCCTAAGGCGGTTTGTTGTTGTTGTTTTTCTTAGTTGCTGTGAAGGTGGGAAGATTTTAGGTCGTTTTTATTCCCCAAACTAGCACCTCGGACTTAGGTGTTCCTCTTGTAGAAGAATAACTATTTGTATCACAATACTGCTTTTTATCGTCACCTTGATGGAATTGCCCCCAAAGCATGGAGCTTTTCAAACTGTTGAAGTTGGCTGAAGTTCCAAATGAATAGTTACTTCATACCAAGAGGCAGTTATCCCTCTGGTAGAGGATCACCTAATAAATTTCTGTTCTCTCAAAACCTTGACAGCAAAAGAAACTGCTGCTTTACATCTAGTCCTGCCATCATCTATAGGATTTCTGAGAACTCAGTTATTTTTCTTAAGGATCTGCTTTTAATTTCTATGTTTTCATTGCTTCGTCCTTTTGAACCATCTGTTAAAAAAAACTCTTCTACAGATCATGGGAAAAATTCCATTAAAGTGCTTTACATTTTTCCCAATTAAGTTTCAGAATCTGTCAAGACTTTTAGTTCTTTTTTTAAGTACACATGAACATTAAAAATAGCATGGAAACCTTAAACCAAGACTGATAAGATGATGTAAACAGTGTATTTGATAGCTTTGATTTTATTTTCTTCTGAGCCAAGGAAGTTGGACTTTAACCTTCCATCCATATTTACATCATTAGACCTCAAAATATTGGCAGAATGGCCAATTACCACTAGAGTCCTCCTCACTTTTAGTGTCTGTCTTGTGTCTGTCAGTTAAGTACGCCTCATTTGGGAAGGTGGGGTGGGGTGGAGGGCAATAATGCTATTTGTTAGTTGATGTAGTGATAGAAGCTGCAGTGGTGCAGTTTTTCACCTAAGGTGATTTTACATCTGTTCATCACCAGCCTGAAAGACAAAAAGTTAGGCCAAACAAGTAGTTCCCTTTCAACTTTTGCCATGTTGCTGTTACAAGCAACTAAATCCAATACCAATTGCTGAGATATGAAACAGGATAAAATATAACAGTCTCTTCCTGTTTTTCATTAAATGGAAGTCCTGTGATTAATTCTTTAAAAATGCAACATTCTTTGATAAGTTTCATTTAGTAAGTTGGATTTCAATTTTCATTTTTTCTTTAAAAGTTTTATATGTCAGGACAGATTTATTCTAGATTCTAAGATATAAATTATCATTTACCCATTCATGTATGTAATTGCATGTTTTATGCCTACTGTATACATTAGGATCTGGGCAGAGAAGCAATTTATATGGAAAGTTAAAGCAAAGCATTGTGCCTGACCTCAAGCAGTTCTCGGAATAAAAAACAGAGAATGAGTATCTGTATATCACATGGGGCAGAATGTGCTATGTTACAGAGGCTCACACAGACATTGGACCAATAATCACTGATGCTGTTATCAATATGTTTCCACTCAGACCCATCACTGCATTTACATGGGGTTAGGATATTTCCTCCTACCCTCCATCATTTAGCCTCTAAAGTTTAGTATGTTATAATGGACTTTCTCCCTTGTAGGTCCTTTCAGAGTTACTCATGACTTATTCCTGTGAATCACACTTTAATTATACCTGCTAGTCAGGCTTTCTCTTATGCCACATTAATCCAGTCACTCGAGAGACACCAGAAATGGTTTTGCTTTAAGGTGGATTTATGGTCAGTTTTGAACCGTTGTTTTCGTGCTTTATTTCCCTACCATAATAATGGAACTAGATTCTTTCTAAAAGAATAGCCTTTCTAAAAAAAAGAGTGTCCATACTTGCAAGTTATTTTTCATAGGAAATTTTAATGGATTGAAATGTAGCCTCTCCAAAAATTTCTGCTTCATAGTATGTGGCCCTGTCAGCTGCATGGTGAGTTTCACAAATACTATTGGCTGACACACTCTTTGGCATGTCTGTTTGCTTGTTTAATTCTGAAATGGGGTGTACGGGGCTTTGTTTATTTTAAAGAGCAAAATAGTGAGGTGAGGTTAGTAAACTAATATATGTTTGTAAATCTGACTAAAACATTTTTCTTGACCTATATCATGTCTGGCACTTAAGCCTGGTGCTTAATTTGTACTCAGTAAGTGTCACTGTTGGATTATTATTATTTTTCAATTAGTTTTGTAGATGTAGGCCTCCCAGACTCAGATATTCTGAGGCTAAATTCAGGCCTGGTAAGAGATGACAAAACAGAAGGCGAAGGTACCTAAGGAGACTAAATGTACCCTTCAGTACCCTTCCATGGTGAGAAGGCAGTGTCACTGTCCCTGTTTGCATTTCACCCCGGGTGTTATCTTTTCTCTTTTCTCAAAGCATACTCCTTGAAAGTGGGTTTTGCATCATTGTATTTCAACTTTATGTCACATCTAGAAATACAACTTTGAATCCAAATGAGCAAAACACATGATTCAATTTTTTAACAATTTTTTTGTTGTGATAAAATATATAACATAAAATTTACCATTTTAACCATTTTAAAGTGTACATTTCAGTGTCATTAAGTATATTGTTGTGCAGCTAGCACCACCATCCAACTCCAGAACTTTTTTATCTTCTCCAACTGAAACTCTATTCCCCGTCAACAGCAACTTCCCGTACCCCTCTTTCTCCAGCCCCTGGTCAGCACCATTTTATTTTCTGTCTCTATGAATTTGACTTCTCTAAGTACCTCATACAAGCAAAATCACACAATATTTGTCTTTTGTGTCTGGCTTATTTCACTTAAATTATTTCATTATTAGAGAAGCAAAGAAGACATAAGAATCAGTTAATGGAAGCAGCAAGTCAAGACCACAGACTAAGGGAGCAGGAATAACTGCAGAGGGTAGAATTTGTCCCATGTGACACTATGACTTCTAAAGTACCTTCTAGAGCTAAGATTTTATTATGATGACAGATTTCTGAAGAACAGGCTGAAGGAAAAGAACAGAATTCTAAGTATGAAAGCATCATGGACTAACTACATTTACGAGGGAGAAGAAACAGAGAGAGAGAGAGAGAGGGAGGGAGAAATTGATTTAACTGAGGAAAGTTTTTTGGTATTTTGTTTTGTTTTGTTTTAAGTATAGATTTCAATTTCCATTTAGTATTGCCCCCTTGTGGCAAACCATGATGTTTGCTGACAAAAATTGACAAAGCTGTAAAGAAAGCAAAACCTAAGGGGACTAAAATGTCCTGCGCACCTCCATGTGCTGGGTTTGATGCACAGAGTGCTTTCATATATCGCAGAGTGCTTATGTGTATCACCTCATCTAAGCTTCTCCACAAGCCTGTGAAATAGGTATTGTTTAAGGACTGCAAGCCTCATTTTTAAGAGGAGAGGAAATTATGACTGAAAGTGGTTAAATAGATAGAAGGTACTGGAGTTGGGATTTCAACCTAAGTGTATCTAGTTCCAAAGGCCATGCTTAAAAGAACCAAATGCACTCAACAAAGAGTTTTAGGCATCAGTTATACGCCTGTGCTGCTGCAGATGCTGAGAATACAGGGGTAAGCAAAAACTCACCTTGTTCCTGCTATAAACTTTCAGTCTAGTGAATTATAGTAGAGACATTAATTAAATGGTTACACAAAGGCGTAGAGACATTAATTAAATGGTTGCACAAAGGCCATTTATTAGCTATATGATTAAGGGAGTTTCACCTTTCAGGCTTTCTGTCTTCCCAAAATATAAAATTATTTTATATTTTTATATAAATTTATATAATTTTTAAAAATTTATTTGTTTTTGGCTGCGTTGGGTCTTTGTTGCTGCGCGCAGGCTTTCTCTAGTTGCAGTGAGTGGGGGCTACTCTTAGTTGTGGTGCGCGGGCTTCTCATTGCGGTGGCTTCTCTTGTCGCGGAGCACAGGCTCTAGGTGCACGAGCCTCAGTAGCTGTGGCACATGGGCTCAGTAGTTGTGGCTCATGGACTCTAGAGCGCAGGCTCAGCAACTGTGGCACACGGGCCCAGTTGCTCCGCGGCACGTGGGATCCTCCCATACCAGGGCTTGAACCTGTGTTCCCTGCATTGGCAGGCAGATTCTTAACCACTGTGCCACCAGGGAAGTCCTATATAATATAATTAATAAATAATAATTATTATTTATTAATAATGACAATGGCTATTATTTATTAAGCACTTGCAATGTGCCAGTCACTGTCCTAACCTCTTTACATTTGCTGTTTCACTCAGGTCCCTTTTAGCTCTATACCTGAGATATTGCTGTGCGTCAGAGTTAGGATGGGGAATCTCCTCCACACTTTCAATAAGAATTAACGATGGGTAGAGTGTTTTTGACATTTTGCCCATGTGTAGTCAGAAACTTACCGCTGTTCGGAAGAGGATGTTTTGAACCTCCTTAGCTCTCACACTGTGGATTCCACAGCGACCACCGGGCATGCGGGAAGGAAGGAAGCTTTGACTGAGCAGCTACAGTGCCCCTGAGCCCACTTGGCCTATCACTCCTCACCCTAACTTGGGAGGTAAGAATTTTATAATGAAGATGAGGACATTGAGGTAGAAAACCCACAAACAACAAATCAACCCTCCAGGATAAACAGAGCCGTTTCTGACTCCAAGACCACAGGACGATGAACATCTCTGTTAAGACACCACATATGCATTTGTGATCATTTTTGTATAGCTCTTCCTCCACACTTACATCCTCTGTTTTTAGACTCTAAACTTTTAGACCATGTCTTATTCTTGGTATCTCTTGCACTTCACACGCTAGCAGCCCACAGAGGCCACCTAACTAATGTTTTGAACCCCTGATCATCTTCTAAAACTAGTTTCTTGGGTTTTCTGGTAGAGGTGCCTGAACGGATCTGTAGAGACACAGAGGAAGGGTCCTCCCATTTGGCTTGGAGGGCTCTCTGATCATGAAAGGCAGCATGGAGCTCATTATCCGTGCTTCCTGGCCACCAGCATGTCTGTGCTCCCACTGCTGCCCCCCAGCCCACTGTAACAGGCCCTAACTAAGGCAGTGAAAAAAGTGAAGAAGAAAATAACAAACCCAGAAGAAACTTAAGGAAACTAACTCAAATAAATGAGTCCACACCCAGCAAGGAAAAGTCATAACTCAATCAGAGTGAAGCACACTAATGAGTGTGATAAGAAGGATAATTGAAAAAGAACAGACCCACAGTCTCCATAGTTTGAGCATTTCAGATGGAAAAAGACCAAATCTGCAACCCGTAGTCACAGTGGCAGCTTCCTTTATGAGAAATAAAATGCAAGTTATTATCCCTGAAAATGTACATTCACTTACATTCTGTCAGTCTGAATTGTATCTGATAATGGAATTAGAAAATTTTACAAAATAATATATAATAATGACAAAAAGTTATTTTTTCAGAAGGGGTGAGTTCTTATTTTTACATTTATTAGAGAACTCTTTTTTTTCCCCTCCTGCTGCCAGTTTATTAAACTTTTATTGAGACAGACATGACTTACAGAGATTAGCTTTAGTTTACTCGATAAATAAAAGTAGTCTAACTGGTCTCAATTTCACATAATGCTGCAGCACATTTAGCCTTTCTAATCCTTTCCTCTGTGATCTTTTGAAGAATGCTTCAAAGATTTGTGAAGCTCTCTGAACTGTGTTACATTATGGTGTCGAGTAGAACAACATTTACCATATAGTGAAAATCTCGTTGGTATGAGAGACAAATATCTGATGAATTATTGTCACTTTTCTAAACTTGCTTTTCCACCCAAACTTTGTATTATAAAAATTTTCAAACGTACAAAAAGTTGAAAAAAGTAACACTATGTATATATATAGTTGGTTGAGATGCTCAAACCATCTGTATATATGTAAAATTAGGAGAGAGAAAGAAATATGGCAAAATGTGGACATTTTTTGAATATAGGTAGAGAGCATGTAGGTATCTATTATACACAGAGTTATAATATATATAATCTATTTATCTATCTATAATATCTAAATATAAAACATGTTTTATCTACTGTATATAATAGATGTCTAGATATAGATATAGCAATATAATATGTACATATGTAATATATGTATATATTTTTTCTGAAACATTTAAAGTAAATATTAGACATCTTGACACATATATCACCAAAGAAAAATGACATTCTCCCATGTAAATAAAACTTAAAGAAAATACATGATAAAAAATATCATCAAATATCCCATTGTTCCAAAAATGCTCTCTGTAGCTTAAGAAAAAAGCAAAACAGGATCTAACCAACGCTCCAAACTCAGTCTTAAGTGGCCCATGTAACCGCAAAGTACCATTTTGGAGGGCAGAACACAAGCTCATCAATCATCACTTCACTAATTCAGAATTTGAAATAGCTGAGCCTAGAGTATATGAGGTTTCCCTTCACACTGTACAGAAGAAACTGTTTGCTAATCAAATTAGTGGAATACGACTGTAGAAGAGAACCATTCCAAAATCCCTAAGCCCCTAAATTTGCCACTGGGGGCTTCTAGGAGAGGACTGCCACAGGGAAAAAGAATGCTACACAAAATGCACTGTCTGACAGAGTGTGTGATCAGTAAATATTTTTTGACTAAATTAATGAATGAAATACTGGGGACCTAAGGCAAACAACATCAACATTACCTGGGAACTGGTTAGAAGTGCAAATTTGGGGACTCCACCCTCCTTCTCTGAAATCCAAAACTCCAGGTGGGACCTGGCATCTGTATTTTAACAAACTCTCCAGGTAATATTGATGCTGGCTAAAGTTTGAGAACAGCTGATCTAGAACGATTCCTAGTAGGTATCAAGATGGAAGAGGAGTCTCAGAAAATGGAGTGGAGGACATAGCTTAGCCTTGGGAGAAAAGGTAAGTGAAATGACAAGCAGATGCTTACCTTTTTGGAACAATGGGATATTTGATGATATTTTTTATCATGTATTTTCTTTAAGTTTTAATTATGTTGGAGAATGTCATCATTAACATCAATTTAATGGACCAACATTTAAACAATTTCCCTGTTTAGATCTTCAATCTTCTACCTAGACAAAATCTTTCTGAATCTGAACAGTTGAATAAATTTAGTACCCTAAAGTTATAAAATGGCCAATCATAATTTCTCTTAAGTATTGTAGTATTTTCATAAATTTTTGTAAAATTTCAATTTAATTCTGCAAGTCAATTGAAGTTTCTAAATTGAAGTTATTTTTAAAAATCAAATTTCATAAATATTACAAGTATATAAAATATCAAACTACTTTTTACCTGAAAATATAATACTATAGTTTTGATTCTTTTAAATCTTTCTCAATGTACTAAATTTTAAATTTCCTTGGGGTTAAAAGATGCATTTACCACTTAGGAACACTGTTATTGTCTCAGTTGACTGAGGTTATTTAGATCAGATAGTTCAGCTATGATGCTGACTAGATTCTTGTTCAGAACTAGAATGGGACTGTGGATAATCTTTTTCATAGCTACTGTGTCATTCTTCCATAACTCAAGTAGGTGGTCATAAGCCATGAACCTGAATTGAAATTATTCACACTATATCAGTGGCTTTCCATATTTTTGACTCAACTCATATAAAAAGAAATGAATACATTTCATATGATACAGGTATATTATATATATAAGTATATATTTTATTTTTTTTAAACAATTGCTCATTCCAACCCACAAAATAGATTCCATGATACATTAGTAAGAAGCATTTCCCATTTACGAAAAGTTCCACGCTACTTCATTTTTTGTATCCATTCAAAGACGTCTTCACTGCCTATCCAGAGTGATCACTTAAATTGGATTTGCATTTTAGGAGTCTGTTAGGGACTGAATTTTGTCACCCCCAAATTCATACATTAAAGCCCTAGCTTCCAATGTGAGTGTATCAGAGATAGTCTTTAAAAAGGTTAAATAGGTCAACTCTATAGAACTGGTGTCCTTAAAAAAGAGGAAGAGACACATTTCTTTTCACCATGTGAAGACACAGGAAGAAGGCAGCCATCTGAACCAAAAACAGAAGTCTCACAAGAAACCAAACCCTGTGGGAACTTTGATCTTGGGCTTTCCAGCTTCCATGAGCTGTGAGAAAATAAGCTTCTCTTTTTTAAGTCACCTAATCTATGGTATTTTTTTATGGCAGCCTGAGCAGTCTAGGAGAGACTCTATTAAAAACATGTAAGTGCAAAAATTAACTTAATAGGATTCTTAATGGAATGCATTTTCTTATATTTTGGGGGCTTACAAATCTTAAAAAGATATCTGATTGAATTGTGGGTACTTCATTTAAACTAATCTGACTTGCATCATAATTCATGAGGCTATTTTAAAGTGTTCATCTGTGTCTAAACTCTTAGGCTGCATTGTGCCTATTTTTAAAACCATAGAGAAGTGTCAGTTTTGGGGAATGTGTATATTTCCCACCCTGGGAGGGAAATCAGCTCATCCAAAACATCAGTGTAGATGAGTCTGGGGTTGACAGGAATCGGGTGAAATCCTGGGAAATGGAACAGGCAGGAGTCATGTGGTTCATCCAATTTCTTGAATACAGAGCAGTTCTCTAACTGAGGAGAAAGATGGAGGCAACATGAGAAAATGCTCTGGGTCAGGAGTAGACTCAGCATAGTGATCCAAGGTAACACTTTAGGTGTCTTAAGTTATTCCTTAAACACAAACAGGGCCACCCTTCAGGTGCTCACAGCTTACTCTGTGGGGAAGCAGAAGACTCTGTATGAACATTTACCACTGATGCATCTGCCATACCATCCAGCTGGGTTCCATTTGTTCTGGAGGAGAGGCCAAGAACCACAGAAAAAATGGGACTGGGCAGGAAAGACAGATGTAGCTGGATGACAGGATGAGTTTCTTTTCCTGACCCAGTCCCTTCTCTTGGGAGGAAAACTTAGGTAAGACAGGGAAGGGAGGACCTTTGTTTCCACAGTGACTCCCTGAATTAGGTTTAAGGTCAGTATCAGCATGAAACAGGTATGTTGGTATCTTTCCTTGTAGATGCTTCACTCAGAAGGTAGACGGATGACTCAGGACCTGAATGATATGACTTTTCCTTTCATGCTGGGGATGAGGACAGTGGAAGAGGGAATAAACATATTGAAAGAGTGCATTTGACAAGGATGGGAGAACAGAGAGGAGGGACTTCCAGGGTATCCTTGCGGCTCAGGGGGACTTTTTGGTGACTGAGGGTGACAACAGAAAAAGTGTAGGACAGTTGTGCACCATTCTTAGAAACATGTGCATCTGTTGATGAGATTTTATTTCTGATAATTGTTTCTTTCTGCCCTTCCAGAGAGTAAGTAGTGGCTGATTTATGTATTGTACAAAGGAGACTGCTACTTTGTACAATGAAGACAGCTACTGATTAGCCTTCTCTAAAGCAGAAAAAAGTGTTACCTAACATTACATTTTTTTTCTCAAGTAAGAAACAAAAATCACAGTTCTCTTCTAAGCCGTTTCAGGGCACCTTCAAAAATGAGTAAAACAATTAGTAGCTAAATCATTTCTTTAAAAAGACATCTATTCCTGTTAATGTATGAGGCAAGACCCTTAACTGTGACAATATGGAAAGAATCATAATTTTGGTCGAGGATAAAACTAAAGTAGGTATTTCATAAACACCAAGAATCTATTTTAATATATAGATTATATGGCAAAGCAAGGCAATAATTTAAAATTCCACATCTTCTCCATAAGTTATTCCCTGATGATTCTGTTTGCAGTTGCCTGCACTCCTCCCAAATCTACATGCCCAGGCAGACCTTTGTCGCAGCTGCCCACTGGACAACTCCACAGTGGATATTCCAAAGTTACCACAAGCCCAATATGTACACTTTGTTATGCTTAATCCTTTTTCCTAAACCTGCCCTTGGAATTGCTTTTCCTGCCTTAGTTGGCTGAGAAAGAAACTTGACATGCAATCAGTCACCAAGCTACTTCCTTGCTATCTGTGGTACCCACCCCCTCCTCTCGAGCCCCAGTTTCAACCCTAGGTCAGCCCTCGTTGCCTGGGCAATTAAAATAAGCCCTTAGCTTGTCTCCACGGCTCCAGTCAGCCATTCTCTAATCCATGATTTCAGCCAGAGTAATCTTTCTAAAAGTGCAAATCTCATCATTCTCTCCAGGGCTTAAAATCCTTCAGTGGCTCCTCATTGATTACCAGATAGAGTCCAAACTCCTTAGTTTGCCACACCAGTGTCTGTTATCTCTCCAGCCTTATTGATTGCCATATCTTTTGCCCCTGGAATTACGCTTCAGTCAAGCTGAATTTCTTTAAATTCCACTAATGAGCTAGCGAGAGAGACCATCAGGAGGTCAAGAGGTCTCTATGAGAAGTTTTCTCTTTCATGTTTTGATTCTGACAATTATCTTCAAAAACAATATAAGCATATTTTGAATCATCTAGCGTAGTGCTTTTCGAACATTAGTGTGTCCAGGAATCACCTGGAGATCCTGTAAAGGGCTGTCTCTGATTCAGTAAGTCCTGTGTGGCCCAAGGCAGTTCTAACAAGCTCCAGGCCGGTGTTGCTACACTTTGGACCACATTTTGAGCAATAAGGGTCTAGAGTGATCACTTTCTAAGTGAATACGACCACAAAATTCTCTCATTGTCATGAATTAATGAATAAAGAAGAGAGGTAGACTTAATTTTTTTTTTTTTTTTTTGCGGTACGCGGGCCTCTCACTGTTGTGGCCTCTTCCACTACGGAGCACAGGCTCCGGACGCGCAGGCCCAGCGGCCATGGCTCACGGGCCCAGCCGCTCCGCGACACGTGGGATCTTCCCGGACCGGGGCACAAACCCGCGTCTCCTGCATCAGCAGGCCGACTCTCAACCACTGCGCCACCAAGGAAGCCCTAGACTTAATATTTTTAATGACACATTCATTACAAATAAAGACCAATTGATGTCACAGCTTGCTGTATGAATAAAGATCTGGCAATGGTTCTAGAAAAAAAAAGTGTTGAAAAAAAAAGTGTTGAAAGAACTGAATCATCATTTTGCACAAAGTAGTATACAGTCATGTCAGCCTCGAAAGATTCACCGCAATCAAGACAATATTGTCCCAGTAAAAAATATCACTTATACCATTCAATTGATACTGTTATTTGGAATGGTATTACTTTTGTATTTTTCTTTATAATTAATTTGTCCATCTGTTTCGGTTTTATAATTATATAGTATCTATAAACATTAAGGTTTATACTTAGTGTTATGTCTCCACTTAAGAAAACAACTTAATTTGACTTTAGGGTACAATAGAAATTTTATGAGTTCTAAATACTATGCAAGTTTGAGAAACAGTGAACTAAGCCAAGTCATGCCTCTTTGCCTTTGCTCCTGCTGTCACTTCTGCCTGGAGTCCCTTCCCTAATCCCTTGCCAACTTTGCCACCCTTCCATGTCCACTTAGCAAACAGCTACTTTTCCTTATGGCTCCTTTTCAGAGACCCGTGGTCAATGTCTTATTACAACTGTGCCTTATTCTAATTTCTTTCACAACGTCTGTAACATACTGCTGCACACTTGGCTGGAAGTGTTTGCTTATTTTGTTGACTGTCTCTTCTATCCCAAGAAAAAAATCTTGTCTTTGTCTTCTTTGTATTTGTCCAATGCTTGGCACATAACACTTGCTCAATAAATGTTTTTTGAATGCATGAATGGATACTAAACTTGTCTTGCTTCTTCCTAGAGAGAAAGAAAGAATATACAAGAGTATGTCAACATACCATGTGTTCACATTTGTAGGTGAAAAATTAAAGGTATAAAATAATTGCAATATTCTTCTACATGTAATTTGCTTTCAACATGGCAATTCAAAAGCCTTGTTTCCTAGAGTATCTTCTGAAAGTCTGTATTTTCACTAATTTTTCAGAGATCTGCTTGTGGAGGTTAAAGCCTAGAGAGTTTTAAAATAATGCAAAAAGAACATTGTGATTACATTTTGGTGACACAACACCAGATCTAAAAATAGAATGGAAAGACTGAAAAACCTTTACTTAAACTTCTAGCCAAAGTATGGCTAAACATTATGGGTGAGCTGGAACTGCGGCTAGCTTTCAGCTTCCAGTTATGCAGGATAAATTCTGCAGCCCATAGAGACTCCTGGCCCCAACTTCCTTGTGTCTTGATTTTCTCATTCAGTTTTGGTTAGCACCTTCACTGGAGCTGGAAGTGGGAGTGAAGCTCAGTTTGCCTTTAAGGACAGGACAATGCCTGACATACGTTCGCCTTTATTTGATAGAGAAACTGATTTTCTGGCCTATACATAGCAAGAGGACTACTTCCTAATAAGATCCTCTCTAAATTAAACAGGATGATAGTGTGGGGTTGAGGTTGGGATGAGGAACTAAAAAACACAAAATAGGAGACTTCCCTGGTGGTGCAGTGGTTAAGAATCCTCCTGCCAATGCCCAGGACATGGGTTCAATCCCTGGTCCGGGAAGATCCCACATGCCGCAGAGCAACTAAGCCTGTGTGCCACAACAACTGAGCCTGTGTGCCACAACTACTGAAGCCCGCGCGCCTAGAGCCCGTGCTCTGCAACAAGAGAAGCCACCACAATGAGAAGCCCGCGCACTGCAACAAACAGTAGCCCCTGCTCGCTACAACTAGAGAAAGCCCACGCGAAGCAACAAAGACCCGACACAGCCATAAATAAATAAATCAGTTAACTAATTAATTTTTTTAAAAAACACACAAAATGGGTTCCACCCATTTCTGTCCCTAATGTACAAATATGACTATAGCACTATCCAAATACTGTTGGAGAGGATGGCTCTGATGGAATAAAGTTGGGCTGGCAAAAAAAAAAAAAAAAAGTTGGGCTGGCACAGCACAGAACTAGATTTTTATTTTATGTGTAATAGCTGCTGCCGTGTCATTATCAGAACAATATCCTTTTGATCCCAGAGCCATAGAAACTTGTACAGCTCAGTGGTTTTGGAGTATAATTAATTCATTTACAGCTTCAATTGGACATTTCTCTACTTAGAATAATTAATCTAAGGGGATTTCTCTTCCAACTCCTTTGGAATTAGTATTTTACTCTCTAGTATTATCAAAGTGTACACTAAGCTCATCATGATTTTCTTACCTCTTCCTGGACTCCTCTTCCTGGAATGTCCCTCTCCATCTGTGGTGGCTAATTTTATGTCA
The DNA here is from genome assembly GCF_011762595.2 of Tursiops truncatus. Classification (NCBI taxonomy): domain Eukaryota; kingdom Metazoa; phylum Chordata; class Mammalia; order Artiodactyla; family Delphinidae; genus Tursiops; species Tursiops truncatus. The sequence continues at coordinate 32,736,070 of NC_047041.1, forward strand.
ACTTGACTTGGCTAAAGGATGCCCAGATAGCTGGTAAGACATTATTTATGGGTTTGTTTATGAGGGTATTTCCAGAAGAGATGAGCATTTGAATTGGTGAACTAAGAAAAGCAGATGGCCCTTGTCAATGTGGGTAGACATCATTCAATCCACTGAGGGCCCTAATAGAACAAAACATTGGGGGAAGGGTAAACTTGCTCTCTCCAATTGAGCTGGGGCATTCGTCTTCTCCTATCCCTTGGACTTTGGTGCTCCTGGTTCTTGAGTCTTTGGGCTCTGTTGAAACTTATACCATTGCTCCCTCTCTTTCCCTCCTCCTTCCCCTTCTCAGGTCTTTAACCTCAGACTGAATTACACCACAGGCTCTCCTGGTTTTCCAGCTTGCAGATGGCAGATTGTGGGACTTCTCAGTCTCCTAATCAAGTGAGCCAATTCCTATAATAAGTTTCCATGTATGTCCTACTGGTTCTCTTTCCCTGGAGAAACCTGATACACCAACCAAGGAAAAATAATTTTTTCAAAACCCTGCCTAGATATTACTTCCTCAGAAAACTTCCCAGCTATCCCCAGGGAGAATTACTCAATTTCTCCTCTGGGTTAGTTTTACGTCTTATATGGGCTTCATGGGGGTACTTAATATACAACATTCTGTTTGTTGACCTGATCTAAACAGGGAAGGAATAGATAAATGTAGACATGTGGAATATTAAACCCATGCTACAGTGGAAAGACCACTTGATTAGGAGTCAGAAGAAGTGGTATCAAACCCTCTTCCTCCATATAACCAAGTAGCGAAATTTCTCTTTTGTACATCTTATACATTGGGCTTCCACAGTTCATTTTCTCTTTGGGAGTAGAATATTAATCAGTTTGTATGCCTACTCTCTCACCCCATTCTTGTCACACAGTGAGTGTGTGTTCAAATATTCATTAACTTGAGCTAAATTATACATGGCATTCTTGTTATTTCACCAACACTGTCATCTGTGTTTCATATACAGGACCTTGGTGCAAAATTGCAGGCCCTTTTCCATTAGGTAAAGAGGAAAACACACAGAACGAAAACAGATTTGTCCTATTTATTTTCTGATGTGTCAGAAAATTGTTCAACCCACATGTCAGAGAAGAAGGGTTATTTAACATCACTGTGTATTTTACTATCTAGCATTGTACTTGTACCGGAATTGAGTGAGTCTTCCAGACTTTATTTTCCTTGATGTCTTTGCTCTACCTGTGCACTGTGTTCATTTCCATATAGACTCCTATTCTGGAAATCCCATTTTTGAGATAGATCTCTAAACCACAATCTGCATTCTGAACATCTTAAATGCCTACGCACTAACCACAACTGTTTGTTTATCCACTATTACAACAGGGACAAATATAGTCACTAATTTTTGCCTTTTAAGTTAACAACCCAATTTAATACTTGGGAGGAGGAAGAAAGCCATCATAGTCATAGAAGAAACAAAGTTACAAAATACCATAGCAATCTGTGTTCTTCGAATATTCACATTGAAGGCTAAAACAATATTTATACAACATTATATAAGGGAATAGGAGAAATTCTATGGTAGACAGTCTTTTTGGTTTTTTCTAAATGATTGCTTTTTTGGGCAGATTTTGAAACTTTCATCAAGTGGTATGGTTCATCAGAGCTCAGTCTGAATTTTCTTTATCCATATGCTATCGCCAGAAATTCAGAATGATCTCTAGGAGGGAAGTTCCCCCCTTATTTTTGGTTGTGGGATATGATTGCAGACCATGTAATGAGGATGTTCATATTTACCAAGTGACCCCCACATGGTACAGTCCTGACTATATTTCTCTGACATGAATTTCTCTTCATGATAATTTGGGGGGCTGTCATCTTTGAACAGTAGTTATACCTTAACGTTGGTACACATCTTTATATTTGCATACTTTGTCTCACTTAATCCTTTATATTAGTCTCAACTTTTTCAGTTGCAAGTGATAAAAACCATTTTGAACTAGTAAAGCATTTAAAAGGGGATCTCTTTTGGAGGGTAAGGGCTTACTTGAAAACCTCAGGGGTAGATCTGACTTTAAACATGGCAGGACTAAAGTGTCTAACTGTATAACTCTCAGGTCAGCTTTTCTCTCTGCTAACTCAAAGTCACCTAACTTTAGCTTCACATGTTTCTTTGCATTTGTTATCCTAGAGGAGAGATTCTCTTTGTGTCTTCATAGAGCAAAGCTCAAAGAAGGACTCCAGTGGGCCCTTTGTAGGTCATGTGCCCCTCTCTGGGATCAGTCACAGTGGAGAGAAGGTTGAGGTATTCTGATTGGCCAGGTTGTTGTCACTTAATAAACTTGTGGTCTGGAGACTGGTGGGGCTCTGGGAATTAATCATTTATCAGAACTACATGGGGTAGAAAGGTTCAGTTCCCTGAGGGCAAAAGGGTTGCTGGAAATTTGATGATAGATGTCCACTCCCTTATCATGAGTACTATGAGAGATATTGTTTTTCCTATTTTAGAGGCTCAGAGAGATTGATTTGCTAAAATTCATGCAGCTGGTAAGTAGCTAAACTAAATCTTCTAATCTATTTTGTTCCTTTTGCTGATCTTCAGATTAGAGAACACATTAACTACTTAAAAAATTCTTCTCTATGGAAGGGAAGTAAATAGGCACATAAAATTACCATTTCAAAGTAAAAGAAATTTGCTGCACTTTATGAGCTATGAAGAAATCTGGTATATTTTTCAAGTGGTTTCAAACAACAACAAAAGGGCATTTTAACTATAGTACAGCATTGTAAAAACAAAATACAAAAATGTACAAAAATTTTGCTGTAACTTATTTTACTTATTGGAAATAACAGTCTGTAAAAAAAATTATAAGTTTTACTGTTGGTATCATTTCAAAATAAACTTGGAAAAACCACCACCAGAAAAAAAAAAAGCCCATTTTAAAAAATAGTACAATGTGCTTTTAAAAATACTATTGCAAAAAATCTACAAACAATAAATGCTGGAGAGGGTGTGGAGAAAAGGGAACCCTCTTGCACTGTTGGTAGGAATGTAAATTGATACATCCACTATGGAGAACAGTATGGAGGTTCCTTAAAAAACTAAAAATAGAACTACCATATGACCCAGCAATCCCACTACTGGGCATTTACTCTGAGAAAACCATAATTCAAAAAGAGTCATGTACCACAATGCTCATTGCAGCACTATTTACAATAGCCAGGACATGGAAGCAACCTAAGTGTCCATCGACAGATGAATGGATAAAGAAGATGTGGCACATATATACAATGGAATGTTACTCAGCCATAAAAAGAAACAAAATTGAATTATTTGTAGTGAGGTGGATGGACCTAGAGTCTGTCCTACAGAGTGAAGTAAGTCAGAAAGAGAAAAACAAATACCGTATGCTAATACAGATATATGGAATCTAAAAAAAAACGGTCTGAGGAACCTTGGGGCAGGATAGGAATAAAGACACAGACGTAGAGAATTGACTTGAGGACACGGGGAGGGAGAAGGGTAAGCTGGCACGAAGTGAGAGCGTAGCACTGACATATTTGACATACACCGTCAAATGTAAAATTGATAGCTAGTGGGAGGCAGCCACACAGCACAGGGAGATCAGCTTGGTGCTTTGTGACCACCTAAAGGGGTGGGATAGGGAGGGTGGGAGGGAGATGCAAGAGGGAGGGGATATGGTGATATATGTACACATATAACTGATTCACTTTGTTATACAGCAGAAACTAACACAACACTGTAAAGCAATTTTACTCGAATAAGGTTGTTAAAAAAAAAATACTATTGCATTGATCTCACTTTCCCATAAATATTCTTCTGGGATATCTAGGTGAGGTGGCAAAGAGTTGGGTCAAAATGACACAGGGGAAAGGGCAGAACCAGGTAAAGAAAGCAGCTTTTTTTTAAAGGGTAGCTTCATGCAAGTCTGGTGACAGAGGAAGCCCAGGATCAGGAGAACAAAGGCAATAATAGAGGTCAAACAGTCTGGTCAAAAAGCTTAGTGTGTACACCTGACTTGTATTTTGTCTGCTCCTGGAGACAAAGAAGGAACCCATTGGATTGATCTTCCCCAAATCCTAGAATTTCCAAAGCCTAATTATGAAGAAACATTTATTCAAATTTAGCGATTAATTATTGTATAATTTCATCATTAAGTTTTCTTGCTTTATAAAGTTCTCTAGCAAGCATAAGAAGCATCAAGATAACCCCTCAAAAAATTTGGAAGTTAAAAATAAAAACTGCAAAAATCATTGATGAAGTTTTGTGAAGAAAATAATTAAGAAGAACACCAGTATTAGATTGGACTGAAGAGAAAACAAACTCCAGTCCCTGCAGAGGGCTTACAATGTTAGATTGTAAGAAAAATGAGTTCGATTTTATGGAGAACCTTATTAAATAAGATAACCGAGATAAATTGTAGGTATATAGTTTTAGGGAAGCAAATCCCTGGATCATATATCTTGAGGTCTGACCAAGAAAAAAAATGACCATAACTTAGAAATATTCTGTACACCATAAAGGTTTTTAAACCACATAATTAAGAGGCTTCTCAAAAATAACCTAGTACTTAAAATAGACTTGTGGCTTTTTACTGTGAAGATGGGACAATGTTTTTGGTGTTAAGAAAAACGGGCACTGGAGAATTAAAAAACGCTACACATGTTTAAAATAAACACTATTTTCAAAATCAGTTGGGGAAGAAATACACTGACCCCTTGTTGTCTGTAGAGATTGGACAATATCCATAAATTTATATTCAACGATAAATAACAGATGTGTTGGTTTCAATGTTTTTAAATATTTTCAAAGTATCTATGAATATAACTTTAAAAAAGGAGTGGACATTTTGTACTAATCTTGGTTATTTCATCTTTTATTTATCAGTCTTTCCAAAATATTTCTGAAATATCTTACTTTTTAGTAGCTAATGGTAGTCTATGCCAATTCTTGTGTAAATCAGATCAGTTTTTGTTTTCAGACCAGCAGGAGGGAAAAACAGTGCCAGAAGTTTTTTAAAAAGTTGATCATCTCATTCTCATCCTTGGATTCTTATTTTCATTCTGGTACAGCCAGAGAGTTCTTTGGTTCCTAAAGCAAGGCTGCTCATTCTGGCACCTGGGTAGTGGCTGACCGATGAGCACATCAAGCAACTCACCTGGAAGGGCCCAAGGGAAAAGCATTGACAGAGGATCCGGATAAATATGCTCACCTGTTGCTCCGTGCTTCCTTTATTGATAAACTTTCAACTCACCGACTTTCAGGTAGGAGCAAAAGATTCCTGATCCCTCCTGGAACACAGTGTTGGCCGTCATTTGTGTAAATCACCATGGACTAACAAAAGCTAAACTCTCATACGCTTCTTGGTATTTCACCTTTTTGAAAATACAGGAGTTTATCTATTTCCTAAGTGATGCAGGGAGAAGAGCTTATGTGTAACAAGGATTTTTTGAGGAACTGGACAATAGTGTGGCAGCTGTACCCTCCCTATGCACTCTATAAACCATCTTAGAGCTACACTGAGAAGATTGCATTCAATTTGGCAAAACTGGAAAATCTTTCAAGCCTCAGCTCATAAACAAACATGCTGACACTGACATTTGTTTCCAACTTAGGTGAAAACTCACAGTGACTCAGACTTTAGCAGTGGAAGCAGCTATTTTAAGAACAAGAGCCTACTAATTTTTGCAAAGAAAATATATGCTTATTGCTAGATCCTACAACAGCTACAAACTTGTTTCCTTATTGTCTTGTTTGGTGAGTAGGTCTTGCCTCAATTATGATTCTGTAGTCTTTGCTCCAGATTCACGTAAAGACTGGTATCAAGGAAAATGACGCTTTATTTCTAGCTGTCCTCTGTATCTCTGTGCTTCTATTTCACCATCCATAAAAACATTTCAACATTTCATGGAGGGTAACCAATTTCAAACATCTTTTAGGGCTCAGACTAAAGAAGCTATACACATTTAAACATTATTTTTATGGGCTTTACCATTTGGCATTTTTTCATTTTAACCATTTTCATGAGAGCTTAAATGTAATAACACATTTCATATAATAACGCTTAATTATTATCTACTATTTATCCAATGATCTCATGGTAGCTTATAAACACTAATTAATTGAGATTTACAAAACCCTGTGAAGTTCCAAGTACAATGGCCAGGTTTGGTTTAACCAGTTATTTCTCTAAATGCTCCTTTGAAGTCTTTGAATGTTTAACTAGTGATTATAATTCATGTTGCTCTCTGGGAAACTTGAAGTAGACTCATTTTTATCTTGTTCCCATGGTTTTCAAATTAAGTTTTTATTCATGATTTCTGGAATGAGCCAGAGAAAATTTGACTAAGTAATTTTGACTTAGCGTTGAAACTATATCTTTAAGAATTTTCAGATCAGTGAGAAAGCTATGTTGCCATCTTCAGTCTGCTACAACTGTAGTAGTGACATACCTCATTATTCCTACTATAGCCTGCTCCACAGCAGTCAGCCTTTGAGGCTTCAAACTCTGGCCCACAGAGTACCCTGATCTCACAAATATTTTATCATGAGCCTGTCTCCTCCTTTTAACACTTTCCCTGCTTCTCTCTTTTGACCTCTGTCTCAAACTTAAGGTATAGAATACGACTATGAGCTGCTTATCCAAAGGCCGAGGGTCCTCTAAGTATGTAACTTGAAGAATTAATTTCACCTGTTTAAAATTTTTGTCTCTGAGAAATGCAGGCAAAATAATACCTATCCTACTATTCCTCAACATTGTGGCCATTACAAAGTGAGATAATATATATGTATATATATAGTTGTTCTTTTTTGGATTCCCTGCGTGGTTTATATTCACACAACAAATATTTATTCAGTGCCTATTATGTACCATGCCATGTTCAAAGGGCTGAACAAAGTAGTGAACAAACAAACTAAAAAATAAACAAATAATTGCTGTTCTCATGGCGCATATATTCTAGTGGGCAGGGGGAGATAAGTAAAAATATATAATGTATTATATGGTGGTAAATATTATGGAGAATCCTGATTCAATACAAGTTCTACCACTGATGAGCTATGTAGCCTTGGGAAAATTAGTTGACCTCACTATACCTCAGTTTTCAAATCTGTGAAATGGAGAAAAGAATACTACTTACATTATAGCGTTGAGAATTTATACCCATCTTATCAAAAATTGTCCAGTTTGATATTCTAGTAAGATTTAATAAATTCCAATACATTTTACAGTCATTATGATAACAAGAAAGCAAAGAGACTTTCTATGCAAACAGCTAGTATTTCTTAGACATGCTATTTGAACCCAGATGGTTTGACTTAAGGTTTCTGTGCTTAACTATTCGCCTACATTACCTCCACCAATAATAATAGCTAAGAGCTTCACATGTGTAACCTCATTTAATTCACACAAGAACTTTATAAAACAATAAAAATAATGTTCCTGCTTTACAGGCCCCTCCAAGCTGCAGTTACCATCACAGCTGGGTAGAATTCTCTTCTAAGGGACCTGAGTGGCAGCTCTGCAGGGCATTTCCTCCAAGCCTCAGGTGCCAATTACATCAACCTTTTCTGTTTGTATCCCTTTCCACTGAGGTGACAGAGCTTCCTGAAATTGCTAGCTATATGTTACCTTAGTGTCCTCCTTTCACATTTTCAATTATCCAATAACAATTTAATCAATTCCTCTGAATAAAATGTTTCTGTTAAATGGATGGATAAAGAATGAATGGATAAAGAAGATGTGGTACATATATACAATGGAATATTACTCAGCCATAAAAAAGAATGACGTAATGCCATTTGCAGCAACATGGATGGACCTACAGAGGGTCATACGAAGTGAAGTAAGCCAGACAAAGACAAATATCATATGATATCACTTATATGTGGAATCTTAAAAAAAGAAGATACAAATGGACTTATTTATAAAACAGAAATAGACCCACAGACATAGAAAACAAACTTATGGTTACCAAAGGGGAAAGGGGTGGGGGAGGGATAAATTAGGACTTTGGGATTAATGTATACACACTACTATATATAAAATAGATAAACAACAAGGACCTACTATATAGCACAGGGAACTCTACTCAATATTTTGTAATAACCTATAAAGGAAAAGAATCTGAAAAAGAATATATATATACATATATGTGTGTATATATATACGTATATATATATATATATATACACATATATATATATATATATAACAGAATCACTGTGCTGTACACCTGAAACACAACAGGTAACACAACATTGTAAAGCAACTATACTTTATATATATATATATATATATATATATATATATACACTTTTATATATGTATATAATGTCTGTTTAAATACCTACTGTGTTTTTTTTCTTGCTTTGACTCAGGCTGATTCTGTACTTGGTACCAAAAATGGTTCCTCAAAATCTCACAAAGATGGAATTTGGGGATTGGCTCAGTCATGTCCTTGGTCTTGAATGCAGGGCTCAATTACCTGTCAATAAGAAAGGATATACTGTGCTAGTAATCTGTGGCATGCATTGCCAAGTGCCATCACAATTAAGTTTTTACCTGTAGTTGATTGTGATGAAGTGCTAACTCAAGCAAGTGTCCCACACTTTCTAACATAATAGTCATTTACATAGATAGCACATGATTTATTTACCCCCATACGCGGGGTAGTTTTCAATTTTTCATTATGATGATACCATAATAAGCATATATATGTTATATCAATATGTGTCATATATTTATCTTTTTTCATTAGTGTACTTGATAGTATAAGTATTTCTTTAGAATAAATCATTAAAGAGCAATGGCTAATAATGTTGATAGGTTATTTCTGGCTGGGGAATTATGGACGATTTTTATTTTCTCCTTTATAATATTCTGCATGTCTGGTTTCCTTTCCAATAAGAATTGTTTAATGATGAGAAAAATGAAGTTACCCCCTGTTCCCCAATCAATGCCATTAATTTTGCCACTATCACAGCATGAGTTTTACTCTGCTGTGATTTAGTGAGGTTTACAGCAACTGTCAACTGTATAATAATCAAAATAAGTCATTAAGTCAGCTGAACTAATCACTATGGTTAATTTGTTTGATTAATTCTTTCTCCTCAAGGATCAAAGTAATTTTCAGGTAATCTGAAAGTAACTCAGGAAATCATAGCATCTCTAGGTTGGAAAGGACTGTAAAATGTCCTAACGAAGACTTCAATTTTAATATTAAAATATATATAATGTCTATAATTTAATAAGCAGTTAAATATTTAATATGATAAACATTAGGGAATCCTCAAGGCTTTCAAGCCTTCTCACTCTGCTCTTTTCCTTGGAAAACTCATCCAAAACAAAAGCTTCAGTTATCAACTATAAAGCTGGCACCGTTCAAAATTTTATCTGTAGCCTAGAAATTATCTGATCTCCATATATGTTTTTAGAAAAATCAAGAATAAAGATTTTCATTGGAGGAAACAGGATATAGATTGTATATATAATAAAATTGGATCAAGATTAGAGGCAGAAGGATATCACTATATATCCAGCACCTGCAGAGGTAGAAAAGGATACCTAATTTGTGGGTGGAATGGAGGAGGAGAACAGGATAATGACCTCAGATGGGGTCCAGGCAGATAGATTTCATTTAATCCACTTATAATTGGGTGCATGGTGGGGCATCAGATGGAGAACTCAAGCTCAGGATGTTGCCTAACTCACTGATGAACAGTACCAGTGAGGTGCCTGAAAGCCAAATCAAAGCATGGAACCGAGACAAAGCCTACAGAACAGTGTCTCCCCTTGAGCAAGCACTGTGTTTTGCCAAGAAGAATTGCATTGGTTGTTTGATTCTTCTTCCCCCTTTACAAAAGTCCAGGGTCCTCAAACACACCAAATCATCAGTGAAAGTAGGAATGGAAATTCCCAGCACCAATACTGGGCAGGGGCAGAGTGGAAACCCTTTATACAATATTCCCCACTTTGGTGAATGAAATCTGGTTGGACAAGCTAAAAAATTAGGAATACTACAAAAACATTCTTGGATAACTATCACTCACATTCTTCAAATGTTAGCAGTTTACTACATTTGCTCTCTTTCTTTGTACACACATACACACAGAGACACTTTTTTTTCTGTGCCCTTTAAGAGTAAGTTGTATACAAGATGACAATTCACCCCTAAATACCTCAGTCATTATTTGCTAAAATCACAGGAATTCTTCCACATTAAAGCAGAATATTATCAAAATCAGGAAATTACCATTGATACAATATTACCTAATCCATAGACTTTATTCAGATTTTCTCTAAGGCCTTAATAATGTCCTTTATAAAAAATAATCCAAGATCATATATCAATATTGTATTCAGTTGTCATTTCTCTTTAGTCTCCTTTAATCTGAACTATTTTTCTGAGTCTTTCTTCATATTTCATAACATTGATTTTTTGAAAACATTAGTTATTTTTCTTATTGTGGTAAAATAATATAGCAAATTTTACCATCTTAATCATTTTTAAGTGGTTCAGTAGTGTTAAGTATATTCATATGGCTGTGCAACAGACCTCTAGAATTTTTTCATCTTGTAAAACTGAAACGCTATACTTGTTAAACACTAATTCCCCTCCCCCCCCACAGCCCTTGTCAACCACCTTTCTACTTTCTGTTTCTATTATTTTGACTACTTTAGATACTTCATATTCGTGGAATCATTCCATATGTTTGTCCTTTTGTGACTGGTTTATTTCACTTAGCATAATGTCCTTAAGATTCATTCATATTGTGGCATGTGACAGAATTTCCTTCTTTTTTGAGGCTACATAATATTCCAGTTATCCATTGATAGACATTTGGTCGCTTCTACCTCTTGGCTATTGTGAATAATGCTGTAATGAACATGGGTGTGCAAATGTCTCTTCAAGATCCTGCTTTGAATTATTTTCAGTATACTCCCAGAAGTGGGACTACTGGATTATATCATTATTCTATTTTTAATTTTGAGGGGAACATTCTTACTAATTTTTATAATGGCTGCACTATTTTGCATTCCCCAAAACAGTGCCCCAAAGTTCCAATTTCTCACATCCTCTTCAATACTACTTATTTCCTATACTTTTGATAGTGATCATTCTAATAGATGTGAGGTGATATCTCATGTGTTATTGATTTGCATTTCTCTTATGATTAGTGACGTTGAGCATCTTTTGATATACTTGTTGGCCATTTGTATAACTTCTTTGGAGAAGTTATATTATTCAAGTCATTTGGATTATTTGGTTTTATGTTGTTGAGTTGTAAGGGTTCCTTATATATTCTGGATAATAACCCTTATCAGGTATATGATTTGCAAGTATTTTCTCCCATTCTATAGGTTGGCATTTCACTCTATTGATTCTTTCCTTTGGTGTGCAGAAGTTTTTAAGTTTGATGAAGTCGCGTTTGTTGATTTTTTTCTTTTGCTGTTTGTGCTTTTGGTGTCATATCCAAAATCTAACGTCAAATCTAATGTCTTGAAGGTTTTTCTCTGTTTTCTTCTAGGAGTTTTATAGTTTTAGGTCTAATGTTTAGGTCTTTAATCCATTTTGAGTCTTTTTTTGTATATGATACATGGTTAAGTATCCAAATTCTTTCTTTTGTATGTGAATATCCATTTTTCCCAACACTGTTATATAGGAATTTCACAGAAGTGATAATGGGCTCTTCTCATTCAATTCATTAATTTCTGATGATAACTTTAATCGTTTGGTCAAGGTGATGTCTGCCAGGTTATAGGAGTCATCACTTGACAAATTGTTTTCTTTCTTTCTCTATGTCCAGTGCATGACATCTTCATGTGGATTTTACTATCTAAATATGTATTGAATCCATGTATTTTTCTTCTGCGTTTTTGATCCAATCTCACTGACCTTCACTGTCTCAAATATGCTTTTCTTTTTGTTGGGAGCCCCTTTTCTCACCATCTTGGTCCTTTGTTCTTTCTGTTTGTTTGGTCTTTGTTCTTATCTCACCTTAAGCACGACTACTTCTGGGAGGCCTCCCCTGACCCTCCAGAACGGCTCAGGTCTTTTATTTTACACTCTCATAGCACTGTATGCCTCTACCTCACAGGAACGTAGTAAATTTAGATTTGTTTGTATAATTCTGAATAAACATCTATCTCCTTGATAAATGGCAAATTCAATGTCAGCAGAAGTTGTTGCTTGCCTTTGTGCCCACACAAAATGTTTGGCTCATAGCATTCATAAATAATAGTCTAGTAATAGTCATAATAATGATAGCATCAATGTTGGGTATTTATAATTTGCCAGTAACTCCACTAAGTTTTCACCATCTCTGTATTATCTCAGAAAAGCAAATGTGAATAAAATATAGTTCATGAAAACAACTTCTTTGAATGTTATTGAATTTTCCATTTACATAATCTTGTATAAATTATATAATTGTGTATCTGCTTTTGGTAACTTATTAAATAGGTAAAACATATTATTAACTACAGTAAGAGATCTACCAAAAAACTGTAATTTCACAGAGAAAACTGTATAAATAGTAGCCAGTACCTCTTTAAAATAATCTTTGTGTTGAAACACATACTATTTTCCTGCATTTGTAAACTTATAAAACTCAAACTGTATGAAGAATTCTTTTTAAACAATGATCTGGTGCCATTAGCAGCAGAGTGTACAGTGAGGATATTATGAATTCACAGTGGAAAGTAAACCAGGCTCCATATTTTTAAATGAATGAAATTGGAAAAAGAAAGAAGTCATTCCCCAAATAATCACACTATGGTTTAAATAAACACCTACCAGTGTTTATTGGCCAAATCTTCCTTTGAAGTCTTTGACTTCTATCACCAGTGGCATTCTCTGGTTTTAACTGTTGTGCCTGTGGTTTTGTCTACTAAAGGTCAACTGGAGAACATTTGCTTTGGACAGCCTTTGAAAGGATGAACAGACTAGATTTACTTTATCTGCCTTTTAATTACAAATCGTATGCATGCAATTTTGAGATCTACAAGAGCATCTACAGGGCCCCCGGAAGAGGAGGTAGTTGTCTTGCTGCTTTAGAATTTGTTTGCAGTAGTTGTCATTAACGTGCAAGTTAATTAATGGTATGTGTTGCTTGGGTTGAAGCCGTAAAGAGTTAATTTTTTTTTAGCACATGTTGTACTAAGGATGAATAGTGAAAGTTTGCTCATATACCTATAATTTATAAAAGAAAAAAAGATGTATGTCTAGAGTTCAAATAGTCAAACATCAAAGTATTTGCTAAGATCAGCTTATTGAGTGAATTTTTCATTACTGGAAAAAGTTAGGTGTTCCATGTTCTTATAGATACAGAGAGTAGTCTGGTTATCTACATAAACTAAGATCTGCCTGAATTTGCCTTGTTTTGGAATCTGGTTTAACCTCCTTGTCCTTTTAAAGAGACTGAAAAAACCTTGGCAATGTCAGGGCACAAGCCTGGGTTGTGGGGACCAAGGTTCACTTTAGGGTGTGTGTACAAACTATTTAATGGAATTAGGGGGGAATTCTTTTATCTATGAACCTGACTGAATAATATTTTATGATTAGCCAGAACACGAAGGAGAAATTGAAGTGCAGCCAGTTGATTCAAAATAGAAGTGATGTTGTAGCTCAATTGCTGGGAGCAAATAAACTAAGAAGCTTCTCTATGGTACACAAAAGAAATGTTAAAAGAAAAAAGGATGATGAAGAAGAAGCATTGTGTGCTGTATGTCTGAATTACAGAGTAAAGAAAAAGTTGACTTTTTTTTCTTATCATATAAGTAGTCATAAATGTTACAGAAAACACAGAGGCAAAAAGTAAAAACATACATATATATCATATATCTTTAATACACACACTTACATATACTTTTTTTTATAAAAAGTGGAATCCAACTGTACATAGTGTGTATTAAGTTGCTTTTGCCACTCAACTTTATATCACTAATCTCTTTCTGCAATTGTAAATATTCATCTATAAGGCTTGTTTTAAAATTAATTTTTAAAGCAGCATAACCCTGTTATCTATTATATAGTCAGGTTTTACATTACATTTTGAAAAAAGCATAACTGATCTGATTTAATTAGAAAAGGGGTCGTAATCCACAAGATGGCAACCCCATAGCTCCAGGGCAAGTTCCTACAGCACAGTCCTCATCATCATTTCAAATGCTGCAGAGTATCCCACAATATTGCCACATCATGATTTATCAAACATATTCACTACTGCTGAGCATCATGTTGCTCCCAGTATTTCTTAATCAACTACAGAGCTGCAAACAATACCACTGTGGACGATTTACGTGCACATCTATGATTGTTTCTTTGGAGTGATTTCTTGAAAGTGGAATTCCAGGGTGAAAAGTTTTATATTTTAAAAAAGTTTTTTAAATATAGATTGCCAAATTGTTCCCCAGGAAGGACTTTTCAAAAAAATCAATATATTGTCCCAACAATAATGTTAGAGAGTTTAATTTCACCAAAACATTGTCAAAACATCACTGGAATGATAAAAAGAATGAAGTATTGCTACATGATAGAACATGTATGAACCTTGAAAACACTATGCTTAGTGAAAGCATTCACAAAAGACCTCATGTTGTGTAATTCCATTTATGTGAAATATCCAAAATAGGCAAATCCATAGAGACAGAAAGTAGATTAGTGATTACCAGGAGCTTGGGGGAATAAGGAATGGAGAGTGACTTCTAATGGACGTGTGGTTTCTTTCGGGAACAATGAACATGCACTAAAATTAGACAGTGGTGATAATTGCACAACTCTGTGAATATATTGAAACCACTGTATTGTGAACTTTAAAATGGTGACATTTATCTCAATAAAGCTATTTTTTTAAAGTTATTAGAAAACTTGACCAAAGAAAGAAAAAATAGTAGCTATGGTAAATGGCTTTCAATTAATAGTGATGTTGTACTTTTCTTTTTCCATACGTATTGGTTCTTTATATTTCTTTGATGAGTTATTTGTTGTGTTTCTCATTCTTTTCTTTTAAAAAGTATTCAAACTTTTCTTAATGATTTGTGTATTTCCTTATGAAGGAGGATAATATCTGTCTTTTAATATGTAACTATCTAAATACGAAAGAAAAAATCTTTAATATACTATTTTTAAATTTAATATTCTGGGCACCATGATACGTATTTCATATCAGCGAGAGGCTGAAACAGGGTTTTCATAACTTAATTTAATTCTAGAATCCCTGTAACTTTGATAATTTTTTGAGAAGTAAAAAGCAAAAGCTACTGATTCTATCTAAGTTAGTTTCAGTGCTACAGGTAGTCACAGCCTGCAGCAGCTGCCATTTGCTCAACCCCTAAATTAAATGTCAAATGTCGCTGTAGAAGGAGCGCAACCTGGCAAGTGCCCTAACAACATACATCAGTTCATAACACACTTTGGAAGAGTAGAAAATGCAGAAAACAATTGATGGCACTAACTGGAAGCTGTGTCATTGGTTACTTTATGATGCGGTGACACTTAATTCCATACTTCAGGGTCAATTAATCAAGGACTAAAAATTCATGAGCTTCCTGTTGAGAAAAATATTCATTGGGTAGAGTAAAAAATGAAAAAAAAGGTAACATTCTTTCAAAAGTGCTATTTTGAAGCACTGAAATCCAAATTTTACCTTGTATTTGTAAGAAACATCACTAATGGTTGAAGGGAAAAATCAGCACTACCACAGTAAATGTATGCATCAATTATAAAATTCATCACAATTTTAGAAATGCTAAATTATGAAAGGTATGACTTAGTATTGTGGATATGTGGTGATTCTGTGCTTTTTGTTGTTAAAGAGGTTGTGAGCATCCAACTGGCAGGAGATTTTGGCTCCCTAAATGAACAATAAATCATTTTATCTCTTAGTGTCAAAAGTTCATTTTCAACAATGGAGCCCAGAAAATGGTGCATTACATGCAAATGACGATTATAACTAAGAAAAGAGTAGAATTATAGAGACCAGATTATAATCTATACTGTGATGTTTATTGTGAACTTTGTTATCTGGCCAAACCGAGGCCTTCAAAATGCGATCCAAGAGCTAATTAAACATAAGTTACTGCTTGCAAGTCACTGTACTAAGAGCTTCTGGGGATGTAAAGCTGAATAAAACCTTATTCACTGTTTCTGCCCTCAGTGAGCTTTATACAATTGTTTTTTTTTTTCTGTTTGTTTGGGAGGTTGGGAGAAACTGGGGAGATAAAACAAGTACAAGAGACTTTAATTTGCTCCTTTTAACAAGTGAGAAGAGGGGTAGTTTCTTGATATGATTAAAGTAGGATAAAACAGAGACAAGTGATAGAGAAGTTTGGGCCTAAGGAAAGAGCACAGGGGGAGAAGGCAAGACAGAAAGTCAAAGAAAACATAAGAGCAAATCTTCTATTAAGATGTTGGGGAGAGGGCCACATGAGGACTTCTAGTTCAGGGGTAGTTTGACAGGCTCTGAGTCACATGAGGGCAGAGGCAGCCTTTGCAGTGGGAAAATTGACGATGCATCACAGCACAAACGAACAACCTTCTCAGAGTTGTGGGTCTCTGAGAGTGGGTCACATGTCGAGAATGCTGAAGAACAAGAGCACGCAGGCTCCCGAGGAAGCCCTGTGGTGATGAAGGGAGCCTGCTTCTGGGAAAGCAGTCAGAATAGTGTAGGAAGTTTGTAAGTAAACACATTTTTCAGACTCAGTTAAAAATGTGTTTATTTAACACCTCTCATCTAAGGACCTAGGAATGTTTTACTGATATTTACATTGATAGCTCGTTTGTATTCCCCAAGACACGAATAAAATTAGAGTGATTTTGAGATCTGTTTCTTCTCCTGCAGTTTCTTGGAATTTATTTCCTTCAAAAGAGAGATACTATAGACTTAGGGTTATGTTAACAATAGCAAGATAACAGTAGAGAGAATAGAATTTTAGATTCTTTCTAATTCCAAATTGCATAAAATGGCAGGCCATGAACAGGTTTGGTAACTTTTAGCTTTGTAACACACCTCTGACGTGGGGAGAACAACACTTTCATACAGGACTCTGTGAGGTTTTGATGAAAGGCAATGAGATCGAATCTGTGCTTTGCATTTCTTAGAAGTGGTACAGGGTATTCATGCATAAGTACTGCACAGTTTTAGTTTTTTACAAGACTGTAATGAATATGGAATAAAGTGAGGCATGAGTTTCTAAGACCAGAATTTGATCCATTTTCTTTGGAAACAATTTTATCCAAGATTTGATGTATTTCTTCTACCAGTTTGTTTGCTTTTTCAACTCTTCTTATAACTTCTCAGAAGAAACTCTGCTTACAATTAACATAGGAGTTTTAACAAATTTCTCAGGAATTGGGATTTGAAAATAAAAGATAAATAATGTATATGAGTCTAGAAAGATATATGCAAAAATGTTTTGCTTATGTATAATTTCTAACTTTGCCATAATAAATATGTATATTTATTCCTAATACCATAACCACTACAAAGAAGAAAAATTGAGATTGAAGGACAAAAAATGATCATGGTGGAAGACTGCATTCATAATTTTTTTGTTAAAGTGTATCTTTCCTATGAAGAGCCTAATCTCATATAGGAGAAACTTCCCATGTAAAAACTCATTCTTGAGCTATCAGGATGTATGAAAACAACAGATGGTACCAGAACAGTGAGATATAGAAGATGGGAGAAAGAGGAAGGAGAGGAGGAATAAGAACATACAAACATGGGAAACTCAGCTGACAGCAGGCAAGCACAGAGGTCCAAGTGCAAGTTGGTAGGAGGCAATAGGGATATGGGACTTGATAGGATTTTAGAGACCGTTGAGTTCCATCCTTTATTTTTCGTGAAGAAACTGCAGGCCAGAAAGTTGCAGTTTGTCAGTAGTCCCAGAGCCTACTCTGTCTCAACACTGAGCTCTCAAGCATTTTCCTATACTATGTGGGTCTCTGCCTGGTCTCAACTTGTGACAGGAATCCTTTCCCCATGCAAGCATGAATTAACAATCCTTAACTGTGCACTTTTCTTTTTCTAAAATAATTGAAAAGAGTCACAAGGAAAAATTGAAGAAGTCTGTAAATGACAAAATCCCAAAGATTGAAGATAACGCTATACAACATCATCTCCCTCCTTTATTTCTCTTGTGATTAATGCTCCAACCCCTTAGCGAGATCTCTCATTTCTTTTAATCTCATCTTGTTCTTTCAGTAGGAGGAAAATTTGCATGTGATTCAGTGTGCTCTTATCTCCTGGGTTTGAATCCTAGACTCTAGAAATGTGTGTGTGACCTTGAGCTATTTATGAAATATCTTTGTGCCTCAGTTTTCCCATCTGTAAAATGAGGATGATAAAATTATACTGACCTCCCATGGTGGTTGAGAGAATTCAATGGCTTGTTTAAAAGAGTGAAAATGAAATGCTTAGAACAGGGCTGACACTTGAAGTGCTCAGCAATTTTAGTGATTATTATTATTTCAATCTCTATTCCTTTGAGTGTTCTTGCCTCTGCTACAAATGCCCAATTCACCTTTCACATCTCAGTTCCTCTAGAAGCTTTACCAGACTTTCACAGGCTGCCTTGGATAACTTCTCTTTTATGCTCCTTTGAGCTTGTGCACACATCCATTAGAGCAATTATACTGAGTGGTATAACAGAAAACAATATATCAAACTCATAATTTAAACCTAAAATGATTTGTAGCCACTTTTGCTTAAGGGCCTCCACTGAATTTGGTAGATCTGAATGGGAAAATAAATATCCATGCTATTCTTTTCCCTTGTAAGGAATCTCAGGGCAGAAATTTCAAGATCCCTGAGAGATTATCAGGGCTGCTCAAAGGATGGAGAACTGTTATTTGGCAGGGCTCTTAATTAAAAATGGTCCCTGGGTTTGCAAAGGTAGATTCTGAGACAGGTGTTAGTGGTTGTGCTGGTAGGGAGGAGTCAGAGACTTACATTGCCTTGTTTTTGGTAGTCAAATTGAGTACAAAGGGAGAAGCTTGTCTGTAAAAGTTCAGAATAAGCGGGATATCAGAGGCTTTTGAGGTCTATGGGGTCTGAGCAGCATTACAATATAAAACACAACCTAGTGATGTCAGCTATTTACACAAATGCTGCGAATTAGTAGTGTGTACATGTGAATGAAGGAAAGGGTCTCAGTTCTATGGCGGGGTTAGTCTGGTCAGGTTCTGGGTCCCCAAATATCACTAACATGATCTGTTGACAAGACAAAGCTGAGTTTATTGCTTACCACAGTGAGGAAGCACCCCACCTTGACAGAGCTTTGGCACTGCCTTGGAGTGGGTAAAGCAAGGTCAGAAGTTATGGGGAACTGGAAGTTTGATTTAGTGTGAAAGTGTGCACAGGACAGTGAAAAGATGGAATTCAACTCAAGAAGGTGCTTGGAGCTAAAAGTTACTAGGAAAAGAGGAAACTACTCCCAGAATTCTCAAAAGACTAGAAGAGACACAGGGTTGAAAATATGGAATAGGTTTTGGGTCACTTAATCTTTGGCCTTCAGCAGTATGTCTTCCACTTCACCACTGGCCAAGGTCAACAATGACTCTGAAGACCTTCAAGATGGCAGAGGAGTTAGAAGTGGAGATCACCTTCCTCCCCATAAATATATCAAAAATACATCTACATGTGGAACAATTCCTACAGAACACCTACTGAATGCTGGCAGAAGACCTCAGACTTCCC
Organism: Tursiops truncatus; assembly: GCF_011762595.2. Classification (NCBI taxonomy): domain Eukaryota; kingdom Metazoa; phylum Chordata; class Mammalia; order Artiodactyla; family Delphinidae; genus Tursiops; species Tursiops truncatus. The sequence continues at coordinate 32,755,785 of NC_047041.1, forward strand.
AAAAGGCAAGAAAATCCCCATGTAGCTGGGTAGGGCAAAAGAAAAAAGAAAAAACAGACAAAAGAATAGGGACGGGACCCATACCTCTTGGAGGGAGCTGTGAAGGAGAAAAAGTTTCCGCACATTAGGGAGCCCCTTCACTGTCAGGCACAGGGGGTGGATGGAGGGGAAGCTTTGGAGCCACAAAGGAGAGCACACCAACAGGAGTGTAGAGGGCAAAGTGGAGAGATTTCCACACAAAGGATCAGTGCCAACCAGCACTCACCAGCCTGAAAGTCTTGTCTGCTCACACGCTGGGGTGGGTGGGGGCTGGGAGCTGAAGCTCGGGTTTCAGAGGTCAGATTGCAGGGAGAGGACCGGGGTTGGCTGCGTGAAGACAGCCTGAGGAGGCTAGTGTGCCACAGCTAGCCGGGATGGAGTCCGTGAAGAAGTCTGGACTTGCTGGAGAGGAAAGAGACCTTTGTTTCAGGGTTCATGAGGAGAGGGGATTCCTTCCCAGTGTGCCCACAGAAGGCAGAGCACCACCTAAGTAAGCTCCAGAAATGGGCATGAGACGTGGCTATTAGCTCAGACCCCAGAGACAGGCATGAACCAGGAATGCTGCTGCCACTGCCACCAAGAATCCTATGTGCAAGCACAGGTCACTATTCACACTGTCCTGGGAGCCTGTGCAGCACTCCACTGCCAGGGTCCCATGATCCAGGGATAACGTCCCCAGGAGAACACAGGCACACCACAGGTTGTTTCAACATTATGCCGGCCTCTGCTGCCTCAGGCTCACCCTGTGTTCCAATTATGACTACTGTACCCCTCCCTCCCCCTGGCCTGAGTGAGCAAGAGAGCCCTAATCAGCCGCTGCTTTAACCCCTTCTTGTCTGGGCAGGGGACAGATGCCTGAGGGCAGCCTACATGCAGAGGTGGGGCCAAAACAAAAGCTGAACCCCAGGAGCTGTGTGAACAAAGAAGAGAAAGGGAAATTTCTCTGTGCAGCCTCAGGAGCAGCGGATTAAATCCCCACAGTCAACTTGATAAACCCTGCATCTGAAGAATCCCTGAATAGACAATGAATGCTCCCAAAATTGAGGCCGTGGACTATGGGAGCAACTGTAGACTTCAGGTTTGCTTTCTTCGTCTAATTTGTTTCTGGTTTTATGTTTATCTTAGTATAGTATTTAGAGCTTATTATCATTGGTGGATTTGTTTATTGGTTTGGTTGCTCTCTTCTTTATATATATATATATATATATATATATATATATATATATATATATAAAAACTTATATATATATATATATATACCATATATATATATATATATATATATATATATATAAAACCTTTTCCTCTTTTTATCAGTGGGTATGTGTATGCTTCTTTGTGTGATTTTGTCTGTATAGGTTTGCTTTTACAATATCTCCTAGGGTTCTCTCTGTTCATTTTTTTTGTTTGTTTGTTTTGTTTTGTTTTTCTCTCTTCCTTTTCTTCTGAGCCATATGGCTGGCAGGGTCTTGGTACTCTGGCAATGTGTTTGGCCCGAGCCTCTGAGGTGGGAAGGCTGAGTCCAGGACATTGGACCACAAGAAATCTCCTGGCTCCACGTAATATCATTTGGTGATAGATCTCCCAGAGAGCTTCATCTCAACACTAAGACCCAGCTCCACCCAACGACCAGCAAGCTCCAGTGCTGGATGCCCCATGCCAAACAACTAGCATGAGAGGAACACAACCCTATGCATTAGCAGAGAGGCTGTCTAAAGTTATACGAAGTTCACAGACATTCCTAAAACACCACCAGACATGGCTCTGCCCAATAGAAGGATAAGATACAGCCCCACCCACAAGAACACAGGCACCAGACCCATTCACCAGGAAGCCTACACAAGCCACTAAACTAACCTCACCCACTGGGGGGAGACACCATAAATAATGGGAACTATGAACCTGCAGCCTGTGAAAAAGCCCAAACACAGTAAGTTAAATAAACTGAGAAAACCAAGAAATATGCAGCAGGTGAAGGAACAAGGTAAAAACACACCAGACCAAACAAATGAGGAGGAAATAAGCAGTCTACCTGAAGAAGAGTTCAGAGTAATGATAGTAAAGATGATCCAAAATCTCGGAAATAGAATGGAGAAAATACAAGAAACATTTAACAAGGACCTACAAGAACTAAAGAGTAAACAAACAATGATGAACAACACAATAAATGAAATTAAAAATACTACAGAAGGAACCAATAGCAGAATAACTGAGGCAGAAGAACAGATAAGTGACCTGGAAGATAAAATAGTGGAAAAAGCTGCCACAGAGCATAATAAAGAAAAAAGAATGAAAAGAATTGAGGAAAGTCTCAGAGACTTCTGGGAAAACATTAAACACACCAACATTCAAATTATAGGGGTCACAGAAGAAGAAGAGAAAAAGAAAGGGTCTGAGAAAATATTTGAAGAGATTATAGATGAAAACATCCCTAACATGGGAAAGGAAATAGTCAATCAAGTCCAGGAAGCACAGAGAGGCCCATACAGGATCAATCCAAGGGGAAATATTCCAAGACACATATTAATCAAACTATAAATACAAAGAAAAAATATTAAAAGCAGCAAGAGAAAAGCAACAAATAACATACAAGGGAATCCCCATAAGGTTAACAGCTGATCTTTCAGCAGAAACTCTGCAAGCCAGAAGGGTGTAGCAGGACATATTTAAAGTGATGAAAGGGAAAAACCTACAACCAAGGCTACTCTAACCAGCAAGGATCTCATTCAGATTCTAAGGAGAAATTAAAACCTTTACAGACAGCAAAAGAGAGTTCAGCACCACCAAACCAGCTTTACAACAAATGCTAAAGGAATTTCTCTAGGCAGGAAACACAAGAGAAGGAAAAGACTTACAATAACAAACCTAAAACGATGAAGAAAATGGTAATAGGAACATACATATTGATAATTACCTTAAATGTAAATGGATTAAATGTTCCAACAAAAGACACAGAATGGCTGAATAGATACAAAAACAAGCCCCATATATATGCTGTCTACAACAGACCCACTTCAGACCTAGGGACACATACAGACTGAAAGTGAAGGGATGGAAAAATATATTCCATAAAAATGAAAAACAAAAGAAAGCTGGAGTAGCAATTCACATATCAGACAAAATAGACTTTAAAATGTAGACTATTACAAGAGGCAAAGAAGGACACTAAATAATGATCAAGGGATCAATCCAAGAAGATATATAACAGTTGTAAATATTTATGCACCCAACATAGGAGCACCTCTATACATAAGGTAAATGCTAACAGCCATAAAAGGGGAAATTGACAGTAACACAATAATAGTAGGGGATTTTAACACCCCACTTTCACCAAAGGACAGATCATCCCAAATGAAAATAAATAAGGAAACACTAGCTTTAAAAGGCACATTAGAACAGATAGAATTAATTAATATTTATAGGACAATCCAACCAAAAACAACAGAATACACTTTCTTCTCATTCTCCATGATAGATCATATCTTGGGTCACAAATCAAGCTTTGGTAAATTTAAGGAAATTGAAATCATGTCAAGTATCTTTTCTGACCACAGTGCTATGAAACTTGATAACAATTACAGGAAAAAACTGTAAAAAATACAAACACATGGAGGCTAAACATAACACTACTAAATAACAAAGAGATCACTGAAAAAATCAAAGAGAAAATCAAAATATACCTAGAAATAAATGACAATGAAAACATGATGACCCAAAACCTATGGGATGTAGCAAAAGCAGTTCTAAGAGGGAAGTTTATAGCAATACAATCCTACCTCAAGAAACAAGAAAAACTTCAAATAAACAATCTAACCTTACACCTAAAGGAATTAGAGAAAGAAGAACAAACAAAACGCCAAAGCTAACAGAAGGAAAGAATTCATAAAATACAAATTAGAAATAAATGAAAAAGAAATGAAGGAAAGAATAACAATGATCAATAGAACAAAAAGCTGGTTCTTTGAGAAGATAAACAAAATTGATAAACCATTAGCCAGACTCATCAAGAAAAAAAGGGAGAAGACTCAAATCAATAGAATTAGAAATGAAAAAGGAGAAGTAACAACTGACACTGCAGAAATACAAAGGATCATGAGGGATTACTACAAGCAATGATATGCCAATAAGATGGACGGCCTGGAAGAAATGGACAAATTCTTAGAAAAGTACAAACTTCCAAGACTGAACCAGGAAGAAATAGAAAATATGAACAGATGAATTAAAAGCACTGAAATTGAAACTGTGATTAAAAATCTTCCAACAGATTGGGATTGACATGTATACACTGATGTGTATAAAATGGATGACTAATAAGAACCTGCTGTATAAAAAAAAAAAAAAATCTTCCAACAAACAAAAGCCCAGGACCAGATAGCTTCACAGATGAATTCTATCAAACATTTAGAGAAGAGCTAACACCTATTCTTCTCAAACTCTTCCAAAATACAGCAGAGGGAAGAACGCTCCCAAACACATTCTATGAGGCCACCATCAGCCTCATACCAAAACCAGACAAAGATGTCACACACAAAAAAAGATAACTACAGACCAATATCACTGATGAACATAGATTCAAAAATCCTCAAGAAAATACTAGCAAACAGAATCCAGCAGCACATTAAAAAGATCATACACCATGATCAAGTGGGGCTTAACCCAGGAATGCAAGAGTTCTTCAATATATGCAAATCAATCAATGTAATACACCATATTAACAAACTGAAGGAAAAAAAAAACATATGACAATCTCAAATGCAACAGAAAAAGCTTTCAAAAAAATTCAACACCCATTTATGATAAAAACTCTCCAGAAAGTAGGCATAGAGGGAACCTACCTCAACAAAATAAATGCTATATGACAAACCCATAGCCAACATCATTCTCAATGGTGAAAAACTGAAACCATTTCTCTAAGATCAGGAGCAAGACAAGGTTGCCCACTCTCACCACTACTATTCCACACAGTTTTGGAAGTTTCAGCCACAGCAATTGGAGAAGAAAAAAAAAAAAAAAAGGAATCCGAATCAGAGAAGAAGAAGTAAAATTGTCACTGTTTGCAGATGACATGATACTATACACAGGGAATCCTAAATATGCCACTAGAAAGCTACTAGAGCTAATCACTGAATTTGGTAAAGTAGCAGGATACAAAATTAATGCACAGAAATCTCTTGCATTCCTATACACTAATGATGAGAGCCCTGAAAGAGAAATTAAGGGAACACTCCCATTGACCATTGCAACAAAAAGAATAAAATACCTAGGAATAAACCTACCTAAGGAGACAAAAGACCTGTATGCAGAAAACTATAAGACACTGATGAAAGAAATTAAAGATGATACAAACAGATGGAGAGATATACCATGTTCTTAGATTGGAAGACTCAACATTGTGAAAATGATGATACTACCCAAAGCAATCTATGGATTCAATGCAATCCCTATTAAACTACCAATAGCATTTTTCACAGAACTAGAACAAAAAATTTCACAATTTGTATGGAAACACAAAAGACCCCAAATAGCAAAAGCAATCTTGAGAAAGAAAAACGGAGCTGGAGGAGTCAGGCTCCCTGACTTCAGACTATACTACAAAGCTACAGTAATCAAGACAGTATGATACTGGCACAGAAACAGAACTATAGATCAGTGGAACAGGATAGAAAACCCAGAGAAAAACCCATGCACATATGGTCACCTTATCTTTGCAAAGGAGGCAGGAATATACAGTGGATTAAAGACAGCCTCTTCAAGAAATGTTGCTGGGAAAACTGGACAGCTACATGTAAAAGAATGAAATTAGAACACTTCCTAACACCATACACAAAAATAAACTCTTAATGGATTAAAGACCTAAATGTAAGACCAGACACTATCAAACTCTTAGAGGAAAACATAGGCAGAACATGCTATGACATAAATCACAGCAAGATCCTTTTTGACCCACCTCCTAGAGAAATGGAAATAAAAACAAAAATAAACAAATGGGACCTAATGAAACTTAAAAACTTTTGCACAGCAAAGGAAACCATAAACAAGATGAAAAGACCACCTTCAGAATGGGAGAAAATATTTGCAAATGAAGCAACTGACAAAGGATTAGTCTCCAAAATATACAAGCATCTCATGCAGCTTAATATCAAAAAAAACAAACAACCCAATCGAAAAATGGGCAGAAGACCTAAATAGACATTTCTCCAAGGAAGATATACAGATTGCCAACAAACACATGAAAGAATGCTGAACATCACTAATCGTTAGAGAAATGCAAATCAAAACCACAATGAGGTATCTCCTCACAGCAGTCAGAATGGCCATCATCAAAAAACCCACAAACAATAAATGCTGGAAGGGGTATGGAGAATTGGGAACCCTCTTGCATGGTTGGTGAGAATGTAAATTGATACAGCCACTATGGAAAACAGTATGGAGGTTTCTTAAAAAACTAAAAATAGAACTACCATATGACCCAGCAATCCCACTACTGGGCATATACCCTGAAAAAACCATAATTCAAAAAGAGTCATGTGCCACAATGTTCATTGCAACACTATTTACAATAGCTATGACATGGAAGCAACCTAAATGTCCATTAACATATGAATGGATAAAGAAGATGTGGCACATATATACAATGGAATATTACTCGGCCATAAAAGGAAATGAAATTGAGTTATTTGCAGTGAAGTGGAATGATCTAGTGTCTGTCATGCAGAGTGAAGTAAGTCAGAAAGAGAAAAACAAATACTATGTGCTAACTCATATATATGGAATCTAAAAAATAAATATGGTTCTGAGGAATTTCATGGCAGGACCGGAATAAAGATGCAGATGTAGAGAATGGACTTGAGGACACGGGGATGGGGAAGGGTAAGCTGGGACGAAATGAAAGAGTAGCATTGACATATATACACTACCGAATGTACAATAGATAGCTATTGGGAAGCAGCTGCATAGCACAGGGAGATCACCTTGGTGCTTTGTGACCACCTAAAGGGGTGGGATAGGGAGGGTGGGAGGGAGATACAAGAAGGAGGGGATATGGGTATATATGTATACATATAACTGATTCACTTTGTTATACAGCAGAAACTAACACAACATTGTAAAGCAATTATACTCTAATAAAGATGTTAAAAAAAAATGAGTCTGCGATTACCAGACCCAACAAGCTCTTTTCAGGGGTCGACTGATTGTCACCCTTATTGCTGTTGCTGTGGCGGTAGCAGGAAACCTTCCATCTCTCAGGTGAACTCCCTCTGCCATGTCCAGTTGGCCTACTTTTTCATCAGACCTTCCATAACTTGCAGTCAAAGACTTCTTCTGAGGCTCCTCTACACTTTCTTGGAAAATATTGAGTATTAACTTGGAGTACAAGGTGGTTCCTGATGAACCCTTGTGCTTTATTTACCTCTCCAGCCTCCTCGCTTCGTGAGCTTTATACCTTGACCCTGTTTACAACTGCACAGAACACTGTCAACATCTCTGCTTAGAAAGTACCCTCCTAGTCTTTCCCCCTTATGGTTAATGACACTTGTATTTCAAAACTCTAACTCAAGTTCCTTCTCTTAAAGTTCTAAAGAACTCTCTTAGAGTTCTCTTAAACTCTAACTCAAGTTCCTTCTCTTTTTTAATACTGGTGAAATTGGTAATATTTAAAGTACTGAACTTAACAGCTGGTACACATGGGCACAAACGAATCAAAACAGACCCTGAATGGAAACAACGTGATGTTCAATATAATGCATGTGCTCTGTCCCCTGAACAAAGCACACATATTCTTACGTTTATTTATACTTAAGGCCATCTTTCCCCCAGACTGTAAGTCTCATGATAGCATGGACCGTATTATCCATTTCTTTATTTCCAGAACCTAGTCGTAGTAAAGGCACACAGTGATTCCTAATGTTTACTGACACTAAAAATATCAGAGAAGACTGAATGCAGGCTTGGCCAAAAAAAAAAAAAAAAAAAAAGATATTCAAACATTTACTAAGGTGTGTATGACAGGGGTTAAGTAATTTTCTTGTATTCCCATAGGTCCTATGTCAATACGAAACCAAGATAGCCTATCTCACAGCTGAGTCAGCAACTTCTTTGGGTAGGTTAATAGACTGTGGCTGTAAGGAGCATAGGTCACCATTCCCTCCTTTCTCCAACACACTGTGGCATCCAACCTGATTACCTGTGTCCTTCACTTATAGGTGCAACCCATTCGTTTCTTCCTTAGTTCTTTCATTGCTTTGTTCCTTAGTTCCTCCTCCCTTCCTTAAATATTCTTTGAAAAATATTTTAAATGAAATAATGCTTAGATATATGGTTAAAAATATAGTGAAAGCAGGAATTCAAACAGATACTTGTACACCAGCATATTAGCCAGAAGGTAGAAACATCCCAAATGTCCATCAACAAATAAATAGAGTGTGTACTACAATAGAATATTATTTAGCCATAAAAAGAATGAATTTCTGATGTATGCTACAACAGTTATAAATTTAAAAAACTTATGTTAAGTGAAATAAGTCAGACATAAATTTTATGATTCCATTGATACAAGCTACCTAGAATAGGTAAATTCAAAGAGACAGAAAGTGAAATAGAGGTTACCAGGGGCTGGGGGGAGGTGGGTATGGAAAGTTATTATTTAATGGGTATAGAGCTTCTGTTTGGGATGATGAAAAAATTCTGGAAATGAAAAGTAGTAATGATTGCACAGCCTTGTGAATATACTAATGCCACTGAATTGTACATTTTAAAATGGGAAATTTTATGTTATGTATATTTTACCACAATTAAAAGATACTACTATAAGGCATGTAATAAGAACTAGCTGCTTCCCTCCATGTACCTTCCCATCTTCCAATTCCAGTCCCTAGAGTTAACCATTTGTTACTCTGTTTTCTTCTATATTTCTAAATATTTGTACTTCCAATCCTTGGTTTATCACTTTTTGACTAATTTGACTAATAAATTATATCTAATTATTTCCTATTATTGCAAATGAGGATTTGGCTCTCATAATTTCCCACTTTTGAGTCCCATCTTCTCGGTAGTGCTTGCCTATGTTTCTTTTTTCTGTGTGTTTTGTCCACTCTTTTCCATGTTGGAACTTGAATACTGCTGTTAAAAGACTAGTATCATGTGTTCTTGACACACAAGACTTAGCCCCAGTGCAGTGTGTGGGGATGGAGGCCAGGCTACTCCCTACAGAGTATGCTTGTCCCTGCTTGGACTGCAATGCTGTCCTGAATATCTACTCACTTGTCTGGTGACCTGGTAGCCAAGCTCAGAGCAGTTCTCTTATTTTCATGGCTGAACCCTAATATGTATATTTCCACCTGCTGGTTCTGGTTGGGTCCTTCTTCCAAAAGACCAATCTCTTAAATTCTAATGCTGTAGCCTGTGTGACTTCAATTGGTCTCACTGCCTAGAGATGTCTGCTGCTGTGGTCTGCTCTCCAGAATGAATTCCCATGGATTAGCTAGTAGATAAAATCAAAGAAAAGTTCACCATGCCTCTTTGTACCCTGTAATTAAGTTTATTGCATGTCCCCAGCCCTCAGCTTCCTGGTACTTTCTGCCTTCCCTTTGGACGATGTTCCAAGATGGCTCATAGTTAAGCCTTCCGACGTCATGACAGGCAGCCTTTGGAGCCAACCCAAAGCAAAGCAAAATGGAACATCTTCGTTTCCCAGAGATCCAGGGGATGAAACTGGGAACTTGGGCTAGGCTTGGAGAGAAAAAATCATACAATCACAGGAGAACACTGTGCCATGAAGATGGGGCTCCTGGAGGAAGTAGATGACTAGAATAGGACAAAAAGAAGCAATAACTAGAAGAAAAAATAGAAGTTCTGGATTTGAGTACTTGAACCTCAGCTTTTTCTTCTGTAGTAATAATATCTGTCATACTTTCCTCACAAGGTTACTATAAACAGCGAGTTAAATGATACATGTGAATGTGTTGTAGCAGGTGTGACTCGCAGTCCCAAATGTCAAGGGGCAAGAAATTTAACATTATTTTTTCATTGCAAGCTCCATTCCCTCTAATAGCAGAAACTCCATTTTGGTCAGTTTGTGGTTCTTCCACTTCCTTGCCTTTGCTTGCAACTGAGCTCCTTGAGATTCATTTTGGATTATTAAATCAATTATCTGAAGACATACCACAGGCAAGACACTTAAAATAAAAAAAAGATTTGTTCGTTTTCACAAAGAAATATGAAGTCCAGTACTTTGCTCCTTTTTAAAACTTTACCTTGAATCCTTTGTGGTTCATGAAGATATCTGACTTTCTTTTGCAGAAAACATCCCATGGCTTATCTTGCAGGCTGTGACTTTCTAACTCTACCACATAGAATGCGATGTGAATAGGACAGCAAACTTACGCAGTGCATCTGTGTGAAACACATTTTATTTTTTGATGTTCATTTTACCCTTTATGCATTCCAACAGAGATGCACTCTTTTGGTATATATGAGAATTTCACAAATACAATTGTGATTTATGAAGGCTGCCATTATAGAGAAAGGAACATGCATTAAAAATAATGTCATTCAAAAAAAAAATAATGTCATTCAGGAGTACTATTTCTAGGCATTGCTCTAATTAGTTATTCACATGCCTAGCTAGTTCTGTGAGTGACATACAATATTCTGTGTGTAACTTACAATATTCAATAAATGTACTCTGAATGCATGAATGAATCAATGAATAAAGATAAAAAAGAAGATGATATGAAATCACAGTTAAATTTGTTCTCTGGCAGCTTAGTGGCAATTGCCTCACCTCCCCACGCCCCACTGCCACCTCCACCACTAATGAAAAGTTGGCTCTCTTTCGAGTATCTGCTCAAAGTTGATTGTCTGAGACACAGTAATCTCCTGGCCCTCTTCTGATCTGTTTTCCAGGCTGGACCACCTGCTTGCAACACCTTCCTGGCTTCTGCTCTCTCCAGACTGCTTGTCCCATTCTTCAGAGAGCTCTTGGAATTGTGCAGCTCCAGATGGGTAAGAATGCAGGAGGTGACCTTCCAGAAAGGGGAGGGTCCTGGAGGATGGCCAGGAGTGATTAATTTAGTACCTGAGGTGAATAGAGAGAGGCACCTGGAGATCTGAGGGTATTGGAGACTGTGGGGGGGGCAAGTCAGCGAAGGTCTTAAAGCAGGAGAGGCTCTATAATTTAACCCAAAGGTGACTGGGAATTTCCTGAGTAATTCCTGAAAGCAATTAAGTCACGTGGGTTATTGTCAGCCTCAATTCTCACATATGAGAATGAGCAGCCTGGTTGGAGCTGCTCTCTCTTTTTCTTGTTCTTTATTATCTCATTGACCTTCTAATTTATATATATGTCACTGTCTGGATAAAAGCGTTTCTAGTAGCCCTTCTTTCCCTAAAGGCTATGCATTCACAGCTCAGCTGTGACTGGCCATTCCCAACCCGTGTGTCTTTATCTTCCTACAGGAGCATATGTGTGCTGCAATTTCCAAAATCCTTTGGTCTCCAGGCAGAACCCCACCTCTCTCCCACTGTTTCACCTACTGAAGACTACTCTCTTTTCATTTCTCCAGTTGCTAAGTTTTCCCCTCCCTTAAAAATTCCTCTCAAGCTTCAGCTACACTCCACATCTTGGTGATCTGTTTTCTAGGCTCAGAACACCTCCAAACCAAATAATCTTTGTACCTAATGTGCTTCATTACCTAAGTCCTGACAGTTATCATATTGGCTTTCATATTTTTTGAGTAAAGCTGTTTCCCTATAACAAGAGACATATTTATTTTAGAAAAATGAGAAAATGAAGATAAATGAAAAGAAGAAAATTGAGATCAACTTTAATTTCATCATTTTGTAAAACTGCTTCTTCTCATGTAAAAATATTTTATGGATTCTCCACAAAATAGTTGCACTTTTAGTATCTTGATTGAACAAATACATAATGAACACAAAACTCCTATGATATCAGCAGTGCTTTTAAATAAATTAATAATTTCTTTTCATAACGATATTACCTCTATTTTTAGAACAATAGTAGTACATATATGACAGAATAGGTTGCCTAGGTTGCATTTTGAGCTTGGTAACACCTATTTTCAGGGTCCTCTGTGAATTCTGGATTGACAAGCTTCCTTCTTTTTATGCAATATTATGTCATTGAGTTAGAGATTTGTAAACTCTAAAGAACTAGGCAAGCATTTAAACACGTACATCTCTGTAACATTTGCATAGTCATGCATATATTTACACATTTTAAATGTTATATATAATGTATATTATGTCACACTTGTGTAACCTATGTAAAAATCACGTGGCTGAACTACCAGTGAAGGTCAGTGATTTCCAGGTGGACGCACCAGAATTACATAATTGTTGATGCTCTTGATGTTTTTGAATGCCTAGCAATAGAATAGCAGAAGACCGTTTTTAAAAAAATTAGTATTTTTGTGCAAGGAATGCCTTGCATGCTAAAATGGTTTCCCTTTGTCCCCGGAAAATGGTGTAATCCTGTCCAAAATGTTCCTTTTTTGTGAACTTGGGCCTATAGCCAGCATAATCTCTCCATGGTAACCCTCTGGGGACAGGGTGGGTGAGAGGCAGCTATACCATGTGTCAGGTCAATCTGAGACACACAGCAGAGCTGAGGTTAGAGGAAAATAGATGCTATGATCTGGATGCTTCTCCTTGGAGTGAAGGGGGGACCCAGTGCAATAGCAAAGTTGGGATTTCAGTAAAAGCTCAGCTCTAAATTTGGCTTTGGAAATATGACGACCACACTACCCAACCAGTAAATCTATGCTGCCCTGGGCTTGCTGTGTTTGACCACTTTGTGGGGATGTGTACACTAATTTGAATGCCAGCAGGAGAATAGAATAGTTCCAGTTACTAAAACAAAAGTCTGCCATAATAGCACCTAACACCTCCCGTTGTAGTGCCTAGAGGTTGTAGATACCAGTAAGAATAAGCAAGTGAGAAAGTCAGAGAAGATGAATGCAAAACAGTGATCCTGGCTCCAGGAAAGTAATCCATAAAGCAGATAATTGAGAGTTTAGTCTAATCCTTTATAGAGCTGCCTTCTTTCAGACTGTCTCGTTACATAAATTGCTCAACAGGATTAAACTAAGCACTTTCAAAGCTCCATTAACATATTCAATCTGTGAAGTTACTGTTAATGATCTAAGGGATAACTTACTAAATTGTTAAGTCTTCATGGCAGAAAAAAACAATAATGAAGCTACTACAAGTCATTAAGATTGTAATAAGTAGCACATATGTATGTTTGGAGGATCTGCTTAATTGATATCAGTTTACCTTCTCTAAGAAAAATAATTTTGGTTTCTGAGAAAAAGGAGGAGACAAAAGGAGACCACCACGAATAAGTGATTCTTTGCCTCTAGAAAATTCTCCTGTCTTCTCTCTCTGGATACTATGTTATTTTAGTTCTCCTGAGTAGCTCAGTGTCTCTAAAAATTTGTTCCATAGAAAATTAATTCCATAAGGTGATCTTTAAAAAAGTTTCCTTAATCAAATAGATTTGGGAGATGCTGCATACTATGTCACTGTCTTGGAAATTAACAATGCACACTAGCATATTAACCATCTTAAAATTTTTGTATGTTAAAGAACTCTATTTAACTTTGTTTAGTAGCTCATTTCCAAAACTTATATAATGGAACAATATTAAAAAATACTTACAGATGTTCATCCATACCTGTAAATATTGCTGCTCCAAGGTCCCCACATTTTGAAGCAATGAGTTTTGGGGTTTCAGAGGAAAGGTGGGTTGAACTAGAATGATAAAGGCATTATTCAATTCTGACTGTCAAATAAAATATGCTTTGGGCACCTAGGAAGGCAGTAGTCATGCGCAGCAGGCTTTGTTGAAAGTTGAGATTCCTATATGCCACAGGTAGAGAACTCTAAAGAGATGATATAAGGTAGTCCTTGTTTCAGGGAAGAAAACCTGAGTCTTCTGAATGTAGGAGTGTGGGAAGAAGAGAGTCAAAGGGAAGAGGAACACATGTGTACAATGGTTTCACTTTTAGACTAAGATCTTGTGGCAGAAGATTGCTAGGTAAATCTGCCATGAGGAAAAGTCAAAGCAGAGGGTCTTGTACATCATTTCTGGGTAAGAACTCTGGGAGAACATCACTAACCAACTGTACTAACTGGAGGGTTGGTATTAGAGTAAAAATAGCAGTGTGGTACATTCCTGTAGCCGTTGAGTCCAGGTTAACAACTTTGAACCTCTTTTAGTTCCCAAATGGCATAGAAATGTCCCAGGAATTTTTACAAGACCTATGGGAGAAGAGGAAAATAGCTGAGTAGAGAGCCAGTAAGCCTACTGCTGAAGATGAGTGAGGCAAACCACTGTACAAGATGGACCATCTCAGAGGTCAAGGAAGGAGACTTGCCAGCAAGAGGTCTGATCAAGGACACAGTGGGGTTTTTCAGAGTTATCTTTACTAATTAGAGTAAGGTGAGGTTGAGTCAGTAAGTGAAGACCCCTGGGTCCTGACTAAGCCAACAGGCCAGGTCTTGTGTTGACCAGCTGTAGATATCTTCAATGGCTACTAGGAGGCTGACCAGTGACTGAGAATACAAGAGACATCTTTGAGGAAGATTAGAGAAACCAGAAGACAATAAGAGAACCTCCTGTTTTTCACTGCCACTAGGTAGGTAAAAAGTGATGTGGACTTACAGCATGTGACAGCTTCTGTGGTATAAATATACCAGACTTGATTTTAAGCTACCAACATGATATCACCAAATGCAGAGTTGGGAAGAGATGTGTATAATTGCCTCAGACTTCATGTAAACCCCACTTTTATGCATAAATTATACCTGGATGCCAAGTTGAGAAGGGATGGGGGAGGAAATAAGAGCCTGAAAGAACATTTATCTAAAGAGACTCAGATATATACTGTTAATGGCCAGTTAATGTTCTTTCCATCCCTGCTCCTCCCAAGCTACTTAGTTGAGTGGAAGATTATAAAAAATAATAATATTGGAAAAAACTCTACATATTTTGCACATCAAAGTGTTAAATTTTTTAACACGCTCCATTATTTGAGCACAGAATGATTTTCTACCTCTGGGTTACCAATTTGTGAATCACTACTCTTAACTATTCTGTCTTCATCAATCACTGATTTCTCTTCTTCCCATAAATTTGGGCTCAGTCTCAGAGAAGGGGGAGCCATTACTGATACTTATGGAGGCAATGCATCAGAAGCAGTCCAGGAATCTGACTGCAGCTGGGGCCACCAGAGCCCATGCCCAGTCCCATGCCACGCTCCTGTGCCAGCCCCGCTTGCTCTAGCACTGCTCTCCTGTGGAGCAAGGGGGCTAGTGCTGAAAGGGGGAGAGCACAGACTTAAAGGGAATGGAACCAGCTCAGACCTGACCCTCAGGGCTTCTGTTCCAGTAACTTGGACCTGCCTCTGCCCCCAGTAGGATGGTGCTGGTTACTGAGGAGAAGAGAAGCCCTGGCTCATACCTGAATCTGATCTAGCCACTCCGTTTCCAGCCCCAACTCCTGCCAAGGTGACAGCTGCCAGAAACCTGTGGGGGAAAGATGTGACTAATGCTCATGTCAGATCCACCTCTCCCACCAAAGCCACTCGGCACACATAGACTGTATAGGGACACTCCTACACAAGGACATCTCTTTAAGACCACAATATATAATTGTTTCACCAAATTTTATAGAGAAAGAGAAAGTTAAGCAAAATGAGAAGACAGAGAAATTTGTTTCAATTAAAAGAAGAAGAGAAAATCCCTGAAAAAGCAACTAGTGAAACAGAAATAAAAATTTACCAGACAAAGAGTTCAAAGCATTAATGATAAAAATGCTACGTGAATTAGGGAAAAGAATATGTGAACACAGTTAGAATTTTAACTAGGAACTAGAAAATATAAAAAATAAACAGAACTGAAGAATACAAAATTGAAATAAAAACACAATAAAAGGAATTAATGACAGACTAAGTAATACAGAAGAATGCATAAGTGGTCTGGAAAATAGATTAATGGGAAACACCAAATCAGAACAGCAAAAAGAAAAACAAACAAACAAAATAACCATTTAAGAGACCTCTGAGACAGCATCAAGTATACTAATATTTGCATTATAGGGGTCCCAGAAGGAGAAAAGAGAGAGAAAAGTGTTGAAAATGTATTTGATGAAATTATGGCTAAAAACATCTCAAACCTGGAAAAGGAAACAGATATCCAGCCATAGGTAGTGGAGAGGGTCCCCCAAAAGATGAGCCCAAATGAACCCACAACCAGATGTATCATAATTAAAATGACAAAAGTTAAAAATAGAGAATTCTAAAAGCAGCAAGAGAAAAATAAATACTCATATACAAGGGAACCCCCATAAAGTTATCAGCTGATTTTTCAGCAGAGTCTTTGTAGGCCAAAAGGGAGTGACATGATATATTCAAAGTGCTTAAAGGAAAAACCTGCAACCAGGATACTCTACCCAACAAGATTATTATTTAGAATTTAAAGATAGATAAAGAAACCTCTCAAAGAAGCAAAAAACTAAAGGAGTTCATCAATACTAAGCCTACCCTAAAAGACATGTTAAAGGGTCTTTTTCTAAGTGGAAAAAAAAAGATCATAACAAGAACTAAATATCTATAGGAAAGAAAAGATTCCACTAGTAAAAGAAAATATATAGTAAAGGCTGAGGATCAACCACTTGAACAGGCTGGTATGAAGATTAAAAGGCAATAAATTGCAAAATAACTATAACAACAATAATCAGTAAAGGGATAAATATGAAGATGCAAAATATGCCATCAAAAGCACAAAATGTGGGAGAGAGGAGTAAAAAATGTAAATCTTTTAGATGTTTAAACTTAAATGACTACCAGTTTAAAAAATGTAGATATAGGTCAACATATATGAACCTCATGGTAACTACAAATTAAAAACCTGCAATAGATACTCAAAAACCAGAGAGAAAGGAACCCAAGTGTACTACCAAAGAAAATCATCAATGTGCAAGGGAAGAAACTAAAAGAAGAAGAAAAGAACAGAGAAGAACTACAAAAACAACCAGAAAATATGTAACAAAATAGCAATACCTATCAATAATCACTTTAAATGTCAATGGACTAAATGCTCCATCAAAAGACATAGAGTGGTTGAATTAAAAAAAAAAGACCCATCTATATACTGCATACAAGAGACTCACTTCAGAGCTAAAAACACACGCACACGCTGAAAGTGAGGAGAGATTTCATGCAAATGGAAATGACAAGAAAGTGGGGCTAGCAATATTCACAGACAAAATAGACTGTAAAACAAAGTCTATAACAAAAGACAAAGAAGGACAGTATATAATAATAAAGGGATCAGTACAAGAAAGGGATAAAACACTCATTAACATATATGTGCCTAATACAGCAGCACCTAAATATATAAGGCAAATATTAACAGACATAAAGGGATAAATTGACAGTAGTACAATAATAGTAGGGGACTTTAATTCCTCACTTAAATCAATGGACAAATCCCCAAGGCAGAAAAATCAATAAGGAAACAGTGGTCTTAAGTGACACATTAGAGCAGTTGGACTTAATAGATATCTACAGGACTTTCCATCCCAAAACAGCAGAATACACATTTTTTTCAAGTGCACATGGAACATTCTCCAGAGTATATCACAGCCTGGACCAAAAACCAAGTCTCAACAAATTTAAGACAATAGAAATTATATCAAGCATCTTTTCCAACCAAATGGTATGAAACTAAAAATCAATTACAGAAACAAAAGTGGAAAAAACACCAACACATTGGAGACTAAAAACAGGTTACTAAAAAATCAATGGATTAAAAAAAAATCAAAGAGGGAATCAGAAAATACCTAGCAAGAAATGAAAATAAAAACAGAACCTTCTAAAAGCTATGGGATGCTGCAAAAGTAGTTCCAAGAGAGAATTTTATCATGATACAGGCGTACCTCAAGAAACAAGAAAAGTCTCAAATAAACAACCTAACCTTCTGTCTAAAGGAATTAGAAAAAGAACAAAAAAAGCCCAAAGTCAGCAGAAGGAAGGAAATAATAGAGTGGAAATAAATAAAGACAAAAAAACAAGATAGAAAACATCAATGAAACCAAGAGCAGGTTTTTTGAAAAGATAAACAAAATTGATAAAGCTTTTGCCAGGTTCATCAAGAAAAAAGAGGTTGCAAATGAGCAAAATAAGAAAAGAAAGAGGAGAAATAACAACAGATATTACAGAGATACAAAAAATCACGAGAATATTATGAACAGTTATATGCCAACAAATTGGACAACCTATAAGAAATTGACAAATTTCTAGGAGCATACAACTTTCCAAGACTGAATCAGCAAGAAATAGGCAATCTGAACAGACCAATTACTAGTAGTGAAATTGAATTTGCAATTAAAAAAAAAAACTATCAGCAAATAAAAGTTCAGGACTGGACATCTTCCAAGGGGAATTCTACCAAAAATCTGAGGAAAGTTAGTACCTATCCTTTTCAAAATATACCAAAAAATTATAGAGGAGGGAACACCCAAATTCATTCTATGAGACCACCATTGCCCTGATACAAAAACCAGACACAGACACTCCATAAAAGGAAATTATAGGCCAATATCTCTGATGAATATAAATGCACAAATTCTCAATAAGATATTAGCAAACCAAATTCAACAATATATAAAAAGGATCATACACCATGATCAAGTGGGATTTATTCCAGGATGCAAGGATGGTTCAACATTCAGAAATCAATCACCACACTAACAAAAGGAAGGATGAAAATCACATGATCATCTCAATAGATGTAGAAAAAGCATTTGACAAAATTCAACATTGATTCATGGTGAAAAATCTCATCAAAGTTGGTATAAGGGATATATTTCAATATAGGAAAGGCCATTTGTGACAAACCCACAGCTAACATCATACTCAATGGTGGAAAGCTGAAAGCCTTTCTCTAAAATCAGGAACAAGAAAAGAATGCTCACTCTCACCACTTTTATTTAGCATAGTATTGAAAGTACTAGTCACAGCAATCAGACAAGAAAAAATATATAAAAGGCATCCAATGGGGAAGGAAGAAGTAAAACTGTCACTATTTGCAGATGACATGATATTACGTATGGAAATCCCTAAAGTCTCCACCAAAAAAACTATTAAAACTAATAAATGAATTCAATGAAGTTGTAGTATACAGATTAATATACAGAAATCTGTTGTATTTCTATTTACTAATAACAAACTATCAGAAAGAGAAAGCAAGAAAACAATCCCATTTAAAATTATATCAAAAATAATAAAATACTTAGGAATAAACTTAACCAAGGAGGTGAAAGACCTATACTCTAAAAACTGTGAAACATTGATGAAGAAAATTGAAGGTGATACAAATAAATGAAAAGAGATTTGTGTTCATGGATTGGAAGAATTAATATTGCTAAAATGTGCATCTTACCAAAAGCAATCTACAGATTTAATGCTATCGTTATCAAAATACCAATGACATTTTTCACAGGTTTAGAACAAATATTCTTAAAATTTATAGGTAACCACAAAAGACCCTAAACAGCCAAAGCATTCTTGAGAAAAAGGAACAAAGCTGGATGTATTAATATCACACTCCCTGTCTTTAGACTGTACAACAAATTACAGTAATCAAAAATAAGATGTGGTGTACACACATACACACACCAACACAATGGAATATTACTCAGCCATAAAAATGAAATTCTGCTACTTGCAACAATGTGAATGTGTATAGAGGTTATTATGCTTAGTGAAATAATTCAGACAGAGAAAGACACTCTATATTATCATTTATATGTGGAATCTATAAAATAAGACAAATGAACGAATATAATAAAACTGAAACAGACTCAAATGACATAGAGAACAAACTAGTGGTTACCAGTGGGGAGAGGAAAGAGAGATGGGCAAGATTGGGTAGGGGATTAAGAGATACAAACTACTTTGTATAAAATAAATAAGGACAAAGATACATTGCACAGGAAAAACATAAATTAAATAAAATATTTTGGGCTCAGGTTCAAAAGTTGGTTTCATGACTCAGATTTGCTTTCCTCTTGGTTCTCTACTATAATTCTTTATATATATACTGTATGTAATATATTAAAATATATATAACATATAAATATATAAAACTGTATACATATGTAAATTTGTGAGTCTCTATCTGCAGTGTGACACCATCTCTAATGCTCAGCTAAATCATGTCTTATTCGCTTCCCCTTGGTTCTCTGTCATCCCATCTAGCAATATATTCATAACCAAAGCTAGCATTTTCACTGCTTTCAAGTCAATCTCCACTTTCCCTACTTAATTTTCCAGTATTCTTGGAATCATCCTTTTTCCTTCTGTTTACACTCACTTCTAAGTAATGTGTCTTTCACTTTTTACTCTTATGTTCCACTCTCATTGCCACAGCCCTAGTTCAAACATTCAAGGCTTCACATCTAAATAATCAGAATAGTCTCTTTGTATAATGATTTTTGTTTTATTTTGAAGACATATCTTCTGTAAATATTTAAAATAGTTTATCATAAAATATAGTTAAACAAAAATAAACAAACAAGCTAAAAATAAGCCCCAAATTCCACTGCTCTATTTGTTAAATAGGATTTGTTTAATCCCATTTAACCAACACTATTTGTGAGACCTTTTGGTCAGTCTTTTCCCAAGTACTGTGAACATGTGTGTGTGTGTGGGTGGGGGAGTGAGAGAGAGGTACTGTGCTAGGCACTTTATATATAGAATATCCTTAATTATTCAGAAAATTCCATGAGATAAATATGATTATTCTCACCTTACAGATGAATAAACTGGGGCTTGGAGAGTCCTGCAAAGTTATGGAGCTGGTTAAGTGGAGGAACAAAAGAAGTCGGATAAGGGGGGCTTCCCTGGTGGCGCAGTGGTTGAGAGTCCGCCTGCCAATACAGGGGATACGGGTTCGTGCCCCGGTCTGGGAAGATCCCACATGCCGTGGAGCAGCTAGGCCCGTGAGCCATGGCCGCTGAGCCTGCGTGTCTGGAGCATGTGCTCCACAACGGGAGAGGCCACAACAGTGAGAGGCCCGCGTCTCATAAAAAGAAAAAAAAAAAAAAAAAAGAAGTCGGATAAATCCCCAAACCTGTGCCCTTATCACTATAATATAACACAACCATGAGAACACATTGTACACACAATAAATGTGACTATTTTTAATGCTAAATATGCATTTTATAAACATGGAATCATAGTATGCATATTACATCTAACCAAAATTTAAATTATGTAATTTAAATTTTTATATCAAACATATATTTAAATTTTTAACAATATTCCACTGAATGGCTGTAACATACTTCATTTATCTCTCTCCATTGATAGATATTTCATTATTTCCCTTTTTGCACTATGAGAAAGAAATTTCAGTAAATATTTGTGAACATACATCTTTATGGATGATGGAATTACAAGTATTTTTTATGTTTATGTGAAATTCTCAATATTGAACACATATATATAGTGTGGATTGGCACCAAAGGGGGCAAGAGAATGAGGGGAAGCCATCGCCAGGGGCCAGGCTTGCTGCTGCTGTATTCTCATGGACCACAAAGGAGGGTGAAAGTTCTAGATTCAAACCTGGCCTTTTAGGTCCCCATGATGTAATAGTTTTAAAAGTTTCAAGAAAGCAGAAGAAGAAAGAAAACAATCTCAGCCTAGTGGTTGCCTAATCTGTGCTTGAACACTTGCAGAAGCAAGGAGCTTACTATTTTTCCACAACTCCCAATTCAGTTCTTGCCTGTCTTTAACATTTTGGGAGCCCAAGGCAAAAAGCTCATATATTATGTGCCTAAATATTTAAAGTAAATCCTTCAAGCTAAAAAAAAAAGTTATGTATTTGTTTTTTTTTTTCTACTCTTGGCACCATCCCATACTATGAGGTACCTGGTCTGTATGTGTGTGGACATCTTGCCCACAAGTCTGAAGTCTGCATTTTCCCCCTTTGGAGCCCCCAGACTTGGATGCACACACAGGCTTGGGTGCATATATTAGAAAGGAAACTCTTAGAAAAGGCTTGGGAGTACGCATAAGGATGAGATTATTTCCAACTGGTGGAATAGTTTCATGAAAGAAGGGCATTTAAGCTATGGACTCCCACAGGTGAAAATGGGAAAGAAGAGAGGAAGTATGTGTGAGGTGTAGGCAGAAGCAAAGGAGTGAGTGAATGCTGGTATGAATGAGAAAGTGTGGTGAGGAAGCTGGTAGGGATTTTGTAAGACAAAGACCTATGATAGGTTAGGAGGACCTAAAATGATGTAAGGAGGTGGAACTTTATCCTATAGGTAGTGGCGAATTACTAAATTTGTGAGCATGGAAGTGACATAGTTGATTAGATCTGTATTTTAGGCCACCAACTTCAGTAGCGAAATTGAAGGTGAATTGTAGGTATAGATCAGTAGAGAAACTGAATAGTCCTTCAAATTTCCTGCCTCTGAATTTTTCCTCACAACGTTCCCTCACAGTAATGGAATAAAAAGTATTACTTCCTAGGCAGTCAGTCATGAAGTGTGGAAAGACAAATGGTGAGTTTAATGTTGGTCCCTAGGTCTACCATCATGCAGCACATATAGCAGAGGACTAGTAACAGTATCCCAGCAGACACTTGTCTTCAGAAGGATGTCCAGTTCTGTTAGTGTAGAACCCATACAATGTCTTAAAAGATTTTGGTTTTCTGGAGTTTTGGCAATAGATTTGTTGGGTGTGTGTGTGTGTGTGTGTGTGGCATTAAATACACAAATGCTGAAGACCTGAACCCTATTTGCTATTTACAGTCTGGAGAGGGGCAGAGAATAATGGGTCTCCTGTATGTCTCTGTACTGAAGGGGCTGATAAAAAGCAGAGAGAGGAAAGATAAAGACAGTTACTTTTGGGATCTAATTTGGAAATCTGAAGAACATTGCAAAACAAAATCTGTGTACACACAGGGAAAGTAAAATATCTAGCAATTATACTCTGTTACTCTAGGCATAACTGTGGACTTTAAAAAGTACATATTATTTATAAGGAACACTATAATTATAATCATTCCATGAAATACATTATTTCCTGGACTACCTGTAATAGCTCCTTTGAGGCTGTCTGTGGAAGGCCAAATTATTGTTCTAATTTTGGTATGTTGGTTACGGCACAGAGGTGAGGCTTGGTGGCAGTCATCACTGGCTGTCAAATACGCACAATCACATGCTGTGAGGAAACGGGGTTTTTTAGGGTGAAGTTCAGATATTGTACATAAAGCTTCTCAATTTAAAAAAGCCGTGTGACTTGGGTTTGTTGTCTTACCTATTTACTTTGTGGAATTGAATGTAGAGCTGTTAAAGACTTAGGTATTGCCCTCCTCAATCTCTATGCTTATAGTTGATGATGTCAGCGACACCATTTCCTTTTTTCCTTGCTCTGATTATCCAGTCCTTCGTTCTGCCTCACAGCTTTTCCTGCTGACCTCTTCCGCTCTATCTTCTGTTTGTCATACTTCCTGACTGCTCAAAAAGGAAGATCAAAGAAAGCTGACCATCAAGAGACTTGGGTTTTTATAATCTCAGCTCTGCCACTTAGTTAGTGGCATAACTTTGGGCAAACCCTATTACCTTTCTTATCCTAAATTTCCTTCATCAATACAAAGTGGAGTAGGAAATAGATGACCTCCCAGGTACTCTTCAACTCTGACATTTGTGACTCTAACAAACCCAGGATGTAATTATTATAACAGTAGTAAGAGATATAACTAAAGAACAGCTGCTCAAAAATATGAAGTGCTTTTGTGGTAATACTAAAGAGACATCATGAATGCTGCAAAACACTTCATGTGAATTAATTTTCTTATATTTTTATGAGGTTTTTTCTCTCCCAACCCAAAAACTATTTGTCAATGGATAAATTTACTCTGTTTTTTCCTTTAATCACCATGCAGTACTATATTCAAATTTAAGGATGCTCTGGCCACTAATAATATATGCTAACATTTCTTGTGGAAGAATATTCTGAGATCTAGTTGCTATTGCACTTACTAAATCTCGTGGATAAATGATTGGTTATAACAGACTCTGTTCTACATCAAATAATGAATGAAGAACAGTTATCCAGAAATTAAACATTTTTCAGAGCATCAATTACTACAAAGGAACTGAGTTTTGAAAGCCAAGACCTGAGTTTCAGTCCTGGACTCAACAGTTCTTAGTTTGTACCCAAATCCAATTGGGTCCAAGTGACTCAAAATTTTAGCATTATATTTACTCTCGTCACAGAAAATATTCTTGAAAGACAATGTGATGTAATTTCTAGCCAGGAAATAGAGTAATAGCAGTATTCATGAAAAGCAAAAGGTATTTTAGAAAATAAAATACCTGTTTCTGTTATTAAGCAGAAATCACAGTTGGATTTGTGATCAAGGGAGTTATATGTGACAAATATAACTCCTGGTTAATGAAATTCAGGCCAGAATGATTGGGAGCAGAAATAAAGTCAGAAGCCATTTGAGGGAAGGAAAAGAGGATCAATGATTATAGTATTAGAATATATAACTTTGAGGTGGTAGCAAAAGTTATTTGTGGACATGTCTGATAGGAAATTGAAAATAAAGCCTAGCGGTATATGTTGAGGTACTATTTGTGCAGAAATTATAATTGAAGCCTTATTAGTAGATCTCTGAGAGAGAGAGTATAGAGTACAGATTTTCAGACTTTAGTGGGAATAAGAATATCTTGGAGTTGGTGATTCCGACCACAGAGATTCTGATTCAGTGGGCTTAGGATGGGACAAAGAAATCCATATATTCCACTAGCACCCCAAGGATTTTGATGCAGATGGTCTGTGCCCTATACTTTAGAGCAGTGGGTCTCAAACTTTAACATGCATCAGAATTACCTGGAGGGCTTGTTAAACCACAGATTGCTGGGCCTCACCCCTAAGGATTCTGATGCAGTAGACCATGGGGCCAGGCAAATTACCATTCTAACAAGGCAAATGCTTATGCTGCTGGTCTGGGGACCACATTTTGAGAATGCCTACCTTAGAATGATTTCACTGACATGTAGATATTAAAAGAGATTCAAGAACAGACTTCTGGAAAATAATCACTTTCAGGGGGAGCAGAAAGAAGAAGAACTGGTGCACAGTTATAAACCCAGAGATAAGCACCATAGGAGTAAGCTGGCTTGAAGATGCAAGTGAGTGAGGGACTAAAGAAGGGAGCAAGGGTCTGGAACAGTCTAAAAGGATGTGGCTAAGTCATAGGAAGAGTGAGCTTGAGTGAAGTAGGAGGACTTTGAGCTTACCTCCCTCATGAACACATCAAAACTATAACTACACATAGAGAAACTCTTGCTGAAATTGACCTGAAGACTAGCAGACTGGCTCCTCTACAACCAAGGCTGTAAAGAAAGAATCACATTGGGTTTGGTAGGAGGACAGGAAAAGTGATCTAGATGGGACCTGCATCCCTAGTGGGTGACCCAGAAGAGGCGGGTGATATCACAGGCTCATGGATCCTCCCTGGGGAGCGTGGGGTTCAAGCCACACATTAGGCATGCCAGCCCTGGAGTCTGACACCAGGAAGACAAGCCCCTTTGTTGGTTTGAGAACCAGAGGGGCTTACGAGAGAGCTGTAAGGAACCCAGAATCTGTTCTTGGAGAGTGTGCACACAGTCTTGCTTACTCCTGGGAACACTGTGGAGACTACAGATTGAAAACTGCCTGGTGTTATGGCCTGCTTGCCAGGATCACCCAGTATGCCCTCCAGCCCACACTGGGTTCCTGCTCCTGCCTCTCCTCTCCGGCACTGATCCCCACTAAGGTGGAGGCAGCCACTGCCAAGGAGAGTGTGCACACTTGGAGGGAACAGAACTGGTCTGGGCCCTGACCCTGCCTCTGACCAGGGCAGAGGCAGATATTGCCAGAGCAGGAGTCTGTGTACAGACTTGGGAGGGAGTGGAACCAGCTCCAGGGTAGAGGTTGCCACCGCAGGTGTGTGCATCTGTGTGCACTTGGGAACATGTGGAAACAGCTGAGTAATATGACTCCAACCCCTTCAGTCCTGACCCAGTCTCTAATCAAGGTGGCATACCTGGGAAAAAGTAAAACCAGTGCAAAAGTGCAGCCCCAAGACCTCAGGCCCCAGCCATACCCTCAATCATCATAGAGATGGCTATTACATCTGGGAGAAGCCCAACTTCCTCAGGGCTCCTGCTCTAGCCCCTTGGGCCCTGACCCCACCCCCAATAGGCCAGTGACTGCCATTGAGCCTAGAAGAAGCCCAGGCTCACACCTGGCTTTGGCTTCAGCCCCTCTGAATCCAGCCCTACCTCCCAGCAAGGTGGTGGGTGCCAGATCACCCAAGGGGAAGGCACAGCCTGTGCTCATTTCAGATCCAGATCTCCCACCAAAGCCACTGGGCACACATAGACTGCAAAGGGATGCTCCCACACAAGGATTTGCCTTCAGAGACTGGGACAGATAACTGTTTCACCCAATTTTGTAGAGACAGAGAAAGTTAAACAAAATGAGAAGACAGAAGTATATGTTTCAAATGAAAGAACAAGAAAAAAAAACCCTAATGAAAAAGAGATAAATAGTTTACCTGATAAAGAGTTGAAAGCAATAATAATAAGAATGTGAAATGAGAAATGACTTTGGGAAAACAGTAGATGAACAAATGATAATTTCAAAAGAGAACTAGAAAATATAAAAAAGAACAAAATAGAGCTGAAGGATGTAATAATGGAACGGAAAAATACAGTAGAAGGAATTAACAGATTAGGTGATACAGAACACTTAAGCAATCTGGAAGACAGAATAGTGAAAATCACCCAATCAGAATAGCAAAAGAAAAACAAAAAAACAAACAAACAAAAAAAGAGGATCATTTAAGGGACCTCTGGGACAACATCAAACATACTAACATTTGTATTATAAGGGTTCCAGAAGAAGAGAGAAAGAAAGGGGCAGGAAATGTATTTGATGAAATTATGGTTGAAAACTTCCTAAACCTGAAGAAGGAAACAGATATCAAGGTACAGGAAGCAAAGAGAATCCCAAACAAGATGAACCCAAAGAAACCCACAGCAAGATAAAGATAAAGATAATGATAAAGATAAAGACTTTTAAAGGCAGCAAGATAAAAACAAAGAGTCACATGCAAGGGAACCCCCATAAGGCTATCAACTGATTTTTCAACGAAAACTTTGTAAGCTAGAAGGGAGTGGCATGATATATTCAAAGAGCTGAAAGGAAGAACCTGCAACCTAGGATACTCTACCCAGCAAGATCATCATTCAGAATTGAAGGAGACATAATGAGCTTCTCAGACAAGTAAAAACTACAAGAGTTCATCAATACTAAACCCATCTTGAGTCTTCTCTGAGTGGAAAAGAAAAGGCTACAACAAGAAATAAGAAATTATAGGAAGGGAAAAATCCCACAAGTAAGGGCAAGTATATGGTAAAGGAAGTGGTTCAACCACTTAAATAAGCTAGTACAAAGGTTAAAAGACAAAAATAATAAAATCAACTATAACTACAATGAACTGTTAAGGGATAGGTTTGAAGATGTAAAATATGACATCAAAAACACAAAATGTGGGGAGAGGAGTAAAAATGTAGATCTTTTAGAGTGTGTTTGAACTTAAATGACCTCCAGTTTAAAACAAGTAGATATAGTTATAGGTCAACATATATGAACCCATGGTAAACACAAATCAAAAACCTACAAAAGACACACAGAAACTAGAGAGAAAGGAGCACAAGCATACCACTAAAGAAAATCACCAAACCACAAGGAAAGAAATGAACAAAAGAAGAAAAAGACAGAGAACTATAAAAACAACCATAAAACAAATAACAAAATGGCACTAAGTACATTCCTATCAATAATGACTTTAAATGTCAATGGACTACATGCTCCAATCAAAAGACATAGGGTGGCTGATTGGATAGAAAAAACAAGACCCAAGACCCATCTATATGCCGCTTATAAGAGACTCACTTCAGAGCTAAAGACTCACGCATACTGAAAGTGAGGTAATGGAAAAAGATATTTCATGCAAATGAAAACAAATGGGATATATATATATATATATATATATATATATATATATATGTACAATGGAAAATTATTCAGCCATAAAAAGAATGAATTTTTGCTGTTTGCAACAACATAGATGGACCTGGAGGGTATTATGCTTAGTGAAGTAAGTTGGACAGAGAAAGACAAATACTTCATGTTTCTACTTATATGTGAAACCTAAAAAATAAAGCAAATGGACAAATACAACAAAACAGAAACAGACTCCTGGATACAGAGAACAAACTAGTGTTTACCAGTGGGAAGAGGGGTTGGGGGAAGCCCAGGATTGAGGAAGGTGATTAAGAGGTACAAACTACTAGATATAAAATCAATAAGATACAAGGATGTAATGTACAGCACAGAGAATATAGCCAGTATTTTATAATAATTTTAAATGGAGTATAACCTATAAAATATTGATCCATTATGTTATACACCTGAAATTAACATAAAATTGTAAATCAACTATACTTCAATTAAAAAATTTGAAAAATATGCTCAACAAAACTAATTATTAGGAAAATGCTAATCAAACTAAAAATAAGATAGTGGAACTTACCTAAAGTAGATCTTAAATTTAAAAAGTTAAAAACATCAAGCATTCACATGGAGGTGGATCATTTGGAGCTCTCATACATTGCTGGTGACAATGTAAGACAGCATAACCATTTTGGAAAGCTGTACTTCAGCTCCTTATAAAGTTAAACATGTACGTACTGTATGACCCACACAAAAACCTATACATGAATATTTACAGCAGCTTTGCTTATAATAGTTAAAAAATGGAAAACAGTAGCTATCATTCCACAAGTGCTTAGAAAAACAAACTAAGGTACATCCACACGATGGAATACTGTGCAGCAATAAGAAGAATGGACTTTAGATTCGTGCGTAAACATGGATGAATCTGAGATGCACTTTGCCAAATGAAAGAACTCAGACCTGAAAGGCTACATGGTGTATGATTCCAATTATATGACATTCTGCAAAAGAAAAACTATAGGGAGGAAAACAAGTAAATGATGCCTGGAGCCATGGGGTGGGCAGAAGAGTTGTCTTTAAAGGAGTAGCACAGGGGAATTTGGGGTTGGGGTTTAGAACTCTTCCATATGGAACTGTGGTGGTAAATACATGACTCTATACACTTGTCAATCCTTTAGATGTATACACCACAAAAATAAACAACTATTTACTGCACATTAATAGAAAATCAACAAGTATGTGAATAAAGATGGAATATAGACTGTGCAGAAAAATGAAGGTCATAGCTACCTAACTGGATGTCAAAAAAGGATGTCAAGATCAGGAAAATAAAGAGAGGGGAGAAATCTTCAACTTCCTATTCCATTGAAAAGTCCTTGCTTTCTTTCCTTTCTCTGGTGCACTTGTCCTGCAAAATACCATTACATGTTTGGTCAGCTCCCATATATGGCTATTGAGTGCCTCAAAGTAACTAAAACCTTTTCTGAATAAAGGTATTCAACCCCATGTATTGTCTTATTTTTCCCAGCTAAGCTCTCTTTCACATTTCTCATATTCCCAAAACCCATTTTTTAAATTACCTAACATTTCCACCATATCTCCTCAATACTCTCAGCAGATAATCTGGTGACCTCTTTCAATGTCTTGAGCCTTGATCCTTTCCTTTTATTTGCCAGTGTACGGAATAATTAGTTGGTTCTCTATCATCCTCCAAAAGTGAGCACTGAGGTTGTTTTTAGTGTGATCCTGAACTCAGGGATTTAGAAATATTTTATTATGTTTTTATCCATTAAATTATCATTCTTTTTGATACTCAAATTTTCTCAATTTTGGCCAGTAGGAAATACTTCAAACTGGACCCTTATCCTGCTGGTACAACCTCAGTAATCACCGATAGCTCTTTTGCTTTCCAGTATGACAAACTTTCCAGATCCATATTGTATATACCTTGTCTGAGACTGGGATTCAGCCATTTGTTCAAGAAGGCTTTACTTATTTTAATTTTTAAAAATCTTACCAGCTGGAAATTGCAGTGTGTTCAGAATTACAGGGTGTTTTCTATTCTCTTTTTGAAGCACTCTCCTTTTGTTTCTAATTTTTCTTTAACTTAACTGGATGATTCTTCTCAGTCTTTATAAGTATTGATTTCCCACACAATCTCAACATACACACACTCTCCAGGTGATCATATCCATTCCTCTAATCTACAAAAACTACACCCTTATGACAATATTTTTCAATCTAAGCTACCAGCAAGGGCATCTCTTATAAACTCTCTATTCCTCATCACATTTCTTCATTCTTTTTTCTTTTTAAAAATCCCTCCCTTACACCTTACACCACCCTGTTTCCCCTCCATATCTGTTAATGTCACTCCACTACCACCCATGCAGATTTTCAAGCCAAAATCTAGGGGCCCTTGTGGAGTCCCCCTCTTTTTCTCATTTATCACTTGCAGCCCATTACTGAGTCCTGTCAATATTAACCACTACCAGAGTGGACCACAACACCCTAACCTCCAGAAGTGTTCAGCACCTCCTAATGGGTATTCTGCCTTGACTCTTGGACCCTCTTCAGTCTACTCTCAGCAGAGCAGCTGGCAGAATTTAAAAAAATGCTTAGACATGTTACTAATCTCAGCCTAAAACCCAAGGCTTACCATCACATTTAGAATAAAACCCAACCCTTTATCATGGCCTTCCAGGCCTCTGTTTACTTCTCAGCCCTGATCTCTCCCCTTATTCACACTTTGCCAGCCAAATGGCTGTGTCTATTCCTTAGACACACCAGGTTCATTCTTCTCACTGAATCTTCACTCTTTCCAATAACTCTCCTGGGAATGTACTCCCCTATCACATCTCTTATTTCTAATAGCTCTCTTAGCAGTTTCCTTCATCCATCTGGAATTTATTGCAAATGTTTATTAAATAATAGAATGAATAAGTGGATAAAGCTAAATAAATCAATATTTCTTTCTTCAATTTTGTTCTCCTTCAAAAATCTTCAATTTTGATGTCAGAATGAGATCAAGTACCAGGAGTAAAGGGAGAGGAAAGATACAAGAACTTGAAGGTAGGAAATGCTTAGTATAGTTATGGTAGTTCAAGTACTGGAAAATTCAATGAAGAACATGTAGAAGTAACCTGGCATCTTTGTTGGAGTCTTATGTGAATATTAAACTTTAGATTGTTAACAATAACAAGGACACACGATATTTAGATCTATAGCTTAGGCAGTTTTAATTGATATGGAGACATGCTACTGAAATGCCTTTGCCCCTAAGATTGTACCAAATTTTCACTTGGAGTTCTGTGATGTGAGACTTGAAAATTTGTGAAAAGAAATGAAAAAAACACTATTTTCATATATGTGTTATATGGTTTTCCTTGGCTAACTATAAGAAACAATGTTTTCAGGGAATTTTACAGCACTTAACAGTCTTGTTCTACTGTCTTTTGGCCTCCATTATTTCTGATGAGAAATTAGTAGACATTCAAATTGTTGTCCCCTAAATGTAATGTATAATTTTTCTCTAGATGCTTTCATGGTATTTTTACTTTTGATTAATTTTTTTTTTAACAGTGTGACTATGATGTGCCTAAGCATATGGTTTTCATTGCACTTATTCTACTTGGGGTTCACTGAGCTTTTTGAATCCATAAATGTATCATTTACAAAATTTGAGAATTTTAAATCTATTATTTCTTCAAATATTTTTTTCTGCCATATTCTCTCCTCTCCTTCCGGGACGTCAATTACACATATGTTAAATCCTTTGTTATATTCCTATAAATCCTGATCATTTGGTTTCATTCTTTTTTCCCTCTGTTACTCAGATTGGATGATTTCATTGATCTATCTTTAAGTTCACTGATCCTTTCTGCTATGTATTCATTCTGCTTTCAGCCCATCTACTGATTTATTTTTCACATTTCATGTTTTTTCATTTTAGAATGAAAAACTTGATTTTATTTTATAGTTTCTATTTCTTTGCTGATATTTCCTATCTTCTTATTTATCACAAGCATGTTTTCCCTTACTTCACTGAGCAGAGTTATAACAGCAAGCATAAAATCTTTGTCTACTAATTCTAACACAGAGGTTATCTTGGGATTAATTTCTGTTGATTGTCTTTTCTATTGAGAATTGTTGATATTTTCTTGGTTCTTTGTTTGCAAAGTGATTTGGCATTATATTCTAGGCATTCTGAATATTATGTGTGGTGGCTCCAAATTCTGTTACTTTCTTATGAGGAATGTTTATTTTTTGTTTCTTGGATGTTTGTTTGTTTGTCTAGACAGACAATAAACTTGTTTGGACTCAAACTGAAAGCTCATTCTCTCGGGTGGAAGCTCCAATTTAAATTACACTCCCTTATCCTTAGCTAGGTGGCTTCTGGTTGCATGGTTCAGGGGCTACCAGAGATTTGGGCACAGTTATATAGAGAAGCTGAGGGTCCTCTCTATTTATCTCTCTTTTCCAGAATTCCCCCTTCACTATCCAGTTGCTGTAGTCTCTTAAATTCTTTCTTCTAGTTCTTCAGTCTACAAGGACTATCTATGGGTTTTAATAAATACTTTTAGTAACAACACTAGGCACTGACTACCTGCACTCTCAGGTTAAAAGTCATAAAAACAGGAAACTCACCATGGTAGTTTCCTTTGCCTTTGTCCAAGTGCTGATTTCCCTCTTCCTTTTGGTCACTCTCCAATAATTTCAGGTACATTTTTGTCTGTTTACTTGTTTTATTTTGTTTTGTTTTTGCACTGAGTTTATAGTTGGTATCCACAGGAGACTCAGTATGATAGAGGTGTATTTAGCTATCCTGGCAGTGGAGTTTGAAGGAACATTCTTTACTTAAAATTTAAAATAAAGTTTACTTAAAATTTTAGTATTTTTGATATCAAAGTACTAAAATATATTTAAATGAGAGATAATAGTTAATGTCTATTATTATCCAAAATCAAAGTCTTTTTTTTTTCCCTTCAAGACTTTTCTTGGACTTTTAGAATGAAAGATTATAGAACAGTTTCATAGTTTATCCTTTTCTGTAACTTATTAAATGCAATTTTCATTACTTGGTTTTATTCAGTGACTGTTTTGCATGGGCATAGTTTTTGGCCATGAATATACATTGAAGGGTAAATTAGAATATCTACCCTTAAGAAGCTCTATTTAATAGATGAGACCAAATACATCAACAAGTATTGTAACAGAGGTATTAACTGCTATATCATAGATAGTTCCAAAGTGCTTTGGGAACACATGGAAAGGTAAAATTAGCTTTGTAGAGTAGGTGTGGAGGGACCAAGGAAAATACTGTAGGAAAAGATAAGATTTATAAACTGAGCCTTGAAAATTTATAAGAGCTCACAGGTAGTTCAAACAGCGTGATATATATATATATATATATATATATATATATATATATATATATATATATATGTGTATGTATATATGCACATGCATACATACTGAGGGTCAAAAGCCATGAATAGTTACCTTTTAATGATGCTGTGCACACTATGTAGCTATAAATTTAATTAATTTGATACCATAATTGACATTTCAGGAGAGAATGTGATTTCATTAGGGAAGGCAATGATTTCTTTAATTCACTTTGAAAAAACTTTTAATTTTGAAATATTATAGATTTATAGGAAGTTGCAAAGATAGTACAAAGAGTTTCTGTGTATTCTTCACCCATCTTCTCCCAGTGGTCACATCACACATAATTATAGTACAATATAAAAACCAGGAATTTAATATTGGTATAATGTATGTGTATAGCTCTATGCCATTTTAACACAAGTATAGATTTGTGTAGCCACCACAGCATCAAGATAACAGAACCATTACATCACCACAAAGACTTCCCTCATGCAACCCCTTTATTATCACATGCACTTGCCCCCTCCAACTATCCCTAACCTCTGAAATCCACTAATCTCTTTTCCATCTTTATAATTTTTTCATCTTGAGAATGTTATATAAGTAGAATCACCTTATGTGACCTTATGAGACTGGCTTTTTTCACTCAGCACAATGCCCTTGAGATCCAACCAAGTTGTTGCGAGTACCTATATTTATTGCTGTATGTTTTTCTCTCAACATTACTCTAGCTGCATTCCTAAAAGTTGATAAGTTGGGTTCTCATTTTCATTAAATTCAATATATATTTTTGTGTCCCTTTAGACTTCTTTCTGAACCCATGGATTATTTTGATTCCAAGTGTTTGTAGGTTTTCCTGTAACCTTTTTGTTACTGATATTGATTTAATTCCATTGTATTCAGAGAACATACTCTGTATGATTCCAATTCTTTTAAAATTTGTTGAGGTATCTTCTATGACTCAGGATAGGGTCTGTTTTGGTAGATGGTCCATGGGTGCTTGAAAAGAATATTTGTTCTTCTGTTGTTGGGTACAGTGTTCAATAAAGGTCTCTTAGCTCATGTTAGCTGATATCTTTGTTGAGTTCTTCTCTAGTCTTATTGATTTCTGTCTAATTGTTCCATCAATTACTGAGGGAGGGGATTTAAAGTCTCTAACTATAACTGTGACTTGTCTATATCTCCTTTCATATCTATCAGGTGTTTTTTTAAAAAATTGAAGTATAGGTGATTTACAGTGTTGTGTTAGTTTTAGGTGTGCAGCAAAGTGATTCTTTTTCAGATTCTTTTCAATTGTAAGTTATTACAAAATATTGACTTTAATTCTCTGTGCTATGCAGTAAATACTTGTTGTTTATCTATTTTATATACAATAGGGTGTATCTCTTAATCACAAACTCCTAATTTATCCCTTCCTCCCCATCCCCTTTCCCTTTTGGAAGCCATAAGTTTGTTTTCTATGTCTGTGAGTCTGTTTCTGTTTTGTGAATATGCTCATTTGTATCACCTTTTTAGATTCCGTGTACAAGTGATATCATATGATTTTTGTCCTACTCTGTCTTCCTTACTTTAATTAGTATGATAATCTCTAGGTCCATCCATGTTGCTGCCAATGAGATTATATCATTCTTTTTTATGGTTGAGTAATAGTCCATTGTGTAGATCTCAATCTCTCTCTCTCTCTCTCTCTCTCTTTCTCTCTCTCTCTCTCTCTCTATATATATATATCACTATATACATCTCATATCTTCTTTATCCATTCATCTGTTTAGGTTGCTTCCATATACTTGGCTATTGTAAATAGTGCTGCTGTCAACATTGGTCACCCACCCTCTCTTCATCCAAATATCCAATCTGTCAAGGAAGAAGTCTGTGAAATTGGGCTTGAGGGTAGAGAATGGTATTTCCTAAATCAGTTTTGGCTCTGGGCGTTAGATGTGGGTGGAGCCAGAAGGAGGGTCCAGTGCTAGGTTTATAAAAGCAGGAAGCAAGACATCTTGATGTTAACTATCATCACAACTGCTTCAGTTCTTGCTGGGTCGACTTCATTCGTTCTTCCCTGGAGGTAGGGACTTGCAGGGGGCAGGGGAAAAGCTGAAAGTATGGAATGTCAGGGCTTCTTGTGCAGAAAGTGGGTCAGGAGTGGGGGTGGGGTGGGGGGATGGGAGGAATGGGGGATGGCTAAGCCCCCACATGTTCTGGGGAAGGCCCACACAGGAGAAAGATGGATGGGCCAGGACTATGTACTTGGAAGTACCAGCTATGCCCCTGGGACCCTGACTCTTACCGGGGTGTGAGCCTGGCAAGTTGGTTTTACTTTTCAGTTGACACTACCCTAGTAGTGTTGACACTACCCTAGTTGACATGTCCTAGGCTCTGGGCTAGGCCATGAAGTGGGGAGGGGGGTGCTTGGCAGGAACAAGGTGGAGGGGAGGAGAGGAGACACAGGGGTCTGCCTGGAATGCTTTGGCCTCACCCACCCTGTGCTCCAGTCTAACAGTGACTGAAGGAAGGAACCCGCCACCATGGGCGAAGAGAAGACCCATATCACTATCATCAACCATGTGGACTCTGGCAACTCCACCACCACCGCCGGGCATCTCATCTACAAGTGTGGAGGGATCGACAAGAGGACCATCGAGAAGTTTGAGCAGGAGGCAGTGGAGGTAATGCACCCGTGGTGTCTGTGTCTAGGACTGGCGGGGAGCTGGAGGAAGGATGTCCAGCTCCTGGGTGGGTCTGGTGGCAGAGCATGGACAGCAAGGTGCGCTGTTGGGTCTAAGGCACCGCTGAAGTCGCCAGGCTAGACCCCTCTGCTCACCGTCGATGATGCTCTACTCACTGCCATCCCTCTGTAGACGGGCAAGTGCTCCTTCAAATACACCTGGGTGCGGGACAAACTGAAGGCAGAGAAGGCAGAGAGAGAGCAGTGGCAACGCCATCGACATCTCCCTGTGGAATTCTGAGACCAGCAAGTACTACATCACCATCATTGATGCCCCAGACCACAGGGACTTCATTAAGAACATGATCACGGGCACCACCCAGGTAAAGTAGCCCATGTTCCCAGGGGCCTCCCTATGGGGGGGAGGGGCGGTGGAGGGAGGGGGGAGAGGTTCGGAAGGGGAGGAAACTTAGGCTTTATTTCTGGGACTTGGGGAAGGTCAGTATCATAAGCCTTAGAAGGTTTTCCTCACCCCATACCAATCATCAATTCTGAAAGAACTGGAGGAGGACAGACTCTAATGAGGAGGCTCAGACACCGTCCCCCTTTCAGGCTGGGGCAGGGACCAGGTTTTCTGACACCCAGACAAGTAGGTCACTTGGGGTCCGGGAGGAAGGAGCTAAAACCTCACGTGTGGTACTGGGTGAGAGTTTAACTGGAAGGTGGGACCTCTGTGCACAGCAGCAACCAAGGGACCCACGAATTTGTCCACTTCTGGAGAGGGTCTCATGTCATTGTATACGTTCCCGGAGCTTTACCAAGGGGCCTGGGGCTGCCCGAAGCTCTAGCGTCTTCCCAGCCGGTCCGGCGCTCCCTCCTCTAACTAACCCCTTGACCCCGTGATGTCTGTGTCCTGCAGGCTGACTGCGCAGTGTTCATAGTGGCCAGCTGCTTGGGCGAGTTCTAGGCGGGCATCTCCAAGCAAGGGCAGACCCTCAAGCATGGGCTGCTGGCCTTCACCTTGGGCGTGAAGCAGCTGATCGTGCCCGACAAGATGGACTCCACCGAGCCCGCCTACAGCTCCGCGCACTTCCAGGAGATCACGAAGGAAGTGAGTGCCTACACCAAGAAGATCGGCCTCAGCGGTCTTTGTGACCATCTAGGGCTGGCACAGCGACATGCTGCAGCCCAGCACCAACGTGAGTGCAGGCTGGGTCTGCGGGCGGCCGGGCGGGTGGGCAGCTGGCGCGGGTCCTGGTCCTGGTCCTGGGGTGGGAGCCCAGGTAGCCACGCCCCAGACTCACCTCTCTTTGCTCTGCATCCCCATCCCCACATATGCCTTGATTCAAGGGCTGGAAGGTTGAGCAAAAGGAGGGCAGCGCCACGAGGGTGACTCTGCTGGAAGCTCTGGACTCCATCCTCCCTCCCACTTGCCCGGTCAACAAGCCCCTGAGGCTGCCTCTGCAAGACTTGTACAAGATTGGAGGTGAGGTGACAGGGCTTCTATAGGAATGATGGAGTTGAATGAGCTCCGGTGTGTGATTTGCCAGGGTTCAGATCCTGACTTGTGAGCTGGGATAAAGTGCCAAAGGCCCTAGCACTTCCAGTTTATCTGATACACAGCATAAATAGCCAGTCATCGGATTCAGCGCTTCCTACCAGTGCTGCAGGTGACCTTGGTCCTTGAAGCCAATAACCAAGGGAGCTCCCAGGAAGCCATTTCTCACTTGGTGGGTCTAGAATTGTTGTGACTGCCTGCCCTTCTCCTATTGCACAGGTATCGGCACTGTGCTTGTGGGCCGTGTGGAGATCGGCTTCCTGAAACCCGCATGGTGGTCATCTTTCCTTCAGCAATGTCACCACTGAGGTCAAGTCTGTGGAGATGCACCACGAGACCCTGCCTGAGGCCCTGCCCGCTGACAACGTGGGCTTCAACGTGAAGAATGTGTCCCTGAAGAACGTGGCAATGTGGCCAGAGACAGCAAGAACGACCCCCCAGATGGAGGCCCACAGGCTTTGTGGTGCAGCTAAACGCCTGGGGAAGTCAAGGGCCTTGGCACTCTTCGGTGGTGGAAGTGCTTGTTAGGAATTAGTCCTGAGGGACTTCCCTGGTGGTCCAGTGGCTAAGGCTCAGGCTTCCAATGTAGGGGGTCTGGTTGGATACCTGGTCAAGGAACTAGATCCCACATACTGCTAACTAAAGTTCCCAACATGCTACGAAACTAAAGTTCTATTTTAAGGCCCATAGGCTTTGAAGTATTTTCCTACGCAGGGCTCTATCCCATCCTTCTCCCGTTTCCCTCAAATGTAAAACAATATTACAATGGCATAGTGTCAATAGGTTAGTCCAACACTACCATGTCTGTCCCTCTCACCCACCCTCTCTTTAATATGTATTTTTTTAACTAAAGTATAATTGATTTACAGTGTTGTGTTAGTTCAGGTGTGCAGCAAAGTGATTCAGTTCTCTCTGTATATCTATCTAACTATATCTATATCTATTATTTTTCAGATTATTTTCCATTACAGGTTATTACAATATATTGACTATAGTTCCCTGTGCTATGCAGTAGGCCTTTGTTATTTATCTATTTTATATATAGTCGTATGTATCTGTTAACCCCAAACACCTAATTTATTCCCCCCCACCACCCCCACTTTTCCCTTTGGTAACCATAAGTTTGTTTTCTATGTCTGTGAGTCTGTTTCTGTTTTGTAAATAAGTTCATTTGTATCATTTTTTTAGACTCCACATATAAGTAATGTCATATGATGTTTGATTTTCTCTGTCTGACTTCCTTCATCTTAGTATGAAAATCTGTAGATCTATTCCTGTCCTCTCCTCCTCTCCATTCTGTTCCTGCCCAGCATGCCCCTCCCCACTTATAATGGAAAAGAATCTGAAAAAGAATATATATACATAGATATATGTATATATATACATATATACATATATCTGAATCACTTTGCTGTACACCTGAAACTAACACAACACTGTAAATCACCTACACTTCAAATATTTTTTAAAAAACTGATAGATACGAAAGGAGATATAGACAAGTCACAGTTATAGTTATAGACTTTAAACCCCCTCCCTCAGTAATTGATGGAACAATTAGACAGAAATCAATAAGACTAGAGAAGAACTCAACAAAGATATCAGCTAACATGAGCTAAGAGACCTTTATTGAACACTGTACCCAACAACAGAAGAACAAATATTCTTTTCAAGCACCCATGGACCATCTACCAAAACAGACCCTATCCTGAGTCATAGAAGATACCTCAACAAATTTTAAAAGAATTGGAATCATACAGAGTATGTTCTCTGAATACAATGGAATTAAATCAATATCAGTAACAAAAAGGTTACAGGAAAACCTACAAACACTTGGAATCAAAATAATCCATGGGTTCAGAAAGAAGTCTAAAGGGACACAAAAATATATATTGAATTTAATGAAAATGAGAACCCAACTTATCAACTTTTAGGAATGCAGCTAGAGTAATGTTGAGAGAAAAACATACAGCAATAAATATAGGTACTCGCAACAACTTGGTTGGATCTCAAGGGCATTGTGCTGAGTGAAAAAAGCCAGTCTCATAAGGTCACATAAGGTGATTCTACTTATATAACATTCTCAAGATGAAAAAATTATAAAGATGGAAAAGAGATTAGTGGATTTCAGAGGTTAGGGATAGTTGGAGGGGGCAAGTGCATGTGATAATAAAGGGGTTGCATGAGGGAAGTCTTTGTGGTGATGTAATGGTTCTGTTATCTTGATGCTGTGGTGGCTACACAAATCTATACTTGTGTTAAAATGGCATAGAGCTATACACATACATTATACCAATATTAAATTCCTGGTTTTTATATTGTACTATAATTATGTGTGATGTGACCACTGGGAGAAGATGGGTGAAGAATACACAGAAACTCTTTGTACTATCTTTGCAACTTCCTATAAATCTATAATATTTCAAAATTAAAAGTTTTTTCAAAGTGAATTAAAGAAATCATTGCCTTCCCTAATGAAATCACATTCTCTCCTGAAATGTCAATTATGGTATCAAATTAATTAAATTTATAGCTACATAGTGTGCACAGCATCATTAAAAGGTAACTATTCATGGCTTTTGACCCTCAGTATGTATGCATGTGCATATATACATACATATATATATATATATATATATATATATATATATATATATATATCACGCTGTTTGAACTACCTGTGAGCTCTTATAAATTTTCAAAGCTCAGTTTATAAATCTTATCTTTTCCTACAGTATTTTCCTTGGTCCCTCCACACCTACTCTACAAAGCTAATTTTACCTTTCCATGTGTTCCCAAAGCACTTTGGAACTATCTATGATATAGCAGTTAATACCTCTGTTACAATACTTGTTGATGTATTTGGTCTCCTCTATTAAATAGAGCTTCTTAAGGGTAGATATTCTAATTTACCCTTCAATGTATATCCATGGCCAAAAACTATGCCCATGCAAAACAGTCACTGAATAAAACCAAGTAATGAAAATTGCATTTAATAAGTTACAGAAAAGGATAAACTATGAAACTGTTCTATAATCTTTCATTCTAAAAGTCCAAGAAAAGTCTTGAAGGGAAAAAAAAAGACTTTGATTTTGGATAATAATAGACATTAACTATTATCTCTCATTTAAATATATTTTAGTACTTTGATATCAAAAATACTAAAATTTTAAGTAAACTTTATTTTAAATTTTAAGTAAAGAATATTCCTTGAAACTCCACCGCCAGGATAGCTAAATACACCTCTATCATACTGAGTCTCCTGAGGATACCAACTATAAACTCAGTGCAAAAACAAAACAAAATAAAACAAATAAACAGACAAAAATGTACCTGAAATTATTGGAGAGTGACCAAAAGGAAGAGGGAAATCAGCACTTGGACAAAGGCAAAGGAAACTACCATGGTGAGTTTCCTGATTTTATGACTTGTAACCTGAGGGTGCAGTCAGTGTCTAGTGTTGTTACTAAAAGTATTTATTAAAACCCATAGATAGTCCTTGTAGACTGAAGAACTAGAAGAAAGAATTTAAGAGACTACAGCAACTGGATAGTGAAGGGGGAATTCTAGAAAAGACAGATAATTAGAAGAGACCCCAATAGCCAAAGCAATCTTGAGAAAGATGAACAAGCTGGTAGCATCACATTTCTTGATTTCATACGATATTACAAAGCTATAGTTATCAAAACAGTATAGTACTGGGATAAAAACAGACAGATCAGTAGAACAACAGAGAGCCCAGAAATAAATCAGTAGTCATGCATGACTTTGAGCGGTTTAAGAATTCAGTTAAGGAAGTATCTGAAAATGTTGTAGAAATAAGAAGAGAACTAGAATTAGAATTGGAATCTAAAGGTGTGACTGTATGTATTCCTGCATTCTCATGTTACAACTTTAACGAATGTGGAGTTGCTTGTTATAGATGAGCAAAGAAATTGGTTTCTTGACACAGAATCTACTCCTGGTGAGATGCTGAGGATGGCTGAAATAACAACAAAGCATGTAGAATATAACATAAACTTAAGTTTATAAAGCAGTGGTTGAGAACATTTAGTCCATTTTTGAAAGAAGTACTACTGTGGGAAAAATGCTATCAAGCAGCACTGTATGCTCCAGAGACATTGATCATGAAAGGAAGAGTCAATCAATGCAGCAAACTTCATTGCTGTCTTAGTTTTAGAAACTGCCACAGCCACTCTAGCCTTCAGCAAACACCACCGTGATCAGTCAGCAGCCCTCAGCATCAAGGAAAGACCCACCACCAGCAGAAAGATTACAACTTGCTGAAGGCTCAGCTGCTAGCATTTTTTAGCAATAAAGTTCGCTGTTAAATTAAGTTACGTACACTGCTTAGACAATGTTATTGCACACTTAATAGACTAAGTATAGTATAAATATAACTTTTATATTCACTGGGCAAAAAAATTGTGTGACTCACTTTATTGAAATATTTACTTTGTTGCTGTGGTCTGGAAACTGAACCCATAATATCTCCAAGGTATGCCTGTATTTTGCATATAATATCCAGAGTTTTTAGCTGTACTTAATGAAAGGGATAGCAAAATGTACATTTGCTCCATTTTTGTGGAAGGTGAAGTCTAAGAATTTTCTAATCCACTTTTTTTGAATAGGTAGTTTATTAACATGACACAAACTCCAACAAAGTATAACAAATTATATCGTAAAATGTCTCTTTTTTCTTATTCTTCTTCTGTCATACTTCTACTCTTATCTCCGTCCATAGTTTCCTTTTTATCCCCTCAGAGTTCTTTATGCTTATATGAGGAAATGATAAATACATATTATTTTTATCCCACCTTTTTTACATAAAAGGTGGTCTAATATATACACTGTACTGATCCTTTTCCTTCCCTCTCCATTTAGCTATATATTTCAGAGACCATTTTATATCAAGGACATAAAGAGCTTTCTTTTTTTTTTTTTAAATAATTAATTAATTTATGTATTTTTGTCTGTGTTGGGTCTTCATTGCTGCATGCGGGCTTTCTCTAGTTGTGGTGAGCAGGGGCTACTCTTTGCTGTGGTGCGTAGGCTTCTCATTGCAGTGGCTTCTCTTGTTGCGGAGCATGGGCTCTAGGTGCACGATCTTCAGTAATTGCAATGTGCGGGCTCAGTACTGGTGGCTCACGGGCTCTAGAGCACAGGCTCAGTAGTTGTGGTGCACAGGCTTAGTTGCTCCGCAGCATGTGGGATCTTCCCAGACCAGGGCTGCTCAAACCTATCCGGGAAGCAGATTCTTAACCACTGTGCCATCAGGGAAGTCCTCTTGTTCTTTTTTATATTTCCAGAGGTTTCTACTGTATTAGTAGAAGACAGTGTTTTAATGGTATTTTCTAAATTATGTTAGTAAATTGTGAATTTCCTCAGAAGTATTAATATCTTTTTATAATGCATAATCTACCAGTGTTTATTCTTTGTTAAACTGTCAGATGTTTGGGAAAGTTGGAGCCAGCTTGTGTGTTTTTCCTTCTAGAATTGCTTACATGTAATATGTTTATTTTGAAGATTAAAACATTTGTCATACATACATTTTTTTGTATACTGTGTTTTCCAGATGATCTCAGGGATTCCATGATTCTGACATCTTAGGAGAAAAAGTAAAACGCCAAGTCTAATTATGGGAGTTACAGAACTGTTTAGTGTTTCTAATTGCAAGAAAATGCTATGCAAGATTTGGATGTTTTCTTTCTACTTTCCGAAGAATGCCAGTAGATGTAGGCTTTCCCTAGGCTCTCTTCCCTGTTCCAAAGGCATGTCTCATGGAGCCTACAGTCAAGTACTGTCCATCTAAACCAATGTTGTGATTTGTATGAGGTCTTTGGCGAAAACTGTTTTACAAGATTTGCCAGCTCGCATGAATTAGTCCAACCTAACCACCTGGTAAGAAACTAGAAGCTTCTGAATGAAACATAGAAAAAGCAGTTCACTTGCCACAGATAGGGAAACTGCAAAGAAGGAAACTAAAAGAGGTTTCG
Organism: Tursiops truncatus; assembly: GCF_011762595.2. Lineage (NCBI taxonomy): Eukaryota > Metazoa > Chordata > Mammalia > Artiodactyla > Delphinidae > Tursiops > Tursiops truncatus. The sequence goes on from NC_047041.1 coordinate 32,799,549, forward strand.
AGAGTTTTTCTTCAGAGGAGAGTTCTCTTTTTAGGTTTCTTGGCATCATTCTCATAGGTTTTACTGTGATTGCTGCCTGTGAGACTTACCCCCACCCCCGATGGGAGAAAGGAAAGAATCAAGATTGTAACTTTTCCTCCTATTTCTACAATTACCATAAGGAGTTAATGGTATAACTGGAGGTAGCTGAATCAGAGTATAAGTATTTGGTTTATTTTAATGCAGTCATATTGGTAAGTCAAATGGTTAGTAGAGAGTATGGTACAAGGTAGCCATCAATAAGCATTACTAAATAAATAATGTCAAGGAAATTAAGCAAGCTGCTTTGAAAGTATCAACTTAGATCTTAATTGGCTCAAGACACTTGTAGCTGACATACAGTCTTTTTTCACTTTTTGTTTTTATTAATGAAATCAAGACTTTTGCTGAGGGAAGGTGATCCTAGCCCCAACTCAGTGATAAATCCTAATTAGCCCAAGCCAGTCACTTGCCAGTGTTTGTCCTAGCAATAGGCATGTGATATAATTTTGACCAGTGAAATATAAAAGGGAGTGTTATTGGTTTTATTTTGTTGTTGTAGTTCATTTTTTGCAAAAGGTTTCCTTACATAAAAAGAAATCCTTAGGAAGAAACAGGGTTTCCTATTCCTGGAAATGTGTCAGCTATTTTGTCTGATCTTGACTGAAGACAAAGCCAGTTCTCCGAGGATGGCCTAGTGGCAAATGGAAAGAATTCAAGACCTTGATAATGTTATCAAGCCTAGAATTTACCAAATCTGGAGCCTTGTTATATTCCATTTATGTGACATAATGAATTCTCTATATTTTTAAAATTATTGTAATTTGCGTTTTCTTTTATTTACAAACAAAAGCATACTAACTGATAAAATATCTTAATGTGCTACATTTGAACAAAAGAGCAGTGATAATACATTTGTGAAAGTGCATGTATTCAAACACACATTGGTCATGCAGATTTGCACAAATGACAGTTGACTAAGTTTCCATTTGATAATTCCATTTCTCCCCTGAAGAAACATGGATTTTCAACTAATGTACAATTATTTGATAAATATAATGTTACAAGTTCAGAAGTTACTTACAGATTTTGAAGAATGAAAGACATACTATTACATTATTTTGCAATCCTCTGGATATTTCTGAATTACCAAACAGTATAACTTACTTTCAAGAAAATCTGAAAGAGTTGAAGGAGATCTCTGTTCATCAAGAAAACATAGTTTTCATAAGCTTTTCAGACCAAGTTTATGAATCCTTGGGTTACACTGGAGTTTCTGACTATGTGATAAAACCCTGAGATATGTTTGAACCAATTTGCTCTTTGAAAGTATATTTTCTTATGAATTTACAGAACTCAAAATTGAATGCTATTGATGTAAATCTGAAACCAGAATTGAGTTCTGACCCATGAACATTTCTGTAGTTCCCCAGAAGAGTTCAGTTCAGTCTGTTAAATATCACCATTCTTAATGATTAACCATGGTTGATCAATGACTTTTGAGGGTGGCAACAGTCTTTTCTAAGAAGTCTTCCTTGTTGAAATTACAGCATATTACTTTTAAGTCAGTATACCTTTTCAGCAGCCTTGGAAATTTCACAGCCATTAAATCAAGGTATGATTTAATTCTATAGGAGATTATACTGAAAAGCTGAAATTGAGGAAGCAGCAATCAAGGTGACCATGTTATTAGATAGACAATAAACATTTGCATAGAGAGCAAGAGATAGGAAAAATGCTTTTAGTCATATTATTCATTACAAAAAGCAAAGAAATGACAAGCATCTTATTGACATTGTAGAGAAGTTTATAAAATTTCCTGGTGAGGAGGAGTGTCAAGATGGCAGAGTAGGACGTGCTCTCACTCCCTTTTGTGAGAACACCGGAATCACAACTAACTGCTGAACCATCATTGACAGGAAGACACTGGAACTCACCAAAAAAGATACCCCACATCCAAATACAAAGGAGAAACCACAATGAGATGGTAGAAGGGGTGCAATCGCAATAAAATCAAATCCCATAACTGCTGGGTGGGTGAATCACAAACTGGAGAACACTTATACCACAGAAGTCCACCCACTGCAGTGAAGGTTCTGTGCCCCATGTCAGACTTTCCCACCTGAGGGTCTGGCAACAGGAGGAGGAATTCCTAGAGAATCAGACTTCGCTAGTGGGAAGTGGGATTTGATTGCAGGACTTTGACAGGACTGGAGGAAACAGAGATTCCATTTCTTGGAGGACACACACAAACTAGTGTGAGCATTGGAACCCAGGGGAGGGAGCAGTGACCCCATAGGAGATTGAACCAGACCTACCTGCTAGTGTTGGAGGGTTTTCTGCAGAGGCGGGGGATGGCTGTGTCTCACCGTGTGAACAAGGACACTGGGGGTAGAGATTCTGGGAAGTACTCCTTGACATGAACCCTCCCAGAGTCCTCCATTAACCCCACCAAAGAACCTCAGGTAGGCTCCAGTGTTGGGTTGCCTCAGGCCAAACAACCAACAGGGACGAACCCAGCCACACCCATCAGCAGACAAGTGGAATAAAGTTTTACTGAACTCTGCCCACCAGAGCAACAGCCAGCTCTACCCACCACCAGTCCCTCCCATCAGGAAACTTGCACAAGCCTCTTAGCCTCATCCACCAGAGGGCAGACAGCAGAAACAAGAAGTACTACAATCCTGCAGCCTGTGGAACAAAAACCACATTCACAAAAAGATAGACAAGATGAAAAGGCATAGAGCTATGTACCAGATGAAGGAACAAGATAAAACCCCAGAAAAACAATTAAATGAAGTGGAGATAGGCAACCTTCCAGAAAAAGAATTCAAAACAATGATAGTGAAGATGATCCAGGATCTTGGAAAAAGAATGGAGGCAAAGATCGAGAAGATGCAAGAAATGTTTAACAAAGATCTAGATGAATTAAAAAACAAACAAACAGAGATGAACAATACAATAACTGAAATGAAAACTACACTAGAAGGAATCAATAGCAGAATAACTGAGGCAGAAGAACGGATAAGTGACCTGGAAGACAGAATGGTGGAACTCACTGCTGTGGAACAGAATAAAGAAAAAAGAATGAAAAGAAATGAAGACAGCCTAAGAGACCTCTGGGACAACATTAAATGCAACAACATTCTCATTATGGGGTCCCAGAAGGAGAAGAGAGAGAGAAAGGACCTGTGAAAATGTTTGAAGAGATTGTAGTCGAAAACTTCCCTAAAATGGGAAAGGAAATAGGCACCTAAGTCCAGAAGTGCAGAGAGTCTCATACAGGATAAACCCAAGAAGAGTCACACTGAGACACATAGTAATCAAATTGGCAAAAATTAAAGACAAAGAAAAATTATTGAAAGCAGCAAGAGAAAAATGACAAGTAACATAAAAGGGAACTCTCATAAGGTTAACAGCTGATTTCTCAGCAGAAACTCTACAAGCCAAAAGGGAGTGGCATGACATATTTAAAGTGATGAAAGGGAAGAACCTACAACCAAGATTACTCTACCCAGCAAGGATCTCATTCAGATTTGATAGAGAAATCAAAAGCTTTACAGACAAGCAAAAGCTAAGAGAATTCAGCACCACCAAACCAGCTCTACAACAAAAGCTAAAGGAACTTCTCTAAGTGGGAAACACAAGAGAAGAAAAAGATCTACAAAAACAAACCCAAACAATTAATAAAATGGTAATAGAAACATACATATTGATAATTACCTTAAACGTGAATGGATTAAATATTCCAACCAAAAGACACAGGCTTGCTGAATGGATACAAATACAAGACCCGTATATATGCTGTCTACAAGAGACCCACTTCAGATCTAGGGACACATACAGACTGAAAGTGAGGGGATGGAAAAAAATATTCCATGCAAATGGAAATCAAAAGAAAGCTGGAGTAGCAATACTCATATCAGATAAAATAGACTTTAAAATAAAGAATGTTATGAGAGACAAGGAAAGACAGTACATAATGTTCAAGGGATCGATCCAGGAAGATTATAAATTATAAATATATATACAGTTATATTGTATATATATATATTATATATACAATTATAAATATATATACAATTATATTGTATATATAAATTATATATACAATTATAAATATATATTCACCCAACATAGGAGCATCTCAATACATAAGGCAACTGCTAACAGCTATAAAAGAGGAAATTGACAGTAACACAATAATAGTGGGGAACTTTAACACCTCACTTACACCAATGGACAGATCATCCAAACAGAAAATTAATAAGGAAACACAAGCTTTTAATGACACAATAGACCAGACAGATTCACTTGATATTTATAAGACATTCCATCCAAAAACAGCAGATTACACTTTCTTCTCAAGTGTGCACGGAACATTCTCCAGGATAGATCACATCTTGGGTCACAAATCAAACCTCAGTAAATTTAAGAAAATTGAAATCATATCAAGCATCTTTTCTGACCACAGTGCTATGAGATTAGAAATCAACTACAGGGAAAAAAATGTAAAAAACACAAACATATGGTGGCTAAACAATATGGAGGTTAAACAATATGGTACTAATTAACCAAGAGATCACTGAAGAAATCAAAGAGGAAATCAAAAAATACCTAGAGACAAATGATAATGAAAACTCGCTGATCCAAAACCTATGGGATTCAGCAAAAGCACTTCTAAGAGGGAAGTTTATAGCTATACAGGCCTACCTCAGGAAACAGCAAACATCTCAAATAAATAATCTAACCTTACACCTAAAAGAAATAGAGAAAGAAGAACAAACAAAACCCAAAGTTAGCAGGAGGAAAGAAATCATAAAGATCAGAACAGAAATAAATGAAATAGAAACAAAAAAACAATAGCAAAGATCAATAAAACTAAAAGCTGGTTCTTTGAGAAGGTAAACAAAATTGATAAACCATTAGCCAGACTCATCAAGAAAATGAGGGAGAGGACTCAAATCAATAAAATTAGAAATGAAAAAGGAGAAGTTACAACAGACACTGCAGAAGTACAAAGCATCCTAAGAGACTACTACAAGAAACTCTATGCCAAAAAAATGGACAACCTGGAAGAAATGGACAAATTCTTAGAAAGATATAACCTTCCAAGACTGAACCAGGAAAAATAGAAAGTATGAACAGACCAATCACAAGTAATGAAATTAAAACATGATAAAAAATCTTCCAACAAACAGAAGTCCAGTACCAGATGGCTTCACAGGTGAATTCCATCAAACATTTAGAGAAGAGCTAACACCCATCCTTCTCAAACTCTTCCAAAAAATTGCAGAGGAAGGAACACTCCCAACCTCATTCTATGAGGCCACCATCACCCTAATACCAAAACCAGACAAAGATACTACAAAAAAGGGAAAATTACAGACCAACATCACTGATGAATATAGATGCAAACATTCTCACCAGAATACTAGCAAACAGAATCCAACAACACATTAAAAGGATCATACACCAAGATCAAGTGGGATTTATTGCAAGTATTCTTCAATATATAAAAATCAATCAGTGTGATACACCACATTAACAAGTTGAAGAATAAAAACCATATGATCATCTCAATAGATGCAGAAAGAGCTTTTGACAAAATTCAACACCCTTTATGATAAAAACTCTCCAGAAAGTGGGCATAGAGGGAACCTACCTCAACATAATAAAGGCCATATATGAGAAACCCACAGCAAACATCATTCTCAATGGTGAAAAACTGAAAGCTTTTCCTCTAAGATCAGGAAGAAGACAAGGATGTTCACTCTCACCACTATTACTCAACATAGTTTTGGAAGTCCTAGCCATGGCAATCAGCGAAGAAAAAGAAATAAAAGGAATACAAATTGGAGAAGAAGAAGTAAAACTGTCACTGTTTGCAGATGACATGATACTATACATAAAGAATCCTAAAGATGCCACCAGAAAACTACTAGAGCTAATCACTGAATTCGGTACAGTTGCAGGAAACAAAATTAGTGCACAGAAATCTCTTGCATTCCTATACACTAATGATGAAAAATCTGAAAGAGAAATTAAGGTAACACTCCCATTTACTGCAACAAAAAGAATAAAATACCTAGGAATAAACCTACCTAGGCAGACAAAAGACCTGTATGCAGAAAACTGTAAGACACTGATGAAAGAAATTAAAGATGATACCAACAGATGGAGAGATATACCATATTCTTAGATTGGAAGAATCAATATTGTGAAAATGACTATACTACCCAAAGCAATCTACAGATTCAATGCAATCCCTATCAAATTACCAATGGCATTTTTTACAGAACTAGAACAAATAATCTTAAAATTTGTATGGAGACACAAAAGACCCAGAATAGCCAAAGCAGTCTTGAGGGAAAAAGACGGAGCTGGAGGAATCAGACTCCCTGACTTCAGACTATACTACAAAGCTACAGTAATCAAGATAATAGGGTACTGGCACAAAAACAGAAACATAGATCAATGGAACAAGATAGAAAGCCCAGAGATAAACCCACACACCTATGGTCAACTAATCTATGACAAAGGAGTCAAGGATACACAATGGAGAAAAGACAGTCTCTTCAATAAGTGGTGCTGGGAAAACTGGACAGCTACCTGTAAAAGAATGAAATTAGAACACTCTCTAACACCATACACAAAAATAAACTCAAAATGGATTAGAGACCAAAATGTAAGACCAGACACTATAACATTCTCAGAGGAATACATAAGAAGAACACTCTTCGACATAAATCACAGGAAGATCTTTCTTGATTCACCTCCTAGAGTAATGGAAATAAAAACAAAGATAAACAAATGGGACCTAATGAAACTTAAAAACTTTTGCACAACAAAGGAAACCATAAACAAGATGAAAAGACACCCCTCAGAATGTGAGAAAATATTTTCAAATGAATCAACGGACAAAGGATTAATCTCCAAATTATATGAACTGCTCATGCAGCTTAATAGTAAAAAAACACAATCAAAAAAATGAGCAGAAGACTTAAATCGACATTTCTCCAAAGAAGACGTACAGATGGCCAAGAAGCACATGAAATGTTGCTCAACATCACTAATTATTAGAGAAATGCAGATCAAAACTACAATGAGGTATCACCTCACACTAGTTAGAATGGGCATCATCAGAAAATCTAAAAACAACAAATGCTGGAGAGGGTGTGGAGAAAAGGAAACCCTCTTGCACTGTTGGTGGGAATGTAAATTGATATAGCCACTATGGAGAACAGTATGGAGGTTCCTTTAAAAACTAAAAATAGAATTACCATATGACTCAGCAATGCCACTACTGGGCATATACCCAGAGAAAACCATAATTCAAATAGACACATGCACCCCAATGTTCATTGCAGCACTATTTACAATAGGCAGGTCATGGAAGCAAACTAAATGCCCATCAACAGATGAATGCATAAAGAAGATGTGGTATATACAATGGAATATTTTTCAGCCCTAAAAAGGAACAAAATTTGGTCATTTGTAGAGATGTGGATGGATCTAGAGACTGTCATACACAGTGAAGTAAATCAGAAAGAGAAAAACAAATATCATATATTAATGCATATATGTGGAACCTAGAAAAATGGTAAAGATGAACCAGTTTGCAGGGCAGAAACTGAGACACAGATGTAGAGAACAAATGTATGGACACCAAGCTAGGAAAGCGGCCAGGGGCAGTGGTGTGATGAATTGGGTGATTGGGATTGACATGTATACACTGATGTATATAAAATTGATGACTAATAAGAACCTGCTGTATAAAAAAAATAAATAAAATTAAATTTAGAATTCAAAAAATATTTCCTTGTAACAGTGAAATGATAGATAATAATTATTTTGATGTTTCCATTGTTAGTAATTTGTTATATAAAATAGTATAATTGATTTTTTTATTCAATGTGTAGCCTATATTAATTTATTTGAATAAATGTTATCATTTTTGTATGTCTATAAATCATTTTAACAAAAACAGTTGTGATTTTGTTTCTTTAACCCTGTTTTCCATCATCTTTTGTCTTCTTCAACCTTGAGGTTTTCAGGAATCTAACTTTTCTAATTTGGAAATGTCTGCTGTATATTTACTTTTTAGGGGGTACAGTTCTCATTACTGCTAAAAAATCCATTTCTTTGAATAGCTTTAAAAAATAAAAATTTTCATGGAGAATGTATGTATACATATGTTCCACTTTTGGAAAAATTGGACTTTGCATATAATCAGGTGGCAAATCATTGCATATAATCAGGTGGCAAATGCCACCTGAGATATTGTGATATAATAAATACATATTTGGTTTCTGTCCCTAGCTCCTGGCACAGAACTCCTAAAACACTTGACATTTCCTGAATGATAGAGATGAGAGGAGCATGTTTGTTATTTAATAATAAGCCCCTTTTAACCATACCTGAATTTATGCTAATGAGGTGATAAAAGATGGAGCTGGTTGCCAGAGGAACCAGCCATGTGACTGGAAGATTAGAACTTTCAGTCCCATCCCCTGAGTTAGTCACCAACAGCCAGTGATTTAATCAATCATGCCTACGTAATAGAAACTCCATAAAAACCCTAAACAGAGGAGTTTGGAGAGCTCCCACGTGCCAGGAGAGTGGTGCACCCCAAAGTCCATGGGGACAGAAACTCCTGTACTCAGGACCCTTCTGGACCTTACCCTATATACCTTTTCATATGACTGTTCATTTGAATCCTTTATTATAAACCAGTAATAGTAAATAAATAGTAAATAAACTGGTAATAAGTAAAGTGTTTCCCTGAGTTTTTTGAGCTATTATAGTAAATTATTGAACCTGAGGAGGGGGTCATGGGGACCCCCAATTAGTAGCCAAGCCAGATAGAAGTGTGGTTAACCTGGGGAACCCAGTACGTGCCGTTGGTGTTTGAAGTGGGGCAGTCTTGTGAGACTGAGCCCTTAACCTGTCTGCACTAAGTCTGGGGAGTTTCAGAATGAATTAAATTGTAGGCCATCTAGTTGGTGTCCTTAGAGAACTGGAGAATCGCTTGGTGTGGAAAACCCACATTTGGCATCAGCAGTGCTGTGAGTAGAAAAACAGCTATATATACATATATATTATACATATATAAAATAAAAATATACATATTTTTAACCTTTACCTGGATATCCTATTGGAACCACAAATATAATATTCCTACAGCCAAAGCTCATCATTTGCGTTCCTGAAAACCACTACCCTACCTGATATTTCTATCTCTTCAACATTCTTTTCATGGTGATCCAGATTTAAAACCTGAGGCATTTTTGTTTTCCCTTTGCCTCCAGTGATAATCTGCTTCCAAAATGTATTTTCTGCTTCAGGTGGTATTTTAAGTCAATCAAACACCAAGCATTTATTAAGCCCCTCCTTATATTCATTACCATGCTAGCTATATTGGGGAACACAAAAGAAACATTAAATTTGTTGCAACAAAAGCAACAGAAGATCACACCCGGGTGGTCTCACCAATTTCCTTATCTGCTGGAATAAGAAGCACCAGTTTTAACTTGTCCAGCCAGTAGTCATCATGTGCATAGACGTGACACCATTTCTATTCAGTGGTGCTTAGGAATTAGATGCCTAATTTGTCAGAGGAATTTGTTGCAAGAATCTCAGCACTTTGAAAATGGGCTCAAAGTGTAACAAGAAATCACAGCTCAAAATAACCCACATAGGATCATCCATTATTACACGAAGTATGTACTCATTTCATAGAGTCTAGATGTTAGATTAGGAAACTTCTTTGCTCCACCTGAGAAGACAGTTGAGAGTATGGATACGAATATTACCACTCCCCCAGCCATGCCTCTTCCCCAAGAAAGCTCACATTGGGTACATGGAGTGCCTTAATTTTTGTATCCAGTATCTGTTATGGACCATTATTTCAAAACTATCACTCACCAAATCTCTTTTCAAATGAATTTGTGGTATTCTTACCAATTACAATACTTATGCCATTAACTACAGCCTTTACAGGTGATCAGAATTCAGGGTGATGATTACCAGGACAGAGACAACTGGTGAGATTCATGGGATTACATAGGACTGGCACCTTCTGCTTGAGGCTGGGACAGAGCAGAGTGGGGATCAAGTTAGATGTTGTAGAGGAGATAACATCTGAATTGACTCTTATGAAACAAGTGTGAATCCCACTCAGTTGAAAGAGATTAGAAAGAGCAATTTAGGCAGAGTGTAGAACGTGTAAAAGCTTGAAGATATGAGCGAGCATGACACTTTCAGAGAACTGTAAATTAAGATATGGAGTATGGTATACAAAGTGGGGGAGGGGAGTATAAATGAGGCTGGACTGAACTGAGTGTCACAGGCCAGAGCATGATATGCCATGTTTAAGAGTTCATGAAGGCCATAGGTAATCTGGAAATGATTTAATGAATGGATGTGACATCATTATATCTATATCAACCTTATAGATATCTATCTATATCTATATTTGCAGTAGACTTTAAAATAATGGATTGTTAGAGGCCAAGACAAGAAACAGAGAGTGCAAGAGTGCAATTAGGAGGCAGCTGCAACAAACCAAGCAAGAAGTAATAAGTATTAAATAACTGCAGTGTCATTGAAAATGGAGGATTCAAGAGGATGGTGGTTCAAGGAGCACAGGAAATGAGAGATTTCAGTTTCTGTCTTAGGCAATGAGAAAACAATGCTGTAACTTAGGGTATAAATAGCTGATGGAAGGGCCCTGCCCAATTTAGGATGACTAGATTTTCAGAGGGGCAGTTAAGGAAATTGAAGAGGTAAGGCCCCTGGATTTGATTGCTACTAGAGAATTTCAAGAGAGCGACCTAAGTGAAGTAAGGGGGGAATGTAAGCCAAATTATAAGAGCTTCAAGGAGTGAGTAGGAGTGAGGAAGTGGAAAATCTGGTTTAGACTAGTTTTATTTTTAGACTTTTGGCAGAGAGAGGACAGTGAAACATGATGGCTGATAGAAGGAATAACAGGGTAAAGGGAAGTTTTGTAATTAATTTAAAAAATTATAAATGAGATCTAAGCATATTTTTAGACTGAGAGGAAGTAGGGAGAGATTGGAGACCAAAGAAGAATTAGAACAATTAAAGAAAGAAGGGTCCAGAAGAGCTAGAAAAAAAATGGAGACAATAATAAAAATGGTGGGTTTGGTTTTGGGAACAATGACTGTGAATGAATCCTTTTCTCTAAGACAGGAGAGAAGGAAAAGTTGATGTGAGAAAGATAAAAGGAGTTTTATATTGCGGCGAGCCGTTTCTGACCGGCAGAATAACGAGCCGCCACACGCAAGATTCTTCTCGTATCACACTTTATTGGAGCACAGCTTGGTTGAAGAAAGATGGAAGGAAGACCCCGCAATCCTAGAGCAGTCTGCTTATATAGGGATTAAGAACATGTGTCGCTCTGTGATTGGCTTTCGCCGATGGTGCGATTTGTGAGTCAGCATCGGATAGGTCGCTACTTTAAAACCTCATTAGTATACTTAGCGCAAGCGCAGTGGCCACAGGAAGGATGACTCAGCTTATTTCAGCTTCCTGCTGCGTAGCAGTTAGCTGACCGCGCCCTACATCTCCCCCTTTTTTATTTATTAGAACACCAAACAGAATGTAGCCCGTACAAGTGTTCACCTCATGATGTGCTCACTGTTCGAGGGCAGTTTTCTGTTGGCATGTTTGAGACTCAGAATAATGGCTGATTCCCTATAGAGGTGCGATGGCGACAAGGCCTCTCTGTGCAAGGGCAATCAGGACAATGAATGACTCCCTATAGAGGTGCAATGGCAACAAGGCCTCTCTGTGCAAGGGCAATCAGGACAATGAATGAATGACTCCCTATAGAGGTGCAATGGCAACAAGGCCTCTCTGTGCAAGGGCAATCAGGACAATGAATGAATGACTCCCTATAGAGGTGCAATGGCAACAAGGCCTCTCTGTGCAAGGGCAATCAGGACAATGAATGAATGACTCCCTATAGAGGTGCAATGGCAACAAGGCCTCTCTGTGCAAGGGCAATCAGGACAATGAATGAATGACTCCCTATAGAGGTGCAATGGCAACAAGGCCTCTCTGTGCAAGGGCAATCATCTCGAATCATTCAGGGCGGAGAGCCAGGCTGCGGGAGAATCTCCCCCATTAACAGCCAGAAGTGCCTGAGTGAGCAGGACCCTATCTCGATGTGCCCTGATGCGCACACGACAGACCAACCAGAGACACAGCATAATCCCAAATACACAGCAGACTCCAAAGATTCCTACCCCCACCCACTCCCCAAAGGAAGAAAAGGCAGAAGAGAGCCAAGAGGCAAAATCTCCAAAGGCAACGGGCTCCAGCCCGGCAGCACTCAGTTGCACAATTTGAATAATCCTTTGTGGAATTCCAACTAATACAAAGACTTCGATTAAGAATCATCAGGAACATCCAACTCAGCATCTTCTCTGAAGTTTTCTTCAACAATTCTCGTCAGTCTTGATGGCACCCAGATCGGATCTTGATCCTGTGGGGAGACACAAAGAGATCCCCTGGATCGAGTAATAACACGATCCGGGCCCTTCCATTGATTGGACAACACATCTTTCCACATCACTTTGCCATAATTTTTATGGTTTGTTGCCACATGGCGTTCAGCAGAGGTTTCTTTATCATCATTTAAATGTAAAAAATTTATGGTAAATAAGGCAAGTGAAAGTCTCTGTCTAGGGGTACAGTTCTCTGCGATTCCCCCTTTTTGTTTTATTAAGAGTTCTTTAAGTGTGCGATTTGTGCGTTCTATAATTCCTTGTCCTTGTGGATTATAGGACAAGCCTGTAATATGAATCACCTGCATTTTTTGACAAAAAAGAGCAAAGCTTTTGGAAGTATAGGCTGGGCCATTATCAGTCTTAATCTTAGCGGGTTTGCCCCACGCTGCCCAAGCTTCAAGGCAGTGGGTAATAACATTTTGAACCTTTTCTCCAAAAAGAGACGTGGCATGTACCACTCCAGAACAGGTATCCACTGAAACATGTACATATTGGAGCGTTCCAAAGGAGGAAACATGGGTAACATCCATTTGCCATAATTCATTTGGAAGAATGCCTCTGGGGTTAACCCCAGTCTTTTGGGTAGGCAAAAATTGGGCGCAAGCAGAACAACTCTTCACAATATTCCTAGCCAAAGCTCTGGTAATGTTAAATTTTTTTCTTAAGACTGTAGATGACACATGATATAGCTTATGAAACTCTTGAGCCTGTGTCGTAGAGTCTAGCGCTGTTAGAGCGCGTGTGGCCAGATCAACTTGTTCATTAGCTTTAGCCATGGGGCCGGGTAACAAAGAATGAGCCCGAATATGGGTAATATAAAAGGGATGTTGACGATGTAATATTTGACATCTTATTCCTGTCAACAAGGAAGCTACAGTGCTAGATGTTTTAACAAAAGAAATAACTTCTAAGTGCTTAACAGCATTCACCACATATAAGGAATCAGAAATTAAATTAAAAGGCTCTTGAAAGCGTTTAAAAACTTCCAAGACTACTTGACATTCAACCACTTGAGGAGCATCAGGTCGACATTCAATGATCACTGGTTGTTTTCCTTGGACCATATAAGCTCCTTTTCCCGTTTTAGACCCGTCTGTATAAATGGTCAAAGCATTAAACAGTGGCTGATCTACAGTAATTCTTGGGAATACAACAGGTTGTTGAGTCACAAACTTCAAAAGTTCACTCTTTGGCAAATGATTATCAATAATACCAGAAAATATACATATAAGTATAGACCACTCGGAAGTAGCTGCTGCTAGCACTTCTACTTGATCTTTCGTATATGGGACTACAAGCCTTTCGGGCGTTCTTGCAAAAGAGGAAACACATTGCTTAATACCCAATAAGGCGACCTTGGCAACCATAGATGGGTAATGTGACAAAGTTCTCATTCCCATAGATTTGGTGTGAATCCACAATAAAGGTCCACTTTGCCAAAGAACACCCGTTGGAAACCCCAAGGTAGGAAGAATACACATCCAAACAGGTTGAGAATCATCACAGCGTTCTAATTGTGCATTTGTAATAGCTTGTTCTACCTTTTGAAGTGCCTGATGGGCTTCTGGGGTCAATTGGCGTGGGGAATTAAGATCAGGATTTCCCTCTAATACACTAAACAAAGGTTTTAGATCCAAGCGGGTTAAACTTAAATATGGCCGAATCCAATTCACATCTCCAAGCAACCTTTGAAAATCATTTAATGTTTTTAAGCAATTAGTCCTAATCTCAATTTTTTGAGGTACTATCTTATTCCTATGTACAGTAGCTCCTAAAAAATTTACAACATCTCCCTTCTGTATTTTTTCGGGAGCAAGAAATAATCCCCTATTCCCTAAATATTTGATCAAAACGCCTAAGGCTTGTTCAAGCAACTCCATACAAGGGGCTGACAATAAAACATCATCCATATAGTGAATAATCCTAACTTTAGGAAATTCATTTCTTACTGGTTGCAAGGCCATATCAACATAAAGTTGGCACATAGTAGGACTATTGGCCATACCTTGAGGGAGCACAACCCAATGATATCTCTTATCGGGCTGTTCATGATTAACAGAGGGCAGAGTAAAGGCAAATCTTTCTTTATCTCGACTATTCAAAGGAATAGAAAAGAAACAATCTTTAATATCTACTGCTATAACAGGCCAGTTTCGCGGAAGTGCTGTCAATACTGGCAAACCGCGCTGTATAGGCCCCATAATTTGCATTTGCTGATTTATAGCTCGCAGATCATGAAGCAAACGCCATTTCCCTAATTTTTTCTTAATAACAAAAATCGGAGTATTCCAGGGTGACTGGGAGGGTTCTAAATGCCCTAATTGTAGCTGCTCATCCACTAGTTTGGATGCCGCCTCCAGTTTTTCCTTTGACAAAGGCCACTGAGGTACCCACACAGGTGTTGTGGTCCTCCATGTAATAGGAATCATAAATTCAGTGACCCTTGAGAAAAACCCAAGTCTCGGCGGTTTAAATTTCCGCGGGCTTCTATAGGGGCGGTCATGCCCTGTAACTTACGTCCTATCCCTCTATTAGGTATAAATCCCGATTTAAGCATAATATTTTGTGCGACTTCAGAATAATCATTAGTAAGTCTAAGTTTCATTTGACTTTGTACATCCCTTCCCCATAAATTAAATGGTAATCCCTCAACCACAAAGGGTTGAAATCTTCCCTTCTGATCTTTAGAGATCCAAGTTAATTCCTTGGAGCTAACTTTGGGTGTCTGTGCATATCCTAGACCTTGCAAGGTTTGAGAAGACTCTTGTAGGGGCCAAGAGCCTGGCCAATCTCTAGTAGTTATAATGCTCCGATCTGCTCCGGTATCTACCAAACCTAAAAATGTTTTCCCTTCTACGGTTAGACTCATCATAGGACGATCATCAAGGGATAATGACAAAAAGGCTGCAGAACATGCGGGATAATTTTCATGAAAAGAAGGCAAAATCAACAATTGAGCTATCCGATCACCAGGGGCTATAGTAACGATCCCTCTAGGGGATTGACACATTACCTTAATGACTCCGGTATAATCAGGATCAATCACTCCGGGTAGGACAATAAGTCCTTTTAAAACGGAGGAAGAACGACCTAACACCAGCCCAACCGTCCCTCTAGGTAGTGGCCCTTTCATGTCTGTATCTAGGGGCTGTATGCCCATGGTTGTTGTTAATACCATTCTGGAGCTGGCGCGGAGGTCCAACCCTGCGGAGCCTGACGTGGCTCGCCTTGGGGTCGGAGTGGCTGAAGGTTCACACTCTCGTGGGCCCCAAAAATCTTCGGGCCCTGGGACCGGGGGCCCGTTATCCCGTTTTTTGAATTGGCTGTATGGATATTTCTTGAATTAGCTACCTGTGCAGCGGGCTGAATGGGCTGCCCATTTATATCTTTAACAGATCTACATTCATTAGCCCAATGTTTTCCTTTTTTGCATCTAGGACAAGTTCCTGGAACTCTTTGAGCTTGTAGCATTTTAGGTCTCGCACCTGCATTTTTGCACTGTTTCTTAATGTGCCCAGGCTTTCCACATTGGAAACAAACCCCTGACTTGGCAGGGTTCTGAACACTGTGGGCGGCAGCCAGCACAGCCGCAGCAAGCCCGGTATTAGACAAAGGCCCTCCGATCTCTCTACATGCTTTCATCCAGGTTTCAATGCCCTTCCCTTTATAAGGTGTTATCGCTCTGCGACACTCTTTTGTGCATTGTTCATAAACTAATTGTTTTACTAATGGCATAGCCTCATCTACATTACCAAAAATCCGTCCGGCAGCCTCCATCATTCTAGCTACAAAATCGGAAAATGGTTCTGTGCCGCCCTGTATAATCTTGGTTAAATTCCCTGAAACTTCTCCTTTGTTGGGGAGGGCTCGCCAGGCCCGCATGTTAATTTCGTTTATTTGGCTGTAAACTTGCACAGGGAACATGGTCTGATTATTTATCCATTGTCCCTGTCCCAACAGCATGTCAACATTCCAGGCCGGCTGCCCATTGGCAGCATTCTCCCGCGCCTGACTATGTGCTAGGTCAGACACGATTGATTTCCAATCTAGGTATTGCCCCATCGTTAAGCAAGCGCGGGCAATATCCTGCCAGTCTGTAGGTGTTAACGCATTTCGCGTGAGGCGCTGCAACAACATGATAGTGTAATTGGCGGACACGCCATCTCTTTTAGCCGCTTCTGCAAGATCCCTAATGAGCTTATGATCTATCATCTCACAATATCGTTGGCGTGTAGCTGGATCTTCAAACACGGGGAAAGCAGTGGCCAACTGGGACCATGTTTCCCGAGGAATAAAAGTGCACTTTGGCATAGGAGGGGGAGCATTAGCTGCCGCAACTGAGGTGGAGGCCTGAGCAGGGGCGGAAGCTGTAGCCTCCGCAGGTTTAAAATATGGTGGGCTAGCGAGCGGCGGCATGTACCAATGCTCATACCGCTCTTGTTCATATGTCGCGGCCGCTCCTTCTAAATCTTCCTTCTCTCTAGGATTTAATTCATCTTGAAACAAATATAATTCCTTAAACTCATCTAGGATTGGATATAATCCTGGCACCGTTTCTTGCTTTTCCTTTTGTTTTCTTTTTTCTCTTTTCATAATTTCAGGCCTGTCTACCGTAGTCCCTGTTTGTTCATTCTCTGATGCGCTATCTTGACACATGCTAAGAGCCTTGCGTCCTCGTTGA
Organism: Tursiops truncatus; assembly: GCF_011762595.2. Lineage (NCBI taxonomy): Eukaryota > Metazoa > Chordata > Mammalia > Artiodactyla > Delphinidae > Tursiops > Tursiops truncatus. Next base: position 32,816,784 of record NC_047041.1, read on the forward strand.
ATAATTTCTTCACATTTTCCTTCCTTTAGGCAAGAAAGTATCATGCTCCACAAGGGGAGAGCGCCTCGAGAAAGTTCTCCCCTTGTGTTACACTCCTTTAGGTCTTTTCCGAGTTTTTCCCATGACGGAACAGTCAAGCTGCCTGATACCCCAAACCACGGCGCGGCACTTTCGATATCTTGTAGCAGCCTACTTATGTTTTTATGAGAGAGCTTTAGCCCTCGGTCCCTTAAAAGGGCTTGAATAGGCTCATGAAAATCAGTTGTAGGCTCCGTGGACGAACTATTCCCAAAAATGCTTGACTTATCTATCGGCCAGGGAAGACACACTCGATCGGGCTGGTGGTACCGTAGCCACAAGCAAACGAAAAACATGAGAAACACTAAAAGGACAAAAGCGAAAGTAAAAACTTCAGGCTCCAAACCCCCGAAAAACATACCTGACTGGACTACTCACCGACGGTTACCACTCCGTGTGTCGAGTTCTGAATCGGTCCTCCATGCAGGGCGCGAAGTTCCCGGGTTTCGGCACCACTTGCGGCGAGCCGTTTCTGACCGGCAGAATAACGAGCCGCCACACGCAAGATTCTTCTCGTATCACACTTTATTGGAGCACAGCTTGGTTGAAGAAAGATGGAAGGAAGACCCCGCAATCCTAGAGCAGTCTGCTTATATAGGGATTAAGAACATGTGTCGCTCTGTGATTGGCTTTCGCCGATGGTGCGATTTGTGAGTCAGCATCGGATAGGTCGCTACTTTAAAACCTCATTAGTATACTTAGCGCAAGCGCAGTGGCCACAGGAAGGATGACTCAGCTTATTTCAGCTTCCTGCTGCGTAGCAGTTAGCTGACCGCGCCCTACATTATATGGAAAGGAGAGTGTAAGTACGGAAGAATTTAGAGGGAGAGTGACAAGAAGTCCCAGCAGCTCATGTGAACAGTGGCTAACTCCTGGGGATGCACTTCATGCTCATGGAAATGGTTTGGTATAGCAGTTGAGGGGATAAGACTCGGGGTCAGTGAGTGATGACTGACAGCAATGCAAGCATGAGCAAGCACTCATTTGGTATTAGTTAGCATGAATTCATAGAAAACCTCTTAGTATGTTTTCAAAAACCCTTTTCAGGGTTCAGCTGGCTGTTAGGGAAAGAAATACAAGGGGAAGACCAAGAGGGCAATTTGACAGTAGCCTCCTTCCTTTTCATTTCTCATGTCCTGCATCCACTCTACATAATGTGTTTCTTAACTCATTCATGTTTTCCAAGTTTATCAGCAGCTTTGTCTCGACAGTTAGTCACAGTGCTTACCAGTAGAATGCATTTGTGATGGGCATGGAGAAGCACAGGGTGGTAGGTAAGCCAGATAGTGCTGGACAAGGAATCTTCTACATCGCAGCCACATCAATGGGCTTACTCTTTCCTGGATGGAAAACATTTGCTTTTTCCTGCCTCTACACCTTTGCTCTGCCTCTCTCCCAGAATTTCCTTCTTTTTACCATCTGAACATAGTTAAGATCTACCTCAAATGCTCCCTTTAGACGTCTTCTCTGGTCACTTCAGCGAGAATAGATCTCTCATTTCTGAACGTATTAGGCACAACTTTCATGGACTTCATCAGGTTTTATATTATTTCATTTATTGTTTGCATGTGTACCATCCTCATTTAGTTTGTGTGATCCTCAGGCAGAGCAGCCATGTTTTAAAATTTTTTGTATCTTAGACCAGAGACTATCACAGAATAGTTGCTCAATAATATTTATTTAAAAAAAATACAAAATAAACAAAGGAGAACTACCAAATGATTTCTTTGAGTTGCAATGGTATAGTGAAAAGACCATAAGTTTAAAGTTAGGCAGCCTTAAATTTAAACACTGTTTGTAATCAGATTAGTAGCTCTGTGATCTCAGGCTAGCTACTTAACCTCTCTGAATTTAACTATAAAGTGGGGATAATAGCTGTTTTTACCGACTTGTTAGGAAAATTAGAAATGATGTAATCATCTGGCAAAAACTTGGTAGGTAGTAAATGCTCAGTAAAGAGGTAGCTAATATTGCTATTATTTGCTTTAACCTTTTATTTTTATTTTATTTATTTATTTATTTTTTGCGGCATGCGGCCCCCCCACAGCCGCGGCATTTCCCGTTGCGGAGCACGGGCTCCGGATGCGCAGGCTCAGCAGCCACGGCCCCGCGGGCGTGGGCCCAACCGCTCCGCGGCATGAGGGATCCTCCCGCACCGGGGCACAAACCTGCGCCCCGCCACTAGCAGGCGGACTCCCAACCACTGCGTCACCAGGGAAGCCCTGCTCTTTTATTCTTAAAACTTACGTAACAGAGTTGCAAAGACCCACATATACACTCTATAGCTTAAATAGTAACAAGAGGAAGCCAGAAACAAACTATTGACATGCTTTAAACTGAACTGGAAGAAACCCAGGACATTCTGTTTGTACTCTGGTCTTGGATCTAGTTAGCAACTGACCACAGCTGCTGGATGGATGCACTATAAGAACGCCAGGTGCTCCCAACCTCACTGCTTGGTGCAAGTGCTTATCCAGGGGTCCATACTAACAACTCAAAAATGGCTTCATGCACAGATGGTCTGGGCTTCACTTCATTTAGTTTATATAGTTGACCACAGCCAATCTGTCACAGGGAATAATCCTACCCTAACCAGATGGAGGGATCAATTCACCAAGTATTGTCTCTTTCTCGTCTCTAACAACTATAACAAGATGAAGTAATCTTTCTATTCAGCAAACATCTTTTACACTAACAATAAATCTCATGGTTACTCTGGAGGAATTCTTTGCTCAGGAGCTCTGGAATTAGTACATGTGTTGTTGGATGAGCAGCACGGAACTGAAGTCTGCCACCCAAAGTGAAAACAGGCCACAGTGCAAGAGCAACTGCTGGGGTAAATGGATGCGTGCATTCAGGGAACCACAAGGTTGCCAAGGAGAAATGCACTGTGAGGGGCTATTTAGAATAGAGCAAGTATTTCAGGAAAAGTAAAAAGTATCCAATTCTATTTTGCCAGACATCTTTTGTAAATATCTTTCCATCCTGGGATGAAAGATTATATGCAAACAAGTACGCCAATAACTCTTCAACAAACGCTTCTCTAAACTTGGCTAAGAAACTTAACATTGCCAAGGAATTTGTTGCAAATGGTGTGCTTCTCTTTGCTAATATCAAACAGTCCTGAGCTGGCTAAACCATGCTCTTCTCAGAGTCACATTCTGGGAAGGTGTATGGGTAGTGCTGTGGGTGCAGCAAGCTCTGTGACTAGATTACTGGAGCTAGTAGTAATAATCTGGGTGGCAGGTTCTGATGGTGCTTTAGGCGTTTCCAAAAGGTCATCCTCTGGGCTCCCTCCTTCCCAGGCTCATGTCCTGACACTCTTTTGCATATTCTCTGCTTCAGTTATTCTCAGCTCCTTGCAGTATCTACAGTAGGCTATGCTCCTACTTTCGCCTCCAGCTCCTCTCTGTATGCTGTTTCCTGTGCCTGGACATACCTGCTGTATTTTTCCTCCTGGGTCATTCTTACTTTTCCTTCAGGTCTTAGAAATGCACTGTGATGGGATGTCAAATCCCTCCCTTTAGAAAGTTTTCCCAGAATACATCCTAAGATACCTGTCCTCTGTTCTCCTCTACCACCTGGTGTTTCCCCAAACATAGCACAAGTCTCATTACATATGATGGTTATCTGCTTATTTGTCTATCTCCCCATCAGTCTAAAACTCGTTAGAGGCAGATGCTGGATCTCGTTCATAGTTAAATTCTCAGCGCCCAGCAAGTTACTTGGGACATGATGGGTGATCAGTAATTGTTTGTTTAACAAATGAATGAATAAATAAATAATTGTACTCCCCAACAGCCTAAGAATACCAAAAGTTGAAATGATGTGTTGGCACAATGCTAAAGAAATCAGCCATGAAGGAGGTGAAACAAAAAATTTGGTGGAAATGTTTTACTTTTAAAAAATAGTTCACTTTAAAAGAAGCTTAATTTACAGAAATAATTCAAGAACAATACAAAGAACTTTTATGTACTGACCCATTTGAGAGTAAATTGTTGATTGGATGCCTCATCATCTCCAAATACTGTATTGTGTATTTTTTTTAAAAAAGGGGCATTTTCCAACTTAAAACACAATACAGATAATCAAAAAATTAACTTGATAAGTAAGCTACCAGGATATATTGCCCAGCACAGGGAATGTAGTCAGTATTTTATAATAACTTTAAATGGGGTATAATCTATAAAAACTTTGAATCACTATATTGCACACCTGAAGCTAATACAATACTGAAAACTAACTGTACTTCAATAAAAAAAATAAAATAGAAAGCTAAGTTGGATTACCGTCTAATCCTCAGGTCCCCTTCTAGTGCCACAAATTATCCAAAAGTCCAGTCTAGTCCAGAATCACAGGTTACATTTAGTCATTACGTCTCCTTAGTCTCCTTCAGTCTGGAGCAGCCCTTCAGTCTTTTCTTGACTTCCATGACCTTGACATTTCCAAAGATTTACAGGTCACTTTTTTAAATCAAATTAAATTTATTTAAAAAATAATATCTTCCATTCTGGATATGGCAGACATTTTTCATGATTAAGTTAAGATTAGATTGGCAGGAATATCACAGAAATGACATTGAATTATTATCTTTGCATTTTATCAGATGGCACATGATTTTGACTTGTTCCATTATTGGTGATGTTCATTACTTGAGCAAGGTGATGTCTGCTAGGCTTCTCTACTGTAAATTTACTCCCCCCTGCCCTGTCCCCCAGCATGCCCTCTCACCACCCCCCTCCTTGAAATTAATAAGAACTTCTTGGAGAGTTACTTTGAAACAATGTAATATCTTGTTTCTCAACAAACTTTCTATGTCTGCCTGTTAGTATAGTTTTCTATCTTCTTTTGTAGACTAAAATTCGTTGCTATCATTTATTTGGATGCAAAAAGAGACCCATATTTGGCCAATGGGAGCACTTTAAAGCTGACTTTTGTATACTTTTGACATATCCACATCACTCTTGGAGCATTTCTTTACTTTCTGGCATAAGAAGATATCCAGGCTCATCTTATACTTTCCTTCCTGCAGTCCTGGAATCAGTCATTTCTCCATGGAGCCCTGTTTCATTTTAAAGGTTTATGGTGTTTATGATATGATAGCCTTTATTCTAGGGGTATTATTTATGCTAGGTGTGCTCATTGCCATTGGGTCCTGCTGCTCCTATAATCTCTCAGTGGACAGATCTAAGGAATCTATAAAAATTCCATTTATATTACGTCTACATTTATTTACATATCTATAATATTGAAAACAATGAGTTCACAGTGATATCTCCAATTTCAATCTAACACCATAGCATTCTGTCTCATTCTCTTCTTTTCCATATTTGTAACTCACTTTTACAACACTGAGAATCCTGGCTCCCATTATCCTAAACATGCTTATTTAATTGATCCTTATCCCCTGTATGTAACCAGCCTCCCATCTCTGACGCCACATTCCTCCTGTACAACACCTTCTTTATCCTTCTTGAGCTCTGACGTCCCTTAGGTCACTACTGTTTCCTATCTCCTCCCATGTTGTAGCAGGATTGGTCAGTATAACCAGTAGAATATGTGACAAGTGATGGTATGTCACCTCCAACGCTAGATCATTAAAAAACAATTTCTTGGCTTCTGCCTCTCTCTTTTGGATCATTTGCTCTGGGGAGAGGCCCACATAGTGAGGAACTGTGGTCTCCAGCCAACAGTCATAGTAGTGAGCCATCTTCAGAGTAAAGCCTTCTACTCCAGTTGAGCCTTCAGATGGCTGCAGTGCTGGTCCTCAACTTGACAATAATATCATGAGAAACTCGGAGCCAGAACCACCTAGGTAAGCTGCTCCTAAATTCCTAACCCTCAGAAACTGAGAGATAAATAAATATCCATTGTTTCAAGCCACTAAGTTTTGGGTAATTTGTTATGCAACAATTGGTAACAAATACAACATGTTAATAGGGTGACTAAATCTCCTGCTTTGCCTTTAATGTTCCTGACTTTAGCACTGAAAGTCCCGTGTCTTGGGAAATCTCTCAGTCCTGGGCAAATCAAGACAGTTGATCATTTTACACGTTAGCCACAATATAAAGTACTTTCACACTGTAATAATTCATCATGACACAGAGTCATGAGTTAATGTGCATGACAGATAGCAATAGCTTAATCACCAGTGTAGTTAATATCATCTTTAAAATGAAATAAGTAAAGCAGATGTATCCTAAATCCCTTCCCAGCCCAAAATTAATCCTGTGACTTAAGTTTTTGAGTGGTGGCTGTAAAAATGATTCTAAAAACTGGTAAGCTGAGGGTAATCAGTAAATTTTAATACTAAAGCTTCATCACTGAAATAAAGGGAATGTCTTGCATCAATTCATGGCCCACAGAAGAGTTCCTGAAACCATGGGATTTTTAATCTAACTCTTGCCTGACTGAAAAAGATTTAAGTCCCTTTTTTTCTCTGTAGTCTATGTGGGATTTTCCAAAAACACAAATTAACAGTCCCAATCACCTGTCACTTAAACAAAAGAAGATTTATTACTTTTATCCAAAGAACAAATTATTACCTAGCCCAGCAGAAGTTTTGTGTGAAACTGTCCTTTTGTATGTATGTGTGTGTGTGTGTGTGTGTGTGTGTGAGAGAGAGAGAGAGAGAGAGAGAGAGAGAGAGAGAGAGAGAGAGAGAGAGAGAGAGAGAGACTCCTTACACATTTTAATGTTGAAAAGGAATCTTATTTTCCCCTAGAAATCCCAGGAACTTCAAAAATAGATAGTGGCTGAGGGTTCCATGGGGAAGCAGAGGGCACTTGTACAATCTGAGGAATCTGAGCACGGGCACAGTGGGCCTTCCTGGAGGAGAAATACTGGATGAGGGACAAAGAGGATGAGGAAGCTTAAGAGAGGCCCACCGGGTCATAATTAACACAGAGAGTGGGGAGGTAGCCATCACTTTCTCTGAAGACAGCTGTGTGGAGACCTGGGGCAATGAGATGGTGCTGTTCATGGCTGAGTAGTTCCAGTCTAACATTCAACAGAGGTTCTGCAAAGCCTTGGACAGCAGATATAACCATCATAGTAGCCAAGGAGATGCCAGAATTCTTGTCAATTTGCACTAGACCTTTCCTGAGTTTCATGTTTATATTGTGTCCTTTTGGGGTACTATGTGGTACAGAGGACAAGGGCAAGCACAAGAGGATAAAAATGGATCTTCTGATACGGTCGTTTTAAAATATGTTAATAAATTCTCCAAGCTTATGGGCCTCTCATAAGTTTCCTCATCCTCTTTGTCCCTCATCCAATATTTCTCCTCCAGAAAGGTCCACTCCATGCAAAAGGTGGAACCCAATACCAAGAGGATTGCTTCTCATGAATAGACTGGTGGAACTGAAGGTGCACGACTTTTGAGACTATATTGTAATAGGCATTGTGACCTTCTCCTTGCTCTCTCTTGGATCACTAGTTCTTTGAGTCATAAGGACACTCAAGCAACCTTACAGAGAAGTCCATATGGTGAGGAATTGAGCCTACCTGCCAACAATCAGCAAGGAACTAGACTGAGCATCCTGCTAACAGCCATGTGAATGAGCCACCTTGAAGCAGATCCTCTAGCTCCAGTCAAGCCGTCAGATGACCGCAGCTCTGACCAGCATCTCGATTGCAACCTCATAAGAGGCCCTGAGGCAGAATCATGCAGCTAAGCAACTCTCAGATTCCTGGTCCAGAGAAGCTGTGGAACAATACATGTTCATAATTCTTAAAAATCACTAAATTTTAGAGGAATTTGTTATGCGGCAATAGGTAACTAGTGTATCTGCCAATCTAGAGATTGAATCTTAGGCTTGTTTTAATAAAGTTTGGTGCAATAAAGGAATATGACTCAGTGTAGAATACTCAGAATACCCTCTGAGTAGAATATCATGTGGACCCAGTACAACAGGGATTTTAAACATAATGGGAAATGGTAATATACACCCCAGCTTGTGGGCTGTGTAGGCTACCAGGGCCTTTCTAAGCATTTCCTCTTCTGCCCTGCTCCCTGGTTGATGGGAGTCTGGTCTCTGGAGACTGGTATTCTGAAGGTGGTAAACTCTGGAATCATCATGTTGTTTCAGGACCTATGACTATATTCAGTTATGACAAGCCAATATAAAAAAGCTGGTCTGTGAAGACAAGAAGAAAAAATGGAGCTGAGATTATTTGCCTCCTCAGAGAGGGGAGAAGTATCTACATGAGGACCTTAGTTTTCAGGGGGACCCACTATATTTTCTACATTTGAGTTCTATGAGATTCTACTCTATTCTTTCAATTGCTCTATTTATAAATATTTGAGCTAGTTTGAATAGTTTCATCTTCCTTGCAACCAAATGATCTCTGTAAGAGAGCATTCCAGGGCCTTGTTGCTGATCCCTTGTTTTTACTCTATAACAGCATCTGGAGAACAGAAGCAATTGCCCTTGGGGTCATATTTTCCTCAAGGCTAGTTCTTATAACACAAGATTGGACAACATATATGGAGCTATTCTTATAGAAAGAACTATTTTTATAGCAAGCTAACACCTAACAAGTAAGCCGTTCTTGGAGGGTTTCAGGGTATAAGTCCAAGGTAAAGAACAGTCATTTCATAGCTGAGTTTAAAGACAATAGAAATATGCTCCTTTCTTGAGTCAAATGTGTTCTAAGCAATCTTAAATTCTGGTGAACATGAATTATTTCAACCAAAAATGATTTAAAAACCATATAAGATATTTCTAAATAATCAAAATGTCTCTAGATTTTCTCATCTAAATTTCAACAAATATTTGAGACATGATAATATGAAGTACCTATAACAATTTCAGGAACTTATTACAATTAAAAATAAATAAGATTCAAGAAAACAAAAAAGAATATCAACTGTTTTAGCCCCAGAATAAAAAGCCTGTGAATAGTTTTCCCAGGAACTGAAAGCCCTCTGAGCTGTGCCACATTTATTCTTCATTGTTAGGTGAGCAAATGTCATTTTGCAAAGGCAGGGTGCATTAGACAGACATTTACTGGCAATCTTCCAGAAAAAAATACCCCTTATGGGTGGAACTTCAACATAGCTAAGGTTGCTGTTTAAAAACAGAGGCATTTGCAGGGTGAAAAGACTTGCCTGTACCACCCACATTCCAAATACAAGCTAGTGATTTCTCAAAGGTTTTGTTTACTGGTTCAATCATGACCTGATTCAGGCCCCTGAGAATTCCTCATTGGCAGCTTCAATTGCAAAATTTAATTTTAGTTCAGAGATGATTTAAATAAAAACTGATTGTTCAGGTTGTCAACACTATGAACATATAGAAAGAGAAGCACACACACACACACACACACACACACACACACACACACAATTCCAATAGGAAGATATTGCTACACTTCTGGTAAAATTTAGTTAAAAATAATTCTTCTGCTCAAAAATGCCCTTTGCTAAAGACTAAAAATAATTTCACAGTACACTTATTGGACAATTTTGAAAAAATCTTAGGTGGAGATTTTAGAGGTCAGAGCATGGATGGGAAGAAAAAGATCGTTCAATCAAATGATTTCTTTCTAAAAATGTTAAGGAATCTCATCAGAGGCTCTAAATGAAGCAGTTTGGTTTCTTACCAAAATGCCCGTGCTCATTTAGAATGCTGAGTAGATGTATTAGCTTTGCACTTTTGGAGATCTGGGTGGGATGGAAGAACACAGTGGCATTTGGGGTTTGGCAAAACCTCTGAAATTATTTTTCAAACACTTTAGGTTTGGCAAAGGCAGATCGGATTTTGCCAAATGCCTTTTTCCTTACTTTGGAACTCAAGTGTACTTCAAGGAAAATTTAATCCATATGCTTCTGATTTACTTATTCTTAAGTCATCAAATTATTGTCTTGAAACAATGGATTAATGCTCAAGAAAGTCTTTTGAACAATTTCATGAAATTGTTGTAAATCTCCCTGCACTCCATTCCAATTACTTTGCCCTGAATGTCAGTGCATGTGATGTCAGCATTAAATCAAGCCACAATTTTGGAAACTTTACATTTGTTTCCTAGTTAGAACCCTGCGAGTATGAGGTGTGTTGACCTAAAATTAAAAGATTACCAGTTATTTCTCCAGGCAAAAATGGGTTTCTTTGGGATCAGCAAAGAATTGCAATTTGGGGTCTGCAAACATGGCAAGCCATGTGCAAGCCCCCATATGGCAAGGGAAGGAGAATGCTTTTATAGAGGGGAAAAGGAAGCTGGGGAGGGCTGTAGTAAGCAGAGAGTCCATGGCTTTTCATTGGTTGAGTCCTTGTCAGCAAAGAGGAATCTTTCTTCTTCCTGTTGGGCTCTGGGAGAGCTCCCCCTTCTAGTCTCCCAACTGTTTTTAATTGAGGCTTCTGTTTATTTTTTACACGTGGTTCTAAGATAAGCCAAAAATACAGCTTATTGTTACTGGATAATATGATTACAGAATTATACAACTTTTGAGGTCAATCGTTATCTCTGCAAGATTACTTTTTGCATCCTGAGCCAACAATCACCCACCCTCTGTAGCAACCCACAGCAGGAAATGGTCCCTTCTAGCACTGGATAACTCTAAATGCAGGTTTTTTTTTTTTCTTAATTCATGACTAAAGTTCACAGTAGGTGAAGTGGTTATTATCCAGAGAGATTATGCCATGGTGACCTGGGAAATGTCAGCTGTCCTTGGCATCATTTCTCGAGGCTTTGGCTAGACTCTTTGCTTGTGTGGTTATTCTAAAGACACTGAAAATCCCAAATGTTGTGAACTGATCTAATTTCTATATCCAAACCTACTTTTTATTCCTATTTTTTCTGGCTCAGAGAATGGTTCCAGACTCTCTCCTCTGAGCCTTCTTCAGGCAAAGCCTACCCTTCACCTTGTCTAGCAAGGGGACTCAATCGACAAGCATTTATTGAGTGCTACTTTGGTTAGCAAATGAAAAGGGCTGAAGCCAAAAAGAGAAAGGTCAAATGGATATTGAATACATACGCCAAGTTCTGTTCTGTTCTGAGTTTAAATGGCAAAGTGAGACTGGTCAGAACTTTGAGGTAGAAGTGCTTTCTGGTAATGTCTAGCCAAGCAGGGGACGGCCATAGTTCTAAATCATTTGATAAGATCAGTATCGAGATTATGATGACGGCATGTCCTCAATTGACCCAGAGGCATCCAGAGGTTTTTTTCATTAAACATTTTTTTCAGTGGGCCTCAATTCTGTGACAGATTTTTGGTCATGTTGTTGCCATTAAAAAGTACTGATTTTAAAAACTAATAACTTAAAACTGTCACACACAAAACAAATGACTCACAAAACATTCTCCTTTCCTTCTAAAGGTTTTACATGCATTGTTATCACTAACCAGTTTTCACTATTAAACTTAAATGTCCAATCAGACAAACTGAGACTGTTCTTCCACCACTGATCAAGACTGGGGTGGCAGGTATTGGGGATAATATTCATTTAGCTTTCTGAGCTTTCTGGGCAGACTTGGTGACCTTGCCTGCTCCAGCTGCCTTCTTGTCCACTGACTTGATGACACCCACAGTAACTGTCTCGTCATGAATAGCATAAATTCCTTGGGCTATAGGAGTATTACCTTACTCATTGGAAAGTGACTTTTGTGTAGGAGAACAAAAAATTGTAGGAGGATTGACTTGGATGGGGACAATGGCCTAATTTAAGGAATGGCACAAGGTGGGGATGAATGGACTACCTGGGTTAAGAGGACAAGGCCATGAGGCTGGTTCATCTCCTGGCTGTGAGGGGTCTTGCAATGAGCACACAGCATGTAGTTCTCAAATAAACCTTTCCTCATGCTTGTAGTCAAGAGAGTCCTATCATTCCCTGTAGTACACAGATGTCTGGCCAAACACTATGCTATGAGTTCTTGATGCTAAGAAGTATGTGCCAGGTATGCATATCTTTATAATTTTCTTTAGAACATTCAAGAAAGCAAATGATATAATAATAAGTATGTGACAGGACAGAGTATAATGGGTGCTTCTAGCAGAGGCATCTGTGATTAGAATGATGAGGAAAGGTTTACCAGAGGAGGTGGCAGATGGTTTGAGTCTGGAAAGACAGCTAGGAGTAATCCCAGTAAGAAAATGAAGGGGGACACATAGAAGGATATTCCTGGCACAGGTATAGTTCAGAAGACAGACATGCAGGTCAGGAATTTTTACCATATGGGTGGCTTTTGCACTCAGAGAAGAAAATGTCCTCTTTCTGGAAGAATATATATGGTGGAAAGAGAGCTAAAGACAGTCCAGTGGCAGAGTTTTCTGCCTGGTGTAATATGGCACTGATTTTCCATGAGATACTGATCCCCCCACATTAGGGAAGCTGAGTGGGATTAACAGTATTCAGAGTCCCTGGGCAGGTTGCCTCTAGATGTGGCAGCCATTTTGGGGATCCTCAGTGGGATGCTTGAACATAGCATTCTTGTAACTTATGTTGCAGTCTTGAAGTTTTCTAGCATGATGAGGGTTTTCTGTAACTTTCATTGCTGCAAAAATCAGAATATTGTCAAGGATATAATCTACCACCTCAATATCTATTTTAGAGTGGAGGTAGCCAACTATGGCATTTCTGGAGGAATTGATGGTCTAGGTACCCAAGAAGCCCCAAATGTGGACAACTGAGGAAGATGGAAGGTAGGAGGGTGTTGGTGGTAGGAAGGCTAGACAGGGTGGTAGGTGCAGCTCCAGGTGGTGGCCCCAAATCTCTGACTTTACGTACAATGGATAGGTCTGTTAGTTTGTGGCCAGAGTGGTACCCAAAGTATCTGTAATACTGCAAGTATTTCAGATAAGGATGTCACCATTTTGAAATCCTTGATATGAAAAAGTTCAGTCAATCAGATTAGAAATTTGCTCATATTTTCTTTTTTTTTTTTTTTTTTTTTTTTTGTTTTTTTTTTTTTTTTTTTAACAATTAACGGGTTGTATTTATTATGCAAATCTTTCACAAGTGTGTTGTTTAAAGATCACCTATTGACATTCTCTTTTATTTTATTTTATTTTATTTTATTTTTTTTTTTTTTTATTTTTTTTATTTTTTTTTTTTAACATCTTTATTGGGGTATAATTACTTTACAATGGTGTGTTAGTTTCTGCTTTATAACAAAGTGAATCAGTTATACATATACATATGTTCCCATATCTCTTCCCTCTTGCGTCTCCCTCCCTCCCACCCTCCCTATCCCACCCCTCCAGGCTGTCACAGAGCACCGAGCCAATATCCCTGTGCCATGCGGCTGCTTCCCACTAGCTATCTACCTTACTACGTTTGTTAGTGTGTATATGTCCATGACTCTCTCTCGCCCCGTCACAGCTCACCCTTCCCCCTCCCCATAACCTCAAGTCCGTTCTCTAGGAGGTCTGCGTCTTTATTCCTGCCTTACCCCTAGGTTCTTCATGACATTTTTTTTTCTTAAATTCCATATATATGTGTTAGCATACTGTATTTGTCTTTTTCTTTCTGACTTACTTCACTGTGTATGACAGACTCTAGGTCTATCCACCTCATTACAAATAGCTCAATTTCGTTTCTTTTTATGGCTGAGTAATATTCCATTGTATATATGTGCCACATCTTCTTTATCCATTCATCCGATGATGGGCACTTAGGTTGTTTCCATCTCTGGGCTATTGTAAATAGAGCTGCGATGAACATTTTGGTACATGACTCTTTTTGAATTTCGGTTTTCTCAGGGTATATGCCCAGTAGTGGGATTGCTGGGTCATATGGTAGTTCTATTTGTAGTTTTTTAAGGAACCTCCATACTGTTCTCCATAGTGGCTGAACCAATTCACATTCCCACCAGCAGTGCAAGAGGGTTCCCTTTTCTCCACACCCTCTCCAGCATTTATTGTTTCTAGATTTATTGATGATGGCCATTCTGACTGGTGTGAGATGATATCTCATTGTAGTTTTGATTTGCATTTCTCTAATGATTAATGATGTTGAGCATTCTTTCATGTGTTTGTTGGCAGTCTGTATATCTTCTTTGGAGAAATGTCTATTTAGGTCTTCTGCCCATTTTTGGATTGGGTTGTTTGTTTTTTTGTTGTTGAGCTGCATGAGCTGCTTGTAAATTTTGGAGATTAATCCTTTGTCAGTTGCTTCATTTGCAAATATTTTCTCCCATTCTGAGGGTTGTCTTTTGGTCTTGTTTATGGTTTCCTTTGCTGTGCAAAAGCTTTGAAGTTTCATTAGGTCCCATTTGTTTATTTTTGTTTTTATTTCCATTACTCTAGGGGGTGGGTCAGAAAGAATCTTGCTCTGATTTATGTCATAGAGTGTTCTGCCTATGTTTTCCTCTAATAGTTTGATAGTTTCTGGCCTTATATTTAGGTCTTTAATCCATTTTGAGCTTATTTTTGTGTATGGTGTTAGGGAGTGTTCTAATTTCATTCTTTTACATGTACCTGTCCAGTTTTCCCAGCACCATTTATTGAAGAGGCTGTCCTTTTTCCACTGTACATTCCTGCCACCTTTATCAAAGATAAGGTGTCCATATGTGCATGGGTTTATCTCTGGGCTTTCTATCCTGTTCCATTGATCTATCTTTCTGTTTTTGTGCCAGTACCATACTGTCTTGATAACTGTAGCTTTGTAGTATAGTCTGAAGTCAGGGAGCCTGATTCCTCCAGTTCCTTTTTTTGTTCTCAAGATTGCTTTGGCTATTCGGGGTCTTTTGTGTTTCCATACAAATTGCAAAATTTTTTGTTCTAGTTCTGTGAAAAATGCCAATGGTAGTTTGATAGGGATTGCATTGAATCTATAGATTGCTTTGGGTAGTAGAGTCATTTTCACAATGTTGATTCTTCCAATCCAAGAACATGGTATATGTCTCCATCTATTTGTATCATCTTTAATTTCTTTCATCAGTGTCTTATAGTTTTCTGCATACAGGTCTTTTGTCTCCTTAGGTAGGTTTATTCCTAGATATTTTATTCTTTTTGTTGCAATGGTAAATGGGAGTGTTTTCTTGATTTCACTTTCAGATTTTTCATCATTAGTATATAGGAATGCCAGAGATTTCTGTGCATTAATTTTGTATCCTGCTACTTTACCAAATTCATTGATTAGCTCTAGTAGTTTTCTGGTAGCATCTTTAGGATTCTCTATGTATAGGATCATGTCATCTGCAAACAGTGACAGCTTTACTTCTTCTTTTCCGATTTGGATTCCTTTTATTTCCTTCTCTTCTCTGATTGCTGTGGCTAAAACTTCCAAAACTATGTTGAATAAGAGTGGTGAGAGTGGGCACCCTTGTCTTGTTCCTGATCTTAGTGGAAATGCTTTCAGTTTTTCACCATTGAGGATGATGTTTGCTGTGGGCTTGTCGTATATGGCCTTTATTATGTTGAGGAAAGTTCCCTCTATGCCTACTTTCTGCAGGGTTTTTATCATAAATGGGTGTTGAATTTTGTCAAAAGCTTTCTCTGCATCTATTGAGATGATCATATGGTTTTTCTCCTTCAGTTTGTTAATATGGTTTATCACATTGATAGATTTGCGTATATTGAAGAATCCTTGCATTCCTGGAACAAACCCCACCTGATCATGGTGTATGATCCTTTTAATGTGCTGTTGGATTCTGTTTGCTAGTATTTTGTTGAGGATTTTTGCATCTATGTTCATCAGTGATATTGGTCTGTAGTTTTCTTTCTTTGTGACATCCTTGCCTGGTTTTGGTATCAAGGTGATGGTGGCCTCGTAGAATGAGTTTGGGAGTGTTCCTTCCTCTGCTATATTTTGGAAGAGTTTGAGAAGGATAGGTGTTAGCTCTTCTCTAAATGTTTGATAGAATTCGCCTGTGAAGCCATCTGGTCCTGGGCTTTTCTTTGTTGGAAGATTTTTAATCACAGTTTCAACTTCAGTGCTTGTGATTGGTCTGTTCATATTTTCTATTTCTTCCTGATTCAGTCTTGGCAGGTTGTGCATTTCTAAGAATTTGTCCATTTCTTCCAGATTGTCCATTTTATTGGCATAGAGTTGCTTGTAGTAATCTCTCATGATCTCTTTTATTTCTGCAGTGTCAGTTGTTACCTCTCCTTTTTCATTTCTAATTCTATTGATTTGAGTCTTCTCCCTTTTTTTCTTGATAAGTCTGGCTAGTGGTTTATCTATTTTGTTTATTTTCTCAAAGAACCAGCTTTTAGTTTCATTGATCTTTGCTATTGTTTCCTTCATTTCTTTTTCATTTATTTCTGATCTGATTTTTATGATTTCTTTCCTTCTGCTAGCTTTGGGGTTTTTTTGTTCTTCTTTCTCTAATTGCTTGAGGTGCAAGGTTAGGTTGTTTATTCTAGATGTTTCCTGCTTCTTAAGGTGGGCTTGTATTGCTATAAACTTCCCCCTTAGAACTGCTTTTGCTGCATCCCACAGGTTTTGGGTCGTTGTGTCTCCATTGTCATTTGTTTCTAGGTATTTTTTGATTTCCTCTTTGATTTCTTCAGTGATCACTTCATTATTAAGTAGTGTATTGTTTAGCCTCCATGTGTTTGTATTTTTTACAGATCTTTTCCTGTAATTGATATCTAGTCTCATGGCGTTGTGGTCAGAAAAGATACTTGATACAATTTCAATTTTCTTAAATTTGCCAAGGCTTGATTTGTGACCCAAGATATGATCTATCCTGGAGAATGTTCCGTGAGCACTTGAGAAAAATGTGTATTCTGTTGTTTTTGGATGGAGTGTCCTATAAATATCAATTAGGTCCATCTTGTTTAATGTATCATTTAACGCTTGTGTTTCCTTATTTATTTTCATTTTGGATGATCTGTCCATGGGTGAAAGTGGGGTGTTTAAGTCCCCTACTATGAATGTGTTACTGTCGATTTCCCCTTTTATGGCTGTTAGTATTTGCCTTATGTATTGAGGTGCTCCTATGTTGGGTGCATAAATATTTACAATTGTTATATCTTCTTCTTGGATCGATCCCTTGATCATTATGTAGTGTCCTTCTTTGTCTCTTTTAATAGTCCTTATTTTAAAGTCTATTTTGTCTGATATGAGAATTGCTACTCCAGCTTTCTTTTGGTTTCCATTTGCATGGAATATCTTTTTCCATCCCCTTACTTTTAGTCTGTATGTGTCTCTAGGTCTGAAGTGGGTCTCTTGTAGACAGCATATGTAAGGGTCTTGTTTTTGTATCCATTCAGCTAATCTGTGTCTTTTGGTGGGAGCATTTAGTCCATTTACATTTAAGGTAATTATCGATATGTATGTTCCTATTCCCATTTTCTATATTGTTTTGGGTTCGTTATTATAGGTCTTTTCCTTCTCTTGTGTTTCTTGCCTAGAGAAGATCCTTTAGCATTTGTTGTAAAGCTGGTTTGGTGGTGCTGAACTCTCTCAGCTTTTGCTTGTCTGTAAAGGTTTTAATTTCTCCATCAAATCTGAATGAGATCCTTGCTGGGTAGAGTAGTCTTGGTTGCAGGTTTTTCTCCTTCATCACTTTCAGTATGTCCTGCCACTCCCTTCTGGCTTGTAGGGTTTCTGCTGAAAGATCAGCTGTTAACCTTATGGGGATTCCCTTATGTGTTATTTGTTGTTTTTCCCTTGCTGCTTTTAATATGCTTTCTTTGTATTTAATTTTTGACAGTTTGATTAATATGTGTCTTGGCGTATTTCTCCTTGTATTTATCCTGTATGGGACTCTCTGTGCTTCCTGGACTTGATTAACTATTTCCTTTCCCATATTAGGGAAGTTTTCAACTATAATCTCTTCAAATATTTTCTCAGTCCCTTTCTTTTTCTCTTCTTCTTCTGGAACCCCTATAATTCGAATGTTGGTGCGTTTAATGTTGTCCCAGAGGTCTCTGAGACTGTCCTCAGTTCTTTTCATTCTTTTTTCTTTATTCTGCTCTGCAGTAGTTATTTCCACTATTTTATCTTCCAGGTCACTTATCCGTTCTTCTGCCTCAGTTATTCTGCTATTGATCCCATCTAGAGTATTTTTAATTTCATTTATTGTGTTGTTCATCATTGCTTGTTTCATCTTTAGTTCTTCTAGGTCCTTGTTAACTGATTCTTGCATTTTGTCCATTCTATTGTCCATTCTATCTCCAAGATTTCGGATCAACCTTACTATCATTATTCTGAATTCTTTTTCAGGTAGACTGCCTATTTCCTCTTCATTTGTTAGGTCTGGTGCATTTTTATCTTGCTCCTTTATCTGCTGTGTGTTTTTCTGTTTTCTCATTTTGCTTATCTTACTGTGTTTGGGGTCTCCTTTTTGCAGGCTGCAGGTTCGTAGTTCCTCCTGTTTTTGATGTCTGTCTCCAGTGGCTAAGGTTGGTTCAGTGGGTTGTGTAGGCTTCCTGGTGGAGGGGACTAGTGCCTGTGTTGTGGTGGAAGAGGCTGGATCTTGTCTCTCTAGTGGGCAGGTTCACGTCTGGTGGTGTGTTTTGGGGTGTCTGTGGCCTTATTATGATTTTAGGCAGCCTCTCTGCTAATGGGTGGGGTTGTGTTCCTGTTTTGCTAGTTGTTTGGCACAGGTTGTCCAGCACTGTGGCTTGCTGGTCGTTGAGTGAAGCTGGGTGCTGGTGTTAAGATGGAGGTCTCTGGGAGATTTTCACCGTTTGATATTATCTGGAGCTGGGAGGTCTCTTGTGAACCAGTGTCTTGAAGTTGGCTCTCCTACCTCAGAGGGAGAGCCCTGCCTCCTGGCTGGAGCACCAAGAGCCTTTCATCCACACGGCTCAGAATAAAAGGGAGAAAAAGTAGAGGGAATTAGTAGACGTATGAGGAAAGAAAGAAGGAAAGGAGGGAAGGAAGGAGGGAAGGAAGGAAGGAAGGAAGGAAGAAAGAAAGAAAGAAGCAAAGAAGGAAAGAAGGCAAGAAGGAACGAAAGGAGGGAGGGAGGGAGGGAGGAAGGAAGGAGGGAAAGAAGGAAAAACAAAAAGAAAGAAGATACAGTAAAAATAAAATAAAGTATAATAAAGTTATTGAATTAAAAAATTCTTAATTAGAAAAAAAAAAAAAAAAAAAAGGACGGATAGAACCTTAGGACAAATGTTGGAAGCAAAGCTGTACAGACAAAGTCTTACACAGAAGCGTACACATACACCCTCACAAAAAGAGGTAAAGGGGGAAAAATCATAAATCTTGTTGTCAGAGACCACCTCCTCAATTTGGGATGATTCGTTGTCTAAAGGAGGGAAGGAAGGAGGGAAGGAAGGAAGGAAGGAAGAAAGAAAGAAGCAAGGAAGGAAAGAAGGCAAGAAGGAACGAAAGGAGGGAGGGAGGAAGGAAGGAAGGAGGGAAAGAAGGGAAAACAGAAAGAAGATACAGTAAAAATAAAATAGAGTATAATAAAGTTATTGAATTAAAAAATTCTTAATTTTAAAAAAAAAAAAAAAAAAAAAAAAGGGACGGATAGAACCTTAGGACAAATGTTGGAAGCAAAGCTATACAGACAAAGTCTTACACAGAAGCGTACACATACACCCTCACAAAAAGAGGTAAAGGGGGAAAAATCATAAATCTTGCTGTCAGAGACCACCTCCTCAATTTGGGATGATTCGTTGTCTAAAGGAGGGAAGGAAGGAGGGAAGGAAGGAAGGAAGGAAGGAAGAAAGAAAGAAGCAAGGAAGGAAAGAAGGCAAGAAGGAACGAAAGGAGGGAGGGAGGAAGGAAGGAAGGAGGGAAAGAAGGGAAAACAGAAAGAAGATACAGTAAAAATAAAATAGAGTATAATAAAGTTATTGAATTAAAAAATTCTTAATTAGAAAAAAAAAAAAAAGGGACGGATAGAACCTTAGGACAAATGTTGGAAGCAAAGCTATACAGACAAAGTCTTACACAGAAGCGTACACATACACCCTCACAAAGAGAGGTAAAGGGGGAAAAATCATAAATCTTGCTGTCAGAGACCACCTCCTCAATTTGGGATGATTCGTTGTCTAAAGGAGGGAAGGAAGGAAGGAAAGAAAGAAAGAAAGGACGAAGGTAAAGTATAATAACGTTCTTAAAATTAAAATTGATTATTAAGAAAAAAAATTTTAAGAAAAAACCATGGACGGATAGAACCTAGGACAAATGGTGGAAGCAAGACTATACAGACAAGATCTCACACAGAAGCATACACATACACATTCACAAAAAGAGGAATAGGGAGAAAAATCATAGATCTTGCTCCCAAAGTCCACCTCCTTAATTTGGGATGATTGGCTGTCTATTCATGTATTCCACAGATGCAGGGTACATCAAGTTGATTGTGGAGCTTTAATCCGCTGCTTCTGAGGCTGCTGGGAGAGATTTCCCTTTCTCTTCTTTGTTCTCACAGCTCACAGGGGCTCAGCTTTGGATTTGGCCCTGCCTCTGCGTGTAGGTCGCTGGAGGGCGTTTGTTTTTTGCTCAGACAGGACGGGGTTAAAGGAGCCGCTGATTCGGGGGTTCTGGCGTGCGGAGGCCGGCGGCGGGGAGGGAGGGGCACGGAATGCGGGGCGGGCCTGCGGCGGCAAAGTCCGGCGTGACTCTGCACCAGCCCGAGGCCCGCCGTGCGCTCTCCCGGGGAAGTCGTCCCCGGATCCCGGGAACCCGGCCGTGGCGGGCTGCACAGGCTCCGCGGAAGAGGGGAGTGGAGAGCGACCTGCGCTCGCACACAGGCCCCTTGGTGGCGGCAGCAGCAGCCCCAACGTCTCCCGCCCGCCTTGGGGTCCGCGCCTCCAGCCGCGGCTTGCGCCTGTCTCTGGAGTCCGCGCCCTCAGCCGCGGCTCGCGCCCGTCTCTGGGGTCCGCGCCCTCAGCCGCGGCTCGCGCCCGTCTCTGGGGTCCGCGCTTTCAGCCGCGGCTCGCGCCCGTCTCTGGGGTCCGCGCTTTCAGCCGCGGCTCGCGCCCGTCTCTGGGGTCCGCGCTTTCAGCCGCGGCTCGCGCCCGTCTCTGGGGTCCGCGCTTTCAGCCGCGGCTCGCGCCCGTCTCTGGGGTTCGCGCTTTTAGCCGCGGCTCGCGCCCGTCTCTGGAGTTCCTTTAAGCAGCGTTCTTAAACCCCTCTCCTCACGCACCAGGAAACAAAGAGGGAAGAAAAAGTCTCTTGCCTCTTCGGCAGGTGCAGGCTTTTCCCCGGACTCCCTCCCGGCTAGCTGTGGTGCACTAACCCCTTCAGGCTATGTTCAAGCCGCCAACCCCAGTCCTCTCCCTGCGCTCCGTCCGAAACCGAAACCCTAGCCTCAGAGCCTCAGCTCGCAGCCCCGCCCGTCCCGGCGGGTGAGCAGACAAGCCTCTCGGGCTGGTGAGTGCCGGTCGGCACCGATCCTCTGTGCGGGAATCTCCCCGCTTTGCCCTCTGCACCCGTTGCTGTGCACTCCTCCGCGGCTTCGAAGCTCCCCCCTCCGCCTCCCGCAGTCTCCGCCCGCGAAGGGGCTTCCTAGTGTGTGGAAACTTTTCCTCCTTCACAGCTCCCTCTCACTGGTGCAGGTGCCGTCCCTATTCTTTTGTCTCTGTTTATTCTTTTTTCCTTTTGCCCTACCCAGGTACGTGGGGAGTTTCTTGCCTTTTGGGAGGTCTGAGGTCTTCTGCCAGCCTTCAGTAGGTGTTCTGCAGGAGTTGTTCCACGTGTAGATGTATTTCTGGTGTATCTGTGGAGAGGAAGGTGATCTCCGCGTCTTACTCTTCCGCCATCTTCCCTTACCGCCCGAAATTTGCTCATATTTTCACAAGAAATTTTAACATTACATTTGTCAAGGAAATAAATGGAAGAACTATTAGATTCTGGAAATATGATGTCAACTGTTGTAAACATTTGAATAGTTATCAAAATTAAGAAAATATTTTTATCACCTACTTGAGTGAACAAAGTTTCTTGTTGATGGTAACTTACCAAGAGTATGAAGAAATTACCACTTTAAAGCCTTGACAAGAAATTGTGAGTAGCCATTTCAAGAATAAAAAATTAAAAAAAAATTGGAATTTCAAACAAATTCAGTATTTAATATCTTTTCTAATTCTTTTTTTCTTATTAAAAATTATACAATATAAAGAGAAAACAATTACTTTTTTCATCAATATCATTTAGATACTTCCATATAGTGTCCAATTTATCCCAGAATATTGTAGAAATAGTTTCATTATCCATGTACATTATGAGGTAGCAAAGGTTAGAAGGTACTGACTTGGGAATGCCAACATTTAAGGCATGAGTAAAAAAATAGTCCATGAAGGAAGTCGAGAAAGACTGGCCAAAGAATGGGTATCGAATAAAGAGAGAGTGATATCAAGGAAGCCAAGGAAGTGAGTGTGGTTCACAGTGTCATAATGCATAGAGAAGTTAGATGAGATGAGAAAACCCCTCTCTACTTAGCAATGAGGAGATAATTGATGATCTCAATGAGAACAGTGTCAGTGTGGTTCCCGGGCCTGATGTGGTTTGTAACAGGTTAAGGAGTGAAGGGAAGTTAGGATGTAGAGGTGATAAAATATTCATCACTCTTTCAGGAAGCTCTATTTGGAAAACATGGAAACGATGGCAGCTAGAGGGAGAACCATAAGAACCAATAAGAACCATAGAACCAGTAAGAATTGTGAGGTTTTCCCTCACAGAACTGGAAAAGAGAATACAGTCATGAGTTGACATAAAAGCCAATTGAAAGAGAGTGGTTATAGCTATAGGCAAGGGGGTGGGTGGTGGGGATAAGTATTGGAACAGTCTCTGAGGAGTAAGAGATCAGAGTACAGGGAAGAGAGTTAGCCTCCAGCACAAGGGGCACGCCTTTCTTGGAACTTGTAGGAGTAGAGATTAATGAGATGTTCTCACGATGTGGCTACAAATAGTTGAGGGCATACAAAACACATAGTTTTGATTTTTCTTAGTGTAATAGGAGGTTAATTTAACCTAGGAGAAGAAAACTTGAGAAGAGTGGTTAAGTTTGAAGAAACTATGGCTGGAGACTTGTTTGCATAATGGTGCTAACCTGAACAGTTGGGTGATTTTCTCCAGCCATATTCAGCAGATGTAATAGTAGAGAAGACAGATGGTAGGGCTGGTCCAAGACTGAGAGTTTGCAGAGTGGCCACAGTGGATAAGCTAGGTGGCTGGAACGATGAATGTGCTGGAAGGATGGTTGAAAAGACAAACCACAGCGTTTGGGCAACAAAGGGAGGAAGTGAAGCAACTTGAAATCTCCAGGGTAGTAGTGGGACTAGGCATAAACCAGGCTTCACAGTATTCAAAGAATGAAGGGGGAGAAGATGCCTTGTGCATTGTTTGAGGGGGCTTAGAGACTTTTATTTCCAATGAAATGAAGATTCTGCAGACACAGGGGAAAGCCTTGGGGAGGGCTAAAGAGCAATGGAAAGAAAAACAAGAGTGAGGAAGCACAAGGCAGGCAGTAAGAGGGAAGAAGAGAGGATGCAGGAGGTTTGTGTTTTAGGTGGAGTTGTAGGAGGTCTAGGATCGCAGGCATGGGAGGGATCAGTCTAGATGTCCAGGGGGAAAGAAGGATGAACTGCAGACCAAAGGGCCCCAGGAGGCTGCTGTGGCCTTCCCTCGGGTCCTAAACAGAATATGGTAAGGAAATATTTGGTCCCTCAAGAGGTGGAACTGGAGAGGGCGACAGTGATGAGAATTCAGCCTGAGGGGCCACCTGCTCAGGGGGTCACTCATCCTTTAAGCCTTATCTCAAAGCTTGACTCCTCCACGGCGCTCTCTCTCCTGCTCAGGTAGCGAGCAAACATGTGGCCAGGAAGGACACTGGGCAAAGAAATAGGATGCAGCAATGTGCTGGAGCAGGAAGCAGCTCTACCTTGGTGGTGTCTCAGTTTCACCTTCCAGGAAGTGTTCTGGACAAAAGGATCCTGAATCACAGTCAGCAGGTCTAGCTAGAGCACCCCATGACACTGGGAACACTGCCACGTGCAAACCCAGTGAAACTCCCAGAGTCTAGCCTCTCGCCTGTAGGCCAGTCCAACTAAAACACTGCTTTGGCTCAAAAGAAAAAGGCATGTTACCATCCAACTTTGCCACTTGAAATGAAACTAGAAAAACATCCTCAGAATAGAGGTAAGTCTTGATTCACCCTTTTTTTCCTGAAGGAGTTAAGGTTTTAATTACTATATTATTTCTGTCCTAAATCTGATCCAATAATGGAATTATATGATTTTTGATTATTTACAGGTTTGATGCTGTATGTAGCATTCATTTTGCCATAATTGTGTGAGTTGATCTGATGAAGAGGAAGTGCTCATTTTGGGGGAAATGCTATTTGGAATATCTTTTTCAGAAATAGGATAACCCATAATGGCATTACGAACCTTATTTTTAAAGGCTGTGAGACATAAGTATAACACATGTTTTTAATTATAGGCCTTTAAAATATTTTTTATATAAAAATGGAATTTTGTTTTCATCAGATGCTTTACTTAATTTTCTTTAAAACAGTTGACAGCACTGAGAAAATGATGGGGAGAAGAAGGGGAAAGAAGTAGATTGCCTGTTCGTAGTTTGATATTATGTATTTAAATAATGACTCTGCCGTACATTTCCTTCCGTCTCTTGACCCTGCCCAGTATCCTGCTCATCACTATTCTGGTTCCCTTCCTTGTACTCCAGAGGGCAAGGAACATATCTGGTATTTTGTGGTAACCTTTTCCTACACACTATGAAAGATATAGGCCTTCTGCCCAGAAAAATGCGTATAGGCACTCATGGGCGCACACACACACACACACACAATTTCAGGAGACGCAGGCATTCTGCATCCACTCTACCCCCTCAAATCCCATCCTTAGGCTCCCAGATTAAGTCCCCCTACTCTATAAAGGGACATTCAGTACAGAACGCCAGTCAATGCCAGGGGCTGCCTCTATTATCTCTGTATCCCTGAGGTGCTTAATGCCTTCCCTGGCATGGAGAAGGCATTCAGTCATGTTTGATGAGCTACACTACAAGAAAGTCATGCTATTTCAACTAAGAGTGTGTAGGGAAGAAGGCAGGAGTCTTGAGCCTTGGGTTGTTAGGTGAGCACTGGGGTACAGGGAGGGCTCTCGGAACAAAGGTAGGATGACTGTTTATTGAAGTTTAGCACTTGTTTTCTCTTGAATCTCAGCCAGCCAATTAGTTAGACTGGTAAAGAAGCATTCTTTGGTTAAAGAAAGGAATCCTAAATTTCTGAAGCTGCACTGTGTTGATCGTAGGAAAAAGTTGGATAATCTCAGAAACCAGACTAACTTCTAAAGAAAGATGTGGGTAAAAGAAATATTTAAAGGAATGTTGAGACAGAGTAAACCACAGAGGTGCCAGCATGATGACTACTACTGTCAACATTTTATAGGTGAAACTTTGCCCCCTTGCTTTTATAGAGCAAAGCAAGGCTCCCAAAGCAGTGGGTTTAGGACACAGCCGCTGCCTATATTGTTCCCTCCTAGACAGTGGCACGAGGTCACTTATTCCACGGTACTCTCCTATATCTCCTGGAGGACCAGAAATCATGCTGCATTTGTGTGGCATTTCCACCCAGAGAGGTTGAATCACTGTCACAGTCAGAGAAAGCTCTGGACTGCTTTCTCTGCAGCCTGTTTCAGCTGGAGCTGGTGTGCTCAACTCTTGCCAGAAATGAATTCCTGATGTAAAGGACTAAAATAAAACTGCCTGTGAAAAGCTAGTTTATGCATTGAGACAGAGACATAGCTCTAGCTGCAATTGTATTTACAGGGAAAAAAAATAAACAACAGAATAGATCATCAAATAACACTCTCTCCTTCTTTCTTCCCAACCCAGCTTTCGTTCTCTTTTGTGCTCAACCAGGATCTCTTTGTGGGTAGTTTGTTTTATCAAAGAAGCTGTTTGGTCAACTTGGAATATATCAGCTGAAAACAAATCTATTTGATCTGGAGAAGAGTGTCAAGAACGCTTTGTCTTTAATCTGAAAAAATGGCTGCTGAGATGATAGTTACCATGGGGACAGAGGAAAGACATCATAATTTCGGTGTCTTCTATCACTTTTCACTTGGATTCTACTTAAAACAAGGTCAGCTTCTCATCCACACAGCAGTTGAAGGTCAAAAATCACTCCAGATTTTTTTGTTTTGCTGCTTCCCAAATACAGCCCTGATGTGTCAGTTTAGGACAAAAGAAGGTGAGACCTTCCTGTAGGTTCTTTCCCTCTAGGAGATTCTGAGGGAGGAATCTGTTTTGTGACTTTCCTGGTAGTCAGGGTACACATGATACTGATCTACTAAAGCAGACCATTTTACAGCTGAGAGGAAAATAGCTATAAACTCTCCACCTCAGTTTGCTGGGTTATTTCATCCTCTGTCATGATACAAATATCGATGATGTTAGAGAGAGAAGCTTGGTCCGAGATATTATACCCTTATCAAAATATGTATTCATTATTGTTAAATCACAGATTGATAAAATATGATCTAAATCGTTGTTAATAATCAGGATTTGGTTTTCCTTTGGCTTAGCTTTTCCCATCTGGTTTTGGTTTTGTGGTTGCCTTTCCAGTTCTGAGTAAATGTAATAAAAAAAGATTAAGAAAATAAAAACACAATATGATTTGTGAATCTCATCCAGTTCAACCCTCTAAATAAATAGATTTTTTAGGAAATCAAAACTGAGTATGATATTATGCTTGAGACTCATGTATTAAATACCCAAACCAGTATGCAGACAAAATGAACATATTTCATTCTTTTTTTAAAAAAAAAAAATCCTTTAAAAAATAAAATAAATTTTATTTATTTATTTATTTTTGGATGTGTTGGGTCTTCGTTTCTGTGCGAGGGCTTTCTCTAGCTGCGGCGAGCGGGGGCCACTCTTCATCGCGGTGCGCGGGCCTTTCACTGTCGTGGCCTCTCTTGTTGCAGAGCACAAGCTACAGACGCACAGGCTCAGTAGTTGTGGCTCACGGGCCTAGTTGCTCGGCGGCATGTGGGATCTTCTCAGACCAGGGCTCGAACCCGTGTCCCCTGCCTTGGCAGGCAGATTCTCAACCACTGTGCCACCAGGGAAGCCCCATATTTCATTCTTGAATGCCATGTTCAACAGAAAAAAGTGATTATTCCACCCCACCCTGATACTCTGTAACAATGACAATAACAGAAAAAAAGAAGGAAAAAAAGAAAGAAAAGAGAAAGAAAGATAGAAAGAAAGAAGGGAGAGAGAGAGGGAGGGAGGGAGGAAGGAAGGAAAGAAGGAAGGAAGGAAGGGAGAGAGGAAGGAAGGAAAGGAGGAAGGAAGGAAGCAAGCAAGAAACTCAGCCATGAGGGGAAAAGAACAAAAATATATTGGTTAGAGTGGCCAAGAGCTTGGAGCCTAGTTCTTGTGTGTAACCATCAACGCTCCTCTTGATCCAGAGGATCCTAATATTCTCCTCCACCAGATTTCATCTGACACAGTGAAAGCAAGTGCTCTCTGTGTCATATTGGTCACCCCCAACTTGGGACTATGGAGTCTGTTCTAAGTCTATTGATCATAACGTGAAAGTAATAATAGTAATAATGATAGTTCAGAAAAATTGTGTGCCAACTGTGGTATCAAGTAATGTATCAAGTACATTATAGGCATTATCTTTGGTCCTCCCAGTAGTCCTCTATGGTAGGCTGTGTCAGTATTATTACTGCGTTATTGGGGAAAAAATCAGAGCTTGGATAGCTTGGGTCATAGAGTTAGTAAGAGTGTGGAACAGAATTTGAAACCACACTTGCATGTCAGCCCTTATCCTTTAGCCTAGATCTCTGTAGTGTGAGCTAGGCACCAACCAGGAAAAGAAAACTACCTGGAAGGGCTGGAGCTGTCTCTCTTTGGTCTGTTTGTGCTGTACATGCCCTATCAGCACACTGATTATTACAGTTCATCTCCTCACCTGTCTACTTGTCTATCTCTTCTACTAGACAAGCTCCTTGACAGTGAATCCGGAACACTGACAATGCCTGATCCACAGTAGGTACTTAAAACATTGGGTGAAATATGCTAACAATGATTACATGTTGGGGATTTATAATAATAATTGAGACCAGTCTTGCATAGCTAATTCTGCATTCTTTTCCAGATATTCAATAGTTTGTTTATAACTGGGTACCAACTTTTAAAATGTAGGCAGGTGTAGTTGAAAATACAATTTGATGCATTATTGCCATTATTATACTTGGTATTTGCAAATTTAATTCTAATTACAGAATTATCTGTTGCATTGTATTGAAAAGAAAAGAAAGTGTTTTAATTTAACATTTTAGTAGGAAGTGTATGCATATTTACTAACTTTATTATAAAACTATCATCAAGCAATTTTTGAATATCTAGGCCAAGAAAAAACATTTAGCTTTTTTTGGTGGAAGATGTAGTCTTATTTTAATAGAGGCTTGTTTTACTCACAGCATTGTATTGTACTTAGCTTGGTTCTCAGATGCCCTCTAGTGGTGATAAATAGTAAGTAAATAATAAAGTAGTTGAAAATAAAATGAATTTATATGGTAATGACTACTTTACAATCAGTAACCACATCTGTTTTGACATATTATATAGATCAAATATAAAAAAAAAGATAGAATATTTGCTTTGTTTTACCAGGTTAAAGTAACAGCTTTTAAAAATATCTCATAGTATTAAAAAATACTAGTAAAAGAATACACACACAATGAATAAATAGGTATAGAGAATAATGAAACAAATGTGTGTGTACCTAGGACCTGGCTTAAGAAATAGAAAAGAAGAACACTCAGTATTTGTTTGATTTAAAAGGCCATTGTCATTCCATGATGTCATACTACACTCAGCCCTCCCTATCTGCAAGTTCCCCATCCATGTATTTTGAGCTGCGGTTGGTTGAACTTGCAGATATGGAGGGTCAACTGTCCTATGTCATTTTATATAAGGGACTTGATTTTGGTATCCGTGGGGGAAGGGTGTGTGTGTGTGTGCGCACCCTGGAATCAATCCTTCTCACCAAGGATCGACTATATTTCCCAAGAAGCAAAACAAGAAAACTCATGCCCATGTGAATAATATCAACCCTCAGCCACATTAACAAACATGCTGTAGCCAGCTGATCAAAGCAGTAGATTTTAGGAGGAAAAAGAAAGCAAGCATTCATAATGCCTTGTGCATAGTTAGCACTCAATGAATAATTATCTATTTGTTTTGTACTTAGTAATCCATCGTCTGCTAATAAGCCTTGATTTTTGGAATCTTTTAAAAGATATCCGGGGGGGACAAGGATTTTATCATGGAGAAAATTTAATACTATCTATCTGCTTTTAAATTATTTTAAGTCATTCCCAGAGGAAACTGTTTCATTTACATTCTAAAAACAGAAACAAGATAACTGTTTTAAATGTCTACTGGTATAAAACTCATGCAGTATTACTATCAGGATCACATCCCATGACTCTATCAATTTAGACTACTTATGATTCAGAAATAATTTATTATTTTTCAACATATTGGAAATGCATATGAAACTCTGTTATCTTAAGTTTGTATAGCACTAAACTATATTTCAATGGTCAACATCTCAAATGGAGTCTGATGACAATGTCTACTTCATAAAGAGAAAAAGTAGTTTTGAAACATTCAGAAACATACAGATGCAAATCAGCATGCTTTTCCCACAAGATGTCACTATGGTACCAGTGAAATATAATCATAAATGTATCTGTCTGTTACTTTGTTTTTAATAAACAAACAGTTAGAAAAGATCTGTCCATAAACATATGATACTCAAATTGAGCACACACAGGAAATAAGTGAATTCATAGATATCCAATATCTAATATATATATATACACATATACATATATATATATATACATATGTATATATATGTGTATGTGAAAGCAAACATATTTGTTTGGATACATACTGAAACATTAACTGTATGCATCCAAAGAGTAGTATAAAACTGATAATACAAAACAAGGGCCGTATTCAAGATTATTCATTCTCTGACAAATACTCTAAAAGTACCTAGCGTGTCACTCATACCATGACTCTTCTCACCAAGTATGTGATACACTCATGGCTGCTTACAGACTGAGTTTACATCTTTATGTGCATGTGTGATGGTTAAAAGATGAGGGAGGGTGGGAGGAAGACGCAAGGGGGAGGAGATTTGGGGATATATGTATATGTATAGCTGATTCACTTTGTTATAAAGCAGAAACTAACACACCATTGTAAAGCAATTATAGTCCAATAAAGATGTTAAAAAAAAATAATACTGAGTGATTTCTGAAGATGAACAACTGGCAAATTTACACCTGTCCTTTGTTTCTGCTTTAAGTGAGCTAGAGTTTAAGAGCCAAGAAGTCAGATAGAGCAGAGTTCAAAATCTAGCTCAGTCAACCGTATATCCTCTGCCCAGTTAATTCACCTCCTGAGTCTGCTTTCTTATTTATAAAATGGGTATAGTTATATCTATCTCATTAAGTTTGCTATGACAGTAAATTGAGACAATGCATGTAATACACCTAGCACAGAAGGGATTACTTAATAAATAATAACAGTGATTATTAATTTCAAGAGGGAAATGTTAATCAGAATCACATTTTATTCTTTGATCACAGGTCGTAGCATATGAAAGGCCTGAGTTTTAGTCACAGATGTGAAATGCTTATGTAATAAAATTCAAGCACATCTATAAAAATTTAAACACTTGTAATAACTGATATTCCATAATGGTCTCTAATAACAGTTTTGTTTGCTAAACCCAACTATTTGTTTGAAGAGTAAATAGAGGTCTGGCCTTGCTTTTTGGAATGACTCCCTTCTGCTGGTGACAGTAATTGAAATTTGCCTTAACTTTGGCAGCTGCACATAGTTAAACATCATTTGGCCAATTGTTAGGCAACCTGTGGGGTTTCTTATCCTCTTGTGTTAGTCCCCCTGTGTAGCATTGTATTATTCTCCTATTTTTAAGCCTTCCCTAGCTCCCCAAGGCTCTGAGGACAAAGTACAAACAGGCAGTCATCTACAGCTTGCCCAGTTGGTTGAATCAGCCTCAGATGTCCTTGGCTAGATATTCTCATAAGCAGCTCATCAGCCATACTTTATAAATGAGGAGTCTGGATGCTGGAGGCTGAAATGACTTTCCCAAAGGAATACTGCTCCTAAGTGGATGAGCTAAGACTAGAAACCAAATGTCTCATTGGCCCCATCTCTGGCTGAGGAGGACTCCTAGTCCCAGAAGAGCAAGGATTATCTTCTTCAGCTAAGTGCTGTTAAAGACCTAGGGCAGGCTGGGACGGTGGAGAACAGCAGGGTACTTGCTTTTCCAAAGCAGTCAACTTTTACCAAATGGTGAGAAGGTGTTTCAAGGGCCATAAGAAAGACATCTTTTTGTTTGGTATCTCTTATTTATTTCTAAATTTATTTTTCTCTAAAATTTAAAATTTAACTAGGTAAAATAAATAATAGTATATTGCTAATCATTTCTGCCAGGCTAACTGGCCTGTGGGCCACTCTGAGGTCCAGTCTTACCCTGCCAAGTGGGGACTCTGGGCTTCATTAGAAGTATTTATAGCAGTTATAGCAGTAGTGACAGTAGACCTTTGCTACTCAAAAGCATGGTCTGCTGGTCAGCAGCACCCATATCACCTGAAAGCTTGTTGGAGATGCAGAATCCCAGGCCCATCCAGATCTTTTGAATTGAAATCTGCCTTTTAACCAGGTTGCCAAACGACTGGTGTATACATCCAAGTTTGAGGAGCACCATCTTTAGCAATATATGAACCGGTATTCCTCATGGAAACTATTCTCTTTAGAGTCTTTCCTGATGATCTGGCTTGGTTGCCCAAGGGAAAAACTGGTGAAGTCCTTGGCATAGTTATTGATACTTCTTTGAAATTCCACAAATGATACTTTCCTTCTCCTTTCTTAGAATTTTATTGACTCTAGTTTGTCTGACAAGAAGTTAGTTTTTAAAAAATGGACAGATTGTTTGGCTTCCTCTTTTAATTGTAAAAGAGACATTTTTTTCTTTAGAGGTAATTTGGATGACACATTTTGAAAGAAGAAAATAAACCATCGACTCAACCATCTCGGTATATTGTCTTCCATATGTATATACACACATATATGTATTTAATATTTTGAATAAGTAATGCAGTCATACGGTTCAAAAAGTATGAAAAGATATATAATAAAATCTTTTGCCCATTTAGGTATTGGGTTGGCCAAAAAATTCCTTCAGTTTTTAAGTAAAAATAAAAGACACATTTTTCATTTTCACCAAGAACTTTATTGAAAAGCATATCCATCGTTTTGTTCCACTACCTTCTGCCATTTTTCAGGCAACTTCATAATTCCACCTTCCCAAAACTTTTTATCATTTTGAACAAAGAACTGTTCCAGGTGCCTTTTACAATCTTCCAAGGAATTGAAATTTTTTTCCATTAAGAGAATTTTGTAAAGACCTAAATAAATGGAAATCTGAAGGTGTAATGTCTGGTGAATATGACGGATGAATCAGAACTTCCCAGCCAAGCTGTAAATTTTTTTGCTTGGTCATCAAAGAAACATGCAGTCTTGCGTTATCCTGATGGAAGATTATGCATTTTCTGTTGACTAATTCCGGATGCTTTTCATCGAGTGCTGCTTTCAGTTGGTCTAATTGGGAGCAGCACTTGTTGGAATTAATTGTTTGGTTTTCCGGAAGAAGCTCGTAATAGAGGACTCCCTTCCAATCCCACCACATATACAACATCACCTTCTCTGGATGAAGACCGGCCTTTGGTGTGGTTGGTGGTGGTTCATTTTGCTTGCACCACAATCTCTTCCATTTCACATTATGGTACAGTATCCACTTTTCATTGCCCGTCACAGTTTGTTTAAAAAACAGAATGTTGGACTTCCCTGGTGGCACAGTGGTTGAGAGTCCACCTGCCAATGCAGGGGACGCGGGTTCGTGCCCTGGTCCGGGAAGATCCCACATGCCGCGGAGCAGCTGGGCCCGTGAGCCATGGCCGCTGAGCCTGCGCGCCTGGAGTCTGTGATCCACAACGGGAGAGGCCACAACAGTGAGAGGCCCGTGTACCACAAAAAAAAAAAAAAAAAAAAATATATATATATATATATATATATATATATATATATATATATATAACAGAATGTTTTTGTTACATTTAAGTAGAGAATCACATGGGGATATACGGTCAAGAAGGATTTTTTTCGCTTAACTTATGTGGAACCCAAGCATCAAAGCGATGAACATAACCAAGCTGGTGCAAATGATTTTCAGTGCTTGATTTGGATATTTTGAGTATGTCGGCTATGGCTCTCTCTCGCATGGTATAATGCTGATTGTTCTCAATGTCTCGATTTCATTGCTATCAACTTCAACTGCTCTACCCGACTGTGGAGCATCGTCCAGCGAGAAATCTCCAGCATGAAACTTCGCAAACCACTTTTGACACATTCGATCAGTCACAGCACCTTCTCTATACACTGCACAAATCTTTTATTTTGCATTTCTGTTGCATTTTTACCTTTCTTGAAATAATAAAGCATAATATACGGAAAATGTTGCTTTTTTTCTTCCATCTTAAATATTAAAATGGCTACACAAAAATTCACCAATTTTGATAAGTTTTTTTTAAAATGCATGCTGTTATGACAGCTGTCACAAAGTTGTTTCAAATGAAGTTAAAGACAACTAAGCGTCACTAGAGCCATCTTATGGGAAAACTGAACGAAGCTTTTGGCCAACCCTTTACTATATTTGCTCAGTTCCACCCCTAACCCCAATAGATAACTACTCATTAATTTTTTGTGTTTCCTTCAACAGATATTTTTAAATATAGTCACAAAAATATTATGTGTATACATTCTCTATTTTATCACAAATGATAGCTTTATTACACAGTTCTGCACCTTATGCATATGTTTATACATTTTGTAAATTGCATTTCACTTTATAGTTTACAATCAGCATTTCCCAAGTTTTTACAGAGTTTTCATAAATATCACTGAAAATGGACACACAGAAGTTCGCTCTTGTGTATTTGAAATAATTTAATTAAACAGTAGGGGTTACTGTTGCGCAGTTTGGTCCTTTCCTCTCCCCCCTCTTCTATTGAAGATAACTTTATGATAAAAATCTCTGTGCATAGTTACTACCACCCAATGAGTATTGGGGGAGCTTGGGTAGATACACCCAACGACTGCTGCTGAGAGCCCAGAGCAGCCCATATTCTTTCCCTTCCTCAGTCTTGTAGTTCAATTCCTTTTCAATTTTAGGAATTACTCTGTAGCCTACTAATATAATCTCTCCTTTCTCTTAATATATAAAGAGGCATTTATAGCTTGCAACAAATAAAGCTTAACTAATACATAAAACAATGGGAAAGAGAGAGAAGATGACTCTTCCATCTGTCAAAGTGTTAATCTCATATTTGATAGTAAAGGAATGGGATTACCTAATGAGGCAAGTAGAAATGAAAAACAGACAAAAAGGAACCCAAACTCACCTAACACTGAGGAAATGACAAAGGAACATCATGGGAAATGAACATCATAGAGGAGTTAGTTCTTGCTACAGGAGGGAAAAAGATTGAAAAAAGAGAAGTCTTTCATTGAAAAGTTTTCTTGAAAG
This sequence comes from Tursiops truncatus, assembly GCF_011762595.2. Lineage (NCBI taxonomy): Eukaryota > Metazoa > Chordata > Mammalia > Artiodactyla > Delphinidae > Tursiops > Tursiops truncatus. Next base: position 32,851,392 of record NC_047041.1, read on the forward strand.
TCAGGGGAACTCAAACAGCTGAGGAAACACAGGTTGTCAGGGAGGAGTGCGTGGTCTACCTTCCATCTCTGAAGCAACAGGCTAGGAAAGTATCAAACAGAAGAAAGTTCTTGTCAGAAATTTTTTGAGACTGATTCACTAACCAGAGCAAACTCCTAGTGCTGTAGTTTATCTACAGGCAAATTCTAGAGCAGGAGGCAGCCAACCACTGCAGTGTAAAGAGACAAGAAAGGATTGGGAAATACATAGAGAAAAACACGATTCTGGGACTGTTGGGGAATGTCCATTCTTATGGTGGGGTAGGTGAGGATAGCAAAAGCCAGTTAATTCTGTCTGGGGTGGTGGGGGGGTGAGGGGTGGAGTTACTATCTTCCAATCCAACCCAATTCCATCCAATCCAATCCAATCCAATCCTATCCAATATTAATTTCAGCCTCAGAGAGTCAGTCAACCAGGGGTTAGAGGAAGGTTGAAGCCTCAATTATTTGTGATGGATTCCAAAAGGAAAGAGGTCTTAGAAAAGACCTGAGGACTGGAGGGATGCAATCTTTTTTTTTTAAACATCTTTATTGAAGTATAAGTGCTTTACAATGTTGTGTTATTCTCTGCTGTATAACAAAGTGAATCAGCTATACATATACTTATATCCCCATATCCCCTCCCTCTTGCGTCCCCTCCCTCCCACCCTCCCTATCCCACCCCTCTAGGTGGTCACAAAGCACCGAGCTGATCTCCCTGTGCTATGCAGCTGCTTCCCACTAGCTATCTGTTTTACATTTGGTAGTGTATATATGTCCATGCCACTCTCTCACTTCATCCCAGTTTACCCTTCCCCCTCCCCGTGTCCTCAAGTCCATTCTCTACATCTGTGTCTTTATTCCTGTCCTGCCTTTAGGTTCTCCAGAACCTTTTTTTTTTCTTTTTAAGCTATCACTGTGCTCTCTCATTCTCTTACATGGTCCATAGGAAATCTGCAACTTTGATGCTTCGTAAATGGGAGTTCACTTACTCTTAAAATGTTTCCAGAGACTCCACTGCTATAGGTCAACCAACTAGCATCTCACTCTTTGGATTCCTCAGTCATGAGTAGGATACCAATACCATGTTACCAAACTCATAGCAGACATATTTAATTCCAGAAGCCATTCTTCACTGGGCTCCTGGGAAAGGAGAACTCCATTCCTTCAATGGGTAGGGAGAGTTGTCACAAAATCTTTTCTTACCTCCTACTCCAACGCCTGATAGGCTGAAGGTGTGTAGTTAGCTAAGGGCTATAAAACTGACCACTTGTTTTGTAATTCATAGTTTGGTGGTCTTGCACCAACAGTTTTATATATGGTGTGATTAAAATAGTTAACTTTTAGTCATTTTTCATAATTGATAGGCACACACATGTGTAACTAGTTCATGTTCAAATTCACATCAGTTTTAGAGTTGCTTTGTAATATTGAAGATTCTGAGAAAGTTGTGTGATATGTTATTCTATGAACAACACAGCTTGGAAGGGTGTTGAATTTTCTTGAATTTCATTTTTATGTCAAAGGGATTGCATAGTCTTGAAGATTTAAACTTTCAGGTTGGAAGTGTATTTTATTTTCCTGGGAAAGTTCAATACTATTTTCTAGAGGAATAAGGAAATGAAATGCCACAAGTGAGGAAACAATTTAGGTTGGGGATTATGTATGTATGTGTAAGCTGCTGGATGTCTATGAAACAAATCTGTGTGGGAAAATGTCATTTTGGGATTATATTTTTGTGTTGTGGGAAGGAGAGAGATGAATAATTGACCCTTGCCATTTTAGTTTCCACTGGTTTCTCCTGCAAGTAGAGAAAATGCATAAATACTAAATGCACACATAAAACTGCTCCTTGGCAGATATGGATTATATTCTAAAGGGACACATTTAAAGAACATCACCCAAGTCTCTTATTTATTCTGCAGCCCCTAAGCATGTCTCAGGGCAGGTCTACAGTATTATCAGGTACAGTTTTACACAGCTCTCTGTAATTGCTCTTTTGCTGTTTTAACCCTGAGTGAACCTCGCTTTGAGCAAACCTCCTATACAATTCAGCTCGAGCAAATTTTTAAATTGTGGTTGCAATATTATTTTTTTAATACTAAACAACTTTTCAGTTTACAAAAATGTCATTATAAATTTTTTCTAATATTAAATCTTCTTCAGTGTAGTTTTAAAAATTAAATTTATACCAGTTGGTCTAAACAACATATTTTTAGTAGCCTGGAGTTTCCCCAGAGGACACTAAGGGTATACACAGTATAGAGGTACCCCCAGCATCTGATGGACAGTGGAAGACACTAGACAGGGAGAATGGATGCAGACATATTCCTGAATACACCTGAGGCCAGCCCTGCCTTTGAGGGCTGTGGAAGTAGCTGGGGAGATGTTAGGGATCCTGTGTGGACAGGTAGGGGATGTGAGTCAAAAATATTTGCTTATTAATGTTAATATCCTCTCAATTGTTCTCACAGACAAAGGGTGAGTGTGGAGGAGGAACTGGGGAGATTTAGGACATGTGTCTTAAGGAGTTTCTTTTCCTCTGGGCCTTGTTTCTCGAACAGGATCAGTTACCTTTAAAAACAGGTCCAGATTTGGCAGCTTGGTCAGGATCTAATGGCAGCACATAAATAAATAGAAAGATGAGTCTGGCACAGGGAGCCCCAGAAGAACAAGCCATGTCTTGTTCTAGCATGAAAAGTGGGCAAAAAAGTAAATGTTCACGTGGACTTCTTGAAGATGGGGACAATATCCTCAAGAGTGGCCATTCAATAAATGTTGCTTAATAAAAGAAGGACTGAATCAAAGGACAGGCAGCAGAGAGTCTGCTAAGATGTCAGCCCCAACTCTGATGTAGAGCATCAATTTCTCAGAACATGAGCTCTTGGAGGGCAGAGCTCACCTGTGTGGCTTTTAGCCTCTCCCTCCCCTCCCTGCCTCCCTCCTACCTGAAAGTACTGAGGAAGGATTGTATATCCACTCCCAGCCTAGTAAATGATTGTCTGGGATGATCAGATTAGAGTCATTATAAATGTCTGAGAAATATGGCTGGTACCATTTTACTTTTGAATATTAAGAATTACATGAGACATATATGTGCAATTTATAAAGAGTGGAAAATAGATAAGTTAAAAAGAAGAAAATAATTCACTATGGCACTAATTAGCAATAGCAAGATAGATAACTGTACAAAAATGGGATCACACTGTACATATTGTTTGTGTCCTGTTTTTTTCCCTAGGTGACAAACTATGAACATCTTTTTTTGTGGTGTGGTTTTAGAAGTTCTCTATTAATGTAATGCCTATCTCTTATGCTCTACTCTAACCAAGATTAATCAGCTACAGATTTTTTTAAACTAAACTTGGTAGCTTCCTCCCTGCTTCTAACGAATCGCTATCATTCATTAGAAGATCCAGCAAACTGTGTCAGTTCTGCATGTGATACAGTAAAGAAATGGGCTCATCTAAAGAGGGAAGTTAAGTTTAAAAATCCAGCTAACAGTACACAAAAGTGTGGCAAAACCTCAAGGAAAAGCTGAGCTTCAGTGACAAGAGAGTGAGGCATCGTGGAGAACGTGGCACAGCCACAAACCTCCCCTCCCTTTCAAGCACTGGTTCAGGTGCAGGGAGATACCAGAAGCAAGCTCCTTGGAACAGAGACACTCATTCATAGAGATTATTTGGGTTTCAATAAATTTGTGACAGTGGTCCTAATCCTAAACTCAAATTCAGAACCACCCTGGTGTAAAATCTATGAGATCAGAGCATGGTGCCTGGGAGAGAGCTGGACCCTGTCCGGTGCTGTAGACCTGGAGATGGGGACACGCCACAGAGACTCCAAGCTGTGGACTTTGCTTTCTCCCTTCAACCCCAGTGAGGATGTGACCTCACTGGTTGGACTCTAGTTCAATAAATAGAGAACCTAATTTTTTTAATGTGTACATTTCAGTGGGTTTTAGTGTGTTCACAAGGTTGTGCAACCACCTCCACGATCTAATTTCAGACCATTTTCATCACTTCAGAAAGGAGCACTGTACCTAATAGCAGTCACAGTCCATTCCCCTCTCCCCCAACCCTGGCAACCTAATCTCCTTTCCATCTCTATGGATTTGCCTCTTCTGGACCTTTCATATAAATGGAATCATGTAAAATGTTGTCTTCTGTGTCTGGTTTCTTTCAGTTAGCATGATGTTTCCAACACTTATACGTGTGGTAGCATGTATCAAAACTTTATCCTTTTATGGCTGAATAATGTTCCATTTTATGGATATACCATCTTTTGTTCTTCCATTCATCAATCGACAGATGTTTGGGTTGTTTCCACTTTTTGGCTTTAATGAATCATGCTGCTATGCACCTTTTTGTGTGAACATATAGTTTCAATTCTCTTGCAGAAGCCGATGTGCTTGAATATTTCTTTAAACAAAAATGCAAGGATTGGGGAAGAATTTGTTTTCAATTTTTCTGTAAACCTAAGACTGTTTTATAAACAAAGTCTGCTAATTAATTTTAAAAATGCATGGATCATTACTTTTTAGTGTGAATAGTGATTTATGCCTGTGTGTGAAAGGCAGTGGCACACCAAGAATTTGGCTGTTTTCTCCCCCCTGCGCCCAGCTTTATGGAGGTATGGTTGACAAATAAAAGTGTATATGGTTGACTCTTGAACAACAAGGGTTTGAACTGAACACAGGTCCATTTATACGTGGATTTTTTTCAATAAATACATAGTCTGGCACACAGTTCTGCATCCTTGAATATGGAGGCCCACTGTGGGACTCGAGCATACCCAGGTTTTGGTATCACTGGCAGGTCTTGAAACCAGTTCCCCTGGGGATACTGAGGAACAATTGTATATTTAAAGTGTGCAAAGTGATGATCTGATATATGTATGCATTGTGAAATGATCATGTCAATCAAGCTAGTTAAGATATCCATTGCCTCAATAGTTACCCCCCTACCCCCACTTTTTTTTTTCTGGTGAGAATGCTTACAATCTGGTCTCCTAGCAAATTTCAAGTATACAATATTATTAACTATAACCACATGTGGTACGTTAAATCCTCAAAACTTATTCATCATATAACTGAAAGTTTATACCCTTCAATCAACGTCTCCCCATTCCAACCACCTCTCCAGACCTTGGCAATCACCATTCTACTCTCTGTTTTCATGGGTTCCACAATTTTTTTTTTCTTCCAGATTCCACTTGTAAGTGGTACTATACAGTATATGTTTTTACGCCTGACTTATTTCGCTTAACATAATGCTCTTCAACTTTATCCCAAATTTGTTGTCACAAATGGCAGAATTTCTTTCTTTTTTAATGGCTGAAATCTTTATCTGTTTATATCTTTAACCATTCATGCATCGACAGACACTTAGGTTTTCTTTCATATCTTGGCTATTGTGAATAATACTGCAATGAACATGGGAGTGCTTTTGATTTCTTTGAATATGTACCCAGAAGTGAGATTTCTGGACCATATGGTAAGTTCTATTTTTAGTCTTTTGAGGAACATCCATATTGTTTTCCATAGTACCTATATCAATTTAAACTCCTATCAACAGTGTACAAGGGTTTCCTTTTCTTCACATCTTTGCCAACATTTGTTATCTCTTCTCTTCTTCATAATAAAAACTTGGCTATTTCTCAATGCTGATCAGAGTGACCAACAGTCCCACAGAGAAGCCAGGCCTGAGGAAAAAGCCAGGGTAGGAATTACTGCATTTTTGCCAGCTCTGTGCAGCTGCCTGTTTTCCGTTAAATTCATTTGTTGCCTAAATAAAATGGAGCACACAGTAAGAATAGGAGAATATGTGGTCTCCTCCCCATATGGTAATCTGGAATGCTGCAGGTAATATTCTTTCCTTTAATATATTAAAAATTATGAAAGAGTTCAATTTGGTTTGAAGAAGTTAGGAAACAGAGATGAGCATAAAGAAGAACTTAATTCATTTCCACATAAATTAGATAGTATTGTTAATATTTCCTTTTACAAAACATGAAATCACTTTTTTGATGACTGTAGTTTGTGTTCTGCTTTTTCCTCTAATCAATGAACTATGAATGAATTTCAAAGCATCTGGTTAGCATTATCTACTAATGTGGTACTGTTTTTCCTTTATGTTCTGCTGTAAACAAATTTAATCATATTAAGTCTTTTTTACTTGAAGAAAACATAGGGTGAGCAATTCTCTTTCTAGTACAAAGCAGGCACTTCCATTTATTTTATCCTAGGATCAAACAATGCTGACTTTACATGAGGCAGACGGCACTGGGTCTCAGCTAAAGGGACACACAGACATTTAAAAATTATAGTGGATCTGTCTGGAAATGGTAGAAGAAACTCAGGAGAAAACAGAAAACCAGGAAGAGAGAGTTTGGTTATGTTACAGGATGAGACGATATAGAAAAAGGAAGTCTGGAGTTTCACTGTGGTGGCAGGGGTTACTTGACCTGGAAATTTTGAAAGCCAAGGAAAGGGAAGTCTAGAAGAGCTTAGGACTTGGAATTCCCAGACCCCACTGCCGGACACCCAGGTTGTGCCAGCAATCTGAGGTTAACAAATGCTTGCTGGTGATGATCTATTCAACAGACAATTTATTTGTGATTTTTATCAAAAGCAGATGTGATGTGTTCTGTTTCAGAGGTAATATTTCACCATTAAAGTGTTAAAATCATTTGTAATATATGTTTATTTGAGGATAACTAGAAAATATAGGTAATAAAAATGAAATAAATTTATTCATTATGTCTCTTCACTTAAAGAAGTATGAAAGTATCTCTTTTTCTAAATGGCATGATACATTTTTTTTGAAAAACATCTTTATTTTTTTAATACAGCAGATTCTTATTAGTTATCTATTTCATACATATTAGTGTATATACGTCAATCCCAATGTCCCAATTCACCCCACCACCACAACCCCTCCCCGTTTTCACCCCTTGGTGTCCATACATTTGGCGTGATACATTCTTGCTATTGGTGTCCTGGCTTTTCCCATATGAATCATCTATAAAAATATTTTCAGTAGCATAGCTTTTGGGAAATGTATTGTTGATTTGGTGATTTCTCTTCTTACCTTCAATTCTAACATCAGATAATGAAAGTAAGACATTTTCTGTATAGAGCAAGCAGGCATGCTTCCCCTTCACACTTCTGGTCAGTCACTGCCATACGATGTGCCTTCAGAATCCAATAAGGAATATTGGTTCCACATAGTTAGAGAAAGAATGGGACCATGTAAAGGGGCATGTGGAAGCTAGAAAAAGAAAGAAAGAAAGGAAGAAGAAAGAAAGAAAGAAAGAAAGAAAGAAAGAAAGAAAGGGAGAAAGAAAAACAGAGAACTTCTGCTGCTAGTGTCCTTGTCCCTGTGGTGAACCACAGCCACCCACTGCCTCTGCAGGAGACCCTTCAACACTAGCAGCAAATCTACAAGGAAGCTATGATTCTCCATTAACAGATAAGATAACTGAGGCTTAGAAATACTCTTCCAAGGTCACCCAGATTGAATGTTTCAGAGCTGGTGTTTGTGTCCTAAAGATTACCCTACATGCCTTGGAGGATAAGAGAACCCTGAACTGGGACCGTGAGAAGGCATCAAATTAGAGAAAGAGTGGATTTAAAAACTCAGACAGAGAAGCCCAAGCCGTGTGGCTGATAGGGTCTTGGTGCTCCGGCCGGGTGTCAGGCCTAAGCCTCTGAGGTAGGAGAGCCGAGTTCAGGACATTGGACAACCAGAAACCTCCTGGCTCTGCATAATATTAATCGGCGAGAGCTCTCCAAGAGAGCTCTGTCTCAATGCTAAGACCCAGCTCCACTCAATGACCAGCAAGCTCCAGTGCTGGACACCCCAGGTCAAACAACTAGCAAGACAGGAACACAATCCCACCTCTTGGTAGAGAGACTGATACCCCAAATTGTCACAGACACCCCAAAACATACCACTGGACGTGGTCTTGCCCAACAGAAAGACAAGATCCAGCCTCATCCATCAGAACACAGGCACCAGTCTCCTCCACCAGGAAGCCTACACAACACATTGAACCAACTTTAGCCACTGAAGGCAGACACCAAAAACAACAAGAACTGTGAACCTGCAGCCTGTGAAAAGGAGACCCCAAAACACAGTAAGTTGAACAAACTGAGAAGACAGAGAAATATACAGCAGATGAAGGAACAAGGTAAACCCCCCCCAGAACCAAACAAATGAAGAGGAAATAGGCAGTCTACCTGAAAAAGAATTCAGAGTAATGATAGTAAAGATGATCCAAAATCTTGGAAATAGAATGGAGAAAATACAAGAAACGTCTAACAAGGGCCTAGAAGAACTAAAGAGCAAACCAACAATGATGAACAACACAATAAATGAAATTTAAAATTCTATAGAAGGAATCAATAGAAGAATAACCAAGGCAGAAGAACAGATAAGTGACCTGGAAGATAAAATAGTGGAAATAACTACCACAGAGCAGAATAAAGAAAAAAGAATGAAAAGAATTGAGGACAGTCTCAGAGACCTCTGGGACATTAAATGCACAAAAATTCAAATTATAAGCATTCCAGAAGAAGAAGAGAAAAAGAAAGGGAATGAGAAGGTATTTGAAGAGATTATAGCTGAAAACGTCCCTAATATGGGAGAGGAAATAGTCAAGTCCAGGAAGTGCAGAGAGTCCAAAACAGGATAAATCCAAGGAGAAACACGCCAAGACACATATTACTCAAACCATCAAAAATTAAATACAAAGAAAAAATATTAAAAGCAGCAAGAGAAAAGCAACAAATGACACACAAGGGAATCCCCATAAGGTTAACAGCTGACCTTTCAGCTGAAACTCTGCAATCCAGAATGGAGTGGCAGGACATATTTAAAGGGATGAAAGGGAAGAACCCAGAACCAAGATTACTCTACCTAGCATGGATCTTATTCAGATTTGACGGAGAACTTAAAACCTTTACAGACAAGCAAAACTCAAGAGATTTCAGCACCACCAAACCAGCTTTACAACAAATGCTAAAGGAATTCTCTAGGCAGGAAATACAAGAGAAAGAAAAGACCTACAATAACAAACCCCAAACAATTAAGAAAATGGTAATAGGAACAGACATATGGATAATTACCTTAAATGTAAATGGATTAAGTGCTCCAACCAGAAGACATAGACTGGCTGAAAGGATAAAAAAATGATAACTGTATATACGCTGTCTGCAAGAGACCCACTTTAGACCTAGGGACACATACAGGTTGAAAGTGAGGGGATGGAAAAAGATATTCCATGCAAATGGAAATCAAAAGAAAGCTGGAGTAGCATTTCTCATATCAGACAAAAGAGGCTTTAAAATAAAGACTATTACAAGAGACAGAGAAGAACATTACATAATGATCAAGGGATCAACCCAAGGAGAAGAGATAACAATTGTAAATATTTATGCACCCAACATAGGAGCACCTCCATACATAAGGCAAATGCTAACAGCCATAAAAGGGGAAAACGACAGTAACACAATCATAGTAGGGGACTTTAACACCCCACTTTCACCAATGGAGAGACCAACCAAAATAAAAATAAATAAGGAAACACAAGTTTTAAATGACACGTTAAACAAAATGGACTTATAATTGATATTTATAGGACATTCCATTGAAAAACAACAGAATACACTTTCTTCTCAAGTGCTCATGGAACATTCTCCAAGATAGATCATATCTTGGGTCACAAATCAAGCCTTGGTAAATTTAAGAAAATTGAAATTGTATCAATTATCTTTTCTGACCACAATGCTATGAGACTAGATATCAATTACAGGAAAAAAACTGCAAAATACACAAACACATGGAGACTAAACATAACACTACTAAATAACCAGGAGATCACTGAAGAAATCAAAGAGGAAATAAAAAAAATACCTAGAAACAAATGACAATGAAAACACAAAAGCCCAAAACCTATGGGATGCAGCAAAAGCAGTTCTAAAAGGCAAATTTGGAGCAATACAATCCTACCTCAAGAAACAGGAAAAATCACAAATAAACAACCTAACCTTACACCTAAAACAATTAGAGAAAGTAGAACAAAAAGAACACCAAAGATAGCAGAAGGAAAGAAATCATAAATGTCAGATCAGAAATAAGTGAAAAAGAAATGAAGGAAACAATAGCAAAGAAAATGAAACTAAAAGCTAGTTCTCTGAGAAAATAAACAAAATAGATAAACCATTAGCCAGAATCATCAAGAAAAAAAGGGAGAAGACTCAAATCAATAGAATTAGAAATGAAAAAGGAGAAGTAACAACTGACACTGAAGAAATACAAAGGATCATGAGAGATTACTACAAGCAACTATATGCCAACAAAATGGACAACCTGGAAGAAATGGACAAATTCTTAGAAAAGTACAAACTTCCAATACTGAACCAGGAAGAAATAGAAAATATGAACAGACCAATTATAAGCACTGAAATTGAAACTGTGATTAAAAATCTCCCAACAAACAAAAGTCCAGGACCAGATGGCTTCACAGGTGAATTCTATCAAGCATTTGGAGAAGAGCTAACACCTATCCTTCTCAAACTCTTCCAAAATATAGCAGAAGGAGGAATACTCCCAAACTCATTCTATGAGGCCACCATCACCCTGATATCAAAACTAGAAAATGATGCCAAAAAAAAAAGAAAACTACAGGCAAGTAACACTGATGAACATAGATGCAAAAATCCTTAACAAAATACTAGCAAATGGAATGGAACAGTACATTAAAAGGATCATACAACATGATCAAGTGGGGTTTATCCCAGGAATGCAAGAATTTTTCAATATACGCGAATCAATGTGATACACCATATTAACAAACTGAAGGATAAAAATCATACGATCATCTCAATAGATGCAGAGAAAGCTTTTGACAAAATTCAACAACCATTTATGATAAAAACCCGGCAGAAAGTAGGCATAGAGGGAAGTTACCTCAACGTAGTAAAGGTCATATATGACAAACCCACAGCCAACATTGTTGTCATTGGTAAAAAATGAAACCATCTCCACTAAGATCAGGAGCAAGACAAGGTTGCCCACTCTCACCACTATTATTCAACAGTTTGGGATGTTTTAACCACAGCAATCAGAGAAGAAAAAGAAATAAAAGGAATCCAAATCAGAAAAGAAGAAGTAAAACTGTCACTGTTTGCAGATGACATGATACCATACATAGAGAATCCTAAAGATGCTACCAGAAAACTACTAGAGCTAATTAATGAATTTGGTAAAGTAGCAGGATACAAAATTAATCCACAGAAATCTCTTGTATTCCTATACAGTAATGATGAAAAATCTGAAAGAGAAATTAAGGAAACACTTCAATTTACCATTGTAATGAAAAGAATAAAATACCTAGGAATAAACCTACCTAAGGAAACAAAAGACCTGTATGCAGAAAACTATAAGACAGAGATGAAGAAAATTAAAGATGATACAAACTGATGGAGAGATATACCATGTGCTTGGATTGGAAGAATCAACATGGTGAAAATGACTATACTACCCAAAGCAATCTACAGAATCAATGCAATCCCTATCAAACTACCAATGGCATTTTTCACAGAAGTAGAACAATATTTTTACAATTCCATAAATTTGTATGGAAACACAAAAGACCCAGAAGAGCCAAAACAATCCTGAGAAAGAAAAATGGAGCAGGAGGAATCAGGCTCCCTGACTTCAGACTATACTACAAAGCTACAGTAATCAAGACAGTATTGTACTGGCACAAAAACAGAAAGATAGATCAATGGAACAGGATAGAAAGCCCAGAGATAAACCCATACACATATGATCACCTTATTTTTGATAAAGGAGGCAAGGATATACAATGGAGCAAAGACAGCCTCTTCAATAAGTGGTGCTGGGAAAACGGGACAGCTACATGTAAAAGAATGAAATTAGCACACTTCCTAACACCATACACAAAAATAAACTCAAAATGGATTAAAGACCTAAATGTAATACCAGACACTATAAAACTCTTAGAGGAAAATATAGGCAGAACACTCCAGACATAAATCACAGCGAGATCCTTTTTGACTCACCTCCCAGAGAAATGGAAATAAAAACAAAAATAAACAAATGGGACCTAATGAAACTTAAAAGCTTTTGCACAGCAAAGGAAACCATACACAAGGCAAAAAGACAACCCTCAGAATGGGAGAAAATATTTGCAAACGGAGCAATTGACAAAGGATTAATCTTCAAAATATACAAGCAGCTCATGCAGCTTAATATTAAAAAAATAAACAATCCAATCCAAAAATGGGCAGAAGACCTAAATAGACATTTCTCCAAAGAAGATCTACAGATTGCCAACAAACATATGAAAGGATGCTCAACATCACTAATCATTAGAGAAATGCAAATCAAAACTACAATGAGGTATCACCTCACATCGGTCAGAATGGTCATCATCAAAAAATCTACAAACAATAAATGCTGGAGAGGGTGTGGAGAAAAGGGAACCTTCTTGTACTCTTGGCGGGAATGTAAACTGATACAGTCACTATGGCGAACTGTATGGAGGTTCCTTAAAAAACTAAAAATAGAACTACCATAGGACCCAGCAATCTTACTGCTGGACATACACTCTGAGAAAGCCATAATTCATAAAGAGTCATGTACCACAGTGTTCACTGCAGCACTATTTACAATAGCCAGGACATGCACGCAATCTAAGTGTCCATCGACAGACGAATGGATAAAGAATATGTGGCACATATATGCAATGGAATATTACTCAGCCATGAAAATAAATGAAATTGAGTTATTTGTAGTGAGGTGGATGGACCTAGAGTCTGTCATACAGAGTGAAGTAAGTCAGGAAGAGCAAAACAAATGCTAACTCATATATATGGAATCTAAAAAAAAAAAAGTGGTCCTGAAGAATCTGGGGTAGGTCAGGAATAAACATGCAGACATAGAGAATGGACTTGAGGACATGGGAAGGGGGAAGGTAAGCTGGGACGAAGTGAGAGAGTGGCATGGACATATATACACTACCAAATGTAAAATAGATAGCTAGTGGGCAACAGTTGCATAGCACAGGGAGATTAGCTTGGTGCTTTGTGACCACCTAGAGTGGTAGGATAGGGAGAGTGGGAGGGAGATGCAAGAGGGAGGGTTATGGGGATATATGTATACATATAGCTGATTCACTTTGTTATACAGCAGCAACTAACACAACAGTGTAAAGCAATTATACTCCAATAATGTGTTAAAAAAATTATAAGAAAGAAAAGCCAAAAGAAAAAAAATACAGAAAAACAGCTGTAACTGCAGGGAACTACTGAAGAATATCAGAAAGAATTGAATACTTGAAAAAGGGGTAGGGTGTAGATCTTGCTGCTTTACGAAAGAGAAATAAAAAAGGAGGAGGGGCTTTCTGTTTAGTAGTAAAGTTTACTGAAGCCATGGGGATTTTTTAAAATGAGGAAAAGCAAGACATTTTATATGAGCACACACCAGAGTCGTGGCTTCATTCTTTGCTGCAGTCTCCACAGAGTCTAGTATGGATGGTGTTGTGCATTTCCTGATAGAGGGTGTACCCTCCAAATACTGTGAAGATATCCATATATTTAATAAGATTATTTAGAAATAACCAATGTTAGTTAATGATGAGGTTAATATCAAGTTCATTTTTGAAGGTATGATTTTACCTTTTAGATTTTCAAAATGGTGGAGGAAATAGGGGTTTATTTAAGGAAAAATAGAAAGCACAGATGGACAAAATGGTAATAATTATTCACTATTTTACATTAGGGGAATCATATTGTTCACTTCAAAAATTTTTCCAAAATAAGAAGTTGTAACACACTTTAGGTGGCATCATTTCTGTGGCCCACAACAACTTTCATGGTGTTTCTTTAACCACTATGGATTATTTCAGGACTTTTATTTATTCTGTATTGGACAGGCAGCCATATTTTCATCTCCTATCCCTAGCCAATCACTACCATCCACTTATCCTCATTGTCAGCTGACTGTGCAGTAAGGTAACGACTGCTCTATCTTCCAGGAACATGCCGAAGTTTTAAAAATCCAGCTGAAGCCTCTTCAAAGTTTAGAAGAACACAGAGGGAATGAAATGCTGGAAAAAAGTTAGGTCAGGAAACATGCTAGGTAAAGGGAAACCTGGGCTTTCACTGTGGGTAGTGAAGATTACCCAGAGTTTAAAACCCCTAAAAGCTGAGGCAAGAGCAGGTTTTATGGAGGGGTGCATGGCAAAGTCACTGGCACCCACCCTCTTTTATCTAGGACAGTACTGTGCACTTACTCTGAGGTTAATGGAACACTTAGATTGACTGGGATAATGACAGGTTTAAAGATATTATATATATTTATAAATGACCACAATGAACTTAAGGGAGCTGCTATACTCAGTTTCAGTGTTACTGGGGGAAATGGATTTCTGAACCATGTCCTAGGATCAAACTAATGATCAGAGTCACATCAAGTGTGGTGGTGACCCAGCAAAAATTTAACTCTTTTAATTTTTTCCCAGCTCTGTCAGGATTCTATCTGGCCAACAAATGCCTCAGGCCAGCTGCATACCCTGTAGGGAACTCAGGGGTGAGGGAAAAGCTAGACCAAGGTCAGTTGCATTTGTTCTTGCTCTATGCAGTTACTTCACTTCCATGATTTCTGAAATCTTGGCTGCTAAATTGGGAAAATACAGCAGGGTATTTGTGTGTACGTGATCTCTTCCTGTCAATATGTAACCCACCTGCAGTTATCTTTTTACATTTCTAATGTTTCAAATACCACAAGTTTATTTAAGGAAAAGTAAAAAAAAAAAAAAAAAAAAACCCAAAACCCAACAAACCAGGAAACACTGAACTTCAAAAAAAAAATTTATGGTTACCCAAATCAAAAATAGTAATATAAATATATTTTCACAAATGGAATCATCTTGTATATACTGTCTACATCCTGCTTTTTCTCTTAGTACAGACTGAGAATGTCTTATCCCTAGCATCATATTTGAATTGCATTCAAAACAGCATGCTGTTTTTTCTTTATGTTATTCTCTAACCAATATTACCTACCTTAAAATTTTATTTTCCTGTTGAGACAGTCATCATTCCCTTTCCTGTCCCACAAAGGGCAATAACACCCCCTGTCCTCATGATCCAACAAAACACTGTTAGAGAAATAATGACGTCTTCTAGAATTGAGTTCCTGTGGGAACTGCATGGAAAAGGTAGCAGAATAATAGAGGGAAACAGAACATTAAAGGAGTCACTTCTTTCTGCAGCAGGAGAACAGAGCAGATAAAAGAGACTGGGCCTTTACTGAGCAGTGAAGTTTATTCCAATTTCAGGCAATGCAAAAGCTGCTGAGTCAACACCCTGCAGAGGTGCGAGTGGAAGAAGCTTTCCTCTCTGTCCAAGGAGAACATTGGGTCATCACCAGCCACTGTTAAGAAACACAATGGATGGTTATGATGAACAAGGAGTTCAAAGAGGTCATTCTTTTCATAATCCTATGACAGAGAGATGTTTTACTTTCAAACTTCTAACATTATAAAAGTAATACATATTCATTTAAGAATAGATAAATGTAATGAAGGAAATCATTATTCTATATGCCATCCACTTATGATAACACTATACCTTATTTCCTTTTCAAAACTGGGATCATGTTGTAAATTCCATGTTTTAGCCTGTTTTCTCCCAATATACTTTTCAGTTACACAGTGACTCATTTTTCTATTTGACCTGAAACATGATAATTGAAAGAAAGTTCATAAACTCCAGCTGCTGTGATACCTTCAGCTGCCCTGGTTCCTTAACTTACTGAGTCTTGACTGTTAAATTCTTCCTTCAATTCTGTGAGATACTCCAGGGTCCTTTCAATAAAATATTCCTTCTACTTGAGCTGAGGAATCACCAAAAAGTGATTACACAAGAATTACGGGAAAGATAAAGAAAAATGGAGGAAGACACTCAGATCTAGTAAAGGTGTTGCTCTCTATGGGGCAAATTGAAGTTAAAAATAAAACAAAATGAAAAAGAAAACATCATCTGAGACTGCATGAAAAAGAGAGAGAAACTTACAGAGAAATGGAACATTATTAAAAACAGAATTAGATCTTGCTGTAGCAAGAAAATATATTAGAAATTGAGGAGTCTGAAATTTCATAAACTTAATAAATGATACCCAGAGCTTTAAAAAAATTTCAAGAAATAAAAAAGGCAAGATTTTAGGGAGGAGTATGTGGTCTAGGACTCTCTAAGGATGTTGGTGTGAGAAGAACCAAACAGTAGTAATCCTAGCTTAGAGGCTCTCCAAGAATTCTCCAGGTGGCAGATCCTCCATTGTGTGACAACAGTGACTGGATGAAATGCCAGGGAAGAAGCGGGGCATCGGCCAGTATAGCAAGAAAGAAGACGAGAACAAGAATTCATTGTTTCCTCAAAAAATTTTTAAATGTTTCTATATATTGCAAATATTCTAAATTAAGCATGAAAAGGGCAGGTTCTGTTTCCTTTAAGATAAAGTGCACCTTTTTTAATTAAAATTTTTAATTAGTTTACAATTGTCCCATTCAGAAGAAAGATCATGTAAACATATCAGCTCTTAAATAATTTATCATATTTCTCTGTTAATTTTTTCCTCACTTAATTTTGTTAAAGAAATAAGGAGACCAGTTTGAATTAAACTAATATATGCAGAACAAATTGGATACATTAAATCTCTAGGGTAAGTCCATCTTCTCCTAAGGGAAAAAACAAAAAATTCCAGGAGGAAAAGAGACTACATGTGGATTTTTAAAAAATTGAGTGTATGAGCTGGGAACATAACTTTGTCCCTTAAATTATTCTGCATTATACTGCTCTCAAATTCAGGTCTTGTATGACTACCTGTGGTTGGTCTGTGTCCTATTCTATCAAGTTTCAAGCTTGCTACTGTATTTACTGCCAATCAATGTTCAGAGTTTACTAGGGCACTAATGGACCTTGATCAGTGACTGATCTCAGTTCTTCAAAATCCTTAGCCATTATTTTGTATACTTTTAGAAATAGTTATTCATCTTTCCTAGTTGGCAGAGAGAATGGCACACTCATAGACAATAAGCAGTCATTGAGAAGCTAAAATAGATTTCTGACTGTCAGTCTACATTTCAGAAGCAATTACTATTATTGGGCTCAATTCCACTGGTAGTATAGAGAGTTACATTAGTTTTGGAAAGCAGTTGAATAGACAGTTACATGTCTGTGGAGTTGGCACTTACTTTTGTTTTTCCTCTAAGATGCAGTATGGACAGTAATGAGAGTAATAAATCTGATGACTTCCTTTGAACACATTAACTTTGAAATGGAGGGAAGAAAGGTAAATGGTCCCTGAGACCTCTTTGAAACCCCATGCTAAGGGAGGAGGAGGAGGTAGAAAAGGAAGTGGTGAAGGGAGAAATACTATAAGTATGGAGAAAAGGTAATTTGTTTTATTTTTCCAGACAGGGTTTCCCAGATAAACATAAGAAAAAGGACAAAGAATTTTAATTCCCATGAACAATATTATTTGTAGCTTATTTAAAGCTATATCAGAAATTGACTAAACTTATAAATACTCTTTGCTTTGGTTTTACTTTACAGTTTATGTTGCATTCGAAAAGTTCCAACCTTGTCTCAGCTGAAGTAAGGGAAAAATATTGCTTTTCATTCCTTCAAGCTTTATGGTTTTAAACCTTGCAAGTCAAATCTGCCAGCAAATTCAAAGGTCCCATTTAGGAATCAGAGTCAAAGTCAAAAGCTCAGAGACTGTTAAGTATAAGAACAGATTTTGAGGCAAGAAGCGAGATGGAAACTGAGTAAAAAAGAGCCATTTGCCCTCAGAACAGGATTGAGATGCCCAGACCTCCTTTTTACCAGGTGCTAGTTCCAATGACCATTCCACTGTTCACAAAATTACTTTTAGAGTAGATTTATGGATGTGTATGAGGTTGCTTCTGGGGATCATCTCTGGGAAGAGGCAGCATAGTCTTCTCTAAATTTATGTCCACGTTCTTGTTTAGCTCCCAGCTTTTATGAGGAGGTCAACTCCATCCCCGAGATGGTTCATTATTAGTATACTTTGCTATATACCTAACTGGCGCCAAAAAGGAACTCTCTCTCAAGTGCTGATCAAGCAGTACAATCTTAAACCCATAGTCGTCAGGTAGCTATACTCTGAGGAGTACTGGAAGGGTATGCTATACATGCATATATGTAGAAACCTAACATTTTCCCATGGATTATCTTTCCATCAAAAAAATAGATCCCCAGGGCTTCCCTGGTGGCGCAGTGGTTGAGAGTCCGCCTGCCGATGCAGGGGACACGGGTTCGTGCCCCGGTCCGGGAGGATCCCACATGCCGCAGAGAGGCTGGGCCCATGAGCCATGGCCGCTGAGCCTGCGCGTCTGGAGCCTGTGCTCCGCAACTGGAGAAGCCGCAACAATGAGAGGCCCGCGTACCGAAAAAAAAAAAAAAAAAAAAAAATTCCCAGAACTATTGTCGGTTTTCTGTAGAACTGCTTTTACTGAATTATGCCTTCCTGAGGGGGCTGGCTGGGTAGTGTGTAGGTTGACGTAATTGGATCAGATGGGCTATTTCTGAATAAAAGCTAGCAACTGGTTAGCTTGATTTGTTCAGGCTTTTGGCCTCAATCTCTTTGCCACGTGCGGAAAGGAAAACTGAACCAAGCTATTTCTTACCGAAGAACACTGAGTTGCCATACTTTAAAACTCTGATGAGCCGTTGTGCGTTCTCCAAGCAGTTACACTTTTCTCTGGGTTTGCAGAATAGACTGTTCTTTCTGGTCCATAGATATTTTGTATTCCTCTCTTTAGCAATCTCTCATCTCTGGGCAAAGAAGGCTGCTGTGAAAAGGTATCAAAACTTGGAAATAAGGCAAAAGGATGACTGCATGTCATTTCAATGTCATTTTGGAGTGTCCTCTAATAGGTTTACCAAAGGATTACCTAATTCTTGAGAGAAAAAAAAAACTTTGATTTACTATTTACTATTGACTAGGGCCTGAACTCTATATAGTTAGATGACTAATAAGTTATAAATTATTTTTACCAGTAGAAACCAATTCCATTCTTTAGTAAAAAAATTAAACCTAGAGATTATGGTTTTATTGTGTTACAAACATCGACCAGTATTTAAAAATCTAATTTTATCTAATTTGTTTCATCACTACTTTCCTGACTGACTGTTTAACCCCTGTTCTGCAAATGCTCTTTGAGCCAGTTTTACCATCCTGCTGGTTCCATCATTAATGAGATAAACAAATCTTCGACACGTGGTCACCATATATTTGAATGAAATTATATTTTTAACATTTTGAAAATTGCACTTTGACAAAGCCTTTCCCTATCTGCTCTGTGAAGGCCCATCTTATACTATTTTAGGGTTTCTTTTATCTCTTCTAAAGAGCTCTCTGTTCTTGCATCCCTGTGAGTCAGATTCTTACTTTTGATGATTGTTATGAAAGGCAGAATAGCATCATGAGCAGACTATTAGTTTTAGAGTCAGCTAGATTTGAGTAGGAATTGTAGTTTCCTGACATACAAGCTTTGAAACCTTTTTTTTTAAATTAATTTTTATTGGAGTATAGTTGCTTTACAATGTTGTGTTAGTTTCTGCTGTAGAGCAAAGAGAATCAGCTATAGTATACATATATCTCCTCATATTTGGATTTCCTTCCTATTTAGGTCACCTCAGAGCATTGAGTAGAGTTCCCTGTGCTACATAGTAGGTTCTCATTAGGTATCTATTTTATACATAGTAGTGTATACATGTCAATCCCAATCCCCAAATTCATCCTATCCCCCTCCCCCCCCGTTTGTTCTCTACATCTGTGTCTCTATTTCTGCTTTGCAAATAAGTTCATCTGTATCATTTTTCTAGATTCTACATATAAGCAATATTTTAAAATATTTGTTTTTCTCTTTCTGACTTACTTCACTCTGTACGACAGTCTCTAGGTCCATCCACATCTCTGCAAATGGCACAATTTCATTCCTTTTTATGGCTGAGTACTATTCCATTGCATATATGTACCACATCTTCTCTATCCATTCCTCTGTTGATGGACATTTAGGTTGACAAGCTTTGCAACCTTGAACAGAGCACATAACTTCTCTGGCCATATTTTTCACTTAGAATGAACCACATGTGTTGCAATCATTAAATTTCTCAGTTTATTCATTCGTAAAGTGAGGAAGTCAAACTGGTTGATTTCCAAAGTCCTCTTCAGTTCCGTTATTCTCTGACTCCAACATTTAAGAGCTTCTTATTCCCATTTAACTTTTAAGAGTCAGCGGTTTAAACGTGCAAAGTTCATCTCCCAGTTTAATACTCGGTTATAGAACAGCAATGGTAGGTTGAGCAGGGAAAACTCAAATATCCTCCACAAAGGAGGCTCATAAATTCCCAGGATACCAGGTCGCCATGTAATCTCCAGGTCACTTCCAGTTCCACTAATAAAAGTATCAGTTTCTTCATTATTGTGTAAATATAAGTATCTAACAATTCAGGGATCTGACATCTAACTTTAAAATAAAGATAGCTTATAGGTGAAAAAAATTATTGCAACTTGGGCCAAAGTCCACTGGGAAAAAAATACCAGATGAAGCTAGTTTATCGCGAGGCTATGATACTATCTTCGAGGACAGACCTTGGCAGATGGTGTTCTTTCAGGGAATTATACAAAAATGAGACTTTAACAAAAAATGATGTTTCTTTGGACTCATAAAACTAATTTTAATATTTACTTATATAAAATCTTAAAAACAGGGGATACTTCACCATGTTTGTGAGCTTAACAGTCTGTTCCTATTTTAATTTTTTACATTAACACCAAAATACATTTTAAAAATGTTCTTTTATAGATGTTGGCATGGTGTTATCCTGATAACATTTTTGACCTCAGTTAACCTGTTTTCACTTTCTACAGTTATTGAAAAATTATTTTGCAAGTCAGAATAATAATTATAATAATAACCTGAATATTTCCAAAGACAATTATTTTACCACAGAGCTGATAATTTCCTGCGTGTGAAGCATAAATGAATTTTCACATCTTCTAGTTTGCTTTAACTAGTCTGAAGTTTGAATCTTATGTAACAAAGGGATGTTTGTGAAACAAGTCCCTGGCCCCATTCATGGTTAAGGGGAGAGGATTACACAAGGGCATGAATCCCAGAGGCAGGGATTACGGGGAGCCATTTTAGAGTCGGCTCACCACAATTCACAAACAAAAAGAGTCACAAAGCTTTACCTATGATTTACTTACATAGATGTAATATTTTCCAATGAAATCATTCTGTGTCTAAAATTTAAGAGTATCCTCTCTGGTATTTTGACCTAACTGAACGTGCAACTCAGCAACTGTATTAACTTAGACTCTATTCTCTTTGCCACACTTAATTATTTGTTTAGCTATAAATACCTTGGGGAAATAATAAATTTTATATTCCAAAATTCTAGCTGGAGACTTAAAAATTAGCTCCCCTTTTCAAGTGGCAGTAGTTATAAATAGCTATATTAACTCATTTATTAGACTCAACTCATATGTCCCCAGTTTGTGCTAATGAAATACTCCTCTCAGATTTGTTCTGCCATACATTTCTACCCTCCCAAAGATAAATGAAATTCTATTTTTCTGTTTTTACTTTTTAGAACGGTTTTGGGGATTTTACATTTCATGAAGTTCTCATGCATATCATTGAGTTGGCTCATTTATGATGGTATTTGAATTGACTGTTGCATGAAGCATGCTTGTTTTATAACTACTGTTATCAAGAAAATGATTTCCATGGAGAGAAGTCTGGAATATTCTTACAATAGGATAATCTCCAAACTTTATCCCTCTATTTAAGCACATAACACATCTAAGTGTTTTAGGATATTAGTAGGATATACTATGGACTGGGGACTTGTAGCCATGGTAACTTGGGAGCTGGGAGTTGTGCATGCCAAAAGTACAGGATCACCAATGGGGAATCATGATCTACATCATGAAAACATCACAGTAAAGACAAAATTGTGGAATCAAGAAAGCACAAAATGTCACAGCTGGAAATTTTAGGTCTTCTAGCCCAACCCTGGGTTTATTATTCAAAGTTTTATGTGAACAATTTGATGTCTCATAGCTCACTGCAGAAGATCCACTGAAATTCGTTTGATGTAATAGTGAAGAAGTCAAATTGGCTAATCTCCAATCAAGAGAAGTGTGTATTCCCTGAGGAATGGTAAGATTTCAGCCACTTTGCAGTCAGATCTTGCTTTGTTGCTAGATGACTTACACTGGTTCAAGCCAACAGCATGTAACTTTTAAATAAGAGCTTTATGTGTTATACTTAACCAGAAAGCATATAATCACACCTTATTTAAAACAGCTATTACAAGCCATATATTTCAATTATTTCTCAATTTCCAAACATTTTCTTAAAAAATTTATTTTAGTTTAATATGGTACACAAATATAAAAAAAGCTTGTAACATTTTTTCATGTTTACATCCCCTACCCCACAGTATATAGTTCCTTCGCACTTCTTTCCAAGAGTTCCATCCAAAGTAGGGGGAAAACAGGCTATTATTCCAGATTGTATCATTTGGAAGGAACTGAAAGGAAGCAACCCAGAAGAAGACAAAGCATTGTGTTTTTAAAATTTATTTTTTACTGATTTTTAAAAATTACATCAGCAAGGTAGCAGGATACAAGATTTACATACAGAAAACTGTTGTATTTCTTTACACTAACAATGAAATATCAGAAAGAGAAAGCAAAAAAAAAAAAAAAAAATCTCTTTTAAAATCTCTTAAAAAAAAAAACCTAGGAATAAACTGCACCAAGGAGGCAAAAGACTTATATGCTGAGAACTATAAAACATAGATAAAGGAAATTAAAGATGATTCAAAGAAATGGAAAGATATCCCATGCTCTTGGATTAAAAGAATTATTATAGTTAAATGGCCATACTACACAAGCAATCTATAGATTTAATGTGATCCCTATCAAATTACCCATGACATTTTCCACAGAAATAGAATAATTCTAAAACACATATAGAACCACAAAAGATGCAGAATTGCCAAAGCAATCCTGAGGAAAAAGAACAAAGCTGGAGGCATAACCCTCCCAGACTTCAGGCAATACTACAAAGCTACAGGAATCAAAACAGCATGGTGCCAGTACCATGAAGAAGAGCCCAAAAATAAACCCACACACCTATGGTCAATTAATCTTTGACAAAGGAGGCAAGAATATACAATGGAGAAAAGACGTTCTCTTCAGTAAGTGGTGCTGGAAAAACTGGACAGCTACATGTAAAAGAATGATATTAGAACATTATCTAACACCATATATAAAATAAACTCAAAATGGATTAAACACCTAAATGTAAGACTGGATAATATAATACTCCTAAAGGAAAATATAGACAGAACACTCTTTGACATAAATTGGAGCACATTTTTTTTGATCCATCTTCCAGAGTAATGGAAATAAAAACAAAAATAAACAAATGGAACCTAATTAAACTTAAAAGCTTTTGCACGGCAAAGGAAACCATAAACAAAATGAAAAAAACCTACAGAATGGGAGAAACTATTTGCAAATGATGCAACCAACAAAGAATTAATTTCCAAAATATACAAACACGCTCCAGGTCCATTCATGTTGTTGCAAATGGCAAAATTTCATTCTTTTTTATGGCCGAGTAGTATTCAATTGTATATATATATATATATATACACCACATCTTCTTTATCAATACATCTGTTGATGAACACTTACATTGCTTCCATATCTTGGCTATTGTAAATGCTAGTAAAATTCATGTTTCTGGTTTCATCAGTTATGTACCAGGAATTGAATTGCTGGATCGTATGGTAGTTCTAGTTTTAATTTTTTGAGGAAACTCCATAATATTTTCCATAGTGGCTGTACCAATTTTCATTTTCACCAACAGTGTACTAACGTTCCATTTTCACTATATTCTTACCAACACTTGTTATTTCTTGTCTTTTTGTGACAGCCATTCTGACAGCTTTGAAGTGATATCTTGTTGTGGTTTTGATTTGCATTTTCCTGGTGATTAGTGATGTAGAGCATATTTTCATGTGCCTGTTGGCCATTTGTATGTTTTCTTTGCCTATTCAATTTTCTGCCCATTTATTAAGTGGGTTGCTTGGTTTTTTTTTTTTTTTGATATTGAGTTGTAAGGAGATCTTTATATATTTTGGATATTAGCCCATTATCATTTGCAAATATCCTCTTTTATTCAGTAGGTTGCCTTTTCATTTTGTTGATGATTTCTTTCACTGTGCAAAAGCTTCTAAGTTTGATTAAGTCCCACTTCTTTATTTCTGCTTTTGTTTCCCTTGCCTGAGGAGACATATCCAAAAAATATTGCTAAGACGGATGGCAAAGCATGTACTGCCTATGTTTTTTTTCTAGGAGTTTTATGGTTTCAGGTCTTCCATTTAGGTCTTTAATCTATTTTGAGTTATTATTGTATGTGGTGTGAGAAAATGTTCTAATTACTTTTTTTTTTTCATGTAGCTGACCAGTTTTCCCAACACCACTTATGGAGGAGACTGTCTTCTCATTGTATATTCTTGCCTCCTTTGTCATAGATTAATTGACCATGTGTGTGGGTTCATTTCTGGGCTATCTCTTTTGTCCCATTTGTCTATGTTTCTGTTTTTTTGTGCCAGTACCATGCTGTTTTGATTAGTGTAGCTTTGTAGTATAGCCTGAACTCAGTGATGTGGTACATCCAGATTTGTTCTTTTTGTTTCTATGATTGCATTGGTTATTCTGGGTCTTTATCCAAACAAATTTTAGGATTATTTGTTCTAGTTCTGTGGAAAATGTTGTGAGTATTTTGATAGGAATTGCATTAAGCCCATAGATTGCTTTGGATAATATACACTTTTTAATACTGTTAATTCCTCCAACCCAAGAACATGAGCTTTTCATCATTGAGTATGATATTTGCTGTGGGTTTGTCATAAATGGCCTTTATTATATTGAGATATATTCCTTCTATACTTTGTTGAGAGTTTTTATCATGAATGAATATTCCATTTTGTCAACTTATTTTTTGCATCTATTGAGATGATCATGTGATTTTTATCCTTTGCTTAGTTAATGTGGTGTGTCACACTGATTGATTTGCAGATATGGAACCATTCTTGCATCCCTGGGATAAATCCCTCTTAACCATTGTGTACGATACTATTTATGTATTGTTATGTTTGCTAATATTTTGCCGAGGATTTTTACATCTATGTTCTTCAGGTACATTGGCCTGTAATTTTCTTTTTTTTGTAGTGTCTTTGTCTGGTTTTAGTATCAGTGTAATGGTAGTAACTCTTAGAATGAGTTTGGGAGTGTTCTCTCCTCTTCAATTTTTTGGAATAGTTTAAGAAGGATAGGTAATAATTCTTCTTTAAATGTTTGGTGGAATTCCCCTGTGAAGTTGTCTGGTCTTGAACCTTTTTTAGGGGGGCAGTATTTTGAATACTGATTCAATTTCAACACTTGTAATCAATATGTTCAGATTATGTATTTCTTCCTGATTCAGCAATGGAAAACTGTATGTTTCTAGGAATTTATCCATTTCTTTTGGGTTGTCCAATTTGTTGGAGTATATCTATTAGTAGTATTCTCTTATGATTTTATTTCTATTATATCCATTGCAACTTCTCTTTCATTTCTGATTTTGTTTATTTGGATCCTCTCTCGTTTTAAAAAATCTTTATCTTTTTAAAGAAGCAGCTCTTAGTTTCATTGATCTTTCAGATTGTTTTTTAGTCTCTATTTTATTTATTTATGCTCTGATCTTTATAATTTCTTTCCTTCTACTAACTTTGGGTTTTGTTTGTTCTTCTTTTTCTAGTTCCTTTTGATGTAAGGTTAGGGTGTTTATTTGATATTTTCTTTTCCCATGAGATAGGCTTTTATCATTATATACTTCCCTCTTAGAACTGCTTTTGCTGTATCCCATAGATTTTGGATTGTTGTATTTTCATTTGTTCTTAAGTATATTTTAATTTCTTCTTTGATTTCTTCAGTGATTCATTGGTTATTTGGTAGCATGTTGTTTAGCTTCTGCATGTTTATTTTCGCAGTCTTTTTTCCCCTTGTAGTTAATTTCTAGTCTCATAGTGCTGTCAGAAAAGATGCTTGATATAATTTCAATCTTTTAAAATTTATTAGTATTTGTTTTGTAGCCTAGCATGCGATGTATCCTGGAGAAAGTTCCATGTGAATTTGAGAAGAATGCATATTCTGCTGCTTTTGGATGGAATTTCCTGTAGATATTTATTAAGTCTATCTGGTGTAATGTGTCATTTAACACCACTGTTTCCTTATTGATTTTGTCTGGATTATCTGTCCACTGATGTTAGTTGGATATTAAAATCCTGTACTATTGGGTTGGCCAAAAAGTCCATTCGGATGTTATGGAAAAACCCAAATGAACTTTTTGGTCAACCCAATATTATTGTATTACTGTCAATTTCTCTCTTTATGTCTGTTAATATTTGCTTTATATATTTAGGTGCTCCCATATTATGTGCATATATGTTTAAAAATGTTATATCCTCTTCTTGGATTATATCATTATTTCATACCCCTCTTTGTATTTTATTATAGACTTGGTTTTAAAGTCCACTTTGTCTGATATGAGTATTCCTACCTCAGCTTTCTTTTTGTTTTTATTTGTATGAAAGATCTTTTTCTTTCCCTCACTTTTATTCTCTGTATGTCTTTAGCTCTGAGGTGAATCTTTTGTAGGCAGCATGTAGATGGGCCTTGTTTTTTTTTTTTTTTTTTGGTTGTTTATTTAATCTAATCAGCCACCCTATGTCTTTTGATTGGAATATTTAGTCTATTGAGATTTAAAGTGATTTTTCATAGGTATGTACTTATTGCCTTTTTGTTATTTGTTTTCTGGTGGATTTTGTAGCTCTTCTCTGTTCTTTTCTTCTTCTTTTAGTCTCTTCTATTGTGATTTGATGATTTTAATGTTATGTTTGTGTTCCTTTCTCTTTAATTTTTGTGTATCTATTGCAGGCTTTTGATTTTTGGTTATTATAAATTTCATATATGTCAACATATAACTATATCTACTTGTGTTAAGCTGATAGTTGCTTAAGTTTAAACACATTCTAAAACTCTGCATTTTTTTACCCCTTCTCTTCCATGTTTTGTGTTCTTTATGTTATAGTTTACATCTTCATGCCTATCCCTTAACTGTTTATTTTGGTTATAGATGATTTTATAATTTTTGTCTTTAACCTTAGTATTAATCTTATTTAAATTGTTGATCCACTGCTAACTTACTGTATATTTACCTTTAACAGTGAGAATTTTTGCTTCCTATATTTTCTTGTTTCTTGATATAGCCTTTTATTTTTCGCTTAAAGAAGACCCTTTAACATTTCTTGTAATGTCAGTTTAGTGACGATGAACTCTTTTAGTTTTTGCCTATATGGGAAACTCTTTATCTCCTCTTCAATTTTGAATGATAAGCTTGCTGGGTAGAGCATCCTAGGTGGTAGGCTTTTTTCTTTCATCACTTTAAATGTCTTATGCCATTCCCTTCTGGCCTGCAATATTTCTGCTGAAAGGTAGGCTGATAACCTTATGGGAATTCCCTTGCATATGACTCTTTGTTTTTCTCTTACTGCCATTAAAATTATATTTTTATTTTAAAATTTGTCATTTTAATTATAATATGTATTGGTGTGAGTCTCTTTGGGTCCATCTTGTTTGGGACTCTCTGTAATTCCTGGACCTGGATATCTGTTTCCTTCCTCAGGTTAAAGCAGCCATAATTTTATCAAATACATTTTATGCCCCTTTCTCTCTCTCTTCTCCTTCTGGGACCCATATAATGCAAATGTTGGTATTTCTTGATGTTATCCCAGAGTTCCCTTAGACTATGTTCATTTTTTAAAATTTGTTTTCCTTTTTGCTGTTCTGACTGGGTGATTTCCACTATTCTATCTTCCACATCTTTTATACATTCTTCTGTATTACCTAATCTGCTGTTAATTCTTTCTAGTGTATTTTTCTTTTTGTTATTGTAATCTTTATCTGTGATTGGTTCTTTTGAAAAGCACTTTCTAGATCTTTGTTGCAATTCTCACTGTGTTCCTCTATTCTTCTCCCAAGTTCAGTTAACATTTTTATTACTGTGACTTTGAACTCTTTATGAGGTAAATTATCTCTGTTCAATAGTTTTTTTTTTAAATTTGTTCTTTTGTTTGAAACATATTCTTCTGTCTTCTTATTTATTTGTTTATTTTTTGACTTTCTCTGTTCGTTCTATGAAATTTGTTGTGATCTTGAAGGCATGTGCTTGTGTAGGTGTATCTCTATGCAGTGTATGTGTGCCTGGTGGCTTTGGTGCGAGAGCTGGATCTGAATTGAACATGGGCTTCATGTTTTCCTGGGGTGTGCTAATGGCCACTGCCTTGGTGGGAGGTAGGTCTGAAGTCTGAGGGCCTAGAGACATAGGCTGGTGTGAGCCAGAGCTTCTCCTAGGCTCAATGGCAGTCAATGCCTTATTGGAGGGGACAGGGCCTGAGGGGCTGGAGCAGGAGCCCATAGGAAGTAGGGTTTCTTCCAGGTATGATGGCAGTCTTTGCCTTGGTTGGTAGCATAGCTGTGGCCCATGGGATTGGAGCTGCACCTCTGAGATGCTCTGGGTCTCATCTTTGGCTACAGGTAGAGTTGGGTCCTGAGTTGGCTCAGCAATATCCCTGGTACTTGAGGCTCACAATGGCAATATTGTTTCTGCACTGGCTAGAGGCAGAGTCAGGCCCAAGGTGGCTCTGTTCCTTCCTTGGTGCATGCACACGCATTGGCAATGGTGGTCTCCACATTAGTGGGGGAAGTGCTGGAGCAGGAGGTGATAGAGTAGGAGCCTGGTGGAGGCTGGAGTATGCAGTGGGGTGGTCCTGGAAGGCCAGTCAGAGCTATAGGTAGTTTTCAATCTTCTGCCCCTGCATTGGGACTAGGAGCAAGCAAGTCTATGCTCATGCTCTTTAAGACCTTGGTTTCTTACAACCCTCTGGTAAGCCCCATTGTTTTTCAAATCTGCTAAGAGGGGGCTTATCTTCCTAGTGTCAGACACCAGGACTCAAACCCCAAGCTCCTTAAGGAGGATCCCTGAGACTGTGTATCTCTTTTCTCTTCTGGGTCACCCACTAGGGGTACAGGTCTCAATTAGATTGCTTCTCCTCCCTTCCTACCAGAGTCTGTTGGTTCTTTCTTTACAGCCTTGGTTTAGGAAGAGCCATTCTGCTAGTCTTCATGTAGTTCTCAGTGAGAGTTTCTCTATATGTAGTTGTAGTTTTGATGTGTCCTTTGGAGGAAGTGAGCTCGGGGTTTTCCTATTATGTCATCTCGATCCCTCCTCTGGACGTGCAATAATTTAACTAACTTTTTTTCCAATTCATTGACAGAGATTCAAGATGTCTTCAGGTTTTCTCTACTATATTAATGTGAGTTCCTTTTATTTAATGTAATTTGCTTTACAATAAGTAATCCAAGCATATTCAGTGGGTAACTTCACATTACTCTAGTTGAAAATAAAATGAATTTGTCAAAAAAATATTTCTTTAGTAGCTGCCATGTACTGAGAAAGCACAGTGCTAAGTACTTAGGAATCAAAGTAGTATAATATAGAGGTTTACTCTTAAGGATCTTGTAATAGATTGCTTTAAAGAGTGACGTGTCAAAGGTCTTGAGCTTAATTATTCTAATCTTATGTTTTGATTTAGAATTACTATACAGTGCTGTTTTTCTGAACAAATTATTTAAGTGGATAAAAAATAATAATCATAAATTAGTTATTTATTGTTATCTATCAAATTACCACAGATTCAGCAGCTTAAAATAACAGCACATTTATTATTCACAGCCTGTGGGTCAGGAATCTGTACATAGCTTACCTGTCTCCTAAAGTTTAGGGTCTCTCATGAGGCCACAATCAAGATCTCAACCAGGGGTCTCATCCGAGGCTCAGATGAGGAAGGATCTGGTACTAAACTCATGTGTTTGTTAGCAGGACCCAGTTCCTTGTGAACTGTCATACTGAAGGACTTATCTCCTTTTTGGATGTTGGTCAAAGGTTTCCCTCTAGTCCTTGCCATGTAGACTCCTCCATATGGTGGCTGATGAAGGCAGCAGAATTGTCCCCCCAGAAATGTCACTTTGACATAAGGATTCTTTTGGGTTGAAGGCAATTGAGAAGAAGCATATACCCACTGCCCATATGCTCACTGCCCTCTCCCTATCTGCCTAAAAACAGGACATCAATTTGTAACGGTGTCTCCCCTCCCTTTTTTACCAGGAAGGACAGAAGTTAATCATGGGAGACAGCACAGACCCTTATCAGTCCAGAGACTGCACCAAAGTTCATCACTACATGATGAACTGCACTAACTAACCCTTATCTTCCATTACTTCCTCCATATATTTACTTTCCCACACTTTTCTTCCCTAGGAACTCAAATTCTTTCTTCTTTGTCTTGTCACTTCTCTAAAAATTCATTATTCTTTTGTTAAGATGCTATATAAGACCCAGTTCTAACCACTCCTTTGAGTTACTCATCACAGTGCTCCCATGTATATGCATGAGGCATGCACATGTTAATAAAATTCTGTTTGTCTGTCTGTTGTTAATCTGTCATCTATCAGTCTAATTTATAGAGCCCCAGCTGGAAAACCTAGGATGGTAGAGGGAAAACATTTTTTTTCCTCCTTTACACTTGTTTCATCAAAGCTGGCATGACAGAATCAATAAAGAATGTCTGCCAGTAAGACACTTATGTAACAAAATCACAGAATGATATTCCTTTATCTTTGCTGCATTCCGTTGGCTAGAAACAAGTCACAGGTCATGCTCTCACTCAATAAGAGGGGATTACACCGAGGTGTGAATACCAAAAGATGGGGGTCATGAGGTGGGGAGGCATTTTAGAGTCTGCTCACCACAATTCACAAACAAAAAGTGTAACAAAACAATAGTTGTTCAGAAACCAGAGAAAGCACTGTATCAAAACAGATGAAAAACTATTTGCGTGACAGCCCAAATTGCTTTACCTCTCTGGACTTATTTTCATATCTGTAAAAATGACTAGAAGACAGATAAGGTCCTAAACCTCTATGGTTGCAAAATTACTTAACTACTGAGCCTCAGTTTTCATATCCATAACATTTTATTTGTTATTATTATCTTTCAGGGAGAATTCAAAGTCAGAGAATCTGCAAACAGAAGGAACTCATAAGCTTTGAGATAGTCTTATTCACGAAAGCCATTAAAATATTCATGATGTGGCTAACAATATTTTTGTTTGTTTGTTTGTTCATGATATGTAGGATACTGATTTAAGGTCCTGTTTCAAAAAGTGCCTCCTGCTCTTTGTAAAACACAAATACAGATCTCCAGGCAATGGAAAGCCATCTTAATGCCGGCTGTTGGCCTGAGCCCATGAACACTGTTTGAGAGTTCTCTGTCATCTGAGAATGGAGAGAAAAAATTAGGTAATTGTTTTCTATCTGTTTTACCCACAAAGCAGAACCACTCTCTGGATATAGGTACCCAGATACTTTCAAACTAAGGGTACACAAAATGAGCCCCAGTGAAATTTAAAGGGTTATACATTAGTAGAATCATAATCAGGAGATTCACTAGAAACCAGTATAAAGCCACAATATTTGAATTAGAAAGACAGCAAAGAAAAAAGCATGCTTTGCATTGGCAAGTCCTGAAGAGCGAGGAACACTGGATTATATCAAAACAACAGAAGAAACTGCTCACACAACATCTGAATAAGCAAGTGGAACAAAGTCTGACTAAAAAGGGAGCAAAAACAAGTTGAAATTATCCTACTAGGGCATTTCAACACATTCTTTTTGGATGAATTCTTAAACTTGGAGCTGATGAGAAAGAAAGTATAAAAATAATTTCTAGGAAACAAATTCCACTTCCAAATCATTATTCTTTTACAAATTACCTGTTTTTCTACCTGTCACTTTCCGGAAAGTTTTGTTGACCTTCTCATCATATCAATCAAAGTAATTCCATCTTGAATTTGAGATTTGATTGCATTGTCCCTGTTATGTTTCCTTAATCATACCCCTGGATAATAAATCTGCAATCTCTTTCTGTGTGAGTTTCTGAACTTCCTTTATCTTTTTTCTCTTGAGTTCTGTCATCCTGATTTATTGAAAGGTATTTGAAATGACATCTTGAACTTTTGCAGTTGAAGAATCATTCTACCTGAGTCTTCTCAGGGTATCAGGAGAAGCCTGTTCTCCTTGTGGGACTGCATAAGGGGTAAGGAAAGCAGAAGGGATCTTCCTGTGCCTGGTCTCAGAGTCCTGCCTGGACTGTACCTGGACAGGCCAGCACATCCCTTAAGTCAGCAGCTGGTGCAGACAGTGACTCTTACGCTGTCTTCATGTCTCCAAATCTAAAGCATCTCTGTTGGATGGGAAGCTGTAAGGAAGTAGTGTTCCCATGAGAAGTTGCACAAATCTGAACAGCCCCAAACAAGCATCTCTCAAAGAGCAGGTGGCTTTTAACCTGCCTAGGTACACACAGGCTCATTAAAGTCAGATTTCAGCATGTCATGGGTATGCTATCAAATGTACAAGCTATTGGTTTTGGAAAGGTCAACAAAGATGGTTAAGGTCTTGATTTAAACTGAGACAAACACCAGATTTTTAGACTTAGAACAGAGCTTTGTAGTTCAGACTTTGTATGCATGTGAATCACCCATGGATCTTGATAATATGCAGATTCAGATACAGTGGTCCTGGGTGAGGCCTGAAGTTTGAGGTTTGACATTTCTGGCAGGATCCAGGCTGACCGTACTTGGATAGCAATGGTCTGTCTTACTCCTTCATTTTCCAAGTCACTAAGCAAGTTTCTGAGAGTCAGTCTGATAACAACAGAGCCAGTGAAACTGAGCAGGACCCTGTGGGGCTTCCAGGCACAAATCCTTTCTGTGTCTTCTGTTCCTTGTTTGTAGGAAATAGGCTTCATTCAGTCTCCTTGACCTTCCCTGAGTTCCAAAGGGCAGGTTCAAACAGTTGCTAACCAGGGAAAGGAGGGGGTGCAGAAACAAGGGAGGAGCAAAGAAGAAGTAATAGTGCAGCTTTAGGGCAGGGTCCTGATTGCTCCTCAAGGAATATACATAACAATATTGTAGAGCTCTTTTGCAGAACCAAGACCCCCACACAGGTGGAGGATGGTAACTTCAGGCTGAGCACAAGATTCCTAGAACACCACCCTGTCACCTCACCACCAACCAATCAGAAGAAAGTCACACACCCTTCATCCCTTACCCCAAATTTTGCCTATAAAAACTTTTTCCCCAAAACCATGGGGGAATTCAGGGTTTTTGAGCATTAGTCACCTGTTCCCCTTGCTTGGCCCTGCAATAAATCTTTCTCTGCTCCAAACTCCAACATTTCAGTTTATTTGGCCTCACTGTGCATAGGGCACACAGCTTGGTTTGGTAACACCAGGACTATAAGCTAGATTTACTGATTTTCAGTTAGACACACTTTGTCAAATATTTATAACATTCTCTCTTCCCTCATAACATTCCCAATATTAGCATCATTAAATTTTAATATATATAGATTTCAAAGGTATCCAATTTACTAACCAAAGCTAGAGGGTGTGAACTTTTATCTTTGTAGAATTTGATTTCAGTCATATCTCTTTTTCTTTTTCTCTTGGAAGGTAGAACTGGGTTTTTGTATTTTCCTTAACCAAAATGTTCTTGATTCTTTTGGAGTCGCTTAGTTAATATGAAGCATAGGAAAAAAGTTTAAGAAAATAAACTATATACCACTTTCATGAAACAGATCTTCAGTAAACCACAAAGCTGAAAACCCATATATTTTATATCTAGGCTTTCTTCTCCTATATGACCATTAGTACATAAGCAAGAGAAAGGACAGTGAATGAGAGCAATGAGAAAGAGAGGACTGGAAATACACAGGCAAGGTTGTAACTAGGATACTCCTCTGTCCATCTCAGGAGCAAAAGAACACACAGAGGTGAAAAGCTTTGAAAAGTGTATATTCAAATGCCAGATCTAAAGCAGAAGTAAAACCACACAACACAGATTGGAACTCAAACCCATGGGCTGGGACTTGAACCCAGCCAAGACTAAGATTAGGACTTGAACCAAATGTCTTTTAATTGAAATCGTGCACCTGGTCTCAGGACTTAATAAAGCTCAGGTTCTTTACGTCTCAGCCCAGAAGGAATTCAGCAAGAGGCAAAGGGATAGGTAAGAAGTAGACTTATTGAGAGAGATGCGCACTCCACAGATAAAGTGTGGGCCATCTCAGAAGGCAAGAGGCCCTGGGAGATATACATTCCATAGACAGAATGCATTCCATCCCAAAAGGCAAGAGTGGCCCCGAAATATGGTGTGGTTAGTTTTTTTTAATTAATTAATTTATTTTTGCCTGTGTTGGGTCTTCGTTACTGCGCACGGGTTTTCTCTAGTTGCTGCAAGTGGGGGCTGCTCTTCATTGCGGTGTGCGGGCTTCTCCTTGAGGTGGCTTCTCTTGTTGTGGAGCACGGGCTGTAGAGAGCAGACTTCAGTAGTTGTGGCTTGCAGGCTCTAGAGCTCAGGCTCAGTAGTTGCGGCACATGGGCTCAGCTGCTCCACAGCATGTGGGACCTTTCCAGACCAGGGCTTGAACCCAGGTCCCCTGCACTGGCAGGTGGATTCTTAACCACTGTGCCACAAGGGAAGTCCTGGTGTGGTTAGTTTTTATGGGCTCAGTAATTTCTTAGATTAATAAGTGGAAGGATTATTCCACCTATTTTGGAGAAGGGGCAGGGATTTCCAGGATTTGGGCCACCGCCCACTTTTTGACCTTTTATGGTTAGCCTGGGAATAGTCATGGTGCCTGTGGGTGAGTCAGTCAGCATGCTAATGTATTACAATACGTGTATAATGAGGCTCAAGGTTTACTGGAAGTTGAGTCTTCTGTCATCTTCGGCCTAATCGGTTCTAACCAGTTTATGTCGTATCCTCAACAGCTATGTCATTCTTTTAAAGGTTGTGCCCTGCCCCCTTCCCTCCTGTCTCAGAAGCAGGGAAAGATAAATTAGAGCTCCATACCCTGGTGTGGAGTGCACAACAGCTCTCAGAAACAACAAAGTTGATTTGAACTATTTGGCTTGAGTGCACTGGTCGTCTACAAATCCAACTATATAACATGTGCATAGTGAGCATCTCCCTGAAGCAGGGCTGGATGTTCTTTTCAGCAGGAAAAGTCTCCCCTTTTTCCAAAGGCCCCAGTATAACTCCTACAAAGGAGCATACACTGATAGTGTTGAAATTGATTTTCTGGGTCAAGCTCTGCATTATAACAAATATGTATTCAGCCAGAAAAGTAAGCCTTAAATTGCTTACTCTTTTTTGTAAAAAAAGAGTTCCCTTTGTTGCTGCCTAGATTGTTACACAAGCATATAAATCCTTTTAATTGGCCCATCCCTGGGGCAAACAGCTCACCCCAGTAAGTAATCATGTGGAAGAGTGGAGGCTGCAGAGGTGGGGTGCCTCCTGTTGAACAATCTCTGCTTTTATTTTACCAACTGATTTTAAAAGGTGGCATTGTAACTTGGCATTAAATATTTAAGAATGATATTAAGGTAAGATTGATTCATTTAACAGGCATAATGGAGTAGGGAAACCACATGGAGTGACTAAAGGGCTTCACAGTGGGAAATCTATGTTAGCAGGCATCAATCTGCACCTGATAATGGTCATGAAAAGGCTCACAGTCTTGCTATTTAAATACATTGATGTGAAATTCATCCACTGTTTAGAGATATTGGAAATGCAAGGCACTAACTCTGTTTCTTGGCAAGCAGCCCAATTAAGTCCTGGGACATTTATCAGAGTGCCAAGTGTAGTTCAAGTTGCTACCAAGATTTTACCATTTACCAAATGGCAATTTGTTCTAAAAGGGGATACAGGGGATGGGGGGAGCTTAAGGGTGTGGTAGAAAAAGATACTGGACTCAGACAATCGAAATTTAATCCTGACTTCTCTACTAATCAGCATGTCATTGAATCTCCCTAAAGTTGTCTCTTTATAATGGGAGGAATAATATGCCTGCTTTACTTACTTGTGAGGCACAAAACAAGATAATAAAAGCAAAAACACATTTCAATTTTAAAAGTGCTAATCAGGGCTTCCCTGGTGGCGCAGTGGTTGGGGGTCCGCCTGCCGATGCAGGGGACACGGGTTCGTGCCGCGGTCCGGGAAGATCCTATAGGCCGCGGAGCGGCTAGGCCTGTGAACCATGGCCGCTGAGCCTGTGCGTCCGGAGCCAAAAAGTGTCAGCCTTTTAAAACGCTCACACCTTATGAGATACATAGGTTTGTATTTCTTGGTGCTAAAATGTTCAGAGAAGTCTAGTAG
Organism: Tursiops truncatus; assembly: GCF_011762595.2. Classification (NCBI taxonomy): domain Eukaryota; kingdom Metazoa; phylum Chordata; class Mammalia; order Artiodactyla; family Delphinidae; genus Tursiops; species Tursiops truncatus. The sequence goes on from NC_047041.1 coordinate 32,887,935, forward strand.
TTTCATTAGCCACATCTTGGTGAAATATAAATCAATAAAAGACACTTTAAAAGCACTCAAAATGATCGTAGAGAGAAGCTAATTTGAGAATATTATTTATTTTATGGTAAGACTTTTAACAGATTTTTGTTTATTCCAGTTATTTTGAAACATGCCATTCTTTCTTTCTTCTTGCCCAGGTGGACGTGTTTGGCAGATTTGTTGTGGAATATAGAAATCTGATTTATGCCTTTTAATTTTAGAGAAATATAACTCAGAACAAATTAAGCCCATGCTTTTCATTGAAATGGGAGTTCTGAAAAACAGTATGCTTACTTTTCAATGATGAATTGTCTCCCATTAAAAGTTTGAAACAAGCAATAAGATGGGTTGTAATCACTTGTGGTCCATGTTTCTCTGTTGAGTCAATTAAACAAAGTGCACAGTAGCCCACTAAATGTCCACTGATAGAGTGTGTATATTAGAAACTGTGTTAAGTTGTTTACCATTCTGATTCCTTTGTTGTTTTCTTTTTTAATAATTTTGTATACATTATTAAATACAATACTTAATAAAATGATTGACTATAGTTTGCTGAATATTATTTAATCATTAACATATAATATACTTCAATATCCTCCATGATTGAACTTGATAGCTTACTTAGTCAAATGAAGATATTTCCATTAAGGGCAAGCAGTGCAACGATAATTCAACTATACCCAGTGTGACCCTATTCAGTGTCTCCTTTTATGTGGCAAGGTGATATTTTCCAACCCTTCTCACTATGCTCTGGCAATTGCCATTATATGGGCTATAACTCATCTGTCTTATTCAGTTTTCCTTTATTGATTTTTATCTTTCCTGGTTACCTGTCACCAGAATAATGGTTTCAACAAGAATTTAGTTTGTATTAGCTTCTTTTTGCTTAGGAACAAGCATGTGCAAAGAAGCATTAGTTATATTGATAAAATTTAGTTGAAAAACAGCTGGCCACTCTCTTCCCAGATTAACCTGGAAGAGAATGTCTAGTATTTTTCAAATGAACATTCTTCACAAGATATTAAGAAAGAAATTGTGTTAGTAGTTGATTAGGGAGATAGTGGGACACTGCTAAAATAGACTGCTGCCTATTGGATTTTTGATCTGAATAGATGCTCAATTCTCTGATGTTTTATGTAATAAAAGTCCAAGAGAACTCACAATTCTCTTCTTCTTTTCCTTCCAGTTTTATTGATATATAATTGACATACAGCACTGTATAAGTTTAGGGTGCACAGCAAAATGATTTGATTCACATACATCATGAAGGGATCAGCACAATAAGTTTCGTGAACATCCATCATCCCATACAGATACAAAATTAAACTGGAAGTGTGTACTTTTTGATTGCCTTCATCCAATTCCCCCTTCCCCCTCTTCCCCTACATCCTATTTCTAGTAACCACAAATCTGATCTCTTTTCCTACGAGTTTGTTTGTTTGTTTGTTTTTGAAGTATAGTTGACCTACAACACTATGTTGGTTCCTGGTATACGACATAGTGATTCGATATTTCTGTGCATTTCAAAGTGATCACCATGATAAGTCTAGTTATGATATGTCACAAATGGCAAAATTTCATTCTTTCTTTGGCTGAGTAGTAGTCCATATATATATGTGTGTGTGTGCGTGTATATATATATATATATATATACATATGGCACATCTTCTTTATCCATTTATCTGTTGATAGTCACTTAGGTTGCTTCCATACCCTGACTATTGTAAATAATGCTGCAATGAACATAAGGGTGCATATATCTTCTCTGATGAGCATTTTTGGTTTCTTAGATAAATACCCAGGAGTGAAATTGCTGGTTCATACGGTAGTTCTATATTTAATTTTTTGAGGAATCTCCATACTGTTTTCCATAATGGCTGCACCAATTTACATTCCCAAAAACAGAGCTTGAGGGGTCCCTTTTCCCCACCTCACAATTCTCTTCTTTAACTCAACTCCTCCCCTTCTCCATACAGTATTGTGACTTTGTAGTCATATTTTTGTTAAACTATAGCTTCAAAATATATAAAATCATGCCTCTTATACAAATATAAAATAAACATTCCAAGGTTTTATTTAACTTATTAATTAATAAGCAAACCATTAAAATGCTATAACTCATTTAAAGCAGAATTTGAAGAACAGACTATGCAATCAGGAATGATGAAATAAATGTAACCCTTTTTTGAGCTAGAAGCCCATGGGGTGGTAGACAGTAAGGAGGGGTCAACAGCTTATAAGGAATATTGTCTCTGAGGTAAACTATAATTTCTGTAACTTGAAAACTCCCAAGGAGACATATGACATTTGGAAGTATGAGTATTTGCCACTGAGGCTTCAATACAGCTCGGAGCCTACTGTGAAGTTCTTTCCTCAGGTAGGGAACTTATGATTCCAGGTGATTAGTGAACCCACTGCCAAATATTTGTGTCTATCCAGAAGCTCTTATAGATTCATAAATCACAGAAAACATTTTATCTTAAATTTTATAGCCCTCTTAGAGCAATAAAGTCAATAAAAGTGAGGTTCACTTATCTTTAAATAATTAAAATCTTTTTTTTTTTTTTTTTTTTTTCGGTACGCGGACCTCTCACTGTTGCGGTCTCTCCCGTTGTGGAGCACAGGCTCCGGACGCGCAGGCTCAGCATCCACGGCTCATGGGCCCAGCCGCTCTGCCGCATGTGGGATCTTCCCAGACCAGGGCAGGAACCCGTGTCCCCTGCATCGGCAGGCGGACTCTCAACCACTGCGCCACCAGGGAAGCCCTAAATAATTAAAATCTTGATTTTCAATATCTATTAGATGTCGAGGTAGTCAATTGAATCCATTTTTAAAGTGCATTAAAACCTCTATTTTCATGAAATTGAAGGGTGTTTTAGCCACTTGGAGGCAAAAATTCTGGGCCAGATGTTGCAGACCAAGTCTACCCTACTATTTTGATCATTTGATCCTTGAATTAGCATTGCAACGTATTTCTGTATACTTTTAAGTAGATACATACAGCAAGTTTGTCTAACTTATTATAATTTTCTAGAAGCAATAATATAGTACGAGCACCTTAAGCTCCATTCTTAGGTATATGTGTGCTGTCTCTAAAGCTGGGTTTTGTGAGAGAAAGACTTCCAAAGTGAGAAGTTTTCTAAGTAAACAGAGGTATAGGGAAGAGGAGGGCTTGAATTTGAGGAGTGTCTGTAGGAATCAACATTGTAATCTTATAAAATAACTAGTACCACTGCAGTGGCTTTAAGAGAGCACTGCCCTTTCAGTGCAGAAATACTTCAAAGATTGCATTGCCTTGCTTTGCTTTCTAAATTTAAAAATAGATTAAAAAGGGCTTAAAATTTATCGAAATCTTTCTTAGTCCACTAAACAAAATAAGACTTAACTTTGTACTGAGTCATCTACATTAATGGAATCATCCAGTTTTTGGTGTAGGACTATTACAAGAAGTTTATAATTGGGGTAGTCTGCAACTTATTCAATATTGAGATTTAAAAAAAAATCACCTGTTTCACAGTGTTCAAATGAATTCATATAATATATCAAGGAAATTATTTTTGGTGAAAATGGATTAATTTGAAATGTGCCTCCTAAAATTGTCATTAATGGAAATTAATTTATAGTCTGCTTATATAAGCTTGTTGAAATAGATATTTTTATCTTATTTTCCCAATATGATGAATACTGATTAAAAACATAATATATAAAAATTACAAATAATTTATGCTGTCTCCATTACTCATTTCTTACAAACAGATTGACTGAGCAGACCTTGATAAGTAGTCTTTTTTATTAGTAATTGCATATACAGGTTACACAGCAGTTGAAGTCAGTGATACTTTCCATAGGGTCCCAGGTACTTAAGCTCTCTGTGGGCCTTGGTTTTCTCTTTCATAATAACTGATGTTTTTCTCACTGAGCTGCTTTAAGGGTTAAATAAATCAGTACATGGAAAGTTTAGGCTCTGGCACACACTAAATAATAAATAATGTTCATTATTATCTTCATTATTTGTACTATTGCTTGCTCCGTTCAAGTTCACCTCTGCACTGACCTCATGTAGATTGTGCTTATGCCTCCACACCTTCCATCTTCCTCTCTTGTCTTTGAAACAGTGTCTTCGTTTCAAGATTCTTTCCTGAGTCCTGAAACCTTCCCTGAGCCAAAGCTCCCCTCTTATGGTTCTGTAGGTTGCACTTTGCACAATTCTAGGTGGCTCCCTTTACATTGTGTTCATCATGTTTGGAGAATTATGATGACAGTATTCTAGCAAATATCACAAAGTGTCTTGAGGAAAGCTGTTTATGCCAATTTGTACAAAGTCAACATTTGGGCTAATGGAGTTACAATTTATTATTCATCATTGAGTTTTATTAGTTTCCAAATATAGTGCAGCAGCTGGAAAGTTAGACTTGGCATGTATGCTCCTTGAGAACGGGGAACGTAGGTGGCCAAGAAATGTTTGTTGAGTGGTTAAGATTAACTGAGCCTTAATGTAAGATCCAAGTTGCATCAATTTTAGTATGAATTTTAGGATAGAAGACCTTAAATCTTATTGGTTGTCTTGCTCAAAGCTATGCCTGAGCACTTGGTCTGCAGTCACAGGAATTAAATGGCTCCCACAAAACATTGAAACCTATGCCACTTCTAAGGATTAGCTTTCTTATTTTAAAATTGGGCTAAGAGCACTTATCCCGCCTGCCTAATTCTGAAAATCAAAAAAGATCTTGTTTGGGAAAGTGATGCATAAACGTAAAAGTATTATATTTTGTTCCACATGTCTTGGCAGAAATTTTTCCCATTTCTTTTTCTTATCATGACCTGCTTTGCCTCTGCCCTCCTTCCACTTCTTTCTTGAACTCCTACATGGAGCACAAGTTGGGCAGGTAACAGCTCTTGCTTGCTGTTCACGGTGTTAAAGAGGCTGTTAATAAAAAGCTGCATCTTAGGAAGGGCTTGATCAGATTTTCAGTCTATTGGAAACCCCCGCTGAGAGGGCGTTTGGGGTAGGTGAGGCCTCCAAACAAATAGAACAGAGAAGCCCAATGTGAAAGCAGGTTTTATCTACGAAACAGAAACAGACTCACAGACATAGAGAACAGACTTGTGGTTACCAAGGGGGAAGGGGCATGGAGGAGGGATGGATTGGGAGTTTGGGGTTAGCAGATGCAAACTATTGTATATAGAAAGGGTAAACAACAAGGTCCTACTGCATAGCACAGGGAACAATATTCAATATCCTATGATGAATCATAATGGGAAAGAATATAAAAAGAATGTATATATATGTATAACTGAATCACTTTGCTGTACAGCAGAAATTAACACAACATTGTAAATCAGCTATACTTCAATTAAAAAAAAGTAAAGCAGGTTTGAGGAGGTCAGTGGGAAGTGGGCCCTGGAGTTATCAGAAGAAGCCACCCTTGTTGGGGCCATTTTTCTGGTTATCTGGCCTTTCTCATGACCATAGACTTGTACTGGGAGTTCCTGGAGGCCTAGCCCTGAGCAGACACAATCCATGCAATTTAAAGTTATGAACACTACAATTCAAACTGACACTTGAGGAATCTTAACATTTGGCTCTTGGATTAAAAGAGACAGCTTGTTCCTTTTCACAAACACATGGTTTCCTAGACTGAAGACTGAGCAACTCTGAATTTGGTAGGCAAGGCCGAAGCGGAACATAAGCTGATGCTTTAATAGAATGAGAATGGATGCTCCCAGTTCCCATAAACATTCATTTTTTTCCAGCTCATGTGCACCTTTTCTCGGGGATGAAATCAATCTTTTTGAAATAAGGAAATGAACTGTGTCACTAGCCCTCAGAGTTATGAGTGAAAAATATGGTAGATGTTCAGCCTTTCACAGGGGCAGAGAATAATTCAGCACACTGAAGATGTCATGTCTATTCCTCAGATGATTTTAGCCAACATTTACCAAAAATCTAGTAAATTTGAACTCTTTAAAAGTTTTTAGATTATCCTGCCTGCTTTTTCTTTTTAAAAATGTGGGAATAGTTAGTGATTACTATGCTTTTTCTTTTTAAAATAAAAACAAAATCATAGATCTTTATAGCCAGAAGAATCATTAAGACACCCTGTAGTTAAATCCTTTCAACTTAAAGATGAGATACTGAGGCTCAGAGTGGTGAAATGATTGCCCAAGGTCACAGAGCAGAAAGTTGTAGAGCTGGGACTCAACTCAAGCTTTACTCCTTCTCTTTCCTCTACGCTGTTAAAAGAAAAAGAAAAAATAGGACAGTTTCTTCTCATCAATGACAACATAAAGGTTGGGTTAAAAACCTTTTGGTTGGAACTCAGCTATATATAACAATATTTAAGAAGGTGGGTTGATATCTGACTTATCTCCATTGTGGCTCTTTCATCTCTGGGACTTTGGGGAAATTAGTTAATCTTTCTAAGTTTTAGTTTCCTCCTTCCTAAAAAGTGGAAAATGACAGTACATAATCACTTAATCCACACAATTATATGATGAAGTAATTCATGTAAAGTGTACAGCATCGAGCCAGACACAGAGTGAATGCTTAATAAATATTAGCTATTATTTTTATGGTTACATCTGACAAAATTTTTTGAGGATGCTTTTCGTGGTTAGATCCTTCTGCAGTGGAAAAATGTTACAGTCAATGTTCCTTGGACTCTAAGTAATATTGGAATCCTGATGAGCAAATTGAAGTATTTAAAAGTCCAACACTCCATTTGCATATTCAGTATCCTTCAGAAAGACCTGCCCTCCCAGGATTTTTGACATCAGACAATCAATTTCAGTTATTTTCCAAATGAATAGCAAGTGTAAGAGCTTTACCAAAAAGGAGAAAATAGTTAAGTCAGCTTCCCTGCCTTTGTCTGTGGTGTTCCCTCAGCTTGGAATGCTGTTCTCTTTTCCTCCTGTCCAAATTCTACTAATCCTTCGTAGTCTTGCCTCAAATGTAGCAGGAACCGTGCACTAGCTTCCCGTGCTTTCTTCTTGAAAAGCATTTATCACTGTTATTTACAAGTTTCAAAATAGATAGATGTTGCTTTTTCCAGGTAGCTTTTGGCACGCCTTCCACCCCTAGGTTAAATCTCACCTTTGCACCACAGCACCCTGCATTTTCCCATCCCAGAACTTGGAGAGGTAATGTGACACCTTAGAGCACTAGTTCTGCTGCCAGATCACCTGGGTTCAAATTCTGGCTCTGCCTTTTCCTTAAATTTGATTTTGAATAGGCTACACACCTTCTCTGTACTTGTTCTCCCCTTTCTAAGATGAGGCTTAAAGAGTGCCTATCTCAGGAGTTCAGAATGAGGATTAAATGGGCTAATTCATTTAAGCACATAGTAAAAGTTAGTTAGCCATTATTATTAACTCATATTATCACGATCGTCCACTTACTTGTCAATATATCCTTCCAGATTATAAACTCCATGAAATCTGTACTACTGTTGGTCTCATCATTATATTCTCTAAGGCCAAGCAAAAATATTCATTGATGATGGAAGTGAAGCTGTGTGATCTTGAAGGGCAGGGATTATATTTTATTCACCTGTATATAGTCAGTGTCTAATACTGGCCTAATACATTGATAGTCAATAAATGTTTGATGAACGAATGAATAAATGAATGAGTGCATATTAGCCTCTCCAACATCTCTCTGCCAAGCTTGGAATTAATTGCTAATTCCTTTGTGCCCCTGGATTCTCACAGCACTTAGCTGGTTCCTTTCCTATACCACTTGTGCATGACCTCCCTGCATTATACAGTTTGTACTTACGTTTCCCTAAGTTTTGAACTTTTTCAAGATGAGGCCCTGTGTTCATGCGAATTCCTTCAGCACTTATCATAGTGTAAGTGCCCAAGGCATGCTTGCTTCAAAACGAAACTAAACAACAATGACTTTGGTCAAAGGTGATTTGAAACATGTTGAGAATCTTATTGATTGCTGAGTCCCTGGTTCCATCATGATTTCCCTCCAAAAATTTTTTAAGATGAATTTCCTAAAAAAAAAAAAAAAATAAGAACTTATTTTTAAAAAGTGACAAGTAGTCATTCTCAGAAAAAATTCCAGGAGAAGTTGTTTTTTATTTACTCCTAACTCTGAATTCAATTATTCAGAACTACATATTGTATTTGTTTTTTCAAAAATTGTCTTCTTTACACTGTGTTATGCTTTGGATCTTATTTAAAAGACAACATGTACTTCATCTTAATTTAAGCTACTGAAATCTCATAGTATTCTCTGGAGGCAAGAGGCCAGCTCGTTACAATATGGACATTGAGATCAAGTTGAATCAGCAACATCTCAGAAATGCATGTTGTAGCTGAACACAGCATCCAGTGTTGTCTGTGTTTTTATTTCAGTAGCACTCACGTCAGGGTTAGAGCATACATTCTTTCCCTGGTTTGTTAATTCTGACAAAATGTCATTCTTGTCAAAGTGCCTACAGAGGCCCACAATAGATGTTAAAAATGTAGCCTTGTAGAAAATGCTGTTAATATGATTTAGCTTTTGAGGTCAAGATGTTTTTCTATATAAGCATTTTGGTTTTTGTCATACCTCAGCATGAATACTTCTATGTTTGTTTGACTTTCATAAAGGAACCAATTTGTTGAAGTATAGTCACATAACTGGTAATTAGGCATTAAGATTATCCCCAAATTCTGCCAGGGCACTGAGGGTCATATAGGCTTGTAGATGTCTAGCTAATGAGTTGGACCCATTTTTTAAAAATCATTTTTCATGCTTATTAGAATGAACCTATATTCCTTTATTACCCAGTACAAATTCTTTCCATATCAAGCCCAGAGCATAAAATTAAAATTGCATGAAACATTGATCTCCTTCTTCATTAATCACACTAGTTAATTGTGTGATAGAGGTGTCAGCCTCTATCTATCTAACGGCAGATGCTTTCTGACCACCAATATAATGCTGAATATTTGCTGTGTACACTTTAAAGGGAACTGAGATGTGTATAATACAAACCATTCTCCTTTCATTATACCATGAGTTGAGAATTTTACCCGCATTATACTTAGGGATAACTTTAGTTAGGAATATCTGACAGCTAATCCAAGGATAATGACTTTGAGGGCTTAAATGAACAAAAGGATAAAATAGTGTAAAAGTAGGTCAAATTAATTTTTACAAAATTAAATATTCATTTCGATAGCGTTTTGAGAACATTTTTTGAATTTCTTTGTTTAGCTTACTTAATATGTTACGTGAAATAAGTAACCAAATAATCACTCCATAATTCTATAATCACATGGTACTGCATCTAGAAAAACATGCAGCATGCAATGCCCTTTGAAAAGTGTTATACAGTGACCATTAACAAAGTCTTGTGCAATTGAGGATAGTCTGATAGAATAAGTCTTCAATCTATTGACTTCCTTTCGTTATAACTTTTAAAGTCTATTCTCATTTAACTTTCAATCAGTTGCCCCCCAAAGGGTAAGATTATATTAAGGTACAGAGTAACATATAAGTTATACCTATATGCATTTCTTACTCTGTTTTGTTTTTCTAGGAACACCAAAAAATAGAACCTTGTTACTTATATCAGAGATGAATCAAGAACTCCAGGTATTTAGGCTGATATGAGAGCATTTTTCTTAGGGGAAAAAAAAAATTAAATGTTAACCTAGTCAGTGAGTTTAGAATTGGTCAGTAAAGCTTATTATTATTATTTTAATTTACTTGACACAGATATCCAGTGTGCTAGATATTTAATGTTGAAATTAGCCTTATCTTATTAGCATAAATTGTATGATTACACAGTAGTTCAAGAATTGTTTTGTGAACGTTAACTATCTGTGCATCACTGTGCTAGATCCTGGGGATACAGAGGTGAAAGAATTCCTGATTTCATGGAGCTCACACACTCTTGGGAAAGAGAGATTAGCAAACCAACGTTTATAATAATGTGGTTTGTATGGAGTGTTATAGGTACTCAGGGAAGAGGCTCCTAATCACAGAGAGGGAGGTCAAGAAACTCCCTGGGAGAGTGATCCCAGAGGACAGTCTGAAAGGAAAGTTAGTTCCACATGAGAAGACTGGAGGGAATGGAGTCCAGAAAAAGAGAACAGCATGGACAACAGCAGGAAGACTTGAATAGAACAGTAATATTCTAGCCTGGTTATGGCTCTAGGGTTCAGTATGTGCTGAGGAACAGCAAGAGATGAGGCTGGAGAAGCAAGGACCACACCATGAAGTCTCCCATGACATGCTCAGGAGGTTGGATTAATTCTTGAAAGCAACCCAGAGACTCTGAACCATTTCCAAAAAACTTAGTGACATGGTAAGATTTGATTTTTTTATTACCAAACCCACGCTGATAACAGTGAGGAAGTTAGACCAGGGAGGCCGGGCTAGGTGGTTTTTACAGTATTTCAAATGAGAAATGATAATGTCCTGGGCCAAAATAGTGACAAGGGAATGAAAAGGAAGGAAGAGATGGGAGACAGGAAGACTCAACAGAACTTGGTTATATGTACACATATTAATAGGAAATTTGACCAAAGTCAGTTTGGGTCAATATGTGAGATGTTTTCTCCCTGTTTCTCTTTCTCCTTTTCCCTTGTTTCTTACCAATCAGATTTTGTTATGTCCTAGTTGCCTCAGGAAGGTATGGGGCAAAGAGAGTAGAAGTAGCCAACATATTTTTGGTTATTGTTTTTCAAAAGCCTAAGGTTTAGGAGACTGAAGGGGCGTTTGCAGAGTCTATAGAAAGAAGTAGAATGCATGGGAGCAATGATTTGTTATTTAAAAAATATAAAGAAATCCTCTGGATTAAAAAGAGATTCCCTTGTCACCAGAAGGAAGAGATCAGAAGAATTTAGCTGAGTGGCTCTGGCTCTGGATCCTCTGTGATGTGGCATCAGTCATATGATGGCTTGACTGCAGTGGCGGATCGGCTTCTCATGGCAGTGGCGAGACCAGAGACAGAAGTTGTTACAGGACGCATTCTGGCATGTGGAACTGAGAACAGTTTTGAGGCAAGATGTTTGTGCCTCAAGGGTGGCCCAGAAGCAGCAGAGATCCATAGGCTCTGAGGGGATCACGTGACAGGAACAGCAAATGCTCTGGCAGAAACAGTTAAAACAAGTGCCCCAATAATTAGAGAGTATCCACCACCATGTTGTTTGACAATGCTTAAGCCCTTAGGAACCTTGAGAGAATCTTGAGGGAAACCTCCAAAACGAATAAGGTTAAGTTTAACACTTGCTCTGAGAAACAGGAATGGAAACTCCAATTACAGACTGGATTGCTTTCTAGAAAATAAAGGGAAGTTTTGTTTCTTCCACATCTGAGTTTGTAAACTGGGCTTTATATTTACTACACGTATTTTGGGGCTTTGAAAAATTATACTCCTCACGTTCTTTTCTGAATTTCTCTGGAAAAGAATGTATCAAGAAACTTGAGCAAATGGAGAAAAGAGTAGACAATATTAGTAAAATATAAGAACAATGAGAAGGAAATAAGAGTATTAAAAAGATTCTTTAGCAAGGACCAAGGTTATTATAAGAAAGTTTTTCTCATCTGGCAATTTTTTTGGTCTTTCTCTAAAGAATCCACCAGATCTGTAAAATGCTTTGTGTTTTATCTGCTCCAGAGGTTTTTGAAATAATAGCACTTTTTGTGTGTGTATCAGTCTCTGTCTGAAACTTTTTCTTTGTAAGTGAACACTTTATGATAAAATGAAAAGCTTATTGTCTATCTGTCTTCTTTCTTAAAGATGCTCTCTGCTCTGGGTGGGGCCATCTATCACTAAGTGGGCACAGGGAAGGAGGTAGCACTTCCATTACCTAGCAGTGACTAGAGCTTCCTAGGATTGCTGAAACTGTGGGGTCACAAGCGTGCTTTGGGGGATCCTATTACATGTTTTTTGGTGTTATCATTGCCTTCTCACAGTCTGACTTTGCTGCAAATGATAACCCCAGTTTGGCACAAACCCTTTAAAACAGAACTCTTGTCTGCTTCTGTCGTCTCTTTCTCCCCAGTTTTTCTTTAAAGGTAAGTTCTTTACCATCAAAATCACTCATGAGGATTTCATTTTGTCTGTGATACTCCCAAAGGCACTGTGGAAGGCACTATCGCAGTTCTGGAATGCCTATATACTTGTAGCTTTGGTTGTATTCTTTATAGAGAAGGTCTGGGAGACAGCCAGGTTGGTTGACATCCATATATACTAAGCATCTTATTTGCAAGAAGTGGGGGCATAGGGGGTGCTTCTTCAATCAACTTCCGGAAAGCTTTTCATACTGAAATGCAGTTCTTCTGTCCACTGTTGTTACATGAACCTGGTTTCTCATTACATACTTGATTATCTTTGTTTAAGAACTCTCCTTTTATCCACATAGGAGCATATGATAAACAACACTAAAACATTTTTCCGTTAGTTTGAAGTATAAATTCACTATTGATTCAGATCTTACAGTTGATGAAAAACTCTTACAGCTTTACAGACTTCAAAAAAATATATAGTTTAAAACCTATTTGTGTTTTCAGCATCTTCAATGGTTATACAGATTTCTCTCCAGAATCCTGGAGTTCCTTCTGGAGACCCCAAGTACCAAGTTCAAAGAAGAAGGAGATGGTCATTCATTCATTCATTCATTCTGAGAATGAATATTTATTGAGCACCTTTCGTGGGCCAGGTGCTGTGGTAGGAACCTAGGACACGTGCTGGTGCTGAACAGACCCTCCCCCTGAGAACTCCTCACTTGGAACTTGTGAGGGAGTTAGATAATGTGCAGTGGGATTAAGTGATATAATACACATAAAGCACTTACCACAGAGCCTAGTGTGTAGTTAAGTACTACTCAATAAACATTATTACTATTTATTATTACTTCTGTTATCATCTGATGGGTGCTGTTAGACTAACTCTTTAAGCTTCACTGTCTGGGGTTGGGCTTCCGATAGTTGTTGCACTAAGGTCACTAAGTTCATCAACCTCAGAAACTATCTTGGTGTCTGGCATTAGGAGAGAATCTGTTTTGAAGGAAATGCTGGCCTGCTTGTGTGCCTTGAGTCTAAATTGAAGGAGATATAGCCAGTAACTGCTTCCCATTACCCTGAAGCCACATTTCCAACTTCTAGAATGCATGATTAAAACTTTTTCCTTCACTCTTTCCCTCCATCATTAGTGTGATATGTCAAAACAAGATGCAGCATATCGATCATTTCTTGGAGGAATTCAATAGCAGTTTTTGTGAGTAATGAAAATAATTACCAGGTTGGTAGGGGATTTACTATTGAAAATCTGATATAACAGTTGTCTCACATGGTAGAAAGTGTCAAACAAACCAGAAAAGAAAACCGAGATACCAGTAGAAGTAACAAAGATGGGATAGAGTTTACTCGGAAAACTATAACTTATGATTAAACATTTCTCACCATGGTTAAGGATCTAGATGGGAAATTATCGACTAAGAATTTCTAGAACACAGACTAGAACCCATAGCTTAATCTCTAGTCATGGATATTCACATTAAGGTAAGATAACTTGTAGACTTTATCTGATATCTCAACTTTCATCTCTATTTTGTATTTAATTTGATTTAGTTGTTTGTTCAATGAATAAGATCTTTAAATTTAAAAACAAATGTGGACTTCCTAACACCATATACAAAAATAAACTCAAAATGGATTAAAAACCTAAATGTAAACCAGATACTATAAAACTCTTAGAGGAAAACATAGGCAGAATACTCTATGACATAAATCACAGCAAGATCTTTTTGACCCACCTCCTAGAGTAATGGAAATAAAAACATAAATAAACAAATGGGACCTAATGAAACTTAAAAGCTTTTGCACAGCAAAGGAAACCATAAATAAGATGAAAAGACAACCCTCAGAATGGGAGAAAATACTTGCAAATGAAGCAACTGACAAATGATTAATGTCCAAAATATACAAGAAGCTCATGCAGCTCAATATCAAAAAAATAAAAAACCCAATACAAAAATGAGTGGAAGACCTAAATAGACATTTCTCCAAAGAAGACATACAAATTGCCAACAAACACATGAAAAGATGCTCAACATCACTAATCATTAGAGAAATGCACATCAAAACCACAATGAGGTATCACCTTACACCAGTCAGAATGGCCATCACCAAAAAATCTAGAAACAATAGATGCTGGAGAGGGTGTGGAGAAAAGGGAACCCTCCTGCACTGTTGGTGGGAATGTAAATTGATACAGCCACTATGGAGAACAGTATGGAGATTCCTTAAAAAACTACAAATAGAACTACCATATGACCCAGCAATCCCACTACTGGGCATATACCCTGAGAAAACCATAATTCAAAAAGAGATATGTACCACAATGTTCATTGAAGCACTATTTACAATAGCCAGGACAAGGAAGCAACCTAAATGTCCATCAACAGATGAATGGATAAAGAAGATGTGGCACATATATACAATGGAATATTACTCAGCCATAAAAAGAAACGAAATTGAGTTATTTGTAGTGAGGTGGATGGACCTAGAGTCTGTCATAGAGATTGAAGTAAGTCAGAAAGAGAAAAACAAATACCGTATGCTAACGCATATATATGGCATCTAAAAAAATGGTACTGTTGAACCTAGTGGTAGGGCAGGAATAAAGACACAGACGTACAGAATAGACTTGAGGACATGGAGAAGAGGTAGGGGAAGCTGGGTTGAAATGAAAGAGTAGCAATGACATATATACACTACCAAATGTAAAATAGATGGCTATTGAGAACTTGTTGCATAGCACAGGGAGATCATCTCCATGCTTTATGATGACCTAGAGGGGTGGGATAGGGAGGGTGGGAGAGAGGTTCCAGAGGGAGGGGATATGGGGATATATGTATATGTATAACTGATTCACTTTGTTGTACAGCAGAAACTAACACAACATTGTAAAGCAATTATACTCCAATAAAGATGTAAATAAAATAAAATAAAATGCCATGTGAAGAATGGGGAAAAAAAAATAAAAACAAGTGTGGTGATCATTGTAAGTTTGCTATTTTTTATATAGTCAAGAAGGAACATTTTAAAATACTTTTATCTATTATCACTTAATAAAAGAAAGGGTATTTTAAATACCAAAAAGATAAAAAGGGCATAATCTCAGAATAAAGAATAGTTCTACAAATGAATAAAATTAATTTAATAAAAAAATCTATACACTGTCTTTAATTTTCTCATTTTCTAAAGCACAGTAGGACAAGCTGTCACAGACTGATACTATTCAACTATTATTTTTTAGTGATTTTATATGAACCTGTTGTGTCTTCCTAGCATGCTTCATGAGGGCCAATACTAGAGCAAACCCTTCTCATTCTCCCTGAGAGCACCCACCTGCACTGGACACAGAATAAAGTCTCAGTGAGATTGTAATAGATTAGCTCACTGTAAGAATATTCTACTAATGAGAGCTATGTGAAACTGGAAAGGATTATTTTTGTGTCAATAAGTTGTATGTCATTTGAGGTAATCAAGCAGAGGCTGAAAGACTTGTCTGGGAGGGTTATAAAGGGCATTTTTTCTAATCTGAATTTTCTAGAAAAAGATCCTGAGGCAAGATTTAAAGTGCTAATGATTTATTTGAGAGATGCCAAACCTAGGGCAGACAGTGAGTAAAAAGGCAAGTGAGGAAGGCAGGCTGTGAAGCAATGAGAAATCAGGTACTATTTCACAACAGATTACGAAAAGACATAGGAGGGCGCTCAGTAAGTGACTCTTTTTTGTATAAGGACATTTTCAGGATGGGCTTTAAAGAGAAATTTTGCCTAGATTCATTTATGGAAGCAAAAAATAGGGGAATTATACTCAACATTTGCTTTGCGGATTAACTCCTCTGCACTTCTGAGTTTTATCATCTGACACCTTCAAAAGCTGCTCTCTGTCACATCCCATGCCTTGAATGTGTAGTGTTTTGTCTAATCTGGAAGTGACGGGAAGAGCCAGAAACTCCATGTGTGGGATTTGTCAGCCACATTGCTTTGAGGTGGCCAAAGGTGAGAAGGAGCTGGACCTAGGGCAGGTAGCTCATTGGTCTCAGGGGGAGGAACACTGTGAGCAAAGTGTTGTTGGCTGAGGTGGACAGAGCAGCTGAGGGTCCAGGGAACAGCTGCCTCTAAGGAAACCTGAGAAGTATATAAAATTTGTTTCCAAGATAGTATTCATATATAGAAAGTTGAACCAGACCACTGTTCCCAATGTCTATTACAAGTACCACTTGTGATATACAAGATGATTTTAGGTGGACTGTGAGTAAATAAATTTTAAATATGTGTCTGTTTTAATGTGTATCAGGATAAAATAACTAGTACTTTAACATAATACTGTTATATACTATAACATATTCAAAACAACAGTGTAAGTTTTCTCTTGAGCATAAATGTTTTAAAACAAAAATTAGAGTTAATTTAAAGAATAATAAGTAAATCTGAATATAGATTATATACAGATGTGACAGAAGTAGCTGTATAATAACTGAAGTTTAGAAATACCAGACCAGATGATTCTTCCACCTCAAGTGTCCATGATGTGATGAATGAACAACTACATAAATTTTGTCCTCATGATAATAAAAGCTGCTAAGATGTTGAAAAGTCAGGGGCCCTCTTCTCCAGTGTGTGAATTGCTTTGGCTTGGATTTGATTTTAGGACCCTATACTTTTTCTCAATAAAGCTCTGCTAAGCCTCCCAGTTTGGTTTTATAGAGTCCCATTTTTTCTTTCATTAAATATTTATTTATTCTAGTGCCTTAAAGTGGGAAAAAAAGTAAACCTAATAGTCATTTGTAGGGGTACTTATTCTCTCTCGCTGCACTGAAGCATTAGCACTAACCAGGACGATTCATCTTCATCCTTCATTAGAGTGTGTTATTCACTGAAGTGGTTTATGGTCAAATAGAGTTGCTGGCCTTGCAGATTCTCTTCGGGGTGGTACTGAATCAAATGTGTTCTTCATGTATAGATAAATCATTCCTTAGATTTTCGTGGTTGAATTTGTGTTAATTTCCAAAACTAACTGGCAAAACTGATAAAACCTTACTAAAAACGTTCTAGTGTGTGGACACTAATTCAAATGTTTTCTCATGCAATACATCTTATCTTAAATACATACTTAAATGAATAATTAAGATATTTTGTACTTTCCAATGAAACTAAAAACTAAAATATATGAAAAGATGAGGGCATATTTTTGATGACAGCCCATATAAAACTTTTTATATGAGAGTAAAATAAAGGCAGAGCAGCACTGCCAGGATAGACCTGTTAAAAATCAACAGGAACTGGATCTGGGACCTTGGGACCTTTTTTGTCAAGATGGACACTTCCCTACAGACAATAGCAAGTGCTTCTTTTTTTTTTTTTTTTTTGCGGTACGCGGGCCTCTCCCTGTTGTGGCCTCTCCCGTTGCGGAGCACAGGCTCCGGACGCGCAGGCTCAGCGGCCATGGCTCACGGGCGCAGCCGCTCCGCGGCATGTGGGATCTTCCCGGACCGGGGCACGAACTCGTGTCCCCTGCATCGACAGGCGGACTCTCAACCACTGCGCCACCAGGGAAGCCCAGCAAGTGCTTCTTGACGGAACTTAAAAAATGATTATAGGGATCCTGTCCCTGTAACTTCTTTACAGGTGATTCTCACTTATTCCTTATTGAAATTTTGTCAAAAAGTTCTTTTGATGACAATGCTGTAAGGGTATCAATAATAATAGCTGCTATATTAAAACACCATATAATAATCACCAATACTGTATACATTATATTCATTATTTCATTGAGTTCTCATCATGACCTCATGAAATGGATATTAGTATTTCCGTTTTACCATTAGTATTAATATTAGTATTTCCATTTTAAGTAGGAAAAGGAAGGTAATTAACTTGTCCAAGATGGCACAATTGGGATTTGAATTTGATTTGTCTGTTTGTAAATTCTGCATTTTTAACCATTAGTCTGTTCCTACAAAGACTACAGCCAGAGAAAAGCAAAAGCAGAATAGATCAACTGGAGATGTATCACCCCGGTTATTGCCTAATTAAGAGATTGGAATGGTGACTAATGAATAAATAAAATTATAAGAAATGGATGTCCAGGGTGAAATTCTCTTTGAAAAATGACCTGGACAAGTGTTCTGTGGTCTGAACTCTTGTAATAACCTTTTTCTTTCTCCTCATCTTGGATTGGAAAGAGTATTTAAGAAATCACTAATAATGCACCCATAGTTACTTTCTATTTTTAAATAGCCAAATCTGTCATGCTGGATAAAATGTTAGGAAGATACAGCCCTGAAAAAAACATGGATCTGGAAATTAATGATGAACCTCATTTTTCTCCACCTCTTTGCTCAGGAATGTATGAGTAACTTGAATTACTAAGATTTCTTGAGAATGAATGGAGATTATTTCAATTTGACGAAAGATATAGGATGAGAGTCTTAAGGAGGAGAGATGGAAGAAACAGTTACTCTGATAATGAATCCTAAGAAAAGATAGTGACATTAATAGACTCAAATTAAGATCAGGAGACCCTGATTTTTCAGCACCTTAGTTGTAATAATGGGAAAGGTAAATGGAAATAATAACTGCTCAGGATGAAACTGGAAAAACTGAGGTGTTTTGGTAAAAGTAAATTAGAAAGATGAAATGCGGGAATATATAATCATCACTTTGTTTCTATACCTTGGGTTTAGTTGGCTTATCTGAAGCTCTGAACACACTAGCTTATGAATGGATATAGAGGAGACCAACAATAAGTAATAATGTGCAAATTTTGATGCTGGAATTCTTCCATTTGAGAAGGTAGCTCTGTAACTGGACCAGAAGAAACATGAAGGCAGAGGAAATATGGGATTAGTCTGATGCTTAAGCAGGCCACATTCTTCTGGGAAAATGATGGGCTGAATCTCAGCACCACAGCTAGGACTTCACTGCATTTTTCTCCTGGAGGTTGAATGCAAAGGTATGGAGGCAGCTCCATGGATTCTGGTGACAGAATTCCAGATACTTTCTTTTTGCAATACTAGGTTATAGCTCATCCATGTCTTGGGCTTACTGAATGCACTGTTTCTCAAAGTATGGTCCTTGACTCTACTGTATCAGAATCTCCTTTGGTGTTTATTAAAATTATAGATTTCTTGGTCTCACCTTTGGAGGTTTGGCCAGAAATTGGCAGTTGCAGGAGTGTCTGAGGTCAGATTCCTCAGCAAACAGACTCTGAAGCAGAGTTTTGTATTAGAACGTTTACTGAGAGATTGCTCTCAGGTACAGCACTTGTAAGGGAGTGAGGGAAGCATAATTGGCTATTGTAACAGAAACCTCAGCCAATCCTACAGGGGATTTTGGAGCTAGGGCCTTCAGATTTGCCATGAACTGAGGCAAATGGACCAGGCCTTTGTGTTTTTGCATTGAACAATTATTTATTATAGGCATGGAGGGAGTGTAACTTTGGGTGAGGCAGTTTCCCTTAGCTAAGCACAATTG
This sequence comes from Tursiops truncatus, assembly GCF_011762595.2. Classification (NCBI taxonomy): domain Eukaryota; kingdom Metazoa; phylum Chordata; class Mammalia; order Artiodactyla; family Delphinidae; genus Tursiops; species Tursiops truncatus. The sequence continues at coordinate 32,907,450 of NC_047041.1, forward strand.
TAATCATCCACATCAGTAGCCAACACTCTGGGTTTCTGGAGGAATGAGTGCCTCCGTCTACAGAAGCCACTATCGTCCATTCTTTCCACCACTTGGGTATATTTGTAGCATTTAGTAAGTTCATGCCATTTGGTAAAACTTGCCCCAGGATTCCAGTTGGTCTGTTTTCTGGGGAAACATAAGAAGAAAGTCAGTGAGGTGAATTATAGCTTCAGCTACTGAAACTAATCTTGAGACTGCAATGAGCACTGATTGCCTCCATTCTCAACATGCATTCTAGATTCCTCTCACCTTGACTAACATCTCTGTTGGTCCAGGAGGGTAACTTGGTGGAGTGAGTTAGACTCTCATCTCAGAGAAGTCTGAGCTTCTGATCACTGTGCTCTTCTCAGGCTGTGATTGCCACACTTGTCCATTTACCATCAAAATTAAGAAGGAAAGTGCCACAAGATGCACTGATGGATCATCTGGGTATCAAATAATTCTTCCCTGCCAGCACTGTGTATGAGCAGTCCTACTTTTTCCTGAGGATCAGGGTCAAGTATACCTGCAGATATGGTGACTCATTTCTATGCCACTCATTTCTATGGCAAGTTCATGTATATCCTTAACTTGGTCATTTTTATTCCAACAAAGTGGTTGACTAGGTACATCCTCAGATCCTCAAAGCTCTACCCATTGAGAGGATTCCCCTTACTGCTATCTTTCAGACCACCCCTGAGTGGGGCTGTAATGAAGCATCCATCTTCATCTTGTACACACATACTGACAGACCCATTTGTAAAACAAACTCAGTCTTTCCTTCTCCATCAGCTGGTCATAAAGGCACCTCTTCCACCTTCCCTCTGCAGCCATGGGTGTGAGCTGATGGAGAGGTACAAATAAAATACTGGTAAATGACACGGAAGTCTGGACCACCTGCCTATGCCATTTACTTTCTCACTGTGGCCTTACTTATGATCAGTATGGTCCCTAAATGTATTGTTCCCTCTTATATTACTGTTGCTTCCACCTATGACTTGGTATATCTGACTATTTACAATTAGTGATGGGTAGGTAGCTCTAGCTACATGTTCTCTTGAACTTTCAAGGTCAAATGCTACATTTCCACTAAAGTTTAGTAACATGCCAGAGTTTTTGAAAGCTGTATAGTTCCTTGCTGAAAATGGTATGGCCTTGCACCAGATCTCTAGAGGATGTATATTATTCTTCTTCTATTGGAGCTTGCCATAAGCTTTACAAAGCATCTTCTCCCACTATAGATACTTTTAGTGCCATAGGATCTACCATGAATTGTGCACCACATCCTGAACCTGACACAGAGCTGTCACTTGGAAAATAGGTCAGACAGTATTCCCAAGTGTGAAATATGTTGTTTCTGGAACATGCAGAGACCTGCCAGATGGTTGTGTTTCCCTCCTGGTGATGGGACTTCTGAGGTATAATGATTTTTCCTTTATTCTTGAGGCAATGTCTCAGCATTCCCCAGACTACTGGATCTCTGAAAATTTCACAGATGTGGGCCCATAGATCTTCACAGAGTTTATTTTCCGTACCTTACTTTATGAATCTTACCAAGGCCTCTATCATATTTGCTGCTTCTTGTTCATCTGGTCTGATTATCATGATATCATCAACAGAATGCACTATTTAAATATTCTGTGGAATGTTCAAATGATCCAGATCCCTTTGAACTGTACTATGACAGAAGGTGGGAGAGTTAACATAGCTTAGGCACCACCATAAAGGTATTTTGTTGTTCATCTCATAAGAATATGAAGTGCTTCTGATCCTTCTTCTTGAGAATGGAAAAAATGGCATTGGCCAAACTAAGGGCAACATACAATGTCACAGGGGCTATGCTGATCTTCTGAAGCAGAAACACCACTGTTGGCAAAGCAGCTGCAATTGAGACTAAAGTTTTTGAGTTTATATAAGTTTACTGCCATTTGCTAGCATTGAAGGATGTAACCTTGGGTCAGACAACTCCCTTTGGTTTAGGGAAATGCCTGGAGAGGGACTCGGCTGTGAGTCATCAGTAGCCAATAACCCTAGCAGCTGGAAAAGAGAGTGCATCAGTCCAGAAGGTGGGGTCTGGGCAGCACACCACAACACGCAAAACAGGCTCTTTTAGTGAATCTTATACACATTGACATTTGAGTACACTCTTCAGGGAAAGCACCCTATATTCCTCAGCTATGAATTTTAAATGTTTCCTTTGGACCATTGGAAAATGCCCAATTTTGGTTTATATTCCCCTTTCAGTTTATTTTAGCCATTAGTTTATGTCTCTGTGTTTTTTGAAAAGTATTAAATTGTCACTTTAGAACTATTTTTTATTTTTCAAACTTCAGTCATAAAATTCACTAAAATTATCCAGGCATTAAAAGTGAGTACAATTGAAATAGACAAATTGGTATTTCCTATTTTCAGAAGAGATATAGTGATTCTCACCCTTAAAACACACACAGGCCACACTTACACACCACATACACACATACACACACATACCAGTTTTGGGTGATTATGAGTAAAGTTGCTATAAACATTTGTGTATGGCATTTTGTGTGAACATAACTTTTTATTTACTTAGGTGTATACTAAGGGATAGGATTGTAGGATCATGTGGTAAGTGAAGACTTAACTTTATAAAAAGACTGCCCAACTATTTTCCAAAGTGACTATATCATTTTGCACTCTGTCCCTGGCTCCAGCAGTGTATGAGAATTATAGCTGTTTTGTGTCCTTGCCATCATTTGGTAAGTCTTTTATTTTACATTTTTTTCATTCCAATAGGTGTGTAGAGGTGTCTCACTTTGGTTTTCATTTGCATTTTTTCTAACAGCTAATAATGTTTGAGAATCTGACTCAGAAACCCTGTTCTGCCACTTTTCTGGTTGAGTCACCACCCATATGTTACACAAACTCTCTAAGCTTCAGCTTCCTCAGATAGGCAAAAATGCTCTTATCTCATAGGACTGAAATGCAGTTAAATGTGAGAATGTATGTAAAGGAAAATACACTGTAAGGTTTATAATAGATGTTCAATAAATGTGAATACTCACGAGTCTTCTTAACTTGTTTCATTGTTCTCAAAATTCCATGCTTAAAAAAAACGCCTTCAGATATTGAAAAATACACTTGGACCCAGGTAGACCCAACCAGCCATGTAATCATGTCCTGATAAGTTTTCCAGGCCACTAGTTACACAGGTACATGTTGCCTAATAGACTTCCAAAATTTCAAGCTTAAAAGAAGGCACTTGTAGCCAATATGAGTGCATTTATGTTTTACCTGAAGCATTGTGTGTTCTCTGTTCTTGCCCTGCTAGATAATGAAAGATGCATTAATGGTCCCGATTACAAAATTTGATTTATAGCTCTTTGTTACTTTCTCTGGCAGTTACCATGTAGTAGGAAAATCCACACACAGCAATCTAAAGACTGAAATTGTTCTTTGCAATTTAGGCATTTAATTAGGGGTTTTAAAGCTTAATTAAAAAGTTAAATCATTTGTCTTTATTTCTGAAACAATGCTATTGTGGATGGTTCAATTATGTAAGATAAAACATAACAAGATAGGTATGTCCATGTCTGAAGTTATAGCATCATTCACACATACAGCACAGTCCCATAAAATGTATTTGAGAAGACAGAACAAAATTGAAATACAGAGTCATTAGATAGGTATTGAAAGTAACTTCTGGCCTATGAAGTTGTTTTTCTCTCTTTTGTTTCATGGTCTTAGCAACATACGACTTATTTTTCTAAAAATGTAAATGATGAGAAAAAAGATTTTATGTGTATTACCTATAATTCCATCCAAAATGGGCACACACAGAAGAAAACTAGAATGAAACTTCTCATCAATCTTCAATTATTTAGCATTAGGAAAGAAACTGCATGGCTTGTTTCTGAGTAATCAGAAACATTCCTCATGTGTATAAATGTACTTTCTAATTTTTAAGGAACTATACCTAGGCTTCCACTAACCTAGGTCCTGAACCTCTGCATTTTTGGAAGATTCTTGGTGCATCCCTACTTTTCCACATGTTCTAGGAATTCAGTCTCTTGTTCTTTCTTCTATAACTGCCTTGATTTTGTGGAGTGATATCTTTTGCTTCAAGATAGGCTGGAAGTATGTGAAAATGCACATGAGATTATATACCTGGGCTAGAAGACTCTTGCTATTGTATAAAATTAGGATATATTAGATTTGTGGTATTTAAATGTTCTTGAATTTGGTGGCTCATATGATAAGGAATGATTATATCATGTTATTCCTGGATAAGACCAAGATAGCAGATAACAGCTGACAGTCTACTGTAGAAGGGCTGGATGCAGCCAGGAGTGAGTGTTCTGAGATGACTTAGATTTTATATGTGTGGCCTGCACCTACACTCCTAGGATATTCACCCTCAACCTTGTCTGTACATGTTGGGGGCTAATGGAGCAAGAATATAAAGAAAATGCTATGTAAAATTTTCTTATTGGATTATGTTGATATTAGGATTTCAGGAATGATATAGAAAATATCTGTGAATTGTGGAAGTCAATTTTGATAGGAATAAACAGGAATACTGCAACTTGATAAGACTAGTCCCACCTTATGGCTGTGGAAGAGGTTGGTTCCTACAGTGATGTGAATGTCCTCAGGTAAATTAAAGTGATCGCAATCTAAGATTGTGTTGACTGGCCTACGATAGATGTTACCTGGGCCTTGGTGTCTATACTATAGAGCTGGAGTGGCTGGGGGAGGGCTAATGGTAAAGCATAGTTTCTTTACCTTACCATTTCTAAGGAACCCTGAAAACAGGCACTGTGTGTTTGTAGTGGATCCTATGGTGAGCCATGCAGAGTACTTCAGGACCGAGCCACTCATCCTCCCAGCTTTTGAGATTGTAAGTGGCTGATGTGTCTCAGCTGACTCCAAACTGGGTCTTGCCGTCAGTGGAATAGAGCTGTCTCACTCAAGATCACAACCCTCCCAGGGGACAATCTGCATCCAAAGACTGGTCAACGCAGGGTATACAGTCCTGTTCTCCCATCTCCATTCATGACAACCATGAAGGATCATCCCAACTCTAGAGTGCCCACAGTATTGGCTGAGGTTACACAATTTGGGGTTTGGTAAATTTTGCTAAAGAATGGAGTCTTAAGTAAGAATAAGAATATGACACCTACTAGCTGTAATAAGGCTTTGAGCTAGTGTCCAACTTTTGGACATAGAGAACTATTTCAGAATAATAATACATACCTGTTTTTGAGTACTTATGATTGCTTTTCATGTATTAACTCATGTAATCTCATAATATCACTATAAAATAAGTACTACTATTTAAGTATGAAGTGATTTCTGCTCTACTGTGTTTATCTTCTTATCTTTGGTGATACCTATTATCAAAACTGTTTTAAATAAAAAAATTTTAGAATGTGAAAGTAGAATTATAAGAATTATACCAAAATAAGTGTTAATCTACATTTTTGGTTTGGTAATCATTCATAATTACAAAGCTAGAAAGTAACAGAATCACAATAAAATATTATCTGGTTGTTTTAGGGAAAATCCCCATGACCTGGTTATTCTTAGTCATAGTCTGAAATGGATATTGCTTCTCCAAGCCTGGCCTGGCCAAATATCCCACCTCAGTGTTATTATGCTAGACACCCTGCAGGTATTCTCCTTTTGGTGCAGACATTCTTAAAGTTTTTCTTGAGACATTCCTTCAAATGGAATTCATAAATTTATTGTTGTGGATGTTTGCTGAACAATGATTTCTCTCTTGCTTTTAATATGGTGCTCCTTTCTACTTTCTCTTTCCTCCTTACCTTCTTCATCATCCTCACTTTCTGTTCTCACCTCCTTCCCTTCTTACATGCAATGGTACTATCTTCATCTTGGCCTCCTTCAGCTTATCTTTTCTGACTTTTCATGTTTTTCTACAAATTTTCTTTTTGTACTTGTTTTGATCATTTCATCATGCATTCATTCCATATTTTAATTTGCAGTATCACTGTCCTCCAAGTCAACCTGGAAAGAAAACTCAGAACTGTTGCTGATCCCTTTCTTTCCTTTGTACTGAGAGACAAGACTTTGGAATCAGTTCTGGACTCAAATGCCACTTCTGATCCTTCTACTGATTCTTATAGCAAGTGCTTTATTAAGAGATCAAGTTAGAGAGACAGAGCTAATATCAATGGTCTCAAATGCCCAAACGAAGACTAAAAACTTTAGTTTGCAAGTAGAATTAATTTGGTCATCAAAGCACTAGTTTCCTTACCAATATGAATTCTTTGAGGATATAGTCTGTATCCTATTCCCTTTGTATCTCCAGTGCCCTGCACTCTGCCTAATAAATATTTGCTGAACGAAAGTAGTAGGAATCCATTGGAAATTTTTAAACAAAGGGGTGACATGATCAGATGTATACTTGGAAAGTTAATCTGTGGGTTGTATTTAGGTTGGAGTGAGGTAGGAAGAGTCTGAAGTTTAGGTTAGAGAAGACACAAAGAGAGAGAGTGGAGAAAATGGGCACATATTGTTTTATTAGAGAACTTATTAATTCTGAATAATGGATGACAAAAATGTAATGTTGCTGTTGTTGACTTGTTGATGGTAGCAGAAATTTTGTAAAATAGAAGAGACATATATATTTGAAAGCAGTGGGGAAATTGTTTAAACATGCATAACAGTGTGATTGAAGATATGAAAGAGTGTGGAAAAAGGTATCAAGTTCTTAGAGGAGGTAGGATGCAGTAGAGTCAAGGTTAGTCTTGAAAATGAATAGGCATATTTCTTCTGTGAAAGAAGAAAGTTTAAATTGGTTACAAAAAAATGTTAGCATATGTGTGCGTGTTTGTGTGTGTGTAGAGGATGGGGTGGTGCTGTTGGAAGTTGAGATAATTGGTGTCAAATGACCAGATCAGTGGTTTTTACCATTGGCTGCAGATTAGAATCACTTGGGGAGTTCTTAAAAAATAATAATATTGTTGTGTAGATTTCATGCCAGTCCAATTAAATCATAGTCTCTAGGGGTGGAGCCCAGACCCCAGGATTTTTAAACACTCCCTAGGTGAGTCTATTGTGCAGCCACAGTTGAAAGCTGCTGGCCTATATCTTCTTAGTAACATGGCGACAATGCTTCCTCCTGTGAGCAAATTGGAGTGAGAATAAGACAAAGTTTAGACAAGAGATAATAATAACGACTGGGGAAACTCAATGAAAAGTCAATGAGCTATACTAAAAATGTTCTGAGCACTTGGGGGGCTCAAATGATATTAAGTCATTTGAAATTTAAAGCAAACAACCAGTGTGGCATTGCGATGTTATCTAGCAATGTATGACAACCAAGGAGTGGGGAAAACAAACATTAAGGTCATTCACAGTAGAGAACTGGCATTGTTAATTGTTCCCAAATCATGCTGAGCATCAGAATAATCCAAAAATATTTAGAAAAAAAAGAAAGCTCCAGGACCTCACCTCCAATGAGCTTCTTTCAATAGATCACTGCATCTGGATTGGGGCTGGCAATGTTTTTTTTTTTCTCTTCTCTCTCTCTCTCTTTTTTTTTTTTTTTTTTTAGGTACGTGGGCCTCTCACTGTTGTGGCCTCTCCCGTTGTGGAGCACAGGCTCCAGATGCGCAGGCTCAGCGGCCATGCGGGCCTAGCTGCTCCGCGGCATGTGGGATCTTCCCGGACCGGGGCACGAACCCGTGTCCCCTGCATCGGCAGGCGGACTCTCAACCACTGCGCCACCAGGGAAGCCCTAGAATTGTTTTTCAGCCTGAGACGTTTGTCTCTTAATCTCTCTATGTGTCTTCTATTCCAAGCAAGGTGCCGTGGAGGCTACCTGTGGTACAGAGATCCCTCTCTATTTAAATCTAAACTGGGATTCAGACAAATCTGATGGGTGCAGACCTGCCAGGCATCTTCTATAAGAAATGCATATTTATCCTCAGAAAAAAGAGATTCTGCAACCATCACAATGTCTGCCTCTCACATTTGTCTCTTGTCTCAGTTTTCCCATGCACCCTCCTGAAAATAGTTTACCTCAATTATTTGAATAACATAAGAGGAGTATTAAAATATAAAATTACGAACATTCTACATATTCCATCTACCCCCCCAATCCCCTTATCTTGCCACATGCCGTGCAATCCAAAAGTTCTTTTTCTGAGATATACCTCAGTAAAAAAAAAAATCTATGGTGATTTTTCTTCAAATCTCATAAGTTAGGTTTCTAGGTTAATTCTAATTGTAGTAGTATTTAAAGTGACTTTAGTCATCAGACCAATTTAATAATATTGGAAGAAAATCTAATAGTCAACTTTGTTCTGAAATACTCCTCCTTTTGCTAAAAGTTTTCATGCTTTTACTTAACTTACTAGTTTGTCCATTGTTTTATAGATAATTATTACTTTACAGATCCTTGATGCAGTCAAGACCATCAAATGTAAAGAAAGTGTGGCAAATCTATTTGTTAAAAGTGAATTATCACTCTTTATTTCTAGGGATTGACAACCATTTATCATTTCTAACATCTACAACGGGATGAGTGTGTTTTCTAAGAAAATTGATTTTATTACTTTGGAAATGGAAGCCTATTATTTTCATTTCAGTAATTTCACCAAATGGCCATCACATTTAAATATTTCTTTCTAAGTGAGACTTTTCTATCTATCCTTTTATGTTCTTCATTGAAAGAGAAAGATGTAGTTTATTGCAAATATGATATGTGAGAAGGCAGAGATAATGCTGTGGTTCAAAAGGACATGAGTTTTTTCCTTACTGTATAATTAAAACATGAAATAGTAAACATGAATCATATGTTGAATTGTATGCTGTCAAAATGAGACTGAAAATGTTATTTAAAATATTCCTTTATCTATGCTCAAAGTACTTCTAAGGGACTGAGGCAAACACAGTTTATAATCTGTTCTTTTTCTTTTGCTACTTTCCATACAGGTTAATTACATTCCTGTACCTTTTCTACATTATTTATTAGACTGTTTCTGATTATACCAACCACATAGCGTTCATAGCTCACAAAGTCAAGATAAGTACAATACTTATAGGTGGGGGAAAAAAGAAACCTCAAGGGACAGTGAATGCAGAGATTGGGGTAATGCATCTACAAGCCAAGGAATGCCAAAGATTGCCAGCAAATGATCAGAAGCTAGGAGAGAGGGGTGGAACAGATCCTCCCTTGTAGCCCTCAGAAAGGGCCAGTGCTGCTGACACCTTGATCTCAAACTTTTAGCCTCCAGAACTGTGAGACACTAAATTTCTGTTAAGCCACTCAGTTGTGGTACTTTGTTATGGCAGCCCTAAAAAAACCCATAATACACAAGACATTTATTCATCTCTCTGTGCCACAGTTTTCTCATATACAAAGTGATAGTGATAATAATATTTACCTTCTAGGGTTTTGTGAAGATTAAGTGAGTTAATGAATATAAAGTACTTAGAATTGTGTCTGCCACATAGAGGCACAGGGCCGACATTGCTTGTTGAATTGACAACCATTCTTGTTTCCTTCTCTTTTGCTAAATGCTAAATAGCATCCTATTTGTAAGAGGGATTTTCTACTTACTTGAAGATCAATAATCCTCTACTGATACAAGGGAACAGAAAACAGATTTTTGTTTTGTTTCGTTTTGTTTTGTTTAGCATGGTGTAGGTCACAGGTTATAAGAAAGAAGATAGAGGACGAGGGGAAGATGGCGGAAGAGTAAGACGCGGAGATCACCTTCCTCCCCACAGATACACCAGAAATACATCTACACGTGGAACAACTCCTACAGAACACCTACTGAACGCTGGCAGAAGAACCTCAGACCTCCCAAAAGGCAAGAAAGCCCCACGTACCTGTAGGGCAAAATAAAAAAGAATAAACAGAGACAAAATGATAGGGACGGGACCTGCACCAGTGGGAAGGAGCCGAGAAGGAGGAAAGGTTTCCACACACTAGGAAGCCCCTTCGTGGGCAGGGACTGCGGGAGGCGCAGGGAGAAAACTTCGGAGCTGCGGAGGAGAGCGCAGCCACAGGGGTGTGGAGGGCAAAGCGGAGAGATTCCCTCACAGAGGATCGGTGCCGACCGGCAGTCACCAGCCCGAGAGGCTTGTCTGCTCACCCGTTGGGGCGGGCGGGGCTGGGAGCTGACGCTCGGGCTTTGGTCAGAGCACAGGGAGAGGACTGGGGTTGGCTGCGTGAACACAGCCTGTAGGGGGTTAGTGCACCACGGCTAGCCAGGAGGGAGTCCGGGGAAAAGTCTGGACCTGCCGAAGAGGCAAGAGACTTTTTCTTCCCTCTTTGTTTCCTGGTGCGCGAGGAGAGGGGATTAAGAGCGCTACTTAAAGGAGATCCAGAGACGGGCGCGAGCCGCGGCTAAAATCGCGGACCCCAGAGACGGGCATGAGACGCTAAGGCTGCTGCTGCTGCCACCAAGAAGCCTGTATGCGAGCACAGGTCACTATCCACACCCCTCTTCCGGGGAGCCTGTGCAGCCCGCCACTGCCAGGGTTCCAGGATCCAGGGACAACTTCCCCGGGAGAACGCATGGCGTGCCTCAGGCTGGTGCAACTTCGCGCGGGCCTCTGCCGCCGCAGGCTCGCCCCGCACTCTGGACCCCTCCCTCCCTCCGGCCTGAGTGAGGCAGAGCCCCCGAAGCAGCTGCTCCTTTAACCCCGCCCTGTCTGAGCGAAGAACAGACGCCCTCCGGCGACCTACACGCAGAGGCGGGACCAAATCCAAAGCTGAGCCCCGGGAGCTGTGAGAACAAAGAAGAGAGGGGGAAATCTCTCCCAGCAGCCTCAGAAGCAGCGGATTAAAGCTCCACAATCAACTTGATGTTCCCTGCATCTGTGGAATACCTGAATGGACAATGACTCATCCCAAATTGAGGAGGTGGACTTTGAGAGCAAGATTTATGATTTTTTCCCCTTTTCCTCTTTTTGTGAGTGTGTATGTGTATGCTTCTGTGTGAGATTTTGTCTGTATAGCTTTGCTTCCACCGTTTGTCCTAGGGTGCTATTCGTCTGTTTTTTTTTTTTTTTCTTAAAAAAATTTTTTTTCCTTAATAATTATTTTTTATTTTAATAACTTTATTTTATTTTACCTAATCTTCTTTCCTTCTTTCTTTCCTTCCTTCCTTCCCTCCTTCCTTCCTCCCTCCCTCCCTCCCTCCCCCCCTCCATCCCTCCTTTCTTTCTTTCTTTCCTTCTTTCTACTTTTTCTACCTTTTATTCTGAGCCATGTGGTTGAAAGGCTCTTGGTGCTGCAGCCAAGAGTCAGTGCTGTGCCTCTGAGGCGGGAGAGCCAACTTCAGGACACTGGCTCACAAGAGACCTCCCAGCTCCACGTAATATCAAACGGCGAAAATCTCCCAGATATCTCCATTGCAAAACCAGCACCCAGGTTCATTCAGCGACCAGCAAGCTACAGTGCTGGACACCTATGCCAAACAACTAGCAAGACAGGAACACAACCCCACCCATTAGCAGAGAGGCTGCCTAAAATCATAATAAATCCACAGACACCCCAAAATACACCAGCAGACGTGGACCTGCCCACCAGAAAGACAAGATCCAGCCTCATCCACCAGAACACAGGCACTAGTCCCCTCCACCAGGAAGCCTACACAACCCACTGAACCAACTTTAGCCACTGGGGACACACACCAAACAACGGGAACTACAAATCTGCAGCCTGCAAAAAGGAGACCCCAAACACAGTAAGATAAGCAAAATGAGAAGACAGAAAAACACACAGCAGATGAAGGAGCAAGATAAAAACCCACCAGACCTAACAAATGAAGAGGAAATAGGCAGTCTACCTGAAAAAGAATTCAGAATAATGATAGTAAAGATGATCCAAAATCTTGGAAATAGAATAGACAAATTGCAAGAAACATTTAACAAAGACCTAGAAGAACTAAAGATGAAACAAGCAACAATGAACAACACAATAAATGAAATTAAATCTACTCTAGATGGGATCAATAGCAGAATAACTGAGGCAGAAGAACGGATAAGTGACCTGGAAGATAAAATAGTGGAAATAACTACTGCAGAGCAGAATAAAGAAAAAAGAATGAAAAGAACTGAGGACAGTCTCAGAGACCTCTGGGACAACATTAAACACATCAACATTCGAATTGTAAGGGTTCCAGAAGAAGAAGAGAAAAAGAAAGGGACTGAGAAAATATTTGAAGGATTATAGTTGAAAAATTCCCTAATATGGGAAAGGAAATATTTAATCAAGTCCAGGAAGCACAGAGAGTCCATAGAGGATAAATCCAAAGAGAAATATGCCAAGACACATATTAATCAAACTGTCAAAAAATAAATACAAAGAAAATATATTAAAAGCAGCAAGGGAAAAACAACAAATAACACACAAGGGAATCACCATAAGGTTAACAGCTGATCTTTCAGCAGAAACTCTGCAAGCCAGAAGGGTCTGGCAGGACATATTTAAAGTGATGAAGGAGAAAAACCTGCAACCAAGATTACTCTACCCAGCAAGGATCTCATTCAGATTTGTTGGAGAAATTAAAACCTTTACAGACAAGCAAAAGCTCGGAGAGTTCAGCACCACCAAACCAGCTTTACAACAAATGCTAAAGGAACTTCTGTAGGCAAGAAACACAAGAGAAGGAAAATACCTACAATAACGAAACCAAAACAATTAAGAAAATGGTAATAGAAACATAAATATCGATAATTACTTTAAATATAAATGAAATAAATGCTCCCACCAAAAGACACAGGCTTGCTGAATGGATACAAAAACAAGACCCATATATATGCTGTCTACAAGAGACCCACTACAGACCTAGAGACACATACAGACTGAAAGTAAGGGGATGGAAAAAGATATTCCATGCAAATGGAAACCAAAAGAAAGCTGTAGTAGCAATTATCATATCAGACAAAATAGACTTTAAAATAAATACTATTACAAGAGACAAAGAAGGACACTACATAATGATCAAGGGATCGATCCAAGAATAACGTAAAACAATTGTAAGTATTTATGCACCCAACATAGGAGCACCTCAATATATAAGGCAAATACTAACAGCCATAAAAGGGGAAATCAACAGTAACACATTCATATAGCGGACTTTAACACCCCACTTTCACCAATGGACAGATCATCCAAAAGGAAAATAAATAAGGAAACAGAAGCGTTAAATAATACTTTAAACAAGATGGACTTAACTGATATTTATAGGACATTCCATCCAAAAACAACAGAATACACATTTTTCTCAAGTGCTCGTGGAACATTCTCCAGGATAGATCATATCTTGGGTCACAAATCAAGCCTTGGTAAATTTAAGAAAATTGGAATTGTATCAAGTATCTTTTCTGATTACAACACTCTGAGACTAGATATCAATTACAGGAAAAGATCTGTAAAAAATACAAACACATGGAGGTAAACAATACACTACTTAATAATGAAGTGATCACTGAAGAAATCAAAGAGGAAATTTAAAAATACCTAGAAACAAATGACAATGGAGACACGATGACCCAAAACCTATGGGATGCAGCAAAAGCAGTTCTAAAAGGGAAGTTTATAGCAATACAATCCTAAATTAAGAAACAGGAAGCATCTCGAATAAACAACCTAACCTTGCACCTAAAGCAATTAGAGAAAGAAGAACAAAAAACCCCAAAGTTAGCAGAAGGAAAGAAATCATAAAAATCAGGACAGAAATAAATGAAAAAGAGATGAAGGAAATGACAGCAAAGATGAATAAAACTAAAAGATGGTTCTTTGAGAAGATAAACAAAACTGATAAACCATTAGCCAGACTCATTAAGAAAAAAAGGGAGAAGACTCAAATCAATAGAATTAGAAATCAAAAAGGAGGAGTAACAACTGACAATGCAGAAATACAAAAGATCTTGAGAGACTACTGCAAGTAACACTATGCCACTAAAGTGAACAACCTGGAAGAAATGGACAAATACTTAGAAATGCACAACATACCAAGACTGAATCAGGAAGAAATAGAAAATATGAACAGACCAATCACAAATACTGAAATTGAAACTGTGATTACAAATCTTCCAACAAACAAAAGCCCAGGACCAGATGGCCTCACAGGCGAATTCTATCAAATATTTAGAGAAGAGCTAACACCTACACTTCTCAAACTCTTCCAAAATATAGCAGAGGGAAGAACACTCCCAAATTCCTTCCACGAGGCCACCATCACCTTGATACGAAAACCAGACAAGGATGTCACAAAGAAAGAAAACTACAGGGCAATATCACTGATGGACATAGATGCAAAAATCCTCAACAAAATACTAGCAAACAGAATCCAACAGCACATTAAAAGGATCATACATCATGATAGAGTGGGGTTTATTCCAGGAATGAAAAGATTCTTCAATATATGCAAATCAATCAACGTGATACACCATATGAACAAATTGAAGGAGAAAAACCATACGATCATCTCAATAGATGCAGAGAAAGCTTCCACAAAATTCAACATCCATTTATGATAAAAACCCTGCAGAAAGTAGGCATAGAGGGAGCTTTCCTCAACATAATAAAGGCCATATATGACAAACCGACAGCCAACACCGTCCTCAATGGTGAAAAACTGAAATCATTTCCAGTAAGATCAGAAGCAAGACAAGGTTGCCCACTCTCACCACTCTTATTCAACATAGTTTTGGAAGTTTTAGCCACAGCAATCAGAGAAGAAAAGGAAATAAAATGAACCCAAATCAGAAAAGAAGAAGTAAAACTGTCACTGCTTGCAGATGACATGACACTATACATAGAGAATCCTAAAGATGCTACCAGAAAACTACTAGAGCTAATCAATGAATTTGGTAAAGTAGCAGGATACAAAAATAATGCACAGAAATCTCTGACATTCCTATACACTAATGATGAAAAATCGGAAAGTGAAATCAAGAAAACACTCCCATTTACCACTGCAACAAAAAGAATAAGATATCTAGGAATAAACTTACCTAAGGAGACAAAAGACCTGTATGCAGAAAATTATAAGACACTGATGAAAGAAATTAAAGATGATACAAACTGATGGGGAGATATACCATGTTCTTGGATTGGAAGAATCAACATTGTGAAAATGACTCTACTACCCAAAGCAATCTACAGATTCAATGCAATCCCTATCAAACTACCACTGGCATTTTTCACAGAACTAGAACAAAAAATTTCACAATTTGTATGGAAACACAAAAGATCCCGAATAGCCAAATCAATCTTGAGAATGATAAATGGAGCTGGAGGAATCAGGCTCCCTGACTTCAGACTATACTACAAAGCTACAGTAATCAAGACAGTATTGTACTGGCACAAAAACAGAAAGATAGATCAATGGAACAGGATAAACAGCCCAGAGATAAACCCATGCATATATGGTCACCTTATCTTTGATAAAGGAGGCAGGAATGTACAGTGGAGAAAGGACAGCCTCTTCAATAAGTGGTGCTGCGAAAACTGGACAGGTACATGTAAAAGTATGAGATTAGATCACTCCTTAACACCATACACAAAAAATAGGCTCAAAATGGATTAAAGACCTAAATGTAAGGCCAGAAACTATCAAACTCTTTGAGCAAAACATAGGCAGAACACTCTATGACATAAATCACAGCAAGATCCTTTTCGACCCATCTCCTAGAGAAATGGAAATAAAAACAAAAATAAACAAATGGGACCTAATGAAACTTCAAAGCTTTTGCATAGCAAAGGAAACCATAAATAAGACCAAAAGACAACCCTCAGAATGGGAGAAAATATTTGCAAATGAATCAACTGACAAAAGATTAATCTTCAAAATTTATAAGCAGCTCACGCAGCTCAATAACAAAAAAAAAAAAAAAAAAACAACCCAATCCAAAAATGGCAGAAGACCTAAATAGACATTTCTCCAAAGAAGATATACAGACTGCCAACAAACACATGAAACAATCCTCAATATCATTAATCATTAGAGAAATGCAAATCTAAACTACAATGAGATATCATCTCACACCAGTCAGAATGGCCATCATCAGAAAATCTAGAAACAATCAATGCTGGAGAGGGTGTGGAGAAAAGGGAGCACTCTTGCACTGCTGGTGGGAAAGTGAATTGGTACAGCATTATGGAAAACAGTATAGAGGTTCCTTATAAAACTACAAATAGAACTACCATATGACCAGCAATCCCACTACTGGGCATATACCCTGAGAAAACCATACTTCAAAAAAGTCATGTACCAAAATGTTCATTGCAGCTCTATTTACAATAGCCCAGAGATGGAAACAACCTAAGTGTCCATCATTGGATGAATGGATAAAGAAGTTGTGGCACATGGATACAATGGAATATTACTCAGCCTTAAAAAGAAACGAAATTGAACTATTAGTAATGAGATGGATAGACCCAGTGTCTATCATACAGAGTGAAGTAAGAAAGAGAAAGACAAATACCGTATGCTAACACATATATATGGAATTTAAAAAAAAAAAAAGTCATGAAGAACCTAGGGGTAAGACAGGAATAAAGACACAGACGTACTAGAAATGGACTTGAGGATATGGGGAGGGGGAAGGGTAAGCTGTGACAAAGCAAGAGAGTGGCATGGACGTATATACACTACCAAACGTGAAATAGATAGCTAGTGGGAAGCAGCCGCATAGCACAGGGAGATCAGCTCGGTGCTTTGTGACCACCTAGATGGGTGGGATAGGGAGGGTGTGAGTGAGGGAAACACAAGAGGGAAGAGATATGGGAACATATGTATATGTATAACTGATTCACTTTGTTATAAACCAGAAACTAACACACCATTGTAAAGCAATTATACTCCAATAAAGTTGTAAAAAAAAAAATCAAATCAGAAAAAAAAAAAGAAAAAAGAAAGAAGATAGAGCAAATCAAAGTGGCTAGTTTCAGAAGGTTAAAGTTTTTATTTTTTCCCCAGGATGTTAAGAGTTTTAAAAGAAAGAATAATGATTCAAATGGTATAAGAAGCCAAATGTCAATATTTTTAGAAAAAGTGAGCAAAATTGTTAGTCTGTTAGACACATAGATGTGAGCCAAAGGATGGAATGCTTTAGATGCCTTCCTTCATCCGCTCTGATCACGGTGCCGTTGATCAAGGCATTTATCTTCATAAAGCTGTTTTAAAATGAAAATGTTACATTAATGTGCTTTAACTCTTTTTGAATTATCAGAGAAGTTTGTCTTATTGACAGAAAGTTGAGCACACCTTGGGAAATAAAATGTTCATTTTTAAAAAATATTTTATTCATTTATTTTTTATTGGGATATAGTTGTTTTACAATGCTGTGTTAGTTTCTACTGTACAGCGAAGTGGAGTTCCCTGTGCTACACAACAGGTTCTCACTAGTTATCTGTTTTATACATATTAGTATATATATGCCAATCCCAATCTTCCAATTTATCCCACCCCCTTAACCCCCTTGTTGTCCATACTTTTGTCCTCTGCATCTGTGTCTACATTTCTGCCTTGCAAACCAGTTTATGTGTACCATTTTTCTAGATTCCACAAATATGTGTTAATATATGATATTTGTTTTTCTCTTTCTGACTTACTTCACTCTGTATGACAGTTTCTAAGTCCATCCACATCTCTACGAATGACCCAATTTCATTTCTTTTTATGGCTGAGTGATATTCCATTGTATATATGTGCCACAACTTCTTTAGCCACTGCAACATCATTTGGGACTTGTTCCTCCTCTAATCTTGACTGCTAACCTCCCTCTTGTCAAAATGAACATTTTAAGTCATGGAAGCAACCAAGAGGGAGATTAGCAGTCAAGATTATGGGAGGAACAAGTCCCAAATGATGTTGCAGTTGGTAGGAATAGGGGAAGTGTTAGGCAACATGGGGAAAAAACTAGAAGATTAGGGATTGGAGGTAGAGTGAGGTCATGAAGGTTGGAAGAAAACGAAAGGAGAGAAAACATTGTAATATAATATATGCTTCTTACGAGTTCTGTTATCTAAGATAACTTAATATCTCTGAGCCTCGGTGTATTAGGTTCTATAGGGCTGCTGTAGCAAATTAACACACACTAGGTGGCTTAAAACAACAGAAATTTATTCTCTCACAATTCTGGAGGCCAGAAGTCCAAAATCAAGGTGTTACCAGGGCCATGCTCTCCATAAAGACTCTAGGGAGGATTTCTTCTTGCCTCTATCTAGCTTCTGGTGGTTGCTGGCAATCCTTGGCTTTCCTTGGCTTGTAGACACATTACTCCAATTTTGACCCTCATCGTCACATGGCATTCTCCCTCTCAGTGTGTCTGAATTCAAATTTCCTTCTTCTTGTAAGCACACCAATCATTGGGTTATATCTCCCTTTAATCCAGTAAGACGTCATCTTAACCTGATTATATCCGTGAAGACCTTATTTCCAAATAAGGTCACATTCACATATTCTGGGTACATATGAGTTTTTTGGGGGGACAAGATTCAGCCCAGTACAGTCATCTTCTTTACTATAAAAGTAAAGGATTATATCTTGCCTCAGTTTCCTCATCTGTAAAATGGGGAAGTTAATATTATCTACTCTGAAGTTTGTTGTGAGATGTTTGTTGTTCTTTGACTTCCCATTTTATCTTCCTTGCAATACCCTGATTTCCTTTGGAGAAATTGTTGCTTCCTCTGTGAATTGAGTTTAGTGGCCTGGTAATCATGGGTTCACTTTTCCCTAGCTGATGGGCATATATATATATGATCCAACAAATACCAACTCGATGGATTATTTGGAGGTCTAATCTTGACCACTAGAATGAAAGGACTAAAAATGGACGAAATCTGTAGTATGTTGGTTAAGGGCACAGTTTCTAGAGACAGGCCGTATGTATTTGAATACTAACCCCATCACTCACCAACTGTATGACTTTGGGGTATATTTAGCTTCCCTGTGGCTCAGTTTCCTCATGTATAAAATGAGAATAATAGTACTTATTTCATCCAGTGCCAGCTACTGTCCTTGGCATTAGGTATGTATCAGTGAATAAAACACATACGGTTTCTGCTTACACGAGGCTTTCAAACTTTGAGAGAGATAGGTACCAAACCGAGAAAATAAATATTTATTACAAATTTTGATATGCATATATATACTAAGTAAAATGCTTAAAATAACACCTAGCACAGAGTCAGTAACATGTAAGTGTGAGCATTTACTCATTTATTTTAGTAGCAATGTTCTGATCACACATTATCCATGTAGTTTCTGATTCTTAGCTCTGTGGAGATAGCTTAGATCCTGCTCATTTCTGAGCTTGGTTTTCTGCCTTTCCCGATGATGCTGAGAACTCCAAGATACTTCCACTAAATTTCCTTTTATTTAATTTGGCGGGAGTTGGTTTCCATTGCTTGCAACCTGAGAACTCTGATACAGTACTTCACAGGGTAATTGTAAGGATTAAATAAGACTGTGTACATTAAGTGTGTACAGGCTCAATCAACATTAATTCTGGGAGGAGCGACCTAGGTATACTGAAAGTGGAAAGGACAGAGTCAGAAAAAAACATTAGCAAATGAATTTAGTAGAAGGGAGACACAGAGGACTGGCATGGTGATAAAGGAGACTAGCTTTCATTTCTAGGGCCAAAAATCTGAGACTAGTTGACAGGTCAATCGGAGAAACTCACAGAATTGAGGAACTGAATGGATTACACTAAAGGTATTGTTTTACTGTTGATAGTATTGTTCCAGAAGATTTCACCTAGTATATGCTGTCCTATATGAAAACAAAACCTTTCTGCTTTTTTAGTATCATCTGAGAAAACATTCTATAAAAACAACCTTTGAAGAAAGTGGTCTTTGTTTTTGGCATAAAGGACTACAAAAGGAAAACTAGTAAAGAATGGTAGAGTCATTTGTTTGACACCAACCCATGCAGACACATTATTCTAAAGTACAGAGTTATATATTCTAAATCCAGGAGGACAGGTAATATTGTGCTGATGGATGCAATATCATAAATATGCACATGCATATTCATATGATGCCAATTATTCTTTTGGAACTGTATAAGTGAAACTCTTGAAAACTCAGAACTGAAAATATGATACATATGGAAAACTCATCAGCATTCTAAGATAAAAACTGAATGAAAGAGGATTACTGTAAAAGCTCTTTTCCGGTCAAGTTTCTTCTATTCCATTTGTAATCACCAAATCCTACTCAGTCCTTTTAACTACACACATAACACAATTATCCTTTAGGCATCAGGATACAGGAAGTGTTCCAACCTTTATCTGTTCCCAGTGCCAAACTCAAACTTAGCTTTTGAAGATAAGCTCCTATCCTGAATCAAAGGGCCAAGCCAAAACAATGGTCAGCTCCAACCCTTTCCAGCATGCCATTAGCTAAAATATTCATTCATTCATTCCACAAGTCTTTATGAAGTCTACAGAACTTGATACTGGGTAAACATGGTAAATAAATACTGTTATTGTCCATACAGAGATTTTAAGCTCATGAGGAAGACAGACAGTAAAAAGAGAAACAAGGGAATATATATTTTCAAGTAGTAGTGGTGTGTGCTATGAAGAAAATGAACAGGAGGTTAGGAGAGATGTTGAACAAAGGGTGGGATCATGCTGGAGAAGCTGGTCCTATTTAGAAGTAAGACCTTCTTTATAAAGTGAAGAATGCAACTATGAGTGAGACCTGGTCCCAGGCCTCAGGAAGATTATTTTCTGGTGTTGAAAAGACAACTAGGATGCGGTGGCAGGGATGCTGAGGTTGGAGTGTCTGCATGTGTGGAGGCTGCTTTTGTGGCACCTGCTGCTAGAGTTGGAGCATTTCCCAGCTTGTTGGCTCCTGCATTTTTTTTTTTTTTTACAATTATCAGTCCTCCTATTTCAATGAGGAGATGACTTGAAGCCACCAGAGTCAGGAGAGGGTTGGTACTTAGTTTCTCTTGTCGTAGAATGACCATGCTTCTTGGGGTAGCCCCCATCCTGAGTGGAGTCCCTGTGACCAATTTTTCAGATTCTCTAAGTGCTTTGGCACCTTCTCATCTTCCCTTTTTAGTGTCAGTAGTCTTCTGGCTTCTTCTCACCCTGTCCTGGGCTCCAGAGATAAAAAAAAAAAAAAAAGAAAAAAAATTCCTGTGGATTTTTCTTAGGTGTGCCAGGCATGGTCTTATTCCCTGTGCTCTCACATCCTGTTAGTCTCTTTCCCATGCCAGGGCACTGTTGGACTTATTTTTCCCTGTTAGGAAAAAAAAAGAGTCAATTATCATTAGATAGAAAGTGCCAACTTGGTTATTAATGAAAAATTATGGCAGAGGACACAAAAAGCACCTCCAGTAATGGAATCAAGGCTATAATGTACAATTCTTGCAGCTGGGGGCAAAAGCATCAAGAAGCATTCTCTCCAATGCACTCCTACCATCCGCATATTGAATGAGGGATCCTACCTGATAAGTCCCTTATGCTAGATCTTGGGCCTCTGATTTGATTCCACAGGCTAGCAGTGAACTTATTTAGGGTAAACAACAAGCCTATCGGTGATGCTGATGGGTGGCAGGAAGAAGAGTGGGGACATGGTTATGAACTATCTTTGGTTGCATGTCATAGAAGCAGAGGTTCAGGTGTGGGATTTATTGTTGGGGAGCTCTTCAAGAAGGACCTGTTGTGGGAGAGCAGAGGAGAAAAGGTGAGGGTAAAGAGTGGAGTAAGGATGAGGTCTCAGGTCAAGTCTAGACTTGAACCAGGGGTTGGGGATGGGGACTGTGGTACATAAACATCACTGAAGTACTGACCTCTTTGAGACATGGAGCTGGCTTTTGTACTCCCAACATGTCAATAATTGGTTGCGGGTTAACCCCGTATACCGTGGGTTAGGAATGTTAAATGCTTAGGGTGGCAGCTCCATCAGCTGGGGGTGATTACTCAATACTTATATCAGCTAGGGATGGAAATACAGGTCTGGTAAAGGGCTCTGAGGGGAATGGGTCACCCAACATTGACCTCATGGAGGTTAAAAAGTTGGTACAGGTAGAATCTTTAAAAATAATTGTAGGGCCACAACTTCTTTATCCATTCATCTGTCGGTGGACACTTACGTTGCTTCCATGTCCTGGCTATTGTAAACCGAGCTGCAATGAACATTGTGGTACATGACTCTTTTTGAATTATGGTTTTCTCAGGGTATATACCCAGTAGTGGGATTGCTGGGTCATATGGTAGCTCTATTTTTAGTTTTTTAAGGAACCTCCATACTGATCTCAATAGTGGCTGTATCAATTTATATTCTGACCAACAGTGCAGGAGGGTTCCCTTTTATCCACACCCTTTCCAGCATTTATTTATAGACTTTTTGATGATGGCCATTCTGACTGTGAGGTAGATACCTCATTGTAGTTTCATTTGCATATCTCTAATGATTAATGATGTTGAGCTTCCTTTCATGTGTTTGTTGGCAGTCTGTATATCTTCTTTGGAGAAATGTCTATTTAGGCCTTCTGCCCATTTTTGGATTGGGTTTTTTGTTTTTTTGATATTGAGCTGCATGAGCTGCTTGTAAATTTTGAAGATTAATCCTTTGTCCGTTGATTCATTTGCAAATATTTTCTCCCATTCTGAGGGTTATCTTTTTGTCTTGTTTGTGGTTTCCTTTGCTGTGCAAAATCTTTTAGGTTTCATTAGGTCCCATTTGTTTATTTTTGTTTTTATTTCCATTTCTCTAGGAGATGGGTCGAAAAGGATCTTTCTGTGATTTATGTCATAGAATGTTCTGCCTATAATTTCTGCTAAGAGTTTTATAGTGTCCAGTCTTACATTTAGGTCTTTAATCCATTTTGAGTTTATTTTTGTGTATGGTGTTAGGGAGTGTTCTAATTTCATTCTTTTACTTGGAGCTGTCCAGTTTTCCCAGCACCACTTATTGAAGAGGCTGTCTTTGCTTCACTGTATATTCTTGCCTCCTTTGTCAAAGATAAGTTGACCACATGTGCGTGAGTTTACCTCTGGGCTTTCTATCCTGTTCCATTAATCTATATTTCTGTTTTTATACCAGTACCATACTGTCTTGATTGCTGTAGCTTTGGACTATAGTCCAAAGTCAGGGAGCCTGATTTCTGCAACTCCGTTTTTCTTTCTCCATATTGCTTTGGCTATTCGGGGTCTTTGGTGTTTCCATACAAATTGTGAATTTTTTTGTTCTAGTTCTGTGAAAAATGCCATTGGTATTTTGATAGGGATTGCATTGAATCTGTAGACTGCTTTTCAGTAGTATAGTCATTTTCACAATGTTGATTCTTCCAATCCAAGAACATGGTATATCTCTCTATCTGTTTGTATCATCTTTAATTTCTTTCACCAGTGTCTTTCATCAGTATAGTTTTTAATATCTTTCACCAGTATAGTTTTCTGCATACCGGTCTTTTGTTTCCTTAGGTAGGTTTATTCCTAGGTATTTTATTCTTTTTTTTGCAATGGTAAATGGGAGTGTTTCCTTAATTTCTCTTTCAGATTTTTCATCATTAGTGCATAGGAAAGCAAGACATTTCTGTGCATTAATTTTGTATCCTGCTACTTCACCAAATTCATTGATTAGCTCTAGTAGTTTTCTGATAGCATCTTAAGGATTCTCTGTGTGTAGTATAATGTCATCTGCAAGCAGTGACAGTTTTACTTCTTTTCTAATTTGGATTCCTTTTATTTCTTTTTCTTCTCTGCTTACTGGGGCTAAAAATTCCAAAACTTTGTGGAAAAATAGTGGTGAGAGTGGGCAACTTGTCTTTTTCCTGATCTTAGTGGAAATGGTTTCAGTTTTTCACCATTAAGAATGATGTTGGCTGTGGGTTTGTCATATATGGCCTTTATTATGTTGAGAAAAGTTCCCTCTATGCCTACTTTCTGGAGGGTTTTTTATCATAAATGGATGTTGAATTTTGTCGAGGATTTTACTGAATCTATTGAGATTATCATATGGTTTTTATCTTTTAATTTGTTAATATGGTGTATCACATTGATTGATTTGCATATATTGAAAAATTATATTATATATTGCATTCCTGCAATAAACCCCACTTGATCATGGTGTATGATCCTCTTAATGTACTGCTGGATTCTGTTTACTAGTATTTCATTAAGGATTTTTGTATCGATGTTCATCAGTGATATTGGCCTGTATTTGTCTTTTTTTGTAACGTCTATGTATGGTTTTGGTATCAGGGTGATGGTGGCCTTGCAGAATAAGTTTGAGAGTGTTCCTCCCTCTGCTGTATTTTGGCAGAGTTTGAAAAGGATAGGTACTAGCTCTTCTCTAAATGTTTGATAGAATTCTCCTGTGAATCCAACTGGTTCTGGGCTTTTGTTTGTTGGAAGATTTTTAATCACAGTTTCAATTTCAGTGCTTGTGATTGGTCTCTTTATATTTTCTCTTTCTTCCTGGTTCAGTCTCAGAAGGTTGTGCTTTTCTAAGAATTTGTCCATTTCTTCCAGGTTGTCAGTTGTATTGGCATATAATTTCTTGTAGTAATCTCTCATGATCCTTCGTATTTGTGCAGTGTCAGTAGGCACTTCTTTTTCATTTCTAATTCTGTTGATTTGAGTCTTCTCCTTCTTTTTCTTGATGAGTCTGGCTAACAGTTTATCAGTTTTGTTTATCTTCTCAAAGAACCAGCTTTTAGTTTTATTGATCTTTGTTATTTTTCCTTCATTTCTTTTTCATTTATTTCTGATCTGATCTTTATGATTTTTTTCCCTGTGCTAACTTTGGGGTTTTTTTTTTTTTGTTGTTCTTCTTCTTTCTCTAATTGCTTTAGGTGTTAGGTTAGGTTTTTCATTTAATATTTTTCTTGTTTCTTGAGGAAGGATTGTATTGTGATAAATTTCCCATTTAGAACTGCTTTTGCTGCATCCTATAGGTTTTGAGCTGTTGTGTTTTCATTGTCATGTGTTTCCAGTATTTTTTAATTTCCTCTTTGATTTCTTCAGTGATCTCTTGGTTATTTAGTAGTGTATTGTTTAACTTCCATGTGTTTGTATTTTTTACAGTTTTTTTTTTCCTGTAATTGATATCTAGTCTTATAGCACCATGGTCAGAAAAGATACTTGATAAAATTTCAATTTTCTTAAATTTACCACAGCTTTATTTGTGACCCAAGATATGATCTATCCTGGAGAATATTGCATGAGCACTTGGGAAGAAAGTGAATTCTGTTGTGTTTGGATGGAATGTCCTATAAATATCAATTAAGTCCACATTGTTTAATGTGTTGTTTAAAGCTTGTGTTTCCTTATTTATTTTCTTTTTTGTTGATCTGTCCATTGGTGAAAGTGGCGTGTTAAAGTCTCCTACTATTATTGTGTTACTGTCAATTTCCCCTTTTATGGCTGTTAGCATTTGCGTTATATATGGAGGTGCTCCTATGTTAGATGCATAAATATTTACAATTGTTATATGTTATTCTTGAATTATCCCTTGATCATTATGTAGTGTCCTTCTTTGCCTCTTGTAATAGTCTTTATTTTAAATTCTATTTTGTCTGATCTGAGAATTGCTACTCCAGCTTTCTTTTGATTTCCATTTGCATGGAATATCTTTTTCCATCCCCTCACTTTCAGTCTGTATGTGTCCCTAGGTCTGAAGTGGGTCTGTTGTAGACAGCATATATATGGGGCTTGTTTTTGTATCCATTCAACCAGTCTATGTCTTTTGGTTAGAGCATTTAAATCATTAAATTTAAGGTAATTATCGATATGTATGTTCCTATTACCATTTTCTTAGTTGTTTTTGGCTTGCTCTTGTAAGTCATTTCCTTCTCTTGTGTTTCCTGCCTAAAGAAGTTCCTTAAGCATTTGTTTTAAAGGTGGTTTGGTAGTGCTGAATTCTCTTAGCTTTTGCTTGTCTGTAAAGGTTTTAATTTCTCTGTTGAATTTGAATGAGATCCTTGATAGGTAGAGTAATCTTTGTTGTAGCTGTTTCCCTTTCATCCCTTTAAACATGTCCTGCCACACCCTTCTGGCTTGCAGAGTTTCTGCTGAAAGATCAGCTGTTAACCTTATGGGGATTCCCTTGTATGTCTTTTGTTGATTTTCCGTTGCTGCTTTCCATATTTGTTCTTTGTATTTAATTTTTGTTAGTTTGATTAATGTGTGTCTTGACATGTTTCTCCTTGGATTTATCCTGTATGGGACTCTCTGCTCTCCTGGATTTGACTGACTATTTCCTTTCCCATATTAGGGAAGTTTTCATCTATAATCTCTTCAAATATTTTCTGAGACCTTTTGCTTTTCTCTTCTTCTTCTAGGACCCCTATAATTCTAATGTTGGTGCATTTAATATTGTCCCAGAGGTCTCTGAGACTGTCCTAAATTCTTTCCATTCTTTTTTCTTTAGTCTTCTCTGTGGTAGTTATTTCCACTATTTTATCTTCATCTTATCACTTATCCATTTTTCTGCCTCAGCTATTCTGCTATTGATTCCTCCTAGAGAATTTTTAATTTCATTTATTATGTTGTTCATAATTTTTTGTTTGCTGTTTAGTTCTTCTAGGTCCTTGTTAAATGTTTTTTGAATTTTCTATATTTTATTTTCAAGATTTTTGATCATCTTTACTATCATTACTCTGAATTTTTTTTTTCAGGTAAACTGCCTATTTCCTCTTCATTTGTTTCATCTGGGGGGTTTTTACTTTGCTCCTTCATCTTCTGTGTATTTCTCTGTCTTCTCATTTTACTTAAGTTACTGTGTTTGGTGTCCGCTCTTCACAGGCTGCAGGTCCATAGTTTCCTTTGTTTTTGGTGTCTGCCTTCAGTGGGGAAGGTTGGTTCAGTCGTTTGTGTAGGTTTCCTGGTGGAAGGGACTGGTGCCTGTGTTCTGATCAATGAGGCTGGACCTTGCGTTTCTGGTGGGCAGGACCATGTCCAGTGGTGTGTTTTGAGGTGCCTGTGAACTTATTATGATTTTAGGCAGCCTCTCTGTTAATGGGTGTGGTTGTGTTCCTGTCTTGCTAGTTGTTTGGCATGGGGTGTCCAGCACTGGTGCTTGTTCGTCACTGAGTGGAGCTGGGTCTTAGCGTTGCGATGGAGAACTCTTAGAGAGGTCTCACCAATTGATATTATGAGCGGCCATGATATGTCTGGTGGACCAATGTCCTGAACTCGGCTCCCCCACATCTGAGGCTCAGGCCTGACACCTGGCCAGAGCACCAAGACCCTGTCAGCCACATGGCTTCTGTTGATTTATAAGGAGTATCTAATTCTTTTTCATTCACAAATATGCTGTGCTAGGACCTATGGAAGCCTGAGCTCTGGAATCCTGAGTTTCCACCACTGTCCACCATAACAAACTCTGAGACCTGGCATGTTTCGTATCATTCTAAGCTTTGGCTTCCTTTTTGGCCAATGGTGAATTGCCCGCCCCCCACCTCTACCCACTTTTTGACTCGGTTGTTTGTTTTTATGGTATTGAGCTGCATGAGCTGTTTATACATTTTGGAGACTAATCCTTTGTCAGTTGCATCATTTGCAAATATTTTCTCTTAATCTTTGTGTTGTCTTTTCATTTTTTTATGGTTTCTTTTGCTGTGCAAAAGCTTTTAAATTTAATTAGGTCTCATTAGTTTATTATTTTTTTATTTCCATTACTCTGAGAGATGGATTGAAAAACATATTGCTGTGATTTATGTCAGAGAGTGTTCTTCTTATGATTTCCTCTAAGACTTTTATAATATCTCTTCTTACATTAAGGTCTTTAACAGATTTTGAGTTTATTTTTGAATGTGGTGTTAAAGATGGTTCCAATTTCAGTTTTTTACATGTAGATGTCCAGTTTTCCCAGCACCATTTATTGACGAGACTGTCTTTCCTCCATTGTATAGTCTTTCCTTCTTTGTTGTAGATTAATTGACCATAGGTGCATGGGTTCATTTCTGGGCTTTCTATCCTGTTCCATTGATCTATATTTCTGTTTTTGTGTCACTGCCATACTGTTTTGGTGACTGTAGCTTTGTAGTATAGTTTGAAGTCAGGGAGCCTGATTCCTCCAGCTCTGTTTCTCTTTCTCAATGTTGCTTTGGCTATTCAGGGTCTTTTTTGTCTCCATACAAATTTTAAGACATTTTGTTCTAGTTCTGTGAAAAATGCCATTAGTAATTTAGTAGGGATTGCATTTAATCTGTAGATATCCTTGGGTAGTATAATCATTTTGACAATATTAATTCTACCAATCTAAGAACATGGTATATCTTTCTATCTCTTTGTGTCATCTTTGATTTTTTTCACCAGCATCTTATAGTTTTTGGAGTACAGATATTTTGTCTACTTAGGTATGTTTATTCCTAGGTATTTTGTTATTTTTTTGATGCAATGATAAATGGAATTGTTTCTTTGATTTTTCTTTCTGAAATATCTTTTGTTGTTAGTGTAGAGAAATGCAACAGTTTTCTGTGTATTAATTTTGTATCCTGCCACTTTACCAAATTCATTGATGAGATTTAGTAGTTTTCTGGCAGCATCTTTAGGATTTTCTATGTATAGTATCATGTAATTTACAAACAGTGAGTTTTACTCCTTCTTTTCTAATTTGGATTCCTCTTATTTCTTTTTCTTCTCTGGTTACTGTGGCTAGGACTTCTAAAATTATGTTGAATAAAAGTGGTGAGAGCAGACATCCTTGCCTGTTCCTCATCTTAGAGCAAATACTTTCAGGTTTTCACCATTGAGTATGATCTTTGCTGTATGTTTGTCATATATAGCCTTTATTATTTTGAGGTATGTTTCTTCTATGACCACTTTCTGGAGAGTTTTTATCATAAATGAGTGTTGAATTTTGTCAAAAGCTTTTTTCTACATCTGTTGAGATCATCATATTGTTTTTATTCTTCAATTTGTTGATCTGGTGTTTCACACTGATTGATTTGTGTGTATTGAAAAATCCTTGCATCCCTGGGATAATTCTCACTTGATCATGGTGTGTAATACTTTTAATGTATTGTTGGATTTGGATTGCTAGTATTCTGTTGAGGATTTTTTTTTTTTTTGCATCTATGTTCATCAGTGATATTGGCTTGTAATTTTCTTTTTCTCTGGTATCTTTGTCTGGTTTTGGTATCAGGGTGATTGTGGCCCCATAGAATGACTTCAGGTCTATTCCTTCCTCTGCAATTTTTTGGAATATTTTCAGAAGGATAGGTGTTAACTCTTTTCTAAATGTTTGATAGAATTCACCTATGAAGACATGTGGTCCTGTATTATTTTTTTGTTAGGAGTTTTAAAATTACTGATTCCATGTCAGTGCTTGGTCTGTTCATATTTGATTTGTGCCATCTCCCTTTTCTTGTTGATGAGTCTGGATAAAGCTTTATCGATTTTGTTTATCTTTAAAAAAAAAACAACCTTAAGTTTCATTAATCTTTTCTATTGTTTTCCTTGTTTCTATTTCATTTATTTCTGCTCTCATCTTTATGATTTCTTTTCTTCTGCTAACTTTGGGTTTGTTGTTCTTCTTTCTCTAGTTGTGTTAGGTATAAGGTTAGTTTGTTTCTTTTTGATGTTTCTTGTTTCTTGAGGTAATATTTTATTGGAATAAACTTGCCTCTTAGGACTGCTTTTGCTGAATCCAATAGGTTTTGGATCATTGTGCTCTCATTTTTATTTGTCTCTAGCTATTTTTTTTTGTTTCTTCTTTGATTTCTTCATTACCCATTGGTTCTTTAGTAGCATATTGCATAGCCTCCACGAGTTTGTGTTTTTTAGGATTTTTTTCTTGTAGTTGATTTCTACTCTCATAGTGTTGTGGTCGGAAAAGATGCTTGGTATGATTTCAATTTTCTTAAATTTACTAAGCTTGCTGTGTGGCCCAGCATGTGGTCAATCCTGGAGAATGTTCCAGGGGCATATGAGAAGAATGTGTTTTCTGCTGCTTTTGGATGGAATGTTCTATAAATATCAGTTAAGTCCATCTGATCTAATGTGCCATTTAAGGCCTGTGTTTCCTTATTGATTTTCTGTCTGGATGATCTGTTCATTGACAAAAGTAGGATGTTAAAGTCTCCACTATTATTGTGTTACTGTCATTTTCTCTCTTTACGGCTGTTAGTATTTGCCTTATATATTGAGATGCTCCTATGTTGGGTGCATATATATTTATAATTGTTATATCTTCTTCCTGGATTGATTCCTTGATCATTATGCAGTGTCCTTCTTTGTCTCTTGTAACAGTCTTTATTTTAAAGTCTATTTTGTCTGATATGAGTATTTGCTACTACAGTTTTCTTTTGATTTCCATTTGCATGCAATACCTTTCTCTATCCCCTCACTTTCAGTCTGTATGTGTCCTTACATCTGAAATGGGTCTCTTGTAGACAGCATATATATGGGTCTTGTTTTTGTACCCATTCAGCCAATCTTTGTCTTTTGGTTAGAGCATTTAATTCATTTATGTTTAAGGTAATTATCAATATGTATGTTCCTATTGCCATTTTGTTAATTGTTTTGGATTTGTTTTTGTAGGTCTTTTTTCTTTCCTTCCTCTTTTTTTCTCTTATCTTGTGATTTGATGACAAATTTTAGTGTTATGTTTGGATTCCTTTGCTTTGTGTGTGTGTGTATCTATTGTAGAATTTCCATTTGTTGTTACCATGAGGTTTTTTTTTTGTTTGTTTGTTTGTTTGTTTTTTGTGGTACATGGGCCTCTCACTGTGTGGTCTCTCCCATTGCAGAGCACAGGCTCCAAACATGCAGGCTCTGCAGCTGTGGCTCATGGGCCCAGCCGCTCCACAGCATGTGGGATCCTCCCAGACAAGGGCTCAAACCTGCATCCCCTGCATTCGCAGGCAGACTCTCAACCACTGCACCACCAGGGAAACCCCTACCATGAGGTTTTGTTATAGCAGTCTATATATAAGCAAGATTGTTTTAAATTGCTGATATTTTAATTTCAAATGCATTTCTGATATCCAGCATTGTGTTCTCCCCTTCTCACAGTTGATGGTTTTGATATCATATTTGTGTGTGGATGATTTCCTATCATTACTGTGTGTTTGCCTTTACCAGTGAGCTTTTCCATTCATAATTTTCTTGTTTCTAGTTGTGGCCTTTTCTTTTCCACTTAGAGAAGTTCTTTTAGGATTTGTTTCAAATCTGGTTTTGTGGTGCTGAATTCTCTTAGTTTTTGCTTGCCTGTAAAGCTTTTGATTTCTCCGTCAAATCTGAATGAGAACCTTGCTGAGTAGAGTATTCTTTGTTGTAGGTTCTTCCCTTTCATCACTTTAAATATATCTTGCTGCTCCCTTCTGGCCTGCAGAGTTTCTGCTGAGAAATCAGCTGATAACTTCATGGGAGTTTCATTTTATGTTACTTGTTGCTTTTCACTTGTTGTTTTTAATATTTTTCTTTGTCTTTAATTTTTGTCATTTTGATTACTATGTGTCTAGGCATGTTCCTCCTTGGGTTTATCTTACCTGAGACTCTTTGTGCTTCCTGGACTTGGGTGACTGTTTCCTTTCCCATGTTAGGGAAATTTTCGCTATTATCTCTTCAAATATTTTCTTAGGTCCTTTCTCTCTCTTATCCTTCTGGGACCCTTATAATGCAAATGTTTGTGCATTTAATGTTGTAACAGATGTCTGTTAGACTGTCTTCATTTCTTTTCATTCTTTTTCCTTTATTCTGTTCTGTGGCAGTGATTTCCACCATTCTATCTTCCATACAGGTCACTTACCTGTTCTTCTGCCTCAGTTATTCTGCTATTGATTCCTTCTAGTGTATTTTTTATTTCAGATATTTTATTGTTCATCTCTGTTTGTTTGTTCTTTAGTTCTTCTAGGTCTTTTTTAAACATTTCTTGCATCTTCTCAATCCTTGCCTCCATTCTTTTTCTGAGATCCTGGATCATCTTCACTATCATTACTCAATTCTTTTTCCAGAAGTTTGCCTATCTGCACTTCACTTAGTTGTTTTTCTGAGGTTTTATTTGTGTTCCTTCATCTGGGACATATTCCTGTGCTGTTTCATTTTGTCTAACTTTCTGTGATTGTGGTTCCTGTTCTGCAGGCTTCAGGACTGTAGCTCTTCTTGCTTCTGGTGGCTGCCCTCTGACAGATAAGGCTATCAAAGAGGCTTGTGCAGGGTTCCTGATTTGAGAGACTGGTGGTGGGTGGATCTGTGACTTATCCCACTGGTGGGCAGGGCTGTGCTCAGTAAGACTTTAAGTCACTTGTCTGCTGCTTGGTGGGGTTGTGTTCCTGCCCTATCGGTTGTTTGGCCTGAGGCTTCCCAGCACTGGAGCCTACAGGCTGTTGGCTGGGGCTAATGGCACCCTCTAGGAGAGCTCACACTAATGAGTACACACCAGAACTGTTTCTTCCAGTAACTTTGTCCCCATAGTGAGCCACAAACCTCCCTGCCTCTGCAGAAGATCCTCCAATATTAGTGGGTAGGTCTGGCCCAGTCTTTTATGGGATTACTACATTTTTCCTCTGTGTCCTGGTGTGCACAAGACTTTGTGCGTGCCCTCCAAACATGGAGTTTCTGTTTTCCCCAGTCCTGTGTAATTCCTGTGCTGACCTTCAAAACTAGATTCTCTGGGGGGTCCTCCTCCCATTGCTGGACCCCCAGGCTAGGAAGCCTGACATGGGGCTCAGAACTTTCACTCCAGTGGGAAAACTTCTGTGGTATAATTGTTTTCCAGTTTGTGGTTCACCCACCTGGCAAGTATGGGATTTGATTTTATCGTGATTGAGCCCCTCTTGCTATCTCATTGTGGCTTCTTCTTTGTCTTTGGATGTAGAGTATCTTTTTCAGTAAGTTCAAGCATTTTTGTTGTTGACAGTTGTTAAGCAGTTAATTTTGATTTTGGTGTTTCATAAGAAGGGCTGAGCACACATCCTTCTACTCCGCCATCTTGAGCTAATCTCTAGCTTGATATATTTTTATCAAGAGACTCACTTTAGATCTAAAGACACACACAGATTGAAACTGAATGGTTGGCAAAAGGTATTCCATGCAACAGGAAATTAAAGGAAAACCAGGATAACAATACTTATATGAGACAAAATAGACTTTAAAACAAAGACTGTAACAAGAGACAGAGAAGAAAATTACATAATGATCAAGGTATCAAGCCAAGAAGAAGCTATAACTTTTGTAAATACAGATGCATCCATCATAGGAGCACCTAAATACATAAACCAAATATTAACAGACATAAAAGAAAAAATTGACAGTAACACAATAATAGTATGAGACTTTATCAGACCACTTAGATTAATGGACAGATCATCCAGACAGAAAAGCAATAGAAATGCTTGCTTTAAATGACACATTAGACCAAATGAACTTAATCAATATGTATAAAACATTCCATCAAAAAACTGCTGAATATTCTTTTCCACATGGAGCATTCTCCAGGATAGATCACATCCTAGTATACAAAAGAAGTCTCAGTAAAGAAAATTGAAATCATATCTAGCATCTTTTTGAACCACAACACTACAAGATTAGAAAACATCTACAAGAAAAAGCTGCAAAAAAGGCAAACACGTGGAGGCTAAACAATATGCTACTCTTTAGTAGCCAGTGGATCACTGGAAAAATCAAGGAAGAAATTTTTTTTTTTAAACCTGCAGACAAATGAAAAAGAAAAGACAACATTCAAAAATCTATGGGACACAGCAAAAGCAGTTCTAAGACAGATGTTTATAGTGATAAAACCTACCTCAGGAAATAAGAAAAATATCAAATAAATAATCCAAACTTACTCCTAAAGGAAGTAGAAAAAGAAGAATAAAGAAAATCCATAGTAGAAGGAAGCAAATCATAAAGAGCAGAAATAAATGAAATAGAGACTAAAATAAATAGAAAAAAATCAATGAAATTAGTTCTTTGAAAAGATAAACAAAACTGGTAAACCTTTAGCCAGAATCATCATGCAAAAGGAGATAGGCTCAAATCAACCAGATCAGAAATGAAAAAGGAGAAGTTAAAACCAACACCATAGAAATAGAAAGGATCATAATAAATTTATATGAACAATTATATGCCAATAAAATGGAAAACCTGAAAGAAATGGACATATTTCTAGAAATTTAAAATCTCCCAAGACTGAACCAGGAAGAAGTGGAAAATAAGAATAGAAATATTTCCAGTCATAAAATTGAATCAGTAATTAAAAACTCCAAACAAACAAAAGTACAGGACCAGATGGCTTCATAGGTGAATTCTATGAAACATTTAGAGAAGAGTTAAAATTTCTCCTTCTCAAACTATTCCAAAAAATTTCCAAGGAAAGAACACTTCTGAACTCATTTATGAGGCCTGATACCAAAATCAGACAAAGATACCACAAAAAAGAAAATTACAGGCCTATATCAGTGATGAACATCAGTGCAAAAATCCTCAAGAAAATACTAGGAAACTGAATTTAACAATACATTAAAATCATCATACATCATGATCAAGTGGTATTTATCTCAAGGATGCAAGGATAGTTCAATATCTGCAAATCAATCAATGTAATATGCTACATTAACAAAATGAAGGATAAAAAATCACATGATCATCTTAATATGTGCAGAGAAAACATGTGGCAAAATTCAAGATCTGTTTGGGATAAAAACTCTTAAAAGGTGTGTATAAAAGAATAATAGCTCAACATAATAAAGGACATATATGATGAGCATACATCTATGTATGCCAAAATCTAAATCTAAACTCATTTTCTCCGAGATCAGCAAAAAAAGAAGGATGTTCACTCTTAACACTTTTATTCAACACAGTATTGGATGGTTTAGCCACAACAATCAGAAAATTAAATAAATAAGTAAATAAATAAAAGGGATCCAAATTGGAAAAGAAGAAGTATAACTCATTCTTTGCAGATGACAAGGTACTATACATTGAAAAATCTAAAGATGCCACCGAAAAACTCTAGAGCTATCAGTGAATTTGGAAAAGTGCAGGATATAAAATTAATATACAAAATAAATCTGTTGCATTTCTACATACTAATAATGAGCTATCATAAAGATAAATTAAGAAATCAATCTCATTTACTATCCCATCAAAGAGAATAAAATGCCTAACATTAAGTCTAAGGAGGTAAAAATCTGTACATGAAAAAATATAAGACACTGATGAAAGAAATTGAAGATTACACAAACAGATGGAATAATATATCATGTTCATGGATTTTTATAATTAATACTGTTAAAATGATCATACTACCCAAGGCAATCAATAGATTCAATGCAATCTCTATCAAAATACCAATCATATTCTTCACAGAACTAGAACAAATAATTCTAAACGATGTATAAAACACAAAAGACTCCCAACTAGCCAAAACAATTTTGAGAAGAACAAGTTGGAATTATCTAGCTCCCTGTTTTCAAACTATACCACAAATCTACAGTAATCACAACAGTACAGTACTGCTACAAAAGCAGACACATAGATCACCAAAAGAGGATAGAGAGCCCAGAACCAAACCCACACTTATATGCGCAACATAGTCTATGACAAAGGAGACAAGAATATACAATGGGGAAAAGACAGCTTCTTCAATAAACGGTGTTGAGAAAACTTGACAGCTTTATGTAAAAGAATCAAAGTGAACCATTCTCTCATGCCATGCACAAAAACATTAAAAATGGACAAAAAACTTAAATATAATACCCCAAACCATAAAAATTCATAAAACATAGGCAGTACACTCTTTGACATCAGTGTTAGTAATATTTGTTTGGATGTGTCTCTTCAGGCAAGGCAAACGAGCAAAAGATAAACAAATGTGACTATGTCACCCAAAAGATTTTCCACAGTGAGGGAAGTTATCAACAAAGCAAAAAAGCAACCTCCTTAATGGGAGAAGATATTTGTAAACAATATATCAAATAAGGGGTTAATACCTAAAATATACAAAGAACCCATACAACTCAATATCAAAGAAACAAGCAACCTAATTAAAAAATGGGTAGAGGGCCCAAATAGATATATTTCCAATGAAGACATAAAAATGGCCAACAGGCACATGAAAAGATGCTCAACGTCCATAATCATCAGGGAAATGCAAATCAAAACTACAATGAGATATCACTTCATACCTGTGAGAATGGCTATTAACAAAAAGACACATATAATAAGTGTTGGTGAGGATGTGGAGAAAAAGGAAGCCTTGTGCACTGTTGGTGGGAGTGTGAATTGGTGCAGCCACTGTGGAAAACAGAATGGAGTTCCTCAAAAGTCTAAAAATACAACTGCCATATAACCCAGCAATTCCAGTCTTGTGTATTTATCCAAAGAAAAGAAACACACTAAATAGAAAAGATATATGCTTCCCTATGTTCATTGCAGCATTGTTTATAATAGCCAAGGTATGGAAACAACCTAAATGCCCATAAATAGATGAATGAAAGAAGATGTGGGGTGTATACATACATACTTGAATATTACTCAGCCATAAAATAGAGTGAAATCTTGCTATTTGTGACAATGTGAATGGACCTAGGGAGTATTATGCTACATTAAATAAGTCAGACAGAGAAAGACTGATCCTGTATGATTTCAGTTATATGTGGATTCTAAAAAACAAAGCAAATGAACAAATATAACAAAACAGAAACAGAGTTATAGATACAGAGAATAAACGTAGTTGCCAGAGTGGAGGGGTAGGAGGAGGAAAGAAATAGGTGAGGGAGATTAAGAGATATAAACTTAAAAAAAAAGAGAGAGATATAAACTTTCAGTTGCAAAAAAAGTGAGTCATGAGTATGAAATGTATAGTGTGGGGTACATAATCAATAACTACACAATATCTTTGTATGGTGACATAACATAAATAGATTATTGTGATGATTTTGAAATGTATAGAAATGTTGAATCACTATGATTTGTAACAGGCACTAACATAGTGTTGTAGGGCAAGTATATTTCATAAACAAACAATCTCATAGAAAAAGAGATCAGATTTGTGGATACCAGAGGCAGAAGGGTGGGGGTGGGGAGAAGGGGAATTGGATGGAGGCAGTGAAAATGTACAGTTATAAATAGGTATTAAGGATGTAATGTACATGACCAATCGAATTATAGTGTGTGTTTTGTATATGAAAGTTGTTAAGAGAGTAAATCTTAAGAGTTCTCATCAAAAGGAAAACTTTTTTTCTATTTCTTCAATTTTGTACCTATTTGGATGATGGATGTTCACTAAAGTTCTTGTGATAATCACTTCATGCTGTATATAAGTCAAAATCATCATGCTGTACATCCTAAATTATACAGTGCTGTATGTCAATTATGTCTCAATAAAAGTGGAAGAAAAAATATAATTGTAATTTCTTAAATTGCAGTGTATTGAAGGGGAGCCTTTGCAAATCTTCCGTACTCTCTCTCTCCTTTTATGGCTCTGATGAGAATTAAACATTAGATAGAGGAAAAATTAGATAGATGCAAAAGAAACTTTAAGTCTAAAACATTGTTGGAAGAGGTCATGAGGATGTGACACAAGGTGATTTGCAGGCTGGACCCAGACAGAGCCTCCTCACCCCCTCTCCAGTCCTTACATGTATGTTGTGTTCACAGTGCCCACAGCCAGAGTCATTTTCAAGGATGCAGCCTTGAGAGAGCAATGTTTTGTTGAGACCATCGGGACTGAATGTGTGACTGAACCCCGTTAAGACCTCTGTATAAACTTTTAAGGTTACCGCAGGCTGGTGCAGAGTTCTACTCATCTTGTGGTTGCTCGAGACACACTTGGTATGTGAATTCCTTTGCTTATTAAACCTACCACCTACTAATCTTGAGTGGTCTGCCTCTTTCTTTGGTTTCTCCTTGCCCTTGTGTATGGGGGCCAATTTCACATCTCAGCCAGGAATTTCTGAGGTTTTGGACCAACAAATATGAAGTCTGTCCCTCTACTGAATTTAAATTCAAGGTCTAATATCTGAAGTGCAGTGAGGAGGAAGGTCCCATGAGAAAGTAGATAGATGGGCAACAATAGAGCATAAGCAAACAGAAGTATTCTCTGGGGAAGGTTGCCCTACACCAAGAATTTGATTTGTCTCCTGTAGTGGGTAAATTCGTAAAGTGAGAAGGATACATAAGCTCTCCTACTCTGATTCCACCCATAAATATTGGCCTTGCTTAACCAACTCCCTTAGCTCCAATTCCATGCTCACCAAGAAATCTTGGGTCTGTTATTTTGTTTCTCAAATAGATCTGCTTGTGGCAAAAGGATGTTTTGTCATACTGACAAACACATTTCAGATGAACATAAGAGTTATCTTTCTCACTGAAAATGAACAACTTGGGTCCCTGTTTCTACTTCAGTCATTTGAGAGTGTGGTTTGCTGGAGTCATTTTCCCTGCACCTAATCAACCCTGCGACAAGGTTGTAATAAATGTACTGCACTTTGAAAGCTGAGGATTAGAACTGGAGCCATGGTAACTTCTCTGTTTCCTTGGTTTCCTTGTAGTCAATTTTTTTTTTTTTTTTTTTTTAGCTTTAACACATAGATACTCAGAGGATGATGGTGAAGTCTTTAGATTTTGGGGTGTTTGTGAGATAGAATTTTACTTTGGTCTTCATGAATGTACACATCAGGGAAGAACTTCAACCTCACAGGGGATGGTAAGGAATTAACCTGCCACCACTCCATAAATTATTAGAAAATGGATGAGAGCAAAACAGCTTAAATCTCACAGCATGGGAAAGAATTATCTTGTTCCCCTGTCTCCAAGTCCCAGACGGAGAAGCAATGAGCCCAGATAGATGCTATGCATGTGGTAGGTTGCATTGTCCTTGAAGTTTGACACACTCATAAATAGTGTACATGGACTCTCAGGGCCTGTGGGGGACTGTCTTTCCCAATAATGCATACTCCAGAGGAATGGAAGGCAGGAAAGAATTCCAAGAAGGGAAATAGGTGTGCAAATCCTGTGAAGTAAAGTCAGCATCTGACAGTTTAGCTGCAGTAGAGAGTTATTCACTAGAGTTAGAAAGACACAGCCAGATAAGAAATTTGGGATCAGATTTTCTAGAATTATAACCAGCTAAAGTGTTTGACTTTTCCAAAGAGTGCTAGAGGATAACTCTATGGAATCTTAAAAGCAGATTCTAGAGGTCTTCTACTTCAGTCTCCTTATATATAGAGGAAAGCTTATGGGGAGATGCATGATATTGTTTTGATAATATGGCCAATTGATTAGTGGCAAAATAGGAAGCAATTCTAATTGCTGAAACATAACTATTGTTTAATTCATAGTAACTATGATTTTCAATCACATGACTTTTCCACAATGCATGTTCAAAGTCCACTTTGTTAAAGATTTATAATTTAGAATCTACGGAGATTCTGGGAAATGGAGATGTTTATTCCCCTTCACCCCGACTGTAATCATAATTTCTGTGACTGGCTACATGTCTCTACTGAGGCAGGCAGCACTCATATTTGCAGTGACCTTATGTGGTTAAAGCTTCAGGTTATGTTGAAGTCTGTGCAAAGAGAATTGGGTAGGCTTCCCAAACTCTAATCTTCTGTGGGCCGAAGACCAGGTGGAAAGCAATGATGGAACTTAAGGATGAGGGCTGGGAAAGCAGAGGATGAATATGCTGGGTCTCCTGACCACAAGAGGCAGTTGGCCTCTTTACACTCTTAGCTCACTAGATGAAAAGCTACTTTGCCAAGTCTCACCACCTATAAGATTCTAAGACCTGAGTCCTAATGGGAATAATGCCTACTCATCTGAGTGGCATCCCAACTGGACAGGGCAGAATTAGAGTCAATAATCAGAACACAACAGTGAAAAAGGAGCTCAGAGACACCATCTTCTAATATTCATATCCACTGGGATGTGAGCAATCTGATCACAAGAAATGTCCCACCAGCAGTAGAATTACTTTCTTTCCTGTCTGTCCCAATGGAATGTAACTTCCATTAGGTCAGGAACCTGTCTATATGGTTACCACTATATCCTCCAAGCATCAAATGTAATGTCTCGCACATAGTAGACAATCAATAAAAGTTGGTGAGTAAATAAACAAAGAGTCACTACTTTCCCTTTCCCCCCCCAGTTTTATAGAGATATAATTGACATACATCACTGTATAAATTTAAGGTATAAAGAAGAATGGTTTGACTTATATATACTGTGCAATTACTATAGTATTAAGTTTAGTTGGCCTCCATCCTCCCATATAGATAAAATAAAAAGAAAAATTAAAAGAAATTTTTCTCGTGATGAGAAATCTCAGAATTTACTATCATATGGCAGTGTTAACTATAATTGTCATGTCGCTCATTACATCCCTAGTACTTATTTATCTTATAACTGGTAGTTTGTACTTTTTGACTGCCTTCCTCCAATTCCCCCACTTCCCATCTCCACCTCTGGTAACCACAAATCTGATCTCTTTTTCTATGTTTTCTTTTTAAGATTTCACATATAAGTGAGATCATACAGTATTTATCCTTCTCTGTCTGACTTACTTCACTTAGCATAATGCTCTCAAGGTCCATCCATGTTGTTGTAAATGGCAGGATTTTCTCATTTTATGTGACTGAATAATATTCCATTGTGTGTGTGTGTGTGTGTGTGTGTGTGTGTGTGAGAGAGAGAGAGTATCTCAAAACTTCTTTATCTATTTATCCATCAGTGGACATTTAGGTTATTTCTATGTCTTGGTTATAAACATGGGGATGCAGATATCTTTTTGAGTTAGTGTTTTCATTCCCTTTGGATATATTCCCAGATGTGGAATTGCCGAATCATATGGTAGTTTTAATTTTTTGAGCATCCTCCATATTATTTTCCATAGTGGCTGTACTGGTTTACAATCCCACAAACAGTGCACAAGTGTTCCCCTTTCTCCACATCCTTGTCTGTATTTGTTATTGATAATTTTTGATAATGGCCATTCTAACAGGCATGAGGTATTATCTCACTGTAGTTTTGATTTGCATTTCCCTAATGACTAGTGATGTTGAACACATTTTCATATACCTGTTGGCCATTTGTATATATTCTTTGGAAAATTCCTATTCAGGCCTTTTGACTATTTTTAAATTGGATTGTTTACTTTTATATTATTGAGTTGTATGAGTTCTTTATATATTTTGGATATTAACCCCTTATCAGATATAGTTTTATTTTTAACATCTTTATTGGGGCATAATTGCTTTACAATGGTGTGTTAGTTTCTGCTTTATAACAAAGTGAATCAGTTATACATATACATATGTTCCCATATCTCTTCCCTCTTGAATCTCCCTCCATCCCACCCTCCCTATTCCACCCCTCCAGGTGGTCACAAAACACTGAGCTGATCTCCCTGTGCTATGCGGCTGCTTCCCACTAGCTATCTACCTTACGTTTGGTAGTGTATATATGTCCATACCTCTCTCTCACTTTGTCACAGCTCACACTTCCCCCTCCCCATATCCTCAAGTCCGTTCTCCAGTATGTCTGTGTCTTTATTCCTGTCTTACCCCTAGGTTCTTCATGACAATTTTTTTTCTTAAATTAAATATATATGTGTTAGCATATGGTATTTGTCTTTCTCTTTCTGACTTACTTCACTCTGTATGACAGTCTCTAGGTCTATCCACCTCATTACAAATAACTCAATTTTGTTTCTTTTTATGTCTGAATAATATTCCATTTTATATATGTACCACTTCTTCTTTACCCATTCATCCAATGATGGGCACTTAGGTTGTTTCCATCTCCGGGCTATTGGAAATAGAGCTGCAATGAACATTTTGGTACATGACTCTTTTTGAATTATGGTTTTCTCAGGGTATATGCCCAGTAGTGGGATTGCTGGGTCATATGGTAGTTCTACTTGTAGTTTTTTAAGGAACCTTCATACCGTTCTCCATAGTGGCTGTACCAATTCACATTCCCACCAGCAGTGCAAGAGTGTTCCCTTTTCTCCACACCCTCTCCAGCATTTATTGTTTGTAGATTTTTTTGATGATGGCCATTCTGACTGGTGTGAGATGATATCTCATTGTAGTTTTGATTTGCATTTCCCTAATGATTAATGATGTTGAACATTCTTTCATGTGTTTGTTGGCAGACTGTATATCTTCTTTGGAGAAATGTCTATTTAGATCTTCTGCCCATTTTTGGATTGGTTTGTTTGTTTTTTTGTTATTGAGCTGCATGAGCTGCTTGTAAATTTTGGAAATTAATCCTTTGTCAGTTGCTTCATTTGCAAATTTTTCTCCCATTCTGAGGGTTGTCTTTTCGTCTTGTTTATGGTTTCCTTTGCTGTGCAAAAGCTTTGAAGTTTCATTAGGTCCCATTTGTTTATTTTTGTTTTTATTTCCATTTCTCTAGGAGGTGGGTCAAAAAGGATCTTGCTGAGATTTATGTCATAGAGTGTTCTGCCTATGTTTTCATCTAAAAGTTTGATAGTTTCTGGCCTTACATTTAGGTCTTTAATCCATTTTGAGCTTATTTTTGTGTATGGTGTTAGGGAGTGATCTAATCTCATACTTTTACATGTACCTGTCCAGTTTTCCCAGCACCACTTATTGAAGAGGCTGTCCTTTCTCCACTGTACATTCCTGCCTCCTTTATCAAAGATAAGGTGACCATATGTGTGTGGGCTTATCTGTGGGCTCTCTATCCCGTTCCATTGGTCTATCTTTCTGTTTTTGTGCCAGTACCATACTGTCTTGATTACTGTAGCTTTGTAGTATAGTTTGAAGTCAGGGAGCCTGATTCCTCCAGCTCCATTTTTCGTTCTCAAGATTACTTTGGCTATTCGGGGTCTTTGGTGTTTCCATACAAATTGTGAAATTTTTTGTTCTAGTTCTGTGAAAAATGCCAGTGGTAGTTAGATAGGGATTGCATTGAATCTGTAGATTGTTTTGGGTAGTAGAGTCATTTTCACAATGTTGATTCTTCCATTCCAAGAACATGGTATATCTCTCCATCTATTTGCGTCATCTTTAATTTCTTTCATCAGTGTCTTATAATTTTCTGCATACAGTTCTTTTGTCTCCTTAGATAGGTTTATTCCTAGATATTTTATCCCTTTTGTTGCAATGGTAAATGGGAGTGTTTTCTTGATTTCACTTTCCGATTTTTCATCATTAGTGTATAGGAATGCCAGAGATTTCTGTGCATTAATTTTGTATCCTGCTACTTTACCAAATTCATTGATTAGCTCTAGTAGTTTTCTGGTAGCATCTTTAGGATTCTCTATGTATAGTATCATGTCATCTGCAAACAGTGACAACTTTACTTCTTCTTTTCTGATTTGGATTCCTTTTATTTCCTTTTCTTCTCTGATTGCTGTGGCTAGAACTTCCAAAACTATGTTGAATAAGAGTGGTAAGAGTGGGCAACCTTGTCTTCTTCCTGATCTTAGTGGAAATGCTTTCAGTTTTTCACCGTTGAGGATGATGTTGGCTGTCGGTTTGTCATATATGGCCTTTATTATGTTGAGGAAAGTTCCCTCTATACCTACTTTCTGCAGGGTTTTTATCATAAATGGGTGTTGAATTTTGTCAAAAGCTTTCTCTGCATCTATTGAGATGCTCATATGGTTTTTCTCCTTCAATTTGTTAATATGGTTCATCACATTGATTGATTTGCGTATATTGAAGAATCCTTACATTCCTGGAATAAACACCACTTGATCATGGTGTATGATCCTTTTAATGTGTTGTTGGATTCTGTTTGCTAGTATTTTGTTGAAGAGTTTTGTATCTATGTCCATAGGTGA
This sequence comes from Tursiops truncatus, assembly GCF_011762595.2. Taxonomy (NCBI): domain Eukaryota; kingdom Metazoa; phylum Chordata; class Mammalia; order Artiodactyla; family Delphinidae; genus Tursiops; species Tursiops truncatus. The sequence goes on from NC_047041.1 coordinate 32,951,182, forward strand.
TATTGGCCTGTAGTTTTCTTTCTTTGTGACATCCTTGTCTGGTTTCGGTATCAAGGTGATGGTGGCCTCGTAGAATGAATTGGGAGTGTTCCTCCCTCTGCTATATTTTGGAAGAGTTTGAGAAGGATATGTGTTAGCTCTTCTCTAAATGTTTGATAGAATTTGCCTGTGAAGCCATCTGGTCCTGGGCTTTTGTTTGTTGGAAGATTTTTAATCACAGTTTCAATTTCAGTATTTGTGATTGGTCTGTTCATATTTTCTATTTCTTCCTGATTCAGTCTTGGCAGGTTGTGCATTTCTAAGAATTTGTCCATTACTTCCAGGTTGTCCTTTTTATTGGCATAGAGTTGCTTGTAGTAATCTCTCATGATCTTTTGTATTTCTGCAGTGTCGGTTGTTACTTCTCCTTTTTCATTTCTAATTCTATTGATTTGAGTCTTCTCCCTTTTTTCTTGATAAGTCTGGCTATTGGTTTATCTATTTTGTTTGTCTTCTCAAAGAACCAGCTTTTAGTTTTATTGATCTTTGTTATTGTTTCCTTCATTTCTTTTTCATTTATTTCTGATCTGATTTTTATGATTTCTTTTCTTCTGCTAACTTCAGATATAGTTTGTAAATGTTTTCTCTCATTTCATAGATTGTTTTTTCATTTTGCTGATTATTTCTTTTGCTGTGTAGGAGCTTTTTAGCTTGATATAATCCCTCTTGTTTATTTTTGGTTTTGGCACTTGTGCTTTAGGTGTCATATCCAGAAAATCCTTGCCAAGACCCATGTCAGAGAGCATTTTTCCTATGTTTTCTTCTAGTAGTTTCATGGTTTCAGATCTTACATTTAAGTCTCTAATCCATTTTGAGTTAATCTTCATGTGTCTACCACTTTCTCTTGGCAACACTCTCTGCTGCCTTTTGTGTCTCCTTGTATTTCATTTAAAACATCCACACCCTATCCTCTGAGAGCTTGCTCTTCTCCAGAAAGTTTTCCTAGAAAAATAATTCTAACACTTTAAATTCATGGCTACTATTCATGGTTTCTTAAATAAATTCTAAGAAACATTGACATTCCACTTGTCAACCTGAATGCCCCAAGGTTATCCTTTTGTGGAAGAGATTAGTAAAGTTTGTGAAATCTGTGCAAAATCTCCATTACAGATTATCCAGGTCTGGCCAAAGGGACCAGAAAAGCCCAGGAAGAACCCACAGGAATTTTTTTTAAAGTTTAGCTGTCATGTCTGTTTTCTAAGCAGACAAGACATATAGACATTGAGTCATTTTCACAACATGCCTTAGAAAGAGCAGAATATATCCTAGTTTGACCAAATCAATAATCACGTTTGAAATTATATAGAAAGTTAACATTTTGTTTCAAGGAAAAACTTTAAGAAGGTACTAAATGTTAACTTTTGAGGAAGAAATGAGAAGCAAATAGAGCTACAGGCCTTGGCAGTCAGAGCCCTTTGGATATTTAAATAAAAACATTTATCTGTGTCAACTTTACTACCCTTTAAATATTTCTATCTTTTTACCTGGAGTTCAATCTTTTCGGGAGTCTGGTTCTCCATTATTATTTTTTGATTTGGCCACAGTCTCTGTTAAAGTCTTTATGACCTATAATTTAAAGTCAGGATGAATTAAAATTAAATCTGGGATTTGTTTTTGGAGTAATTTCAGAACGCGAGACTTAGATCCATCTAACATTTATTGAGTTTTTACTAGGTGCCAGCCATCTGCTTAGAACCAGGAATAAAAAGGTAAATAAGACAGACATGATCCTTTCCCTCCCAGAATTTATAATTAAGCATTATAATTTGTAATGAATTTTACAAACTCATAACTGTAAGCAGATAAAGTAGTGTCCCCAGAGAATGAGAACCAGGCATGGTTTTCTTGACATAAGAGAAGCCATTTTTGGCCTAAGCCGTTTTGGGATCTAAGCATGGCCATAATAGTTTCTCTTGAATAGGTCTCAATAATAATGACCTTAAGGGAACAAAAGAAAAAGAACTGTTATCAGGCAAGAGAAGTAACAATAGTAAAGATAATAAATCAGTTGTAAAGACTCCCAGTTCTCTTTCAATGGTAAATATTAGACTGAAGCACTTTCTTGAGCTGTTTTGCAGAATTTAAATCCCCCTCTGAGCACTCAACCACCAGATCAACTGGAACCTAAGGAATGATGATCTTGACCTTTTCTGACCCTTGTGACTTCAATCAACTAAAGCTTGGAATGAATCTGTCACCCTTTGCCCCAATTCTATGCTGAATTCTCCTGCTCAGGCCCCCTCATGAATATGCATGTACCCTTAGCTTAAAAATTCCCCAATTTTGCTGTTCAGGGAAACACTGCTTTGGGGATGATCCAGTGTTCTCCTTACTTGCTGCAAGTAGTAAATCTTTCCTTCTCCTGATCTTTGACTTACTTGTGTCTTCTGGCTCAACAACATCCACCAAGAGGTGAACCCAGTTTTTAGGTGACAGTGTGACACAACTCTGATTCGGCTGGTAGTGGTGAAAGTTCAGGGTTCCATGAGAACATACTAAAGGGAAGGGATGACTGCCTAGAGAAAGTGGATTATGAATTGAAGTGAAGAGGATTTACCTGGAGGAGGTGGGATATTAAAGAGGGACACTATGCACAAAAATGAAGAGGAAAAAGTGGCACATCTGGAGAATGAGTCTAGGAGATTAGGCAACTAGGCCATCACATGCTATGGAGGCTGTCTCTGTACAAAAACACCGGGCAGACATGAATGTAGAAATCCAACCTACACTCCACTCACCAAGCCTTGCACCCTGGCAAGAGGCTTCCTCTACTCTGATAAAGGAATGTCTTTTCTAATTTGTACTAATGTGTCTTTCCTTGGGTTACCTATGAACCTGTGAAGTGCTAGGTTGGGGTCAGATTATGAAGGACTTTGTAAATTTTGGACCTGAGTCCTGAGAGCAGGGAAGGGGAGACAGATCCACTATTGCAAGCAGGAAAGTGACAAATCAGATATGGATTTTAGAAAAATGGCTACTTAGAACATGGAAGGCGATTTCAATAGGAGGCAGGGAGATGAGTAGGGAGACTATAGTAATAATCCTGAGGGGGCCTAAACTGGGGCGGTGTGGTATGGAGAAAAGTGACTGGTGTTTGCTTGAAATTTGGAGGACCGGGGGAGGTGAAGGGCTATTATGTCCAGGATAGAGCCTCGAGCAACTGAATTGGCAGTGCTGTCTCTAGAGGTAGGAGTTTGGTGAAGCAATATTGACTTCAGTTTTGGACAAGATTGAATTTTAGGCATCCATGGTGCAGCCAAGTGGAGATGCTTACAGGTAGTTAGGTGAGTCTGTAGCTCAGGAAAAGATTGGGCTGCAGATATGTACTAGGGTTTTATCAAAATATGGGAATAGATAAGATTACCCAGGGGAAGTGTGTAGAGTTAAAAGACAAGTGGAAACAGACTGAAATTCTTGAGACTCTAATACCTAAAAGATGGATAGAGAAAGAATTGCCTGTAAAGGAAACTGAAAAATAGCCACCAGAGATGCCAGTAGATTTCCAGGAGAGTGTGTTGTTACTGAAGTCAAGAAACCACAAGGTTTAAGGAGGAGGAAATTTAATGACATAAAGACCAAAGCAGGTTTATAAGAGTCATTAGTCAGTGGAATTTTGGAAACAGTGGTAAGTGGAGAGGATTGGAATGGGAAAACGTGAAGCAAGAAAAGTCAGGAGGGCATGGAAAATGCAGTGTAATGAGAAGTCAGTAGTCAGACTATTTTACTGTGGAAACTTAACTATTGGATTTTTTTTTCCTTTTTCTTCTACATTAGAATGAAAGAAGGCTTCCAAACCACTAAAAGGAAGAGGACATCACTCCTTTCAAAAAAAAAGAATGAAAATATTTTCTCTCTTCCAAGGAATTTTTGAAGATTAAGTCATCCAGGCCCTCAATGAAAAGGTAAGGGAGTTTTTGGTTTCCAGTAATTTTTGCTTTGATTTTCATGGGTTACTAGTTGAAGAAAAAGAAGGGACTAAGGCTTTTCTTTGGGATGAGAATAGAAGAGAATGTAGGCAAGAGAAGGAGGAAGTAGAAAGGTGATGGGCAGATGGATCCAGGAAACCAGTTTGAATGACCCTAGAGGATCCTGCCAGGGCCATTGTTCCGGTGCCTTGGAGTCTCAGGTTGCTGACTCATCACCAGCAGTATCACCCCAGAGCCTGTGACTGCTGCTTCTCAGTTTCCTTGCAGAGGAAAGACCATCCTCATAAGTTGCAGCAGCACTGCAGCCTGCCCAGGTGGGGGAAATTTTGCCCAACTTCATACAACAATGCCCACAATTCATGTCCCAAGAAACCTGTAAACCCAAAGGAGGTACCTGCTTATCTGGAGCGCATGTGATGGGGATACATTCCTGAACTTATATTAGGCAAAGGTGGGGGGCAGCTGCTGTAGATAAGTTGGAGACACCTGAGCTGGGACATAGTTCAGTGACACCCCGATCACCACAGTGTGAAGTAAACATGAGGTAAGGAAGGGCCACCTAGAGATGTTGTGAGAGAACTAAAAAGTCCAGGATAGATTAGAGATAAATTATGAAGGAAGAACAGATGACTGTTAAGACATGTGGGCTGAGGCAGAGAGCTTCCTAGATTTCAATCTTATGTGATTAGAAAGATATTTTAGAAAATCCAAAGTTGAAAATTTCTCTTTGTGCATCCTTCTCGGAAGTAGGTTGTCAGGGCCAAAGAGGAAATGTGTACTCCCTTGGAACCCAGCTATTTGGAGAATCCTTCCTATTATTTAGACAGAACACTTTGAGCAGCACATTGTTGTAAGCCTTTATATTTAACATTTGCCCTAGCTTCCCTCCTGTTTACCAGTTGCAGCTTAAAAGAGAGATGAGGATAGGCTTCCTGCACCCACTTGCACACTTGTATACTTCCTTGTCAATAAAGTGACTGGGTACCTGTTTGTACAAGGAGAATCAGACTTGAAATCCCAATGGGGATGCAACAACCTACATTTACAGAAGCAGAATAAAGTAGTAATTAGTAGTGGTGAAGAGCGGAGCTTCCCTGATAGAATTAAAGTCAGACTCCACTCTGCAGCTGAACCGGCTTGAGGCCTCAGTAAAGCATTTACTGTCTCTGTTCCCTTCTTTGTAAATAAAGTTGTTGGGAGGATTAAATATGATAGTGTATGTAAGGTGCTTAGCACTCTGTCTGGCTTATAGCAAAGGCTTAGTAAATATTAGTTGTTATCGACTGTGGAGCTGTTTTAATATAGTACTTATTAATAGTCTGGGGCCCCCATCCCGTTAAAATCTCCAAGCCCATTATACCAGTATTTGGCTTTGGATTTCCCCACCACCTTTTCTCTTTTCTCAGATTAAAGGTATTTTTTTTTAAATAACCTATTCAATAATATTTGTTGAGCACTTATTCTATATTATAAATAGATAATATACTGAGGAGTATTCTAGAATGTTATATTTACTTTATCTGATTGAAACTTCAAACTACCCCCTGTAGTTGGCATTATCATGGGCATCTTACACCTGATAATCATAACACTTAGAGAAGTTAAATGGCTTGCCCAAGGTTATGCAGTTGATAACTGGCAGAGCTGGGATTTGATACAGTTTGTCTGATATCAAGTCCCACTATATGAAGTTAACTTTTCTGTTGTCACTGTAGGAGATCAGTGAGAGAAACTTAAGTTTCTCCTTAAGTTTGACTAAATGGTGATGTGAATACTTTAAAAAATTCCAGGTTATTTTGATAGTCTAAGTCACAAAGAGTGTGTTTGAAAACCAGCCTTCACATTTTGACTTTGGTTCTTTAGATTCAATTACTGTAGTGAGAATAGTTTTTTTTGTCCACATCTGCTCCTCATGGATACTCAATTTTGTCCATGTGTCTATCCTGGTTCCACAAAACCATATGCTTTGAGGAAAGCTGACTCTGCCCCAACTCCAGAGTTGGCCTGGTTGGTCTATAAAGAGAAACAGTGAATGCTGGTGAGTGGTTCAGGAGTCAGGGGATGTGACTCCATTCAGTCTGAGACATGAGGAGAGATTTGGCTGCCCAAGAACAAGAAAATAAATTTTTAAAAATATGTAAATAAAAAGAAAAAAAATCATTATGAAGAAATAGGGTTTAGAGCAAAAATTATAAATGGCAATGTATGAAAATTTTACAGGGTGCTTGTAGTGGATCACAATTTTTTATTAGATAAAAATCACCACAAGTTATCATTTGTAAATTAAAATACAATTGACATGTTGAACATGAATCTATTACAGAAAATAATTCCAATCTTTGCTATCAGTTTGGAATTTGTTCTCTATTTTTCTCCTTTTAATGGGAATTTGTTGAAAGGTTAAGGTAAGTGCTCACCCCTCATCTCATCTGTACTGTGTTCTCCACTTTTAGGTCAAGTGTGGCTGTTGCTTGGGCTCATAGTTAGAGATGACAAGCCTTTTGTCAGATGTAAACTGTCTTCTGGTCCAGGGAATCATAACTGTGAGGGCTCTGTTAATAAAACTCTCCAGTTTAGCCTGTTATTGCACAATGATTTTTTCATGGAGTACTTATTCTCAACATTCAAGAAATCAGTAACATTGTCATTTTAATAGCTTCTTTTTATGGCAGATGCCATAGCATTATTTCCTTCCTCTTCTAGCACACTGCCAATTATACAGATATAACTTTAACCAAGAAAAAGTTGTAAGAGACATAAATAAATAATTTTGCATTTTCCTCATAGGACAAATGACTAAATGTTAATTTAGTATCTGGCAAACTTGGCTTGCTTGTTAGAAAATTTTAGAATAATGTGTCCCTTGCTGCAATTCATGCCATATATTCTATTTTATGTGGCAAATTCCCAAATGAATAAATGAATTTTCTTCTCCTAATGCTATTTTCTAGAAGACAGGAAACTTATGCATGACAGAAGCAGAAATTTAGTGTTGCTTTCACTGACTGAATCCTATTTTTCATTTATATATTCCTACCATCCTAGGTTGAAATGATGTTATTTCTACAAGTTTGTCTATATGATGACCAAGATATCACCTGTGATGTTTCATGAACTACTTTATTCCATAAGATTTAAAGTGCCTCATTTTTAGCAAGCACAGTCATGGGTATTGGTGGATGCTGAGAATTTTGTGTATACTAGAATACCCGAATTAAATTCATTCCTTTCCAAAGTAAGAGGAACTATGTTATTCACTGATTCATTTACAATTATTTCAAATATTGAAGGACTAAGTCACATTCAGAAGCTAAATAGTACAAAGTGGAAATCTGGTAATTTCATTTCTAAAACTCCTACTTTCGATCCAACATTATTTTTCAACAAAGATTTTCTGAGCACCAATTATGTATCAGCCACTGATCTAGGCACTGGATAGCAGGGGAAAAAACAAACCCCATGTTCTCATGTAGATTTTATTCTAGTAAGAAGAGAAAGACAATATACCAGTAAACTTATAAATGTATTACCTGTCAGGTGTGCTTTGGAAAAAGGTAAACAATTAGAGAGTGGCCATTATGGGAGGTGTTGTTAATTTATATGGACTAGTCAGAGAAGGCCTGTCTGATAAAGGGATATATAAGAAGAGTGACAAGAAGTGGATTTGGCAACTGAGAGGCCAGGTGACTGCAAGAACTGTCTATGTGCAGAACTGATAGTCAGCTGGTATACACAGGTGTTGGGCTGCACCCCACAGGCCTGCAAGCCCTGTCCTTGCCCAGCCTCAAGACTGAAGAAACAGCCTGGATTCAGCGACAGAGACATCGTTGGTTTAATGGACAGGGGGATCTTATACATCTGAAGCAATGTCCTGGAGCAACACCCCTCAGCGTGTGGCAGATGGTGGGCAGTACATGGCAGCAGTCTTTGCTCCAGCATTGGGGCGGGGTGGGGTGTTACCAGTTATAGAGAGAATTGACAATTGATGTCAGGTTGACTGTTGGTTACCAGGGAAACCAGCAGAGGAGCATGCGGAAGATGAGCACACTCCTCACCACTCCCTTTGACAAATTCTCATGGTGGAGATGTTCTGATCTAAAGTTTAGAACAATCATTAGCTGGGGCCGGAGGCAAGTAAGTAGGTTTACTAATTAAGCTCTATGATTAAGAGGGAAGATCAGTCAGGTGAGTAGGGTGTGGGTGAAGCAGGAACTGGTCAGACAGGAGATGTACCAAGAGCAAGAGAACAGCCATCTTGTGGGGGGCCTGACCATACAACAGGGGTACCAGTCTTTTACTGCTGATTGGTCCCTTTCCATACTAGTTAAATATTTTGAAAATTCTCCTTGTCCATGATAGTATTAAAAAAGGATCAAAAGGTATTAAAAAAGGTATTTAGATGGGTGTGTGGAGGAGGGAATATTCAGAGAAGTAGTTAAGGATAAAGTATGTTTTGTCAATGACAGGTGAAGAGCCTTAGAGGATATAGTAGAAGGTCAGAGAGGTCAGCAAGTGGTGAAACCTTCTTTCAGATTAAAGGAATATACAGACTAAGATGGGAAGAAGAGCTCAGGTGTTGGGAGACCAACTAAGGAGTGGTCAGTGATGTCAGGCAAGAAGTGATGTTTCCTGAAGGCTCATCACGGTGGGTGTGGGAAGATGGAAAGTGGTATCTTTCTGGGCCAAGCATAAGCCCCTGGCTTCCTGGTTCAGTCGTGGTAATGGTGAAGTGAAGGCAGTGGACACGCTGTGGCATTTATAGGCTGTGTGACTCTATGGGCACTTTCTGTGAGCAGTATCTAATGCCATAATTGGGCACTTCATAAGCAATTAATCAGGTAAGTACCATAGCTCTGCTTCAACCATATGTATACTATCAAAACATCTGAGTCAAAATGGGAAACAACTAATTATCCAAATGGTTTTGAAATATTCAGTTGGTTTCATTATGTTGGACAAAACTTTTTTATGGCTATCTGAAAAGTTAAATTTTGATATTATATGCCTGATATTTTAAAGACATGCCTTTGCCTGTTTTGGCTAAAATTACATGCGCCTGCTATTCTGTAGATGTTAGATTACTACTTTACAAAGGAGAGGAGGCAGACCCTATATGAACTTAATTCCTGGATATGATTAAAACTCTTCAGTGTATTTAAATTGTTTTCAAATTGATCAACATAGAAATTCTAAGAGTTTATTGTCAGGAACGACCCTTTCTGGACAAGTGAAGTCGATCATTTAGCACCTTTGCTTTATACATCAGGTTCAAGAGAATTTGGGCAAAACAAGAAAGAGCATCAAATAATAGAAGAGTCACTGGATTGGATTTTAACCCCAGTGGTGCAGGGTGATGGCTTCTCAGGCTAACCAATCATGTCACAGATGAGGAAATGTGTGGCTAAGGCCACAAGTCACACTAACAGCAGGTGTGGGTCCAGATACTGGAGTCTTGGACAATTGAATTTTGTGTTTCCCTGACATTTGGAGCAGTAATCTCTTCGGAGCCTGGTAATCTCTTCAGAGCCTGGTAATCTCTTCAGAGCCTGGTATCTTCCATTTGCCTGTTGGTTCAAAACCTCAAGAATTTGCCTTATGAAATCTGAAACTGGCCCCCTACACAGAAGGCAAGGAGAGACTGAAGAAAGAGGCAAATCACTCAGATTGGTGAGTAGCAGGTTTAATAAGCAAGGGAACTTACATTATAGGCTTGTGTTGGGTGGCTGCAAGATGAGTAGATCTCTGCACCCACCTACCAGAATCTTAAAAGTTTATATAGAGGCCTTAATGGAGTTCAGACACATACTCAGTCCAGATGGTCTCAAAAACTCATTGGTCTCTCAAGGCTTCATTTATGAAAAAAGGCTCCCACTGTGGGAACAGAGGGAAGAATGTATATTTCAAAGACAGGGGAGGGAGTGAGGGATTGTCTGGGCCCAGCTTGAGGGTCAACCTGCGGTCACATCCTCTTAAAGATCTCCTACAGCATTGCTTTAAGCTATTTCTGTTACCACACAAGGGTGCAACCACAGGGGTTGAGAAGGGCAAGCCTCGGCCACTCTATGAAGAGCCTGTAAACAGATCTGAGTCCCTTGCCTCCTAACCAAACTGTGCTCTGAGCACTGAAATAAGAGTCAGCAAATTGAGGAATAAATTGGCATTTGCTTAGTAGAGATTATATTTCTTTCCTCAGTTTCCTCGAGTGTCAAATGAATGGATAGTAGCAGATAATCTCCAAGGATTCTTTTAACCCAAACTGTAGATAAACCTATAAAAATCTTGTGAGTCCAGAAAAGATCTTCACTGTTACAGATGGTGGACCAATAAGCATCTCTGAAATATTTTAGTGAAAATGGGTCTTTAGTTGCAGCCTGTGGAGAAAATAATTGTCAGACTCTTACAAACATTTGTTGGAATTTTATTGATACATAGGTATCAACACAACCAGTTCAGATGCACTGTAAGAATAAGAAATGACACATCCCTCTAGGTTTAACTTTTTAAGCTTTATTCCGTGAAGGAGACAATGGCAGTTTACTTATTTTGCAGTTATCGTAGGTGGAAAGCTATCAATAAAATCCTGTGCTTTCCCCAGCGGTTATGCAATCCTAATAATTAAATCTACACTCTGCTAAATAACAGCAGATTCAAAGTCTAGCAATTTACATGGAAGAAAACAGATGTCATTCTGGTATAATCTCTTCCCTTTCACCATGAATGCTGTGAACGCTGCACACCCCACAGTGATTAATCTATCAAAATACTCTACTCCATTTACTCCATTTTATTACATCCTGTGTCACAGGAGATAGAGCAGCTGTTTCTGTATAGAAAGCAAAGAACTGGTACAAAATAAAGCATTATCTGAATAGGTGCAGCAAACCAATGTTCCTGAATTATTAGAAAAGGGAGATCAAGTGTCTACAATGGGGTGATTTTTCAGAAGCTGCAGTGGAACTACTGCCTCAATCAACAGCGTAAGTGGTGAGTGATGTGAAACATACAATGCATAGTGCATTCTCCCTTCACAGAAAAATACTGAAGTTCAAAACTCAAGTTCATATCCTTTGTTAAACACAGCAATTTGATATAAAGAGTAGGTTCTTTCCAGATTAAGTTGCCATGAAAAAAAAAAAACCCTACCTTAAGGGGAAAAAATGCATGTGAGATTATCCCAAATTCTGGAAAATCTCATTGAGAGGTTTAAATAGAAAAAAAGTAGGGTTTATTATTCAAGTGAAATTTATTTAGTTATGAAAAGTGTTACAAAAGAGAATATTAAGAATTTGTTGGAATGAGTTGTTAAGTGGATTTTCATCCATTGCAATGAGATATATGAAGGACAAAAGGTGGAGAAGTTTTAACAATTATATGTATTTTAATTGCATTTTTGGAGGAAAAAACATATTTCACTAGATGAGCAACTCAGGCTTTGGTGGACATAAGAATCCCTTGGAATGCTAAAACCCCCACAGAGTGATTCAGTGAGTCTAGGATAAAGTTCAGGAATCTGAAATTTTAAGATGCCTGCTGGTTAATTCTGATTCAGGTTGTCCTAGGACTATTCTGAGAAACACCATCTAGATAACTGTGCAGATAAACATTTATCTGTACTATGTATCATATACATAGTAGGCACTCATGTATGTCTGCTGAATACATGGACCACATAAGAACTATATCCTTGGAACTAGACATCTGTGTTTAGATCTCAGTTTTTCCTTTCTAGTTTTTTCATTTGGGGCTGAATCTTTATATTCTCTCAACTTTGGTTTCCATATCTGTAAGATGAATACACACTATTACCTTCCAGGGTTGTTTGGAGGGTTTATGATTAATAAACTCCTGGAAATATTTGTCTACACTTGCTGCCTTCAACTCCTTACCTCTCATTCTCTCTTAACTCACCCATATCAGACTCTGTCCCCACCACACCATCAAAACTGCTCTTGTTGGGGTCACACATGACCTCCACATTGCTGAATCCAATGGTCAGATCACAGTCTTCATCTTACTTGACCTACTAACAGAATTTATACAATTGCTTGTGCCTTCCTCTTCAATAGAATTTCTTCACATATGTTCTAAGAATCACATTTTCATGGCTTTTCTAGTACTTCACTTTTTGTTCCTTCTTAGTGAAGGGATGCTTTTTGCTTTGATCTGTCCTTCTCTTGTTCCTGATCTATCAGTGTTGGAGGGCTTTAGGGCTCAGTCCTTGGTCATCTTCTTTGTCTATATTCACTCTGTGGCAGTAGATACCACATCTGATGACTACCAAATTTGTATCTGTTAAACATACCAGAATTATATCAGACTGTCGAATCTCCACTTTGATATCTACTAGCCATTTTGAATTTAGCATGCATGACTAAAACTGAATAGCTGATTTCTCCTCCATTCCCCCAAACTTGGTCCACCTATGACCTCTGTCAATGAAAATAATCAATATCCAATCTATAATAACAATAGAAGAGAGTTTTATTTGAGCCAAACTGAGGATGATAGCCTGGGACACAGAGATTCAAGAAGTACTTGAGTTGTGTTCCACAAGACTGCAAAATGGGCAGGCTTATAAAGGCAGAAACTGCAAAATTACACAAGTTGGTTTGTCATGAATTAGGATTGGGACTGGCAAGAAGTAAGGATGCTTGCTAAGAAAGGATTAGTTGGGGT